>NC_072433.2:140719464-141339642 GCF_028878055.3 Symphalangus syndactylus | reverse complement strand
CCTTTTTCAACTATTACCCTCTTAGCGCTCCGAATCTCCACTTGCATTTTCTACAAAAAGAGTGTTTCATAACTGCTCAATCAAAAATATGTTTTATCTCTGTTAACTGAATTTACAGATCAGAAATAAGTTTCACAGAATGCATCTGTGTAGTTTTTATTTGAAGATATTCTTTTTCCCAATGTAGGCCTCTTAGCGCTTAGCATGTCCAATTGGAGTTTCTACAGAAAGAGTGTTTCAGAACGGCTCAATCAAAAGTAAGGTTCAACTCTGTTAGTTGAATGCACAGAACAGAAAGAATTTTCACAGAATGCTACTGTGTAGTTTATATTTGAATATATTCCTTTTTCCACTATTACCCTCTTAGCGCTCCGAATGTCCACTTGCATTTTCTACAGAAAGAGTGTTCAGAACTGCGCAATCAAAAGTATGGTTTAACTCTGTTAGCTTAATGAACATATCAGAAATAAGTTTCACACAATGCTTCTGTGTAGTTTTTATTTGAAGATATTATTTTTCCCAATATAGGCCTTTTAGCGCTCAGAATGTCCAATTGCAGTTTCTACAGAAAGAGTGTTTCAGAAAGGCTCAATCAAAAGTAAGGTTCAACTCTGTTAGTTGAATGCACAGAACAGAAAGAAGTTTCATACAATGCTTCTGTGTAGTTTATATTTGAACATATTCTTTTTTCCACTATTACCCACTTAGCGCTACGAATGTCCAGTTGCATTTTCTACAGACAGAGTGTTTCAAAACTGCTCAATCAAAAGTATGGTTTAACTCTGTTAGCTGAATGCTCAGATCAGAAAGAAGTTTCACAGAATGCTTCTGTGTAGTTTATATTTGAATATATTCCTTTTTCCACTACTACTCTCTTAGCGCTCCAAATGTCCAGTTGCATTTTCTACAGAAAGAGTGTTCAGATCTGCTCAATCAAAAGTATGGTTTAACTCTGTTAGCTGAATGCACAGATCAGAAAGAAGTTTCACAAAATGATTCTGTGTAGTTTATATTTGGAGACATTCCTTTTTCCACTATTACCCTCTTAGCGCTCCGAATCTCCACTTGCATTTTCTACAGAAAGAGTGTTTCAGAACGGCTCAATCAAAACTAAGGTTCAACTCTTTTAGTTGAACAAACAGAACAGAAAGAAGTTTCACACAATTCTTCTGTGTAGTTTTTATTTGTAGACATTCTTTTTCCCAATATAGGCCTCTTAGCGCTCAGAATGTCCAATTGCAGTTTCTACAGAAAGAGTGTTTCAGAACGGCTCAATCAAAAGTAAGGTTCAACTCTGTTAGTTGAATGCACAGAACAGAAAGAAGTTTCATACAATGCTTCTGTGTAGTTTATATTTGAACATATTCTTTTTTCCACTATTACCCACTTAGCGCTACGAATGTCCAGTTGCATTTTCTACAGACAGAGTGTTTCAAAACTGCTCAATCAAAAGTATGGTTTAACTCTGTTAGCTGAATGCTCAGATCAGAAAGAAGTTTCACAGAATGCTTCTGTGTAGTTTACATTTGAATATATTCCTTTTTCCACTACTACGCTCTTAGCGCTCCAAATGTCCAGTTGCATTTTCTACAGAAAGAGTGTTCAGATCTGCTCAATCAAAAGTATGGTTTAACTCTGTTAGCTGAATGCACAGATCAGAAAGAAGTTTCACCGAATGATTCTGTGTAGTTTATATTTGAAGACATTCCTTTTTCCACTATTACCCTCTTAGCGCTCCGAATCTCCAATTGCATTTTCTACAAAAAGAGTGTTTCATAACTGCTCAATCAAAAATATGTTTTATCTCTGTTAACTGAATTTACAGATCAGAAATAAGTTTCACAGAATGCATCTGTGTAGTTTTTATTTGAAGATATTCTTTTTCCCAATGTAGGCCTCTTAGCGCTTAGCATGTCCAATTGCAGTTTCTACAGAAAGAGTGTTTCAGAACGGCTCAATCAAAAGTAAGGTTCAACTCTGTTAGTTGAATGCACAGAACAGAAAGAATTTTCACAGAATGCTACTGTGTAGTTTATAATTGAATATATTCCTTTTTCCACTATTACCCTCTTAGCGCTCCGAATGTCCACTTGCATTTTCTACAGAAAGAGTGTTCAGAACTGCGCAATCAAAAGTATGGTTTAACTCTGTTAGCTTAATGAACATATCAGAAATAAGTTTCACACAATGCTTCTGTGTAGTTTTTATTTGAAGATATTATTTTTCCCAATATAGGCCTCTTAGCGCCCAGAATGTCCAATTGCAGTTACTACAGAAAGAGTGTTTCAGAAAGGCTCAATCAAAAGTAAGGCTCAACTCTGTTAGTTGAATGCAAAGAACAGAAAGAAGTTTCATACAATGCTTCTGTGTAGTTTATATTTGAACATATTCTTTTTTCCACTATTACCCACTTAGCGCTACGAAAGTCCAGTTGCATTTTCTACAGACAGAGTGTTTCAAAACTGCTCAATCAAAAGTATGGTTTAACTCTATTAGCTGAATGCTCAGATCAGAAAGAAGTTTCACAGAATGCTTCTGTGTAGTTTATATTTGAATATATTCCTTTTTCCACTACTACTCTCTTAGCGCTCCAAATGTCCAGTTGCATTTTCTACAGAAAGAGTGTTCAGATCTGCTCAATCAAAAGTATGGTTTAACTTTGTTAGCTGAATGCACAGATCAGAAAGAAGTTTCACAGAATGATTCTGTGTAGTTTATATTTGGAGACATTCCTTTATCCACTATTACCCCCTTAGCGGTCCGAATCTCCACTTGCATTTTCTACAGAAAGAGTGTTCAGAACGGCTCAATCAAAACTAAGGTTCAACCCTTTTAGTTGAACAAACAGAACAGAAAGAAGTTTCACACAATTCTTCTGTGTAGTTTTTATTTGTAGACATTCCTTTTCCCAATATAGGCCTCTTAGCGCTCAGAATGTCCAATTGCAGTTTCTACAGAAAGAGTGTTTCAGAACGGCTCAATCAAAAGTAAGGTTCAACTCTGTTAGTTGAATGCAGAGAACAGAAAGAAGTTTCATACAATGCTTCTGTGTAGTTTATATTTGAACATATTCTTTTTTCCACTATTACCCACTTAGCGCTACGAATGTCCAGTTGCATTTTCTACAGACAGAGTGTTTCAAAACTGCTCAATCAAAAGTATGGTTTAACTCTGTTAGCTGAATGCTCAGATTAGAAAGAAGTTTCACAGAATGCTTCTGTGTAGTTTATATTTGAATATATTCCTTTTTCCACTACTACTCTCTTAGGGCTCCAAATGTCCAGTTGCATTTTCTACAGAAAGAGTGTTCAGATCTGCTCAATCAAAAGTATGGTTTAACTGTGTTAGCTGAATGCACAGATCAGAAAGAAGTTTCACAGAATGATTCTGTGTAGTTTATATTTGAAGACATTCCGTTTTCCACTATTACCCTCTTAGCGCTCCGAATCTCCACTTGCATTTTCTACAGAAAGAGTGTTTCATAACTGCTCAATCAAAAATATGTTTTATCTCTGTTAACTGAATTTACAGATCAGAAATAAGTTTCACAGAATGCATCTGTGTAGTTTTTATTTGAAGATATTCTTTTTCCCAATGTAGGCCTCTTAGCGCTTAGCATGTCCAATTGCAGTTTCTACAGAAAGAGTGTTTCAGAACGGCTCAATCAAAAGTAAGGTTCAACTCTGTTAGTTGAATGCACAGAACAGAAAGAATTTTCACAGAATGCTACTGTGTAGTATATATTTGAATATATACCATTTTCCACTATTACCCTCTTAGCGCTCCGAATGTCCACTTGCATTTTCTACAGAAAGAGTGTTCAGAACTGCGCAATCAAAAGTATGGTTTAACTCTGTTAGCTTAATGAACATATCAGAAATAAGTTTCACACAATGCTTCTGTGTAGTTTTTATTTGAAGTTATTATTTTTCCCAATATAGGCCTCTTAGCGCTCAGAATGTCCAATTGCAGTTTCTACAGAAAGAGTGTTTCAGAACGGCTCAATCAAAAGTAAGGTTCAACTCTGTTAGTTGAATGCACAGAACAGAAAGAAGTTTCATACAATGCTTCTGTGTAGTTTATATTTGAACATATTCTTTTTTCCACTATTACCCACTTAGCGCTACGAATGTCCAGTTGCATTTTCTACAGACAGAGTGTTTCAAAACTGCTCAATCAAAAGTATGGTTTAACTCTGTTAGCTGAATGCTCAGATCAGAAAGAAGTTTCACAGAATGCTTCTGTGTAGTTTATATTTGAATATATTACTTTTTCCACTACTACGCTCTTAGCGCTCCAAATGTCCAGTTGCATTTTCTACAGAAAGAGTGTTCAGATCTGCTCAATCAAAAGTATGGTTTAACTCTGTTAGTTGAATGCACAGATCAGAAAGAAGTGTCACCGAATGATTCTGTGTAGTTTATATTTGAAGACATTCCTTTTTCAACTATTACCCTCTTAGCGCTCCGAATCTCCACTTGCATTTTCTACAAAAAGAGTGTTTCATAACTGCTCAATCAAAAATATGTTTTATCTCTGTTAACTGAATTTACAGATCAGAAATAAGTTTCACAGAATGCATCTGTGTAGTTTTTATTTGAAGATATTCTTTTTCCCAATGTAGGCCTCTTAGCGCTTAGCATGTCCAATTGGAGTTTCTACAGAAAGAGTGTTTCAGAACGGCTCAATCAAAAGTAAGGTTCAACTCTGTTAGTTGAATGCACAGAACAGAAAGAGTTTTCACAGAATGCTACTGTGTAGTTTATATTTGAATATATTCCTTTTTCCACTATTACCCTCTTAGCGCTCCGAATGTCCACTTGCATTTTCTACAGAAAGAGTGTTCAGAACTGCGCAATCAAAAGTATGGTTTAACTCTGTTAGCTTAATGAACATATCAGAAATAAGTTTCACACAATGCTTCTGTGTAGTTTTTATTTGAAGTTATTATTTTTCCCAATATAGGCCTCTTAGCGCTCAGAATGTCCAATTGCAGTTTCTACAGAAAGAGTGTTTCAGAACGGCTCAATCAAAAGTAAGGTTCAACTCTGTTAGTTGAATGCACAGAACAGAAAGAAGTTTCATACAATGCTTCTGTGTAGTTTATATTTGAACATATTCTTTTTTCCACTATTACCCACTTAGCGCTACGAATGTCCAGTTGCATTTTCTACAGACAGAGTGTTTCAAAACTGCTCAATCAAAAGTATGGTTTAACTCTGTTAGCTGAATGCTCAGATCAGAAAGAAGTTTCACAGAATGCTTCTGTGTAGTTTATATTTGAATATATTCCTTTTTCCACTACTACGCTCTTAGCGCTCCAAATGTCCAGTTGCATTTTCTACAGAAAGAGTGTTCAGATCTGCTCAATCAAAAGTATGGTTTAACTCTGTTAGTTGAATGCACAGATCAGAAAGAAGTTTCACCGAATGATTCTGTGTAGTTTATATTTGAAGACATTCCTTTTTCAGCTATTACCCTCTTAGCGCTCCGAATCTCCACTTGCATTTTCTACAAAAAGAGTGTTTCATAACTGCTCAATCAAAAATATGTTTTATCTCTGTTAACTGAATTTACAGATCAGAAATAAGTTTCACAGAATGCATCTGTGTAGTTTTTATTTGAAGATATTCTTTTTCCCAATGTAGGCCTCTTAGCGCTTAGCATGTCCAATTGCAGTTTCTACAGAAAGAGTGTTTCAGAACGGCTCAATCAAAAGTAAGGTTCAACTCTGTTAGTTGAATGCACAGAACAGAAAGAATTTTCACAGAATGCTACTGTGTAGTTTATATTTGAATATAGTCCTTTTTCCACTATTACCCTCTTAGCGCTCGGAATGTCCACTTGCATTTTCTACAGAAAGAGTGTTCAGAACTGCGCAATCAAAAGTATGGTTTAACTCTGTTAGCTTAATGAACATATCAGAAGTAAGTTTCACACAATGCTTCTGTGTAGTTTTTATTTGAAGATATTATTTTTCCCAATATAGGCCTCTTAGCGCTCAGAATGTCCAATTGCAGTTTCTACAGAAAGAGTGTTTCAGAAAGGCTCAATCAAAAGTAAGGTTCAACTCTGTTAGTTGAATGCAAAGAACAGAAAGAAGTTTCATACAATGCTTCTGTGTAGTTTATATTTGAACATATTATTTTTTCCACTATTACCCACTTAGCGCTACGAAAGTCCAGTTGCATTTTCTACAGACAGAGTGTTTCAAAACTGCTCAATCAAAAGTATGGTTTAACTCTGTTAGCTGAATGCTCAGATTAGAAAGAAGTTTCACAGAATGCTTCTGTGTAGTTTATATTTGAATATATTCCTTTTTCCTCTACTACGATCTTAGCGCTCCAAATGTCCAGTTGCATTTTCTACAGAAAGAGTGTTCAGATCTGCTCAATCAAAAGTATGGTTTAACACTGTTAGCTGAATGCACAGATCAGAAAGAAGTTTCACAGAATGATTCTGTGTAGTTTATATTTGGAGACATTCCTTTTTCCACTATTACCCTCTTAGCGGTCCGAATCTCCACTTGCATTTTCTACAGAAAGAGTGTTTCAGAACGGCTCAATCAAAACTAAGGTTCAACTCTTTTAGTTGAACAAACAGAACAGAAAGAAGTTTCACACAATTCTTCTGTGTAGTTTTCATTTGTAGACATTCTTTTTCCCAATATAGGCCTCTTAGCGCTCAGAATGTCCAATTGCAGTTTCTACAGAAAGAGTGTTTCAGAACGGCTCAATCAAAAGTAAGGTTCAACTCTGTTAGTTGAATGCACAGAACAGAAAGAGTTTTCACAGAATTCTACTGTGTAGTTTATATTTGAATATATTCCTTTTTCCACTATTACCCTCTTAGCGCTCCGAATGTCCACTTGCATTTTCTACAGAAAGAGTGTTCAGAACTGCGCAATCAAAAGTATGGTTTAACTCTGTTAGCTTAATGAACATTTCAGAAATAAGTTTCACACAATGCTTCTGTGTAGTTTTTATTTGAAGATATTATTTTTCCCAATATAGGCCTCTTAGCGCTCAGAATGTCCAATTGCAGTTTCTACAGAAAGAGTGTTTCAGAACGGCTCAATCAAAAGTAAGGTTCAACTCTGTTAGTTGAATGCACAGAACAGAAAGAAGTTTCATACAATGCTTCTGTGTAGTTTATATTTGAAGATATTCTTTTTTCCACTATTACCCACTTAGCGCTACGAATGTCCAGTTGCATTTTCTACAGACAGAGTGTTTCAAAACTGCTCAATCAAAAGTATGGTTTAACTCTGTTAGCTGAATGCTCAGATCAGAAAGAAGTTTCACAGAATGCTTCTGTGTAGTTTATATTTGAATATATTCCTTTTTCCACTACTACTCTCTTAGGGCTCCAAATGTCCAGTTGCATTTTCTACAGAAAGAGTGTTCAGATCTGCTCAATCAAAAGAATGGTTTAACTCTGTTAGCTGAATGCACAGATCAGAAAGAAGTTTCACCGAATGATTCTGTGTAGTTTATATTTGAAGACATTCCTTTTTCCACTATTACCCTCTTAGCGCTCCGAATCTCCACTTGCATTTTCTACAAAAAGAGTGTTTCATAACTGCTCAACCAAAAATATGTTTTATCTCTGTTAACTGAATTTACAGATCAGAAATAAGTTTCACAGAATGCATCTGTGTAGTTTTTATTTGAAGATATTCTTTTTCCCCATGTAGGCCTCTTAGCGCTTAGCATGTCCAATTGCAGTTTCTACAGAAAGAGTGTTTCAGAACGGCTCAATCAAAAGTAAGGTTCAACTCTGTTAGTTGAATGCACAGAACAGAAAGAATTTTCACAGAATGCTACTGTGTAGTTTATATTTGAATATATTCCTTTTTCCACTATTACCCTCTTAGCGCTCCGAATGTCCACTTGCATTTTCTACAGAAAGAGTGTTCAGAACTGCGCAATCATAAGTATGGTTTAACTCTGTTAGCTTAATGAACATATCAGAAATAAGTTTCACACAATGCTTCTGTGTAGTTTTTATTTGAAGATATTATTTTTCCCAATATAGGCCTCTTAGCACTCAGAATGTCCAATTGCAGTTTCTACAGAAAGAGTGTTTCAGAAAGGCTCAATCAAAAGCAAGGTTCAACTCTGTTAGTTGAATGCACAGAACAGAAAGAAGTTTCATACAATGCTTCTGTGTAGTTTATATTTGAACATATTCTTTTTTCCACTATTACCACCTTAGCGCTACGAATGTCCAGTTGCATTTTCTACAGACAGAGTGTTTCAAAACTGCTCAATCAAAAGTATGGTTTAACTCTGTTAGCTGAATGCTCAGATCAGAAAGATGTTTCACAGAATGCTTCTGTGTAGTTTATATTTGAATATATTCCTTTTTCCACTACTACGCTCTTAGCGCTCCAAATGTCCAGTTGCATTTTCTACAGAAAGAGTGTTCAGATCTGCTCCATCAAAAGTATGGTTTAACTCTGTTAGCTGAATGCACAGATCAGAAAGAAGTTTCACCGAATGATTCTGTGTAGTTTATATTTGAAGACATTCCTTTTTCCACTATTACCCTCTTAGCGCTCCGAATCTCCACTTGCATTTTCTACAGAAAGAGTGTTTCAGAACGGCTCAATCAAAACTAAGGTTCAACTCTTTTAGTTGAACAAACAGAACAGAAAGAAGTTTCACACAATTCTTCTGTGTAGTTTTTATTTGTAGACATTCTTTTTCCCAATATAGGCCTCTTAGCGCTCAGAATGTCCAATTGCAGTTTCTACAGAAAGAGTGTTTCAGAACGGCTCAATCAAAAGTAAGGTTCAACTCTGTTAGTTGAATGCACAGAACAGAAAGAAGTTTCATACAATGCTTCTTTGTAGTTTATATTTGAACATATTCTTTTTTCCACTATTACCCACTTAGCGCTACGAATGTCCAGTTGCATTTTCTACAGACAGAGTGTTTCAATACTGCTCAATCAAAAGTGTGGTTTAACTCTGTTAGCTGAATGCTCAGATCAGAAAGTAGTTTCACAGAATGCTTCTGTGTAGTTTATATTTGAATATATTCCTTTTTCCACTACTACGCTCTTAGCGCTCCAAATGTCCAGTTGCATTTTCTACAGAAAGAGTGTTCAGATCTGCTCAATCAAAAGTATGGATTAACTCTGTTAGCTGAATGTACAGATCAGAAAGAATTTTCACCGAATGATTCTGTGTAGTTTATATTTGAAGACATTCCTTTTTCCACTATTACCCTCTTAGCGCTCCGAATCTCCTCTTGCATTTTCTACAAAAAGAGTGTTTCATAACTGCTCAATCAAAAATATGTTTTATCTCTGTTAACTGAATTTACAGATCAGAAATAAGTTTCACAGAATGCATCTGTGTAGTTTTTATTTGATGATATTCTTTTTCCCAATGTAGGCCTCTTAGCGCTTAGCATGTCCAATTGCAGTTTCTACAGAAAGAGTGTTTCAGAATGGCTCAATCAAAAGTAAGGTTCAACTCTGTTAGTTGAATGCACAGAACAGAAAGAATTTTCACAGAATGCTACTGTGTAGTTTATATTTGAATATATTCCTTTTTCCACTATTACCCTCTTAGCGCTCCGAATGTCCACTTGCATTTTCTACAGAAAGAGTGTTCAGAACTGCGCAATCAAAAGTATGGTTTAACTCTGTTAGCTTAATGAACATATCAGAAATAAGTTTCACACAATGCTTCTGTGTAGTTTTTATTTGAAGATATTATTTTTCCCAATAGAGGCCTCTTAGCGCTCAGAATGTCCAATTGCAGTTTCTACAGAAAGAGTGTTTCAGAAAGGCTCAATCAAAAGTAAGGTTCAACTCTGTTAGTTGAATGCACAGAACAGAAAGAAGTTTCATACAATGCTTCTGTGTAGTTTATATTTGAACATATTCTTTTTTCCACTATTACCCACTTAGCGCTACGAATGTCCAGTTGCATTTTCTACAGACAGAGTGTTTCAAAACTGCTCAATCAAAAGTATGGTTTAACTCTGTTAGCTGAATGCTCAGATCAGAAAGAAGTTTCACAGAATGCTTCTGTGTAGTTTATATTTGAATATATTCCTTTTTCCACTACTACGCTCTTAGCGCTCCAAATGTCCAGTTGCATTTTCTACAGAAAGAGTGTTCAGATCTGCTCAATCAAAAGTATGTTTTAACTCTGTTAGCTGAATGCACAGATCAGAAAGAAGTTTCACCGAATGATTCTGTGTAGTTTATATTTGAAGACATTCCTTTTTCCACTATTACCCTCTTAGCGCTCCGAATCTCCACTTGCATTTTCTACAAAAAGAGTGTTTCATAACTGCTCAATCAAAAATATGTTTTATCTCTGTTAACTAAATTTACAGATCAGAAATAAGTTTCACAGAATGCATCTGTGTAGTTTTTATTTGAAGATATTCTTTTTCCCAATGTAGGCCTCTTAGCGCTTAGCATGTCCAATTGCAGTTTCTACAGAAAGAGTGTTTCAGAACGGCTCAATCAAAAGTAAGGTTCAACTCTGTTAGTTGAATGCACAGAACAGAAAGAATTTTCACAGAATGCTACTGTGTAGTTTATATTTGAATATATTCCTTTTTCCACTATTACCCTCTTAGCGCTCCGAATGTCCACTTGCATTTTCTACAGAAAGAGTGTCCAGAACTGCGCAATCAAAAGTATGGTTTAACTCTGTTAGCTTAATGAACATATCAGAAATAAGTTTCACACAATGCTTCTGTGTAGTTTTTATTTGAAGATATTATTTTTCCCAATATAGGCCTCTTAGCGCTCAGAATGTCCAATTGCAGTTTCTACAGAAAGAGTGTTTCAGAAAGGCTCAATCAAAAGTAAGGTTCAACTCTGTTAGTTGAATGCACAGAACAGAAAGAAGTTTCATACAATGCTTCTGTGTAGTTTATATTTGAACATATTCTTTTTTCCACTATTACCCACTTAGCGCTACGAATGTCCAGTTGCACTTTCTACAGACAGAGTGTTTCAAAACTGCTCAATCAAAAGTGTGGTTTAACTCGGTTAGCTGAATGCTCAGATCAGAAAGAAGTTTCACAGAATGCTTCTGTGTAGTTTATATTTGAATATATTCCTTTTTCCACTACTACGCCCTTAGCGCTCCAAATGTCCAGTTGCATTTTCTACAGAAAGAGTGTTCAGATCTGCTCAATCAAAATTATGGTTTAACTCTGTTAGCTGAATGCACAGATCAGAAAGAAGTTTCACCGAATGATTCTGTGTAGTTTATATTTGAAGACATTCCTTTTTCCACTATTACCCTCTTAGCGCTCCGAATCTCCACTTTCATTTTCTACAAAAAGAGTGTTTCATAACTGCTCAATCAAAAATATGTTTTATCTCTGTTAACTGAATTTACAGATCAGAAATAAGTTTCACAGAATGCATCTGTGTAGTTTTTATTTGAAGATATTCTTTTTCCCAATGTAGGCCTCTTAGCGCTTAGCATGTCCAACTGCAGTTTCTACAGAAAGAGTGTTTCAGAATGGCTCAATCAAAAGTAAGGTTCAACTCTGTTAGTTGAATGCACAGAACAGAAAGAATTTTCACAGAATGCTACTGTGTAGTTTATATTTGAATATATTCCTTTTTCCACTATTACCCTCTTAGCGCTCCGAATGTCCACTTGCATTTTCTACAGAAAGAGTGTTCAGAACTGCGCAATCAAAAGTATGGTTTAACTCTGTTAGCTTAATGAACATATCAGAAATAAGTTTCGCACAATGCTTCTGTGTAGTTTTTATTTGAAAATATTATTTTTCCCAATATAGGCCTCTTAGCGCTCAGAATGTCCAATTGCAGTTTCTACAGAAAGAGTGTTTCAGAAAGGCTCAATCAAAAGTAAGGTTCAACTCTGTTAGTTGAATGCACAGAACAGAAAGAAGTTTCATACAATGCTTCTGTGTAGTTTATATTTGAACATATTCTTTTTTCCACTATTACCCACTTAGCGCTACGAATGTCCAGTTGCATTTTCTACAGACAGAGTGTTTCAAAACTGCTCAATCAAAAGTATGGTTTAACTCTGTTAGCTGAATGCTCAGATCAGAAAGAAGTTTCACAGAATGCTTCTGTGTAGTTTATATTTGAATATATTCCTTTTTCCACTACTACGCTCTTAGCGCTCCAAATGTCCAGTTGCATTTTCTACAGAAAGAGTGTTCAGATCTGCTCAATCAAAAGTATGTTTTAACTCTGTTAGCTGAATGCACAGATCAGAAAGAAGTTTCACCGAATGATTCTGTGTAGTTTATATTTGAAGACATTCCTTTTTCCACTATTACCCTCTTAGCGCTCCGAATCTCCACTTGCATTTTCTACAAAAAGAGTGTTTCATAACTGCTCAATCAAAAATATGTTTTATCTCTGTTAACTAAATTTACAGATCAGAAATAAGTTTCACAGAATGCATCTGTGTAGTTTTTATTTGAAGATATTCTTTTTCCCAATGTAGGCCTCTTAGCGCTTAGCATGTCCAATTGCAGTTTCTACAGAAAGAGTGTTTCAGAACGGCTCAATCAAAAGTAAGGTTCAACTCTGTTAGTTGAATGCACAGAACAGAAAGAATTTTCACAGAATGCTACTGTGTAGTTTATATTTGAATATATTCCTTTTTCCACTATTACCCTCTTAGCGCTCCGAATGTCCACTTGCATTTTCTACAGAAAGAGTGTCCAGAACTGCGCAATCAAAAGTATGGTTTAACTCTGTTAGCTTAATGAACATATCAGAAATAAGTTTCACACAATGCTTCTGTGTAGTTTTTATTTGAAGATATTATTTTTCCCAATATAGGCCTCTTAGCGCTCAGAATGTCCAATTGCAGTTTCTACAGAAAGAGTGTTTCAGAAAGGCTCAATCAAAAGTAAGGTTCAACTCTGTTAGTTGAATGCACAGAACAGAAAGAAGTTTCATACAATGCTTCTGTGTAGTTTATATTTGAACATATTCTTTTTTCCACTATTACCCACTTAGCGCTACGAATGTCTAGTTGCACTTTCTACAGACAGAGTGTTTCAAAACTGCTCAATCAAAAGTGTGGTTTAACTCGGTTAGCTGAATGCTCAGATCAGAAAGAAGTTTCACAGAATGCTTCTGTGTAGTTTATATTTGAATATATTCCTTTTTCCACTACTACGCCCTTAGCGCTCCAAATGTCCAGTTGCATTTTCTACAGAAAGAGTGTTCAGATCTGCTCAATCAAAAGTATGGTTTAACTCTGTTAGCTGAATGCACAGATCAGAAAGAAGTTTCACCGAATGATTCTGTGTAGTTTATATTTGAAGACATTCCTTTTTCCACTATTACCCTCTTAGCGCTCCGAATCTCCACTTTCATTTTCTACAAAAAGAGTGTTTCATAACTGCTCAATCAAAAATATGTTTTATCTCTGTTAACTGAATTTACAGATCAGAAATAAGTTTCACAGAATGCATCTGTGTAGTTTTTATTTGAAGATATTCTTTTTCCCAATGTAGGCCTCTTAGCGCTTAGCATGTCCAACTGCAGTTTCTACAGAAAGAGTGTTTCAGAATGGCTCAATCAAAAGTAAGGTTCAACTCTGTTAGTTGAATGCAGAGAACAGAAAGAATTTTCACAGAATGCTACTGTGTAGTTTATATTTGAATATATTCCTTTTTCCACTATTACCCTCTTAGCGCTCCGAATGTCCACTTGCATTTTCTACAGAAAGAGTGTTCAGAACTGCGCAATCAAAAGTATGGTTTAACTCTGTTAGCTTAATGAACATATCAGAAATAAGTTTCGCACAATGCTTCTGTGTAGTTTTTATTTGAAAATATTATTTTTCCCAATATAGGCCTCTTAGCGCTCAGAATGTCCAATTGCAGTTTCTACAGAAAGAGTGTTTCAGAAAGGCTCAATCAAAAGTAAGGTTCAACTCTGTTAGTTGAATGCACAGAACAGAAAGAAGTTTCATACAATGCTTCTGTGTAGTTTATATTTGAACATATTCTTTTTTCCACTATTACCCACTTAGCGCTACGAATGTCCAGTTGCATTTTCTACAGACAGAGTGTTTCAAAACTGCTCAATCAAAAGTATGGTTTAACTCTGTTAGCTGAATGCTCAGATCAGAAAGAAGTTTCACAGAATGCTTCTGTGTAGTTTATATTTGAATATATTCCTTTTTCCACTACTACTCTCTTAGGGCTCCAAATGTCCAGTTGCATTTTCTACAGAAAGAGTGTTCAGATCTGCTCAATCAAAAGTATGGTTTAACTCTGTTAGCTGAATGCACAGCTCAGAAAGAAGTTTCACCGAATGATTCTGTGTAGTTTATATTTGAAGACATTCCTTTTTCCACTATTACCCTGTTAGCGCTCCGAATCTCCACTTGCATTTTCTACAAAAAGAGTGTTTCATAACTGCTCAATCAAAAATATGTTTTATCTCTGTAAACTGAATTTACAGATCAGAAATAAGTTTCACAGAATGCATCTGTGTAGTTTTTATTTGAAGATATTCTTTTTCCCAATGTAGGCCTCTTAGCGCTTAGCATGTCCAACTGCAGTTTCTACAGAAAGTGTGTTTCAGAACGGCTCAATCAAAAGTAAGGTTCAACTCTGTTAGTTGAATGCACAGAACAGAAAGAATTTTCACAGAATGCTACAGTGTAGTTTATATTTGAATATATTCCTTTTTCCACTATTACCCTCTTAGCGCTCCGAATGTCCACTTGCATTTTCTACAGAAAGAGTGTTCAGAACTGCGCAATCAAAAGTATGGTTTAACTCTGTTAGCTTAATGAACATATCAGAAATAAGTTTCACACAATGCTTCTGTGTAGTTTTTATTTGAAGATATTATTTTTCCCAATAGAGGCCTCTTAGCGCTCAGAATGTCCAATTGCAGTTTCTACAGAAAGAGTGTTTCAGAAAGGCTCAATCAAAAGTAAGGTTCAACTCTGTTAGTTGAATGCACAGAACAGAAAGAAGTTTCATACAATGCTTCTGTGTAGTTTATATTTGAACATATTCTTTTTTCCACTATTACCCACTTAGCGCTACGAATGTCCAGTTGCATTTTCTACAGACAGAGTGTTTCAAAACTGCTCAATCAAAAGTATGGTTTAACTCTGTTAGCTGAATGCTCAGATCAGAAAGATGTTTCACAGAATGCTTCTGTGTAGTTTATATTTGAATATATTCCTTTTTCCACTACTACGCTCTTAGCGCTCCAAATGTCCAGTTGCATTTTCTACAGAAAGAGTGTTCAGATCTGCTCCATCAAAAGTATGGTTTAACTCTGTTAGCTGAATGCACAGATCAGAAAGAAGTTTCACCGAATGATTCTGTGTAGTTTATATTTGAAGACATTCCTTTTTCCACTATTACCCTCTTAGCGCTCCGAATCTCCACTTGCATTTTCTACAGAAAGAGTGTTTCAGAACGGCTCAATCAAAACTAAGGTTCAACTCTTTTAGTTGAACAAACAGAACAGAAAGAAGTTTCACACAATTCTTCTGTGTAGTTTTTATTTGTAGACATTCTTTTTCCCAATATAGGCCTCTTAGCGCTCAGAATGTCCAATTGCAGTTTCTACAGAAAGAGTGTTTCAGAACGGCTCAATCAAAAGTAAGGTTCAACTCTGTTAGTTGAATGCACAGAACAGAAAGAATTTTCACAGAATGCTACTGTGTAGTTTATATTTGAATATATTCCTTTTTCCACTATTACCCTCTTAGCGCTCCGAATGTCCACTTGCATTTTCTACAGAAAGAGTTTTCAGAACTGCGCAATCATAAGTATGGTTTAACTCTGTTAGCTTAATGAACATATCAGAAATAAGTTTCACACAATGCTTCTGTGTAGTTTTTATTTGAAGATATTATTTTTCCCAATATAGGCCTCTTAGCACTCAGAATGTCCAATTGCAGTTTCTACAGAAAGAGTGTTTCAGAAAGGCTCAATCAAAAGCAAGGTTCAACTCTGTTAGTTGAATGCACAGAACAGAAAGAAGTTTCATACAATGCTTCTGTGTAGTTTATATTTGAACATATTCTTTTTTCCACTATTACCACCTTAGCGCTACGAATGTCCAGTTGCATTTTCTACAGACAGAGTGTTTCAAAACTGCTCAATCAAAAGTATGGTTTAACTCTGTTAGCTGAATGCTCAGATCAGAAAGAGGTTTCACAGAATGCTTCTGTGTAGTTTATATTTGAATATATTCCTTTTTCCACTACTACTCTCTTAGCGCTCCAAATGTCCAGTTGCATTTTCTACAGAAAGAGTGTTCAGATCTGCTCAATCAAAAGTATGGTTTAACTCTGTTACCTGAATGCACAGATCAGAAAGAAGTTTCACAGAATGATTCTGTGTAGTTTATATTTGGAGACATTCCTTTTTCCACTATTACCCTCTTAGCGCTCCGAATCTCCACTTGCATTTTCTACAGAAAGAGTGTTTCAGAACGGCTCAATCAAAATTAAGGTTCAAATCTTTTAGTTGAACAAACAGAACAGAAAGAAGTTTCACACAATTCTTCTCTGTAGTTTTTATTTGTAGACATTCTTTTTCCCAATATAGGCCTCTTAGCGCTCAGAATGTCCAATTGCAGTTTCTACACAAAGAGTGTTTCAGAACGGCTCAATCAAAAGTAAGGTTCAACTCTGTTAGTTGAATGCACAGAACACAAAGAATTTTCACAGAATGCTACTGTGTAGTTTATATTTGAATATATTACTTTTTCCACTATTACCCTCTTAGCGCTCCGAATGTCCACTTGCATTTTCTACAGAAAGAGTGTTCAGAACTGCGCAATCAAAAGTATGGTTTAACTCTGTTAGCTTAATGAACATATCAGAAATAAGTTTCACACAATGCTTCTGTGTAGTTTTTATTTGAAGACATTATTTTTCCCAATATAGGCCTCTTAGCGCTCAGAATGTCCAATTGCAGTTTCTACAGAAAGAGTGTTTCAGAAAGGCTCAATCAAAAGTAAGGTTCAACTCTGTTAGTTGAATGCACAGAACAGAAAGAAGTTTCATACAATGCTTCTGTGTAGTTTATATTTGAACATATTCTTTTTTCCACTATTACCCACTTAGCGCTACGAATGTCCAGTTGCATTTTCTACAGACAGAGTGTTTCAAAACTGCTCAATCAAAAGTATGGTTTAACTCTGTTAGCTGAATGCTCAGATCAGAAAGAAGTTTCACAGAATGCTTCTGTGTAGTTTATATTTGAATATATTCCTTTTTCCACTACTACTCTCTTAGCGCTCCAAATGTCCAGTTGCATTTTCTACAGAAAGAGTGTTCAGATCTGCTCAATCAAAAGTATGGTTTAACTCTGTTAGCTGAATGCACAGATCAGAAAGAAGTTTCACCGAATGATTCTGTGTAGTTTATATTTGAAGACATTCCTTTTTCCACTATTACCCTCTTAGCGCTCCGAATCTCCACTTGCATTTTCTACAAAAAGAGTGTTTCATAACTGCTCAATCAAAAATATGTTTTATCTCTGTTAACTGAATTTACAGATCAGAAATAAGTTTCACAGAATGCATCTGTGTAGTTTTTATTTGAAGATATTCTTTTTCCCAATGTAGGCCTCTTAGCGCTTAGCATGTCCAACTGCAGTTTCTACAGAAAGAGTGTTTCAGAACGGCTCAATCAAAAGTAAGGTTCAACTCTGTTAGTTGAATGCACAGAACAGAAAGAATTTTCACAGAATGCTACTGTGTAGTTTATATTTGAATATATTACTTTTTCCACTATTACCCTCTTAGCGCTCCGAATGTCCACTTGCATTTTCTACAGAAAGAGTGTCCAGAACTGCGCAATCAAAAGTATGGTTTAACTCTGTTAGCTTAATGAACATATCAGAAATAAGTTTCGCACAATGCTTCTGTGTAGTTTTTATTTGAAAATATTATTTTTCCCAATATAGGCCTCTTAGCGCTCAGAATGTCCAATTGCAGTTTCTACAGAAAGAGTGTTTCAGAAAGGCTCAATCAAAAGTAAGGTTCAACTCTGTTAGTTGAATGCACAGAACAGAAAGAAGTTTCATACAATGCTTCTGTGTAGTTTATATTTGAACATATTCTTTTTTCCACTATTACCCACTTAGCGCTACGAATGTCCAGTTGCATTTTCTACAGACAGAGTGTTTCAAAACTGCTATATCAAAAGTATGGTTTAACTCTGTTAGCTGAATGCTCAGATCAGAAAGAAGTTTCACAGAATGCTTCTGTGTAGTTTATATTTGAATATATTCCTTTTTCCACTACTACTCTCTTAGGGCTCCAAATGTCCAGTTGCATTTTCTACAGAAAGAGTGTTCAGATCTGCTCAATCAAAAGTATGGTTTAACTCTGTTAGCTGAATGCACAGCTCAGAAAGAAGTTTCACCGAATGATTCTGTGTAGTTTATATTTGAAGACATTCCTTTTTCCACTATTACCCTGTTAGCGCTCCGAATCTCCACTTGCATTTTCTACAAAAAGAGTGTTTCATAACTGCTCAATCAAAAATATGTTTTATCTCTGTTAACTGAATTTACAGATCAGAAATAAGTTTCACAGAATGCATCTGTGTAGTTTTTATTTGAAGATATTCTTTTTCCCAATGTAGGCCTCTTAGCGCTTAGCATGTCCAACTGCAGTTTCTACAGAAAGTGTGTTTCAGAACGGCTCAATCAAAAGTAAGGTTCAACTCTGTTAGTTGAATGCACAGAACAGAAAGAATTTTCACAGAATGCTACAGTGTAGTTTATATTTGAATATATTCCTTTTTCCACTATTACCCTCTTAGCGCTCCGAATGTCCACTTGCATTTTCTACAGAAAGAGTGTTCAGAACTGCGCAATCAAAAGTATGGTTTAACTCTGTTAGCTTAATGAACATATCAGAAATAAGTTTCACACAATGCTTCTGTGTAGTTTTTATTTGAAGATATTATTTTTCCCAATAGAGGCCTCTTAGCGCTCAGAATGTCCAATTGCAGTTTCTACAGAAAGAGTGTTTCAGAAAGGCTCAATCAAAAGTAAGGTTCAACTCTGTTAGTTGAATGCACAGAACAGAAAGAAGTTTCATACAATGCTTCTGTGTAGTTTATATTTGAACATATTCTTTTTTCCACTATTACCCACTTAGCGCTACGAATGTCCAGTTGCATTTTCTACAGACAGAGTGTTTCAAAACTGCTCAATCAAAAGTATGGTTTAACTCTGTTAGCTGAATGCTCAGATCAGAAAGATGTTTCACAGAATGCTTCTGTGTAGTTTATATTTCAATATATTCCTTTTTCCACTACTACGCTCTTAGCGCTCCAAATGTCCAGTTGCATTTTCTACAGAAAGAGTGTTCAGATCTGCTCCATCAAAAGTATGGTTTAACTCTGTTAGCTGAATGCACAGATCAGAAAGAAGTTTCACCGAATGATTCTGTGTAGTTTATATTTGAAGACATTCCTTTTTCCACTATTACCCTCTTAGCGCTCCGAATCTCCACTTGCATTTTCTACAGAAAGAGTGTTTCAGAACGGCTCAATCAAAACTAAGGTTCAACTCTTTTAGTTGAACAAACAGAACAGAAAGAAGTTTCACACAATTCTTCTGTGTAGTTTTTATTTGTAGACATTCTTTTTCCCAATATAGGCCTCTTAGCGCTCAGAATGTCCAATTGCAGTTTCTACAGAAAGAGTGTTTCAGAACGGCTCAATCAAAAGTAAGGTTCAACTCTGTTAGTTGAATGCACAGAACAGAAAGAAGTTTCATACAATGCTTCTTTGTAGTTTATATTTGAACATATTCTTTTTTCCACTATTACCCACTTAGCGCTACGAATGTCCAGTTGCATTTTCTACAGACAGAGTGTTTCAAAACTGCTCAATCAAAAGTGTGGTTTAACTCTGTTAGCTGAATGCTCAGATCAGAAAGTAGTTTCACAGAATGCTTCTGTGTAGTTTATATTTGAATATATTCCTTTTTCCACTACTACGCTCTTAGCGCTCCAAATGTCCAGTTGCATTTTCTACAGAAAGAGTGTTCAGATCTGCTCAATCAAAAGTATGGTTTAACTCTGTTAGCTGAATGTACAGATCAGAAAGAATTTTCACCGAATGATTCTGTGTAGTTTATATTTGAAGACATTCCTTTTTCCACTATTACCCTCTTAGCGCTCCGAATCTCCTCTTGCATTTTCTACAAAAAGAGTGTTTCATAACTGCTCAATCAAAAATATGTTTTATCTCTGTTAACTGAATTTACAGATCAGAAATAAGTTTCACAGAATGCATCTGTGTAGTTTTTATTTGAAGATATTCTTTTTCCCAATGTAGGCCTCTTAGCGCTTAGCATGTCCAATTGCAGTTTCTACAGAAAGAGTGTTTCAGAATGGCTCAATCAAAAGTAAGGTTCAACTCTGTTAGTTGAATGCACAGAACAGAAAGAATTTTCACAGAATGCTACTGTGTAGTTTATATTTGAATATATTCCTTTTTCCACTATTACCCTCTTAGCGCTCCGAATGTCCACTTGCATTTTCTACAGAAAGAGTGTTCAGAACTGCGCAATCAAAAGTATGGTTTAACTCTGTTAGCTTAATGAACATATCAGAAATAAGTTTCACACAATGCTTCTGTGTAGTTTTTATTTGAAGATATTATTTTTCCCAATAGAGGCCTCTTAGCGCTCAGAATGTCCAATTGCAGTTTCTACAGAAAGAGTGTTTCAGAAAGGCTCAATCAAAAGTAAGGTTCAACTCTGTTAGTTGAATGCACAGAACAGAAAGAAGTTTCATACAATGCTTCTGTGTAGTTTATATTTGAACATATTCTTTTTTCCACTATTACCCACTTAGCGCTACGAATGTCCAGTTGCATTTTCTACAGACAGAGTGTTTCAAAACTGCTCAATCAAAAGTATGGTTTAACTCTGTTAGCTGAATGCTCAGATCAGAAAGAAGTTTCACAGAATGCTTCTGTGTAGTTTATATTTGAATATATTCCTTTTTCCACTACTACGCTCTTAGCGCTCCAAATGTCCAGTTGCATTTTCTACAGAAAGAGTGTTCAGATCTGCTCAATCAAAAGTATGTTTTAACTCTGTTAGCTGAATGCACAGATCAGAAAGAAGTTTCACCGAATGATTCTGTGTAGTTTATATTTGAAGACATTCCTTTTTCCACTATTACCCTCTTAGCGCTCGGAATCTCCACTTGCATTTTCTACAAAAAGAGTGTTTCATAACTGCTCAATCAAAAATATGTTTTATCTCTGTTAACTAAATTTACAGATCAGAAATAAGTTTCACAGAATGCATCTGTGTAGTTTTTATTTGAAGATATTCTTTTTCCCAATGTAGGCCTCTTAGCGCTTAGCATGTCCAATTGCAGTTTCTACAGAAAGAGTGTTTCAGAACGGCTCAATCAAAAGTAAGGTTCAACTCTGTTAGTTGAATGCACAGAACAGAAAGAATTTTCACAGAATGCTACTGTGTAGTTTATATTTGAATATATTCCTTTTTCCACTATTACCCTCTTAGCGCTCCGAATGTCCACTTGCATTTTCTACAGGAAGAGTGTCCAGAACTGCGCAATCAAAAGTATGGTTTAACTCTGTTAGCTTAATGAACATATCAGAAATAAGTTTCACACAATGCTTCTGTGTAGTTTTTATTTGAAGATATTATTTTTCCCAATATAGGCCTCTTAGCGCTCAGAATGTCCAATTGCAGTTTCTACAGAAAGAGTGTTTCAGAAAGGCTCAATCAAAAGTAAGGTTCAACTCTGTTAGTTGAATGCACAGAACAGAAAGAAGTTTCATACAATGCTTCTGTGTAGTTTATATTTGAACATATTCTTTTTTCCACTATTACCCACTTAGCGCTACGAATGTCCAGTTGCATTTTCTACAGACAGAGTGTTTCAAAACTGCTCAATCAAAAGTATGGTTTAACTCTGTTAGCTGAATGCTCAGATCAGAAAGATGTTTCACAGAATGCTTCTGTGTAGTTTATATTTCAATATATTCCTTTTTCCACTACTACGCTCTTAGCGCTCCAAATGTCCAGTTGCATTTTCTACAGAAAGAGTGTTCAGATCTGCTCCATCAAAAGTATGGTTTAACTCTGTTAGCTGAATGCACAGATCAGAAAGAAGTTTCACCGAATGATTCTGTGTAGTTTATATTTGAAGACATTCCTTTTTCCACTATTACCCTCTTAGCGCTCCGAATCTCCACTTGCATTTTCTACAGAAAGAGTGTTTCAGAACGGCTCAATCAAAACTAAGGTTCAACTCTTTTAGTTGAACAAACAGAACAGAAAGAAGTTTCACACAATTCTTCTGTGTAGTTTTTATTTGTAGACATTCTTTTTCCCAATATAGGCCTCTTAGCGCTCAGAATGTCCAATTGCAGTTTCTACAGAAAGAGTGTTTCAGAACGGCTCAATCAAAAGTAAGGTTCAACTCTGTTAGTTGAATGCACAGAACAGAAAGAAGTTTCATACAATGCTTCTTTGTAGTTTATATTTGAACATATTCTTTTTTCCACTATTACCCACTTAGCGCTACGAATGTCCAGTTGCATTTTCTACAGACAGAGTGTTTCAAAACTGCTCAATCAAAAGTGTGGTTTAACTCTGTTAGCTGAATGCTCAGATCAGAAAGTAGTTTCACAGAATGCTTCTGTGTAGTTTATATTTGAATATATTCCTTTTTCCACTACTACGCTCTTAGCGCTCCAAATGTCCAGTTGCATTTTCTACAGAAAGAGTGTTCAGATCTGCTCAATCAAAAGTATGGTTTAACTCTGTTAGCTGAATGTACAGATCAGAAAGAATTTTCACCGAATGATTCTGTGTAGTTTATATTTGAAGACATTCCTTTTTCCACTATTACCCTCTTAGCGCTCCGAATCTCCTCTTGCATTTTCTACAAAAAGAGTGTTTCATAACTGCTCAATCAAAAATATGTTTTATCTCTGTTAACTGAATTTACAGATCAGAAATAAGTTTCACAGAATGCATCTGTGTAGTTTTTATTTGAAGATATTCTTTTTCCCAATGTAGGCCTCTTAGCGCTTAGCATGTCCAATTGCAGTTTCTACAGAAAGAGTGTTTCAGAATGGCTCAATCAAAAGTAAGGTTCAACTCTGTTAGTTGAATGCACAGAACAGAAAGAATTTTCACAGAATGCTACTGTGTAGTTTATATTTGAATATATTCCTTTTTCCACTATTACCCTCTTAGCGCTCCGAATGTCCACTTGCATTTTCTACAGAAAGAGTGTTCAGAACTGCGCAATCAAAAGTATGGTTTAACTCTGTTAGCTTAATGAACATATCAGAAATAAGTTTCACACAATGCTTCTGTGTAGTTTTTATTTGAAGATATTATTTTTCCCAATAGAGGCCTCTTAGCGCTCAGAATGTCCAATTGCAGTTTCTACAGAAAGAGTGTTTCAGAAAGGCTCAATCAAAAGTAAGGTTCAACTCTGTTAGTTGAATGCACAGAACAGAAAGAAGTTTCATACAATGCTTCTGTGTAGTTTATATTTGAACATATTCTTTTTTCCACTATTACCCACTTAGCGCTACGAATGTCCAGTTGCATTTTCTACAGACAGAGTGTTTCAAAACTGCTCAATCAAAAGTATGGTTTAACTCTGTTAGCTGAATGCTCAGATCAGAAAGAAGTTTCACAGAATGCTTCTGTGTAGTTTATATTTGAATATATTCCTTTTTCCACTACTACGCTCTTAGCGCTCCAAATGTCCAGTTGCATTTTCTACAGAAAGAGTGTTCAGATCTGCTCAATCAAAAGTATGTTTTAACTCTGTTAGCTGAATGCACAGATCAGAAAGAAGTTTCACCGAATGATTCTGTGTAGTTTATATTTGAAGACATTCCTTTTTCCACTATTACCCTCTTAGCGCTCGGAATCTCCACTTGCATTTTCTACAAAAAGAGTGTTTCATAACTGCTCAATCAAAAATATGTTTTATCTCTGTTAACTAAATTTACAGATCAGAAATAAGTTTCACAGAATGCATCTGTGTAGTTTTTATTTGAAGATATTCTTTTTCCCAATGTAGGCCTCTTAGCGCTTAGCATGTCCAATTGCAGTTTCTACAGAAAGAGTGTTTCAGAACGGCTCAATCAAAAGTAAGGTTCAACTCTGTTAGTTGAATGCACAGAACAGAAAGAATTTTCACAGAATGCTACTGTGTAGTTTATATTTGAATATATTCCTTTTTCCACTATTACCCTCTTAGCGCTCCGAATGTCCACTTGCATTTTCTACAGAAAGAGTGTCCAGAACTGCGCAATCAAAAGTATGGTTTAACTCTGTTAGCTTAATGAACATATCAGAAATAAGTTTCACACAATGCTTCTGTGTAGTTTTTATTTGAAGATATTATTTTTCCCAATATAGGCCTCTTAGCGCTCAGAATGTCCAATTGCAGTTTCTACAGAAAGAGTGTTTCAGAAAGGCTCAATCAAAAGTAAGGTTCAACTCTGTTAGTTGAATGCACAGAACAGAAAGAAGTTTCATACAATGCTTCTGTGTAGTTTATATTTGAACATATTCTTTTTTCCACTATTACCCACTTAGCGCTACGAATGTCCAGTTGCACTTTCTACAGACAGAGTGTTTCAAAACTGCTCAATCAAAAGTGTGGTTTAACTCGGTTAGCTGAATGCTCAGATCAGAAAGAAGTTTCACAGAATGCTTCTGTGTAGTTTATATTTGAATATATTCCTTTTTCCACTACTACGCCCTTAGCGCTCCAAATGTCCAGTTGCATTTTCTACAGAAAGAGTGTTCAGATCTGCTCAATCAAAAGTATGGTTTAACTCTGTTAGCTGAATGCACAGATCAGAAAGAAGTTTCACCGAATGATTCTGTGTAGTTTATATTTGAAGACATTCCTTTTTCCACTATTACCCTCTTAGCGCTCCGAATCTCCACTTTCATTTTCTACAAAAAGAGTGTTTCATAACTGCTCAATCAAAAATATGTTTTATCTCTGTTAACTGAATTTACAGATCAGAAATAAGTTTCACAGAATGCATCTGTGTAGTTTTTATTTGAAGATATTCTTTTTCCCAATGTAGGCCTCTTAGCGCTTAGCATGTCCAACTGCAGTTTCTACAGAAAGAGTGTTTCAGAATGGCTCAATCAAAAGTAAGGTTCAACTCTGTTAGTTGAATGCACAGAACAGAAAGAATTTTCACAGAATGCTACTGTGTAGTTTATATTTGAATATATTCCTTTTTCCACTATTACCCTCTTAGCGCTCCGAATGTCCACTTGCATTTTCTACAGAAAGAGTGTTCAGAACTGCGCAATCAAAAGTATGGTTTAACTCTGTTAGCTTAATGAACATATCAGAAATAAGTTTCGCACAATGCTTCTGTGTAGTTTTTATTTGAAAATATTATTTTTCCCAATATAGGCCTCTTAGCGCTCAGAATGTCCAATTGCAGTTTCTACAGAAAGAGTGTTTCAGAAAGGCTCAATCAAAAGTAAGGTTCAACTCTGTTAGTTGAATGCACAGAACAGAAAGAAGTTTCATACAATGCTTCTGTGTAGTTTATATTTGAACATATTCTTTTTTCCACTATTACCCACTTAGCGCTACGAATGTCCAGTTGCATTTTCTACAGACAGAGTGTTTCAAAACTGCTCAATCAAAAGTATGGTTTAACTCTGTTAGCTGAATGCTCAGATCAGAAAGAAGTTTCACAGAATGCTTCTGTGTAGTTTATATTTGAATATATTCCTTTTTCCACTACTACTCTCTTAGGGCTCCAAATGTCCAGTTGCATTTTCTACAGAAAGAGTGTTCAGATCTGCTCAATCAAAAGTATGGTTTAACTCTGTTAGCTGAATGCACAGCTCAGAAAGAAGTTTCACCGAATGATTCTGTGTAGTTTATATTTGAAGACATTCCTTTTTCCACTATTACCCTGTTAGCGCTCCGAATCTCCACTTGCATTTTCTACAAAAAGAGTGTTTCATAACTGCTCAATCAAAAATATGTTTTATCTCTGTAAACTGAATTTACAGATCAGAAATAAGTTTCACAGAATGCATCTGTGTAGTTTTTATTTGAAGATATTCTTTTTCCCAATGTAGGCCTCTTAGCGCTTAGCATGTCCAACTGCAGTTTCTACAGAAAGTGTGTTTCAGAACGGCTCAATCAAAAGTAAGGTTCAACTCTGTTAGTTGAATGCACAGAACAGAAAGAATTTTCACAGAATGCTACAGTGTAGTTTATATTTGAATATATTCCTTTTTCCACTATTACCCTCTTAGCGCTCCGAATGTCCACTTGCATTTTCTACAGAAAGAGTGTTCAGAACTGCGCAATCAAAAGTATGGTTTAACTCTGTTAGCTTAATGAACATATCAGAAATAAGTTTCACACAATGCTTCTGTGTAGTTTTTATTTGAAGATATTATTTTTCCCAATAGAGGCCTCTTAGCGCTCAGAATGTCCAATTGCAGTTTCTACAGAAAGAGTGTTTCAGAAAGGCTCAATCAAAAGTAAGGTTCAACTCTGTTAGTTGAATGCACAGAACAGAAAGAAGTTTCATACAATGCTTCTGTGTAGTTTATATTTGAACATATTCTTTTTTCCACTATTACCCACTTAGCGCTACGAATGTCCAGTTGCATTTTCTACAGACAGAGTGTTTCAAAACTGCTCAATCAAAAGTATGGTTTAACTCTGTTAGCTGAATGCTCAGATCAGAAAGATGTTTCACAGAATGCTTCTGTGTAGTTTATATTTGAATATATTCCTTTTTCCACTACTACGCTCTTAGCGCTACAAATGTCCAGTTGCATTTTCTAGAGAAAGAGTGTTCAGATCTGCTCCATCAAAAGTATGGTTTATCTCTGTTAGCTGAATGCACAGATCAGAAAGAAGTTTCACCGAATGATTCTGTGTAGTTTATATTTGAAGACATTCCTTTTTCCACTATTACCCTCTTAGCGCTCCGAATCTCCACTTGCATTTTCTACAGAAAGAGTGTTTCAGAACGGCTCAATCAAAACTAAGGTTCAACTCTTTTAGTTGAACAAACAGAACAGAAAGAAGTTTCACACAATTCTTCTGTGTAGTTTTTATTTGTAGACATTCTTTTTCCCAATATAGGCCTCTTAGCGCTCAGAATGTCCAATTGCAGTTTCTACAGAAAGAGTGTTTCAGAACGGCTCAATCAAAAGTAAGGTTCAACTCTGTTAGTTGAATGCACAGAACAGAAAGAAGTTTCATACAATGCTTCTGTGTAGTTTATATTTGAACATATTCTTTTTTCCACTATTACCCACTTAGCGCTACGAATGTCCAGTTGCATTTTCTACAGACAGAGTGTTTCAAAACTGCTCAATCAAAAGTGTGGTTTAACTCTGTTAGCTGAATGCTCAGATCAGAAAGTAGTTTCACAGAATGCTTCTGTGTAGTTTATATTTGAATATATTCCTTTTTCCACTACTACGCTCTTAGCGCTCCAAATGTCCAGTTGCATTTTCTACAGAAAGAGTGTTCAGATCTGCTCAATCAAAAGTATGGTTTAACTCTGTTAGCTGAATGTACAGATCAGAAAGAATTTTCACCGAATGATTCTGTGTAGTTTATATTTGAAGACATTCCTTTTTCCACTATTACCCTCTTAGCGCTCCGAATCTCCTCTTGCATTTTCTACAAAAAGAGTGTTTCATAACTGCTCAATCAAAAATATGTTTTATCTCTGTTAACTGAATTTACAGATCAGAAATAAGTTTCACAGAATGCATCTGTGTAGTTTTTATTTGAAGATATTCTTTTTCCCAATGTAGGCCTCTTAGCGCTTAGCATGTCCAATTGCAGTTTCTACAGAAAGAGTGTTTCAGAATGGCTCAATCAAAAGTAAGGTTCAACTCTGTTAGTTGAATGCACAGAACAGAAAGAATTTTCACAGAATGCTACTGTGTAGTTTATATTTGAATATATTCCTTTTTCCACTATTACCCTCTTAGCGCTCCGAATGTCCACTTGCATTTTCTACAGAAAGAGTGTTCAGAACTGCGCAATCAAAAGTATGGTTTAACTCTGTTAGCTTAATGAACATATCAGAAATAAGTTTCACACAATGCTTCTGTGTAGTTTTTATTTGAAGATATTATTTTTCCCTATAGAGGCCTCTTAGCGCTCAGAATGTCCAATTGCAGTTTCTACAGAAAGAGTGTTTCAGAAAGGCTCAATCAAAAGTAAGGTTCAACTCTGTTAGTTGAATGCACAGAACAGAAAGAAGTTTCATACAATGCTTCTGTGTAGTTTATATTTGAACATATTCTTTTTTCCACTATTACCCACTTAGCGCTACGAATGTCCAGTTGCATTTTCTACAGACAGAGTGTTTCAAAACTGCTCAATCAAAAGTATGGTTTAACTCTGTTAGCTGAATGCTCAGATCAGAAAGAAGTTTCACAGAATGCTTCTGTGTAGTTTATATTTGAATATATTCCTTTTTCCACTACTACGCTCTTAGCGCTCCAAATGTCCAGTTGCATTTTCTACAGAAAGAGTGTTCAGATCTGCTCAATCAAAAGTATGGTTTAACTCTGTTAGCTGAATGCACAGATCAGAAAGAAGTTTCACCGAATGATTCTGTGTAGTTTATATTTGAAGACATTCCTTTTTCCACTATTACCCTCTTAGCGCTCCGAATCTCCACTTGCATTTTCTACAAAAAGAGTGTTTCATAACTGCTCAATCAAAAATATGTTTTATCTCTGTTAACTGAATTTACAGATCAGAAATAAGTTTCACAGAATGCATCTGTGTAGTTTTTATTTGAAGATATTCTTTTTCCCAATGTAGGCCTCTTAGCGCTTAGCATGTCCAATTGCAGTTTCTACAGAAAGAGTGTTTCAGAACGGCTCAATCAAAAGTAAGGTTCAACTCTGTTAGTTGAATGCACAGAACAGAAAGTATTTTCACAGAATGCTACTGTGTAGTTTATATTTGAATATATTCCTTTTTCCACTATTACCCTCTTAGCGCTCCGAATGTCCACTTGCATTTTCTACAGAAAGAGTGTCCAGAACTGCGCAATCAAAAGTATGGTTTAACTCTGTTAGCTTAATGAACATATCAGAAATAAGTTTCACACAATGCTTCTGTGTAGTTTTTATTTGAAGATATTATTTTTCCCAATATAGGCCTCTTAGCGCTCAGAATGTCCAATTGCAGTTTCTACAGAAAGAGTGTTTCAGAAAGGCTCAATCAAAAGTAAGGTTCAACTCTGTTAGTTGAATGCACAGAACAGAAAGAAGTTTCATACAATGCTTCTGTGTAGTTTATATTTGAACATATTCTTTTTTCCACTATTACCCACATAGCGCTACGAATGTCCAGTTGCATTTTCTACAGACAGAGTGTTTCAAAACTGCGCAATCAAAAGTATGGTTTAACTCTGTTAGTTGAATGCTCAGATCAGAAAGAAGTTTCACAGAATGCTTCTGTGTAGTTTATATTTGAATATATTCCTTTTTCCACTACTACTCTCTTAGCGCTCCAAATGTCCAGTTGCATTTTCTACAGAAAGAGTGTTCAGATCTGCTCAATCAAAAGTATGGTTTAACTCTGTTAGCTGAATGCACAGATCAGAAAGAAGTTTCACAGAATGATTCTGTGTAGTTTATATTTGGAGACATTCCTTTTTCCACTATTACCCTCTTAGCGCTCCGAATCTCCACTTGCATTTTCTACAGAAAGAGTGTTTCAGAACGGCTCAATCAAAACTAAGGTTCAACTCTTTTAGTTGAACAAACAGAACAGAAAGAAGTTTCACACAATTCTTCTGTGTAGTTTTTATTTGTAGACATTCTTTTTCCCAATATAGGCCTCTTAGCGCTCAGAATGTCCAATTGCAGTTTCTACACAAAGAGTGTTTCAGAACGGCTCAATCAAAAGTAAGGTTCAACTGTGTTAGTTGAATGCACAGAACAGAAAGGAGTTTCATACAATGCTTCTGTGTAGTTTATATTTGAACATATTCTTTTTTCCACTATTACCCACTTAGCGCTACGAATGTCCAGTTGCATTTTCTACAGACAGAGTGTTTCAAAACTGCTCAATCAAAAGTATGGTTTAACTCTGTTAGCTGAATGCTCAGATCAGAAAGAAGTTTCACAGAATGCTTCTGTGCAGTTTATATTTGAATATATTCCTTTTTCCACTACTACGCTCTTAGCGCTCCAAATGTCCATTTGCATTTTCTACAGAAAGAGTGTTCAGATCTGCTCAATCAAAATTATGGTTTAACTCTGTTAGCTGAATGCACAGATCGGAAAGAAGTTTCACCGAATGATTCTGTGTAGTTTATATTTGAAGACATTCCTTTTTCCACTATTACCCTCTTAGCGCTCCGAATCTCCACTTGCATTTTCTACAGAAAGAGTGTTTCAGAACGTCTCAATCAAAACTAAGGTTCAACTCTTTAGGTGAACAAACAGAACAGAAAGAAGTTTCACACAATTCTTCTGTGTAGTTTTTATTTGTAGACATTCTTTTTCCCAATATAGGCCTCTTAGCGCTCAGAATGTCCAATTGCAGTTTCTACAGAAAGAGTGTTTCAGAACGGCTCAATCAAAAGTAAGGTTCAACTCTGTTAGTTGAATGCACAGAACAGAAAGAAGTTTCATACAATGCTTCTGTGTAGTTTATATTTGAACATATTCTTTTTTCCACTATTACCCACTTAGCGCTACGAATGTCTAGTTGCATTTTCTACAGACAGAGTGTTTCAAAACTGCTCAATCAAAAGTATGGTTTAACTCTGTTAGCTTAATGAACATATCAGAAATAAGTTTCACACAATGCTTCTGTGTAGTTTTTATTTGAAGATATTATTTTTCCCAATAGAGGCCTCTTTGCGCTCAGAATGTCCAATTGCAGTTTCTACAGAAAGAGTGTTTCAGAAAGGCTCAATCAAAAGTAAGGTTCAACTCTGTTAGTTGAATGCACAGAACAGAAAGGAGTTTCATACAATGCTTCTGTGTAGTTTATATTTGAACATATTCTTTTTTCCACTATTACCCACTTAGCGCTACGAATGTCCAGTTGCATTTTCTACAGACAGAGTGTTTCAAAACTGCTCAATCAAAAGTATGGTTTAACTCTGTTAGCTGAATGCTCAGATCGGAAAGAAGTTTCACAGAATGCTTCTGTGTAGTTTATATTTGAATATATTCCTTTTTCCACTACTACTCTCTTAGCGCTCCAAATGTCCAGTTGCATTTTCTACAGAAAGAGTGTTCAGATCTGCTCAATCAAAAGTATGGTTTAACTCTGTTAGCTGAATGCACAGATCAGAAAGAAGTTTCACAGAATGATTCTGTGTAGTTTATATTTGGAGACATTCCTTTTTCCACTATTACCCTCTTAGCGCTCCGAATCTCCACTTGCATTTTCTACAGAAAGAGTGTTTCAGAACGGCTCAATCAAAACTAAGGTTCAACTCTTTTAGTTGAACAAACAGAACAGAAAGAAGTTTCACACAATTCTTCTGTGTAGTTTTTATTTGTAGACCTTCTTTTTCCCAATATAGGCCTCTTAGCGCTCAGAATGTCCAATTGCAGTTTCTACAGAAAGAGTGTTTCAGAACGGCTCAATCAAAAGTAAGGTTCAACTCTGTTAGTTGAATGCACAGAACAGAAAGAAGTTTCATACAATGCTTCTGTGTAGTTTATATTTGAACATATTCTTTTTTCCACTATTACCCACTTAGCGCTACGAATGTCCAGTTGCATTTTCTACAGACAGAGTGTTTCAAAACTGCTCAATCAAAAGTATGGTTTAACTCTGTTAGCTGAATGCTCAGATCAGAAAGAAGTTTCACAGAATGCTTCTTTTTAGTTTATATTTGAATATATTCCTTTTTCCACTATTACCGTCTTAGCGCTCCGAATGTCCACTTGCATTTTCTACAGAAAGAGTGTTCAGAACTGCGCAATCAAAAGTATGGTCTAACTCTGTTAGCTTAATGAACATATCAGAAATAAGTTTCACACAATGCTTCTGTGTAGTTTTTATTTGAAGATATTATTTTTCCCAATAGAGGCCTCTTAGCGCTCAGAATGTCCAATTGCAGTTTCTACAGAAAGAGTGTTTCAGAAAGGCTCAATCAAATGTAAGGTTCAACTCTGTTAGTTGAATGCACAGAACAGAAAGAAGTTTCATACAATGCTTCTGTATAGTTTATATTTGAATATATTCTTTTTTCCACTATTACCCACTTAGCGCTACGAATGTGCAGTTGCATTTTCTACAGACAGAGTGTTTCAAATCTGCTCAATCAAAAGTATGGTTTAACTCTGTTAGCTGAATGCTCAGATCAGAAAGAAGTTTCACAGAATGCTTCTGTGTAGTTTATATTTGAATATATTCCTTTTTCCACTACTACTCTCTTAGCGCTCCAAATGTCCAGTTGCATTTTCTACAGAAAGAGTGTTCAGATCTGCTCAATCAAAAGTATGGTTTAACTCTGTTAGCTGAATGCACAGATCAGAAAGAAGTTTCACAGAATGATTCTGTGTAGTTTATATTTGGAGACATTCCTTTTTCCACTATTACCCTCTTAGCGCTCCGAATGTCCACTTGCATTTTCTACAGAAAGAGTGTTTCAGAACGGCTCAATCAAAACTAAGGTTCAACTCTTTTAGTTGAACAAACAGAACAGAAAGAAGTTTCACACAATTCTTCTGTGTAGTTTTTATTTGTAGACATTCTTTTTCCCAATATAGGCCTCTTAGCGCTCAGAATGTCCAATTGCAGTTTCTACAGAAAGAGTGTTTCAGAACGGCTCAATCAAAAGTAAGGTTCAACTCTGTTAGTTGAATGCACAGAACAGAAAGAAGTTTCATACAATGCTTCTGTGTAGTTTATATTTGAACATATTCTTTTTTCCACTATTACCCACTTAGCGCTACGAATGTCCAGTTGCATTTTCTACAGACAAAGTGTTTCAAAACTGCTCAATCAAAAGTATGGTTTAACTCTGTTAGCTGAATGCTCAGATCAGAAAGAAGTTTCACAGAATGCTTCTGTGTAGTTTATATTTGAATATATTCCTTTTTCCACTACTACGCTCTTAGCGCTCCAAATGTCCAGTTGCATTTTCTACAGAAAGAGTGTTCAGATCTGCTCAATCAAAAGTATGGTTTAACTCTGTTAGCTGAATGCACAGATCAGAAAGAAGTTTCACCGAATGATTCTGTGTAGTTTATATTTGAAGACATTCCTTTTTCCACTATTACCCTCTTAGCGCTCCGAATCTCCACTTGCATTTTCTACAAAAAGAGTGTTTCATAACTGCGCAATCAAAAATATGTTTTATCTCTGTTAACTGAATTTACAGATCAGAAATAAGTTTCAGAGAATGCATCTGTGTAGTTTTTATTTGAAGATATTCTTTTTCCCAATGTAGGCCTCTTAGCGCTTAGCATGCCCAATTGGAGTTTCTACAGAAAGAGTGTTTCAGAACGGCTCAATCAAAAGTAAGGTTCAACTCTGTTAGTTGAATGCACAGAACAGAAAGAATTTTCACAGAATGCTACCGTGTAGTTTATATTTGAATATATTCCTTTTTCCACTATTACCCTCTTAGCGCTCCGAATGTCCACTTGCATTTTCTACAGAAAGTGTGTTCAGAACTGCGCAATCAAAAGTATGGTTTAACTCTGTTAGCTTAATGAACATATCAGAAATAAGTTTCACACAATGCTTCTGTGTAGTTTTTATTTGAAGATATTATTTTTCCCAATATAGGCCTCTTAGCGCTCAGAATGTCCAATTGCAGTTTCTACAGAAAGAGTGTTTCAGAAAGGCTCAATCAAAAGTAAGGTTCAACTCTGTTAGTTGAATGCACAGAACAGAAAGAAGTTTCATACAATGCTTCTGTGTAGTTTATATTTGAACATATTCTTTTTTCCACTATTACCCACTTAGCGCTACGAATGTCCAGTTGCATTTTCTACAGACAGAGTGTTTCAAAACTGCTCAATCAAAAGTATGGTTTAACTCTGTTAGCTGAATGCTCAGATCAGAAAGATGTTTCACAGAATGCTTCTGTGTAGTTTATATTTCAATATATTCCTTTTTCCACTACTACGCTCTTAGCGCTCCAAATGTCCAGTTGCATTTTCTACAGAAAGAGTGTTCAGATCTGCTCCATCAAAAGTATGGTTTAACTCTGTTAGCTGAATGCACAGATCAGAAAGAAGTTTCACCGAATGATTCTGTGTAGTTTATATTTGAAGACATTCCTTTTTCCACTATTACCCTCTTAGCGCTCCGAATCTCCACTTGCATTTTCTACAGAAAGAGTGTTTCAGAACGGCTCAATCAAAACTAAGGTTCAACTCTTTTAGTTGAACAAACAGAACAGAAAGAAGTTTCACACAATTCTTCTGTGTAGTTTTTATTTGTAGACATTCTTTTTCCCAATATAGGCCTCTTAGCGCTCAGAATGTCCAATTGCAGTTTCTACAGAAAGAGTGTTTCAGAACGGCTCAATCAAAAGTAAGGTTCAACTCTGTTAGTTGAATGCACAGAACAGAAAGAAGTTTCATACAATGCTTCTTTGTAGTTTATATTTGAACATATTCTTTTTTCCACTATTACCCACTTAGCGCTACGAATGTCCAGTTGCATTTTCTACAGACAGAGTGTTTCAAAACTGCTCAATCAAAAGTGTGGTTTAACTCTGTTAGCTGAATGCTCAGATCAGAAAGTAGTTTCACAGAATGCTTCTGTGTAGTTTATATTTGAATATATTCCTTTTTCCACTACTACGCTCTTAGCGCTCCAAATGTCCAGTTGCATTTTCTACAGAAAGAGTGTTCAGATCTGCTCAATCAAAAGTATGGTTTAACTCTGTTAGCTGAATGTACAGATCAGAAAGAATTTTCACCGAATGATTCTGTGTAGTTTATATTTGAAGACATTCCTTTTTCCACTATTACCCTCTTAGCGCTCCGAATCTCCTCTTGCATTTTCTACAAAAAGAGTGTTTCATAACTGCTCAATCAAAAATATGTTTTATCTCTGTTAACTGAATTTACAGATCAGAAATAAGTTTCACAGAATGCATCTGTGTAGTTTTTATTTGAAGATATTCTTTTTCCCAATGTAGGCCTCTTAGCGCTTAGCATGTCCAATTGCAGTTTCTACAGAAAGAGTGTTTCAGAATGGCTCAATCAAAAGTAAGGTTCAACTCTGTTAGTTGAATGCACAGAACAGAAAGAATTTTCACAGAATGCTACTGTGTAGTTTATATTTGAATATATTCCTTTTTCCACTATTACCCTCTTAGCGCTCCGAATGTCCACTTGCATTTTCTACAGAAAGAGTGTTCAGAACTGCGCAATCAAAAGTATGGTTTAACTCTGTTAGCTTAATGAACATATCAGAAATAAGTTTCACACAATGCTTCTGTGTAGTTTTTATTTGAAGATATTATTTTTCCCAATAGAGGCCTCTTAGCGCTCAGAATGTCCAATTGCAGTTTCTACAGAAAGAGTGTTTCAGAAAGGCTCAATCAAAAGTAAGGTTCAACTCTGTTAGTTGAATGCACAGAACAGAAAGAAGTTTCATACAATGCTTCTGTGTAGTTTATATTTGAACATATTCTTTTTTCCACTATTACCCACTTAGCGCTACGAATGTCCAGTTGCATTTTCTACAGACAGAGTGTTTCAAAACTGCTCAATCAAAAGTATGGTTTAACTCTGTTAGCTGAATGCTCAGATCAGAAAGAAGTTTCACAGAATGCTTCTGTGTAGTTTATATTTGAATATATTCCTTTTTCCACTACTACGCTCTTAGCGCTCCAAATGTCCAGTTGCATTTTCTACAGAAAGAGTGTTCAGATCTGCTCAATCAAAAGTATGTTTTAACTCTGTTAGCTGAATGCACAGATCAGAAAGAAGTTTCACCGAATGATTCTGTGTAGTTTATATTTGAAGACATTCCTTTTTCCACTATTACCCTCTTAGCGCTCGGAATCTCCACTTGCATTTTCTACAAAAAGAGTGTTTCATAACTGCTCAATCAAAAATATGTTTTATCTCTGTTAACTAAATTTACAGATCAGAAATAAGTTTCACAGAATGCATCTGTGTAGTTTTTATTTGAAGATATTCTTTTTCCCAAAGTAGGCCTCTTAGCGCTTAGCATGTCCAATTGCAGTTTCTACAGAAAGAGTGTTTCAGAACGGCTCAATCAAAAGTAAGGTTCAACTCTGTTAGTTGAATGCACAGAACAGAAAGAATTTTCACAGAATGCTACTGTGTAGTTTATATTTGAATATATTCCTTTTTCCACTATTACCCTCTTAGCGCTCCGAATGTCCACTTGCATTTTCTACAGAAAGAGTGTCCAGAACTGCGCAATCAAAAGTATGGTTTAACTCTGTTAGCTTAATGAACATATCAGAAATAAGTTTCACACAATGCTTCTGTGTAGTTTTTATTTGAAGATATTATTTTTCCCAATATAGGCCTCTTAGCGCTCAGAATGTCCAATTGCAGTTTCTACAGAAAGAGTGTTTCAGAAAGGCTCAATCAAAAGTAAGGTTCAACTCTGTTAGTTGAATGCACAGAACAGAAAGAAGTTTCATACAATGCTTCTGTGTAGTTTATATTTGAACATATTCTTTTTTCCACTATTACCCACTTAGCGCTACGAATGTCCAGTTGCATTTTCTACAGACAGAGTGTTTCAAAACTGCTCAATCAAAAGTATGGTTTAACTCTGTTAGCTGAATGCTCAGATCAGAAAGATGTTTCACAGAATGCTTCTGTGTAGTTTATATTTCAATATATTCCTTTTTCCACTACTACGCTCTTAGCGCTCCAAATGTCCAGTTGCATTTTCTACAGAAAGAGTGTTCAGATCTGCTCCATCAAAAGTATGGTTTAACTCTGTTAGCTGAATGCACAGATCAGAAAGAAGTTTCACCGAATGATTCTGTGTAGTTTATATTTGAAGACATTCCTTTTTCCACTATTACCCTCTTAGCGCTCCGAATCTCCACTTGCATTTTCTACAGAAAGAGTGTTTCAGAACGGCTCAATCAAAACTAAGGTTCAACTCTTTTAGTTGAACAAACAGAACAGAAAGAAGTTTCACACAATTCTTCTGTGTAGTTTTTATTTGTAGACATTCTTTTTCCCAATATAGGCCTCTTAGCGCTCAGAATGTCCAATTGCAGTTTCTACAGAAAGAGTGTTTCAGAACGGCTCAATCAAAAGTAAGGTTCAACTCTGTTAGTTGAATGCACAGAACAGAAAGAAGTTTCATACAATGCTTCTTTGTAGTTTATATTTGAACATATTCTTTTTTCCACTATTACCCACTTAGCGCTACGAATGTCCAGTTGCATTTTCTACAGACAGAGTGTTTCAAAACTGCTCAATCAAAAGTGTGGTTTAACTCTGTTAGCTGAATGCTCAGATCAGAAAGTAGTTTCACAGAATGCTTCTGTGTAGTTTATATTTGAATATATTCCTTTTTCCACTACTACGCTCTTAGCGCTCCAAATGTCCAGTTGCATTTTCTACAGAAAGAGTGTTCAGATCTGCTCAATCAAAAGTATGGTTTAACTCTGTTAGCTGAATGTACAGATCAGAAAGAATTTTCACCGAATGATTCTGTGTAGTTTATATTTGAAGACATTCCTTTTTCCACTATTACCCTCTTAGCGCTCCGAATCTCCTCTTGCATTTTCTACAAAAAGAGTGTTTCATAACTGCTCAATCAAAAATATGTTTTATCTCTGTTAACTGAATTTACAGATCAGAAATAAGTTTCACAGAATGCATCTGTGTAGTTTTTATTTGAAGATATTCTTTTTCCCAATGTAGGCCTCTTAGCGCTTAGCATGTCCAATTGCAGTTTCTACAGAAAGAGTGTTTCAGAATGGCTCAATCAAAAGTAAGGTTCAACTCTGTTAGTTGAATGCACAGAACAGAAAGAATTTTCACAGAATGCTACTGTGTAGTTTATATTTGAATATATTCCTTTTTCCACTATTACCCTCTTAGCGCTCCGAATGTCCACTTGCATTTTCTACAGAAAGAGTGTTCAGAACTGCGCAATCAAAAGTATGGTTTAACTCTGTTAGCTTAATGAACATATCAGAAATAAGTTTCACACAATGCTTCTGTGTAGTTTTTATTTGAAGATATTATTTTTCCCAATAGAGGCCTCTTAGCGCTCAGAATGTCCAATTGCAGTTTCTACAGAAAGAGTGTTTCAGAAAGGCTCAATCAAAAGTAAGGTTCAACTCTGTTAGTTGAATGCACAGAACAGAAAGAAGTTTCATACAATGCTTCTGTGTAGTTTATATTTGAACATATTCTTTTTTCCACTATTACCCACTTAGCGCTACGAATGTCCAGTTGCATTTTCTACAGACAGAGTGTTTCAAAACTGCTCAATCAAAAGTATGGTTTAACTCTGTTAGCTGAATGCTCAGATCAGAAAGAAGTTTCACAGAATGCTTCTGTGTAGTTTATATTTGAATATATTCCTTTTTCCACTACTACGCTCTTAGCGCTCCAAATGTCCAGTTGCATTTTCTACAGAAAGAGTGTTCAGATCTGCTCAATCAAAAGTATGTTTTAACTCTGTTAGCTGAATGCACAGATCAGAAAGAAGTTTCACCGAATGATTCTGTGTAGTTTATATTTGAAGACATTCCTTTTTCCACTATTACCCTCTTAGCGCTCGGAATCTCCACTTGCATTTTCTACAAAAAGAGTGTTTCATAACTGCTCAATCAAAAATATGTTTTATCTCTGTTAACTAAATTTACAGATCAGAAATAAGTTTCACAGAATGCATCTGTGTAGTTTTTATTTGAAGATATTCTTTTTCCCAATGTAGGCCTCTTAGCGCTTAGCATGTCCAATTGCAGTTTCTACAGAAAGAGTGTTTCAGAACGGCTCAATCAAAAGTAAGGTTCAACTCTGTTAGTTGAATGCACAGAACAGAAAGAATTTTCACAGAATGCTACTGTGTAGTTTATATTTGAATATATTCCTTTTTCCACTATTACCCTCTTAGCGCTCCGAATGTCCACTTGCATTTTCTACAGAAAGAGTGTCCAGAACTGCGCAATCAAAAGTATGGTTTAACTCTGTTAGCTTAATGAACATATCAGAAATAAGTTTCACACAATGCTTCTGTGTAGTTTTTATTTGAAGATATTATTTTTCCCAATATAGGCCTCTTAGCGCTCAGAATGTCCAATTGCAGTTTCTACAGAAAGAGTGTTTCAGAAAGGCTCAATCAAAAGTAAGGTTCAACTCTGTTAGTTGAATGCACAGAACAGAAAGAAGTTTCATACAATGCTTCTGTGTAGTTTATATTTGAACATATTCTTTTTTCCACTATTACCCACTTAGCGCTACGAATGTCCAGTTGCATTTTCTACAGACAGAGTGTTTCAAAACTGCTCAATCAAAAGTATGGTTTAACTCTGTTAGCTGAATGCTCAGATCAGAAAGATGTTTCACAGAATGCTTCTGTGTAGTTTATATTTCAATATATTCCTTTTTCCACTACTACGCTCTTAGCGCTCCAAATGTCCAGTTGCATTTTCTACAGAAAGAGTGTTCAGATCTGCTCCATCAAAAGTATGGTTTAACTCTGTTAGCTGAATGCACAGATCAGAAAGAAGTTTCACCGAATGATTCTGTGTAGTTTATATTTGAAGACATTCCTTTTTCCACTATTACCCTCTTAGCGCTCCGAATCTCCACTTGCATTTTCTACAGAAAGAGTGTTTCAGAACGGCTCAATCAAAACTAAGGTTCAACTCTTTTAGTTGAACAAACAGAACAGAAAGAAGTTTCACACAATTCTTCTGTGTAGTTTTTATTTGTAGACATTCTTTTTCCCAATATAGGCCTCTTAGCGCTCAGAATGTCCAATTGCAGTTTCTACAGAAAGAGTGTTTCAGAACGGCTCAATCAAAAGTAAGGTTCAACTCTGTTAGTTGAATGCACAGAACAGAAAGAAGTTTCATACAATGCTTCTTTGTAGTTTATATTTGAACATATTCTTTTTTCCACTATTACCCACTTAGCGCTACGAATGTCCAGTTGCATTTTCTACAGACAGAGTGTTTCAAAACTGCTCAATCAAAAGTGTGGTTTAACTCTGTTAGCTGAATGCTCAGATCAGAAAGTAGTTTCACAGAATGCTTCTGTGTAGTTTATATTTGAATATATTCCTTTTTCCACTACTACGCTCTTAGCGCTCCAAATGTCCAGTTGCATTTTCTACAGAAAGAGTGTTCAGATCTGCTCAATCAAAAGTATGGTTTAACTCTGTTAGCTGAATGTACAGATCAGAAAGAATTTTCACCGAATGATTCTGTGTAGTTTATATTTGAAGACATTCCTTTTTCCACTATTACCCTCATAGCGCTCCGAATCTCCTCTTGCATTTTCTACAAAAAGAGTGTTTCATAACTGCTCAATCAAAAATATGTTTTATCTCTGTTAACTGAATTTACAGATCAGAAATAAGTTTCACAGAATGCATCTGTGTAGTTTTTATTTGAAGATATTCTTTTTCCCAATGTAGGCCTCTTAGCGCTTAGCATGTCCAATTGCAGTTTCTACAGAAAGAGTGTTTCAGAATGGCTCAATCAAAAGTAAGGTTCAACTCTGTTAGTTGAATGCACAGAACAGAAAGAATTTTCACAGAATGCTACTGTGTAGTTTATATTTGAATATATTCCTTTTTCCACTATTACCCTCTTAGCGCTCCGAATGTCCACTTGCATTTTCTACAGAAAGAGTGTTCAGAACTGCGCAATCAAAAGTATGGTTTAACTCTGTTAGCTTAATGAACATATCAGAAATAAGTTTCACACAATGCTTCTGTGTAGTTTTTATTTGAAGATATTATTTTTCCCAATAGAGGCCTCTTAGCGCTCAGAATGTCCAATTGCAGTTTCTACAGAAAGAGTGTTTCAGAAAGGCTCAATCAAAAGTAAGGTTCAACTCTGTTAGTTGAATGCACAGAACAGAAAGAAGTTTCATACAATGCTTCTGTGTAGTTTATATTTGAACATATTCTTTTTTCCACTATTACCCACTTAGCGCTACGAATGTCCAGTTGCATTTTCTACAGACAGAGTGTTTCAAAACTGCTCAATCAAAAGTATGGTTTAACTCTGTTAGCTGAATGCTCAGATCAGAAAGAAGTTTCACAGAATGCTTCTGTGTAGTTTATATTTGAATATATTCCTTTTTCCACTACTACGCTCTTAGCGCTCCAAATGTCCAGTTGCATTTTCTACAGAAAGAGTGTTCAGATCTGCTCAATCAAAAGTATGTTTTAACTCTGTTAGCTGAATGCACAGATCAGAAAGAAGTTTCACCGAATGATTCTGTGTAGTTTATATTTGAAGACATTCCTTTTTCCACTATTACCCTCTTAGCGCTCGGAATCTCCACTTGCATTTTCTACAAAAAGAGTGTTTCATAACTGCTCAATCAAAAATATGTTTTATCTCTTTTAACTAAATTTACAGATCAGAAATAAGTTTCACAGAATGCATCTGTGTAGTTTTTATTTGAAGATATTCTTTTTCCCAATGTAGGCCTCTTAGCGCTTAGCATGTCCAATTGCAGTTTCTACAGAAAGAGTGTTTCAGAACGGCTCAATCAAAAGTAAGGTTCAACTCTGTTAGTTGAATGCACAGAACAGAAAGAATTTTCACAGAATGCTACTGTGTAGTTTATATTTGAATATATTCCTTTTTCCACTATTACCCTCTTAGCGCTCCGAATGTCCACTTGCATTTTCTACAGAAAGAGTGTCCAGAACTGCGCAATCAAAAGTATGGTTTAACTCTGTTAGCTTAATGAACATATCAGAAATAAGTTTCACACAATGCTTCTGTGTAGTTTTTATTTGAAGATATTATTTTTCCCAATATAGGCCTCTTAGCGCTCAGAATGTCCAATTGCAGTTTCTACAGAAAGAGTGTTTCAGAAAGGCTCAATCAAAAGTAAGGTTCAACTCTGTTAGTTGAATGCACAGAACAGAAAGAAGTTTCATACAATGCTTCTGTGTAGTTTATATTTGAACATATTCTTTTTTCCACTATTACCCACTTAGCACTACGAATGTCCAGTTGCACTTTCTACAGACAGAGTGTTTCAAAACTGCTCAATCAAAAGTGTGGTTTAACTCGGTTAGCTGAATGCTCAGATCAGAAAGAAGTTTCACAGAATGCTTCTGTGTAGTTTATATTTGAATATATTCCTTTTTCCACTACTACGCCCTTAGCGCTCCAAATGTCCAGTTGCATTTTCTACAGAAAGAGTGTTCAGATCTGCTCAATCAAAAGTATGGTTTAACTCTGTTAGCTGAATGCACAGATCAGAAAGAAGTTTCACCGAATGATTCTGTGTAGTTTATATTTGAAGACATTCCTTTTTCCACTATTACCCTCTTAGCGCTCCGAATCTCCACTTTCATTTTCTACAAAAAGAGTGTTTCATAACTGCTCAATCAAAAATATGTTTTATCTCTGTTAACTGAATTTACAGATCAGAAATAAGTTTCACAGAATGCATCTGTGTAGTTTTTATTTGAAGATATTCTTTTTCCCAATGTAGGCCTCTTAGCGCTTAGCATGTCCAACTGCAGTTTCTACAGAAAGAGTGTTTCAGAATGGCTCAATCAAAAGTAAGGTTCAACTCTGTTAGTTGAATGCACAGAACAGAAAGAATTTTCACAGAATGCTACTGTGTAGTTTATATTTGAATATATTCCTTTTTCCACTATTACCCTCTTAGCGCTCCGAATGTCCACTTGCATTTTCTACAGAAAGAGTGTTCAGAACTGCGCAATCAAAAGTATGGTTTAACTCTGTTAGCTTAATGAACATATCAGAAATAAGTTTCGCACAATGCTTCTGTGTAGTTTTTATTTGAAAATATTATTTTTCCCAATATAGGCCTCTTAGCGCTCAGAATGTCCAATTGCAGTTTCTACAGAAAGAGTGTTTCAGAAAGGCTCAATCAAAAGTAAGGTTCAACTCTGTTAGTTGAATGCACAGAACAGAAAGAAGTTTCATACAATGCTTCTGTGTAGTTTATATTTGAACATATTCTTTTTTCCACTATTACCCACTTAGCGCTACGAATGTCCAGTTGCATTTTCTACAGACAGAGTGTTTCAAAACTGCTCAATCAAAAGTATGGTTTAACTCTGTTAGCTGAATGCTCAGATCAGAAAGAAGTTTCACAGAATGCTTCTGTGTAGTTTATATTTGAATATATTCCTTTTTCCACTACTACTCTCTTAGGGCTCCAAATGTCCAGTTGCATTTTCTACAGAAAGAGTGTTCAGATCTGCTCAATCAAAAGTATGGTTTAACTCTGTTAGCTGAATGCACAGCTCAGAAAGAAGTTTCACCGAATGATTCTGTGTAGTTTATATTTGAAGACATTCCTTTTTCCACTATTACCCTGTTAGCGCTCCGAATCTCCACTTGCATTTTCTACAAAAAGAGTGTTTCATAACTGCTCAATCAAAAATATGTTTTATCTCTGTAAACTGAATTTACAGATCAGAAATAAGTTTCACAGAATGCATCTGTGTAGTTTTTATTTGAAGATATTCTTTTTCCCAATGTAGGCCTCTTAGCGCTTAGCATGTCCAACTGCAGTTTCTACAGAAAGTGTGTTTCAGAACGGCTCAATCAAAAGTAAGGTTCAACTCTGTTAGTTGAATGCACAGAACAGAAAGAATTTTCACAGAATGCTACAGTGTAGTTTATATTTGAATATATTCCTTTTTCCACTATTACCCTCTTAGCGCTCCGAATGTCCACTTGCATTTTCTACAGAAAGAGTGTTCAGAACTGCGCAATCAAAAGTATGGTTTAACTCTGTTAGCTTAATGAACATATCAGAAATAAGTTTCACACAATGCTTCTGTGTAGTTTTTATTTGAAGATATTATTTTTCCCAATAGAGGCCTCTTAGCGCTCAGAATGTCCAATTGCAGTTTCTACAGAAAGAGTGTTTCAGAAAGGCTCAATCAAAAGTAAGGTTCAACTCTGTTAGTTGAATGCACAGAACAGAAAGAAGTTTCATACAATGCTTCTGTGTAGTTTATATTTGAACATATTCTTTTTTCCACTATTACCCACTTAGCGCTACGAATGTCCAGTTGCATTTTCTACAGACAGAGTGTTTCAAAACTGCTCAATCAAAAGTATGGTTTAACTCTGTTAGCTGAATGCTCAGATCAGAAAGATGTTTCACAGAATGCTTCTGTGTAGTTTATATTTGAATATATTCCTTTTTCCACTACTACGCTCTTAGCGCTACAAATGTCCAGTTGCATTTTCTAGAGAAAGAGTGTTCAGATCTGCTCCATCAAAAGTATGGTTTATCTCTGTTAGCTGAATGCACAGATCAGAAAGAAGTTTCACCGAATGATTCTGTGTAGTTTATATTTGAAGACATTCCTTTTTCCACTATTACCCTCTTAGCGCTCCGAATCTCCACTTGCATTTTCTACAGAAAGAGTGTTTCAGAACGGCTCAATCAAAACTAAGGTTCAACTCTTTTAGTTGAACAAACAGAACAGAAAGAAGTTTCACACAATTCTTCTGTGTAGTTTTTATTTGTAGACATTCTTTTTCCCAATATAGGCCTCTTAGCGCTCAGAATGTCCAATTGCAGTTTCTACAGAAAGAGTGTTTCAGAACGGCTCAATCAAAAGTAAGGTTCAACTCTGTTAGTTGAATGCACAGAACAGAAAGAAGTTTCATACAATGCTTCTGTGTAGTTTATATTTGAACATATTCTTTTTTCCACTATTACCCACTTAGCGCTACGAATGTCCAGTTGCATTTTCTACAGACAGAGTGTTTCAAAACTGCTCAATCAAAAGTGTGGTTTAACTCTGTTAGCTGAATGCTCAGATCAGAAAGTAGTTTCACAGAATGCTTCTGTGTAGTTTATATTTGAATATATTCCTTTTTCCACTACTACGCTCTTAGCGCTCCAAATGTCCAGTTGCATTTTCTACAGAAAGAGTGTTCAGATCTGCTCAATCAAAAGTATGGTTTAACTCTGTTAGCTGAATGTACAGATCAGAAAGAATTTTCACCGAATGATTCTGTGTAGTTTATATTTGAAGACATTCCTTTTTCCACTATTACCCTCTTAGCGCTCCGAATCTCCTCTTGCATTTTCTACAAAAAGAGTGTTTCATAACTGCTCAATCAAAAATATGTTTTATCTCTGTTAACTGAATTTACAGATCAGAAATAAGTTTCACAGAATGCATCTGTGTAGTTTTTATTTGAAGATATTCTTTTTCCCAATGTAGGCCTCTTAGCGCTTAGCATGTCCAATTGCAGTTTCTACAGAAAGAGTGTTTCAGAATGGCTCAATCAAAAGTAAGGTTCAACTCTGTTAGTTGAATGCACAGAACAGAAAGAATTTTCACAGAATGCTACTGTGTAGTTTATATTTGAATATATTCCTTTTTCCACTATTACCCTCTTAGCGCTCCGAATGTCCACTTGCATTTTCTACAGAAAGAGTGTTCAGAACTGCGCAATCAAAAGTATGGTTTAACTCTGTTAGCTTAATGAACATATCAGAAATAAGTTTCACACAATGCTTCTGTGTAGTTTTTATTTGAAGATATTATTTTTCCCTATAGAGGCCTCTTAGCGCTCAGAATGTCCAATTGCAGTTTCTACAGAAAGAGTGTTTCAGAAAGGCTCAATCAAAAGTAAGGTTCAACTCTGTTAGTTGAATGCACAGAACAGAAAGAAGTTTCATACAATGCTTCTGTGTAGTTTATATTTGAACATATTCTTTTTTCCACTATTACCCACTTAGCGCTACGAATGTCCAGTTGCATTTTCTACAGACAGAGTGTTTCAAAACTGCTCAATCAAAAGTATGGTTTAACTCTGTTAGCTGAATGCTCAGATCAGAAAGAAGTTTCACAGAATGCTTCTGTGTAGTTTATATTTGAATATATTCCTTTTTCCACTACTACGCTCTTAGCGCTCCAAATGTCCAGTTGCATTTTCTACAGAAAGAGTGTTCAGATCTGCTCAATCAAAAGTATGGTTTAACTCTGTTAGCTGAATGCACAGATCAGAAAGAAGTTTCACCGAATGATTCTGTGTAGTTTATATTTGAAGACATTTCTTTTTCCACTATTACCCTCTTAGCGCTCCGAATCTCCACTTGCATTTTCTACAAAAAGAGTGTTTCATAACTGCTCAATCAAAAATATGTTTTATCTCTGTTAACTGAATTTACAGATCAGAAATAAGTTTCACAGAATGCATCTGTGTAGTTTTTATTTGAAGATATTCTTTTTCCCAATGTAGGCCTCTTAGCGCTTAGCATGTCCAATTGCAGTTTCTACAGAAAGAGTGTTTCAGAACGGCTCAATCAAAAGTAAGGTTCAACTCTGTTAGTTGAATGCACAGAACAGAAAGAATTTTCACAGAATGCTACTGTGTAGTTTATATTTGAATATATTCCTTTTTCCACTATTACCCTCTTAGCGCTCCGAATGTCCACTTGCATTTTCTACAGAAAGAGTGTCCAGAACTGCGCAATCAAAAGTATGGTTTAACTCTGTTAGCTTAATGAACATATCAGAAATAAGTTTCACACAATGCTTCTGTGTAGTTTTTATTTGAAGATATTATTTTTCCCAATATAGGCCTCTTAGCGCTCAGAATGTCCAATTGCAGTTTCTACAGAAAGAGTGTTTCAGAAAGGCTCAATCAAAAGTAAGGTTCAACTCTGTTAGTTGAATGCACAGAACAGAAAGAAGTTTCATACAATGCTTCTGTGTAGTTTATATTTGAACATATTCTTTTTTCCACTATTACCCACATAGCGCTACGAATGTCCAGTTGCATTTTCTACAGACAGAGTGTTTCAAAACTGCGCAATCAAAAGTATGGTTTAACTCTGTTAGTTGAATGCTCAGATCAGAAAGAAGTTTCACAGAATGCTTCTGTGTAGTTTATATTTGAATATATTCCTTTTTCCACTACTACTCTCTTAGCGCTCCAAATGTCCAGTTGCATTTTCTACAGAAAGAGTGTTCAGATCTGCTCAATCAAAAGTATGGTTTAACTCTGTTAGCTGAATGCACAGATCAGAAAGAAGTTTCACAGAATGATTCTGTGTAGTTTATATTTGGAGACATTCCTTTTTCCACTATTACCCTCTTAGCGCTCCGAATCTCCACTTGCATTTTCTACAGAAAGAGTGTTTCAGAACGGCTCAATCAAAACTAAGGTTCAACTCTTTTAGTTGAACAAACAGAACAGAAAGAAGTTTCACACAATTCTTCTGTGTAGTTTTTATTTGTAGACATTCTTTTTCCCAATATAGGCCTCTTAGCGCTCAGAATGTCCAATTGCAGTTTCTACACAAAGAGTGTTTCAGAACGGCTCAATCAAAAGTAAGGTTCAACTGTGTTAGTTGAATGCACAGAACAGAAAGGAGTTTCATACAATGCTTCTGTGTAGTTTATATTTGAACATATTCTTTTTTCCACTATTACCCACTTAGCGCTACGAATGTCCAGTTGCATTTTCTACAGACAGAGTGTTTCAAAACTGCTCAATCAAAAGTATGGTTTAACTCTGTTAGCTGAATGCTCAGATCAGAAAGAAGTTTCACAGAATGCTTCTGTGCAGTTTATATTTGAATATATTCCTTTTTCCACTACTACGCTCTTAGCGCTCCAAATGTCCATTTGCATTTTCTACAGAAAGAGTGTTCAGATCTGCTCAATCAAAATTATGGTTTAACTCTGTTAGCTGAATGCACAGATCGGAAAGAAGTTTCACCGAATGATTCTGTGTAGTTTATATTTGAAGACATTCCTTTTTCCACTATTACCCTCTTAGCGCTCCGAATCTCCACTTGCATTTTCTACAGAAAGAGTGTTTCAGAACGTCTCAATCAAAACTAAGGTTCAACTCTTTAGGTGAACAAACAGAACAGAAAGAAGTTTCACACAATTCTTCTGTGTAGTTTTTATTTGTAGACATTCTTTTTCCCAATATAGGCCTCTTAGCGCTCAGAATGTCCAATTGCAGTTTCTACAGAAAGAGTGTTTCAGAACGGCTCAATCAAAAGTAAGGTTCAACTCTGTTAGTTGAATGCACAGAACAGAAAGAAGTTTCATACAATGCTTCTGTGTAGTTTATATTTGAACATATTCTTTTTTCCACTATTACCCACTTAGCGCTACGAATGTCTAGTTGCATTTTCTACAGACAGAGTGTTTCAAAACTGCTCAATCAAAAGTATGGTTTAACTCTGTTAGCTTAATGAACATATCAGAAATAAGTTTCACACAATGCTTCTGTGTAGTTTTTATTTGAAGATATTATTTTTCCCAATAGAGGCCTCTTTGCGCTCAGAATGTCCAATTGCAGTTTCTACAGAAAGAGTGTTTCAGAAAGGCTCAATCAAAAGTAAGGTTCAACTCTGTTAGTTGAATGCACAGAACAGAAAGGAGTTTCATACAATGCTTCTGTGTAGTTTATATTTGAACATATTCTTTTTTCCACTATTACCCACTTAGCGCTACGAATGTCCAGTTGCATTTTCTACAGACAGAGTGTTTCAAAACTGCTCAATCAAAAGTATGGTTTAACTCTGTTAGCTGAATGCTCAGATCGGAAAGAAGTTTCACAGAATGCTTCTGTGTAGTTTATATTTGAATATATTCCTTTTTCCACTACTACTCTCTTAGCGCTCCAAATGTCCAGTTGCATTTTCTACAGAAAGAGTGTTCAGATCTGCTCAATCAAAAGTATGGTTTAACTCTGTTAGCTGAATGCACAGATCAGAAAGAAGTTTCACAGAATGATTCTGTGTAGTTTATATTTGGAGACATTCCTTTTTCCACTATTACCCTCTTAGCGCTCCGAATCTCCACTTGCATTTTCTACAGAAAGAGTGTTTCAGAACGGCTCAATCAAAACTAAGGTTCAACTCTTTTAGTTGAACAAACAGAACAGAAAGAAGTTTCACACAATTCTTCTGTGTAGTTTTTATTTGTAGACCTTCTTTTTCCCAATATAGGCCTCTTAGCGCTCAGAATGTCCAATTGCAGTTTCTACAGAAAGAGTGTTTCAGAACGGCTCAATCAAAAGTAAGGTTCAACTCTGTTAGTTGAATGCACAGAACAGAAAGAAGTTTCATACAATGCTTCTGTGTAGTTTATATTTGAACATATTCTTTTTTCCACTATTACCCACTTAGCGCTACGAATGTCCAGTTGCATTTTCTACAGACAGAGTGTTTCAAAACTGCTCAATCAAAAGTATGGTTTAACTCTGTTAGCTGAATGCTCAGATCAGAAAGAAGTTTCACAGAATGCTTCTTTTTAGTTTATATTTGAATATATTCCTTTTTCCACTATTACCGTCTTAGCGCTCCGAATGTCCACTTGCATTTTCTACAGAAAGAGTGTTCAGAACTGCGCAATCAAAAGTATGGTCTAACTCTGTTAGCTTAATGAACATATCAGAAATAAGTTTCACACAATGCTTCTGTGTAGTTTTTATTTGAAGATATTATTTTTCCCAATAGAGGCCTCTTAGCGCTCAGAATGTCCAATTGCAGTTTCTACAGAAAGAGTGTTTCAGAAAGGCTCAATCAAATGTAAGGTTCAACTCTGTTAGTTGAATGCACAGAACAGAAAGAAGTTTCATACAATGCTTCTGTATAGTTTATATTTGAATATATTCTTTTTTCCACTATTACCCACTTAGCGCTACGAATGTGCAGTTGCATTTTCTACAGACAGAGTGTTTCAAATCTGCTCAATCAAAAGTATGGTTTAACTCTGTTAGCTGAATGCTCAGATCAGAAAGAAGTTTCACAGAATGCTTCTGTGTAGTTTATATTTGAATATATTCCTTTTTCCACTACTACTCTCTTAGCGCTCCAAATGTCCAGTTGCATTTTCTACAGAAAGAGTGTTCAGATCTGCTCAATCAAAAGTATGGTTTAACTCTGTTAGCTGAATGCACAGATCAGAAAGAAGTTTCACAGAATGATTCTGTGTAGTTTATATTTGGAGACATTCCTTTTTCCACTATTACCCTCTTAGCGCTCCGAATGTCCACTTGCATTTTCTACAGAAAGAGTGTTTCAGAACGGCTCAATCAAAACTAAGGTTCAACTCTTTTAGTTGAACAAACAGAACAGAAAGAAGTTTCACACAATTCTTCTGTGTAGTTTTTATTTGTAGACATTCTTTTTCCCAATATAGGCCTCTTAGCGCTCAGAATGTCCAATTGCAGTTTCTACAGAAAGAGTGTTTCAGAACGGCTCAATCAAAAGTAAGGTTCAACTCTGTTAGTTGAATGCACAGAACAGAAAGAAGTTTCATACAATGCTTCTGTGTAGTTTATATTTGAACATATTCTTTTTTCCACTATTACCCACTTAGCGCTACGAATGTCCAGTTGCATTTTCTACAGACAAAGTGTTTCAAAACTGCTCAATCAAAAGTATGGTTTAACTCTGTTAGCTGAATGCTCAGATCAGAAAGAAGTTTCACAGAATGCTTCTGTGTAGTTTATATTTGAATATATTCCTTTTTCCACTACTACGCTCTTAGCGCTCCAAATGTCCAGTTGCATTTTCTACAGAAAGAGTGTTCAGATCTGCTCAATCAAAAGTATGGTTTAACTCTGTTAGCTGAATGCACAGATCAGAAAGAAGTTTCAGAGAATGCATCTGTGTAGTTTTTATTTGAAGATATTCTTTTTCCCAATGTAGGCCTCTTAGCGCTTAGCATGCCCAATTGGAGTTTCTACAGAAAGAGTGTTTCAGAACGGCTCAATCAAAAGTAAGGTTCAACTCTGTTAGTTGAATGCACAGAACAGAAAGAATTTTCACAGAATGCTACCGTGTAGTTTATATTTGAATATATTCCTTTTTCCACTATTACCCTCTTAGCGCTCCGAATGTCCACTTGCATTTTCTACAGAAAGTGTGTTCAGAACTGCGCAATCAAAAGTATGGTTTAACTCTGTTAGCTTAATGAACATATCAGAAATAAGTTTCACACAATGCTTCTGTGTAGTTTTTATTTGAAGATATTATTTTTCCCAATATAGGCCTCTTAGCGCTCAGAATGTCCAATTGCAGTTTCTACAGAAAGAGTGTTTCAGAAAGGCTCAATCAAAAGTAAGGTTCAACTCTGTTAGTTGAATGCACAGAACAGAAAGAAGTTTCATACAATGCTTCTGTGTAGTTTATATTTGAACATATTCTTTTTTCCACTATTACCCACTTAGCGCTACGAATGTCCAGTTGCACTTTCTACAGACAGAGTGTTTCAAAACTGCTCAATCAAAAGTGTGGTTTAACTCGGTTAGCTGAATGCTCAGATCAGAAAGAAGTTTCACAGAATGCTTCTGTGTAGTTTATATTTGAATATATTCCTTTTTCCACTACTACGCCCTTAGCGCTCCAAATGTCCAGTTGCATTTTCTACAGAAAGAGTGTTCAGATCTGCTCAATCAAAAGTATGGTTTAACTCTGTTAGCTGAATGCACAGATCAGAAAGAAGTTTCACCGAATGATTCTGTGTAGTTTATATTTGAAGACATTCCTTTTTCCACTATTACCCTCTTAGCGCTCCGAATCTCCACTTTCATTTTCTACAAAGAGAGTGTTTCATAACTGCTCAATCAAAAATATGTTTTATCTCTGTTAACTGAATTTACAGATCAGAAATAAGTTTCACAGAATGCATCTGTGTAGTTTTTATTTGAAGATATTCTTTTTCCCAATGTAGGCCTCTTAGCGCTTAGCATGTCCAACTGCAGTTTCTACAGAAAGAGTGTTTCAGAATGGCTCAATCAAAAGTAAGGTTCAACTCTGTTAGTTGAATGCACAGAACAGAAAGAATTTTCACAGAATGCTACTGTGTAGTTTATATTTGAATATATTCCTTTTTCCACTATTACCCTCTTAGCGCTCCGAATGTCCACTTGCATTTTCTACAGAAAGAGTGTTCAGAACTGCGCAATCAAAAGTATGGTTTAACTCTGTTAGCTTAATGAACATATCAGAAATAAGTTTCGCACAATGCTTCTGTGTAGTTTTTATTTGAAAATATTATTTTTCCCAATATAGGCCTCTTAGCGCTCAGAATGTCCAATTGCAGTTTCTACAGAAAGAGTGTTTCAGAAAGGCTCAATCAAAAGTAAGGTTCAACTCTGTTAGTTGAATGCACAGAACAGAAAGAAGTTTCATACAATGCTTCTGTGTAGTTTATATTTGAACATATTCTTTTTTCCACTATTACCCACTTAGCGCTACGAATGTCCAGTTGCATTTTCTACAGACAGAGTGTTTCAAAACTGCTCAATCAAAAGTATGGTTTAACTCTGTTAGCTGAATGCTCAGATCAGAAAGAAGTTTCACAGAATGCTTCTGTGTAGTTTATATTTGAATATATTCCTTTTTCCACTACTACTCTCTTAGGGCTCCAAATGTCCAGTTGCATTTTCTACAGAAAGAGTGTTCAGATCTGCTCAATCAAAAGTATGGTTTAACTCTGTTAGCTGAATGCACAGCTCAGAAAGAAGTTTCACCGAATGATTCTGTGTAGTTTATATTTGAAGACATTCCTTTTTCCACTATTACCCTGTTAGCGCTCCGAATCTCCACTTGCATTTTCTACAAAAAGAGTGTTTCATAACTGCTCAATCAAAAATATGTTTTATCTCTGTTAACTGAATTTACAGATCAGAAATAAGTTTCACAGAATGCATCCGTGTAGTTTTTATTTGAAGATATTCTTTTTCCCAATGTAGGCCTCTTAGCGCTTAGCATGTCCAACTGCAGTTTCTACAGAAAGTGTGTTTCAGAACGGCTCAATCAAAAGTAAGGTTCAACTCTGTTAGTTGAATGCACAGAACAGAAAGAATTTTCACAGAATGCTACAGTGTAGTTTATATTTGAATATATTCCTTTTTCCACTATTACCCTCTTAGCGCTCCGAATGTCCACTTGCATTTTCTACAGAAAGAGTGTTCAGAACTGCGCAATCAAAAGTATGGTTTAACTCTGTTAGCTTAATGAACATATCAGAAATAAGTTTCACACAATGCTTCTGTGTAGTTTTTATTTGAAGATATTATTTTTCCCAATAGAGGCCTCTTAGCGCTCAGAATGTCCAATTGCAGTTTCTACAGAAAGAGTGTTTCAGAAAGGCTCAATCAAAAGTAAGGTTCAACTCTGTTAGTTGAATGCACAGAACAGAAAGAAGTTTCATACAATGCTTCTGTGTAGTTTATATTTGAACATATTCTTTTTTCCACTATTACCCACTTAGCGCTACGAATGTCCAGTTGCATTTTCTACAGACAGAGTGTTTCAAAACTGCTCAATCAAAAGTATGGTTTAACTCTGTTAGCTGAATGCTCAGATCAGAAAGAAGTTTCACAGAATGCTTCTGTGTAGTTTATATTTGAATATATTCCTTTTTCCACTACTACGCTCTTAGCGCTCCAAATGTCCAGTTGCATTTTCTACAGAAAGAGTGTTCAGATCTGCTCAATCAAAAGTATGGTTTAACTCTGTTAGCTGAATGCACAGATCAGAAAGAAGTTTCACCGAATGATTCTGTGTAGTTTATATTTGAAGACATTCCTTTTTCCACTATTACCCTCTTAGCGCTCCGAATCTCCACTTGCATTTTCTACAAAAAGAGTGTTTCATAAGTGCTCAATCAAAAATATGTTTTATCTCTGTTAACTGAATTTACAGATCAGAAATAAGTTTCACAGAATGCATCTGTGTAGTTTTTATTTGAAGATATTCTTTTTCCCAATGTAGGCCTCTTAGCGCTTAGCATGTCCAATTGCAGTTTCTACAGAAAGAGTGTTTCAGAACGGCTCAATCAAAAGTAAGGTTCAACTCTGTTAGTTGAATGCACAGAACAGAAAGAATTTTCACAGAATGCTACTGTGTAGTTTATATTTGAATATATTCCTTTTTCCACTATTACCCTCTTAGCGCTCCGAATGTCCACTTGCATTTTCTACAGAAAGAGTGTCCAGAACTGCGCAATCAAAAGTATGGTTTAACTCTGTTAGCTTAATGAACATATCAGAAATAAGTTTCACACAATGCTTCTGTGTAGTTTTTATTTGAAGATATTATTTTTCCCAATATAGGCCTCTTAGCGCTCAGAATGTCCAATTGCAGTTTCTACAGAAAGAGTGTTTCAGAAAGGCTCAATCAAAAGTAAGGTTCAACTCTGTTAGTTGAATGCACAGAACAGAAAGAAGTTTCATACAATGCTTCTGTGTAGTTTATATTTGAACATATTCTTTTTTCCACTATTACCCACATAGCGCTACGAATGTCCAGTTGCATTTTCTACAGACAGAGTGTTTCAAAACTGCGCAATCAAAAGTATGGTTTAACTCTGTTAGTTGAATGCTCAGATCAGAAAGAAGTTTCACAGAATGCTTCTGTGTAGTTTATATTTGAATATATTCCTTTTTCCACTACTACTCTCTTAGCGCTCCAAATGTCCAGTTGCATTTTCTACAGAAAGAGTGTTCAGATCTGCTCAATCAAAAGTATGGTTTAACTCTGTTAGCTGAATGCACAGATCAGAAAGAAGTTTCACAGAATGATTCTGTGTAGTTTATATTTGGAGACATTCCTTTTTCCACTATTACCCTCTTAGCGCTCCGAATCTCCACTTGCATTTTCTACAGAAAGAGTGTTTCAGAACGGCTCAATCAAAACTAAGGTTCAACTCTTTTAGTTGAACAAACAGAACAGAAAGAAGTTTCACACAATTCTTCTGTGTAGTTTTTATTTGTAGACATTCTTTTTCCCAATATAGGCCTCTTAGCGCTCAGAATGTCCAATTGCAGTTTCTACACAAAGAGTGTTTCAGAACGGCTCAATCAAAAGTAAGCTTCAACTGTGTTAGTTGAATGCACAGAACAGAAAGGAGTTTCATACAATGCTTCTGTGTAGTTTATATTTGAACATATTCTTTTTTCCACTATTACCCACTTAGCGCTACGAATGTCCAGTTGCATTTTCTACAGACAGAGTGTTTCAAAACTGCTCAATCAAAAGTATGGTTTAACTCTGTTAGCTGAATGCTCAGATCAGAAAGAAGTTTCACAGAATGCTTCTGTGCAGTTTATATTTGAATATATTCCTTTTTCCACTACTACGCTCTTAGCGCTCCAAATGTCCATTTGCATTTTCTACAGAAAGAGTGTTCAGATCTGCTCAATCAAAATTATGGTTTAACTCTGTTAGCTGAATGCACAGATCGGAAAGAAGTTTCACCGAATGATTCTGTGTAGTTTATATTTGAAGACATTCCTTTTTCCACTATTACCCTCTTAGCGCTCCGAATCTCCACTTGCATTTTCTACAGAAAGAGTGTTTCAGAACGTCTCAATCAAAACTAAGGTTCAACTCTTTAGGTGAACAAACAGAACAGAAAAAAGTTTCACAAAATTCTTCTGTGTAGTTTTTATTTGTAGACATTCTTTTTCCCAATATAGGCCTCTTAGCGCTCAGAATGTCCAATTGCAGTTTCTACAGAAAGAGTGTTTCAGAACGGCTCAATCAAAAGTAAGGTTCAACTCTGTTAGTTGAATGCACAGAACAGAAAGAAGTTTCATACAATGCTTCTGTGTAGTTTATATTTGAACATATTCTTTTTTCCACTATTACCCACTTAGCGCTACGAATGTCTAGTTGCATTTTCTACAGACAGAGTGTTTCAAAACTGCTCAATCAAAAGTATGGTTTAACTCTGTTAGCTTAATGAACATATCAGAAATAAGTTTCACACAATGCTTCTGTGTAGTTTTTATTTGAAGATATTATTTTTCCCAATAGAGGCCTCTTTGCGCTCAGAATGTCCAATTGCAGTTTCTACAGAAAGAGTGTTTCAGAAAGGCTCAATCAAAAGTAAGGTTCAACTCTGTTAGTTGAATGCACAGAACAGAAAGGAGTTTCATACAATGCTTCTGTGTAGTTTATATTTGAACATATTCTTTTTTCCACTATTACCCACTTAGCGCTACGAATGTCCAGTTGCATTTTCTACAGACAGAGTGTTTCAAAACTGCTCAATCAAAAGTATGGTTTAACTCTGTTAGCTGAATGCTCAGATCGGAAAGAAGTTTCACAGAATGCTTCTGTGTAGTTTATATTTGAATATATTCCTTTTTCCACTACTACTCTCTTAGCGCTCCAAATGTCCAGTTGCATTTTCTACAGAAAGAGTGTTCAGATCTGCTCAATCAAAAGTATGGTTTAACTCTGTTAGCTGAATGCACAGATCAGAAAGAAGTTTCACAGAATGATTCTGTGTAGTTTATATTTGGAGACATTCCTTTTTCCACTATTACCCTCTTAGCGCTCCGAATCTCCACTTGCATTTTCTACAGAAAGAGTGTTTCAGAACGGCTCAATCAAAACTAAGGTTCAACTCTTTTAGTTGAACAAACAGAACAGAAAGAAGTTTCACACAATTCTTCTGTGTAGTTTTTATTTGTAGACATTCTTTTTCCCAATATAGGCCTCTTAGCGCTCAGAATGTCCAATTGCAGTTTCTACACAAAGAGTGTTTCAGAACGGCTCAATCAAAAGTAAGGTTCAACTGTGTTAGTTGAATGCACAGAACAGAAAGGAGTTTCATACAATGCTTCTGTGTAGTTTATATTTGAACATATTCTTTTTTCCACTATTACCCACTTAGCGCTACGAATGTCCAGTTGCATTTTCTACAGACAGAGTGTTTCAAAACTGCTCAATCAAAAGTATGGTTTAACTCTGTTAGCTGAATGCTCAGATCAGAAAGAAGTTTCACAGAATGCTTCTGTGCAGTTTATATTTGAATATATTCCTTTTTCCACTACTACGCTCTTAGCGCTCCAAATGTCCATTTGCATTTTCTACAGAAAGAGTGTTCAGATCTGCTCAATCAAAATTATGGTTTAACTCTGTTAGCTGAATGCACAGATCGGAAAGAAGTTTCACCGAATGATTCTGTGTAGTTTATATTTGAAGACATTCCTTTTTCCACTATTACCCTCTTAGCGCTCCGAATCTCCACTTGCATTTTCTACAGAAAGAGTGTTTCAGAACGTCTCAATCAAAACTAAGGTTCAACTCTTTAGGTGAACAAACAGAACAGAAAGAAGTTTCACACAATTCTTCTGTATAGTTTTTATTTGTAGACATTCTTTTTCCCAATATAGGCCTCTTAGCGCTCAGAATGTCCAATTGCAGTTTCTACAGAAAGAGTGTTTCAGAACGGCTCAATCAAAAGTAAGGTTCAACTCTGTTAGTTGAATGCACAGAACAGAAAGAAGTTTCATACAATGCTTCTGTGTAGTTTATATTTGAACATATTCTTTTTTCCACTATTACCCACTTAGCGCTACGAATGTCTAGTTGCATTTTCTACAGACAGAGTGTTTCAAAACTGCTCAATCAAAAGTATGGTTTAACTCTGTTAGCTTAATGAACATATCAGAAATAAGTTTCACACAATGCTTCTGTGTAGTTTTTATTTGAAGATATTATTTTTCCCAATAGAGGCCTCTTTGCGCTCAGAATGTCCAATTGCAGTTTCTACAGAAAGAGTGTTTCAGAAAGGCTCAATCAAAAGTAAGGTTCAACTCTGTTAGTTGAATGCACAGAACAGAAAGGAGTTTCATACAATGCTTCTGTGTAGTTTATATTTGAACATATTCTTTTTTCCACTATTACCCACTTAGCGCTACGAATGTCCAGTTGCATTTTCTACAGACAGAGTGTTTCAAAACTGCTCAATCAAAAGTATGGTTTAACTCTGTTAGCTGAATGCTCAGATCGGAAAGAAGTTTCACAGAATGCTTCTGTGTAGTTTATATTTGAATATATTCCTTTTTCCACTACTACTCTCTTAGCGCTCCAAATGTCCAGTTGCATTTTCTACAGAAAGAGTGTTCAGATCTGCTCAATCAAAAGTATGGTTTAACTCTGTTAGCTGAATGCACAGATCAGAAAGAAGTTTCACAGAATGATTCTGTGTAGTTTATATTTGGAGACATTCCTTTTTCCACTATTACCCTCTTAGCGCTCCGAATCTCCACTTGCATTTTCTACAGAAAGAGTGTTTCAGAACGGCTCAATCAAAACTAAGGTTCAACTCTTTTAGTTGAACAAACAGAACAAAAAGAAGTTTCACACAATTCTTCTGTGTAGTTTTTATTTGTAGACCTTCTTTTTCCCAATATAGGCCTCTTAGCGCTCAGAATGTCCAATTGCAGTTTCTACAGAAAGAGTGTTTCAGAACGGCTCAATCAAAAGTAAGGTTCAACTCTGTTAGTTGAATGCACAGAACAGAAAGAAGTTTCATACAATGCTTCTGTGTAGTTTATATTTGAACATATTCTTTTTTCCACTATTACCCACTTAGCGCTACGAATGTCCAGTTGCATTTTCTACAGACAGAGTGTTTCAAAACTGCTCAATCAAAAGTATGGTTTAACTCTGTTAGCTGAATGCTCAGATCAGAAAGAAGTTTCACAGAATGCTTCTGTTTAGTTTATATTTGAATATATTCCTTTTTCCACTATTACCGTCTTAGCGCTCCGAATGTCCACTTGCATTTTCTACAGAAAGAGTGTTCAGAACTGCGCAATCAAAAGTATGGTCTAACTCTGTTAGCTTAATGAACATATCAGAAATAAGTTTCACACAATGCTTCTGTGTAGTTTTTATTTGAAGATATTATTTTTCCCAATAGAGGCCTCTTAGCGCTCAGAATGTCCAATTGCAGTTTCTACAGAAAGAGTGTTTCAGAAAGGCTCAATCAAATGTAAGGTTCAACTCTGTTAGTTGAATGCACAGAACAGAAAGAAGTTTCATACAATGCTTCTGTATAGTTTATATTTGAATATATTCTTTTTTCCACTATTACCCACTTAGCGCTACGAATGTGCAGTTGCATTTTCTACAGACAGAGTGTTTCAAATCTGCTCAATCAAAAGTATGGTTTAACTCTGTTAGCTGAATGCTCAGATCAGAAAGAAGTTTCACAGATTGCTTCTGTGTAGTTTATATTTGAATATATTCCTTTTTCCACTACTACTCTCTTAGCGCTCCAAATGTCCAGTTGCATTTTCTACAGAAAGAGTGTTCAGATCTGCTCAATCAAAAGTATGGTTTAATTCTGTTAGCTGAATGCACAGATCAGAAAGAAGTTTCACAGAATGATTCTGTGTAGTTTATATTTGGAGACATTCCTTTTTCCACTATTACCCTCTTAGCGCTCCGAATGTCCACTTGCATTTTCTACAGAAAGAGTGTTTCAGAACGGCTCAATCAAAACTAAGGTTCAACTCTTTTAGTTGAACAAACAGAACAGAAAGAAGTTTCACACAATTCTTCTGTGTAGTTTTTATTTGTAGACATTCTTTTTCCCAATATAGGCCTCTTAGCGCTCAGAATGTCCAATTGCAGTTTCTACAGAAAGAGTGTTTCAGAACGGCTCAATCAAAAGTAAGGTTCAACTCTGTTAGTTGAATGCACAGAACAGAAAGAAGTTTCATACAATGCTTCTGTGTAGTTTATATTTGAACATATTCTTTTTTCCACTATTACCCACTTAGCGCTACGAATGTCCAGTTGCATTTTCTACAGACAAAGTGTTTCAAAACTGCTCAATCAAAAGTATGGTTTAACTCTGTTAGCTGAATGCTCAGATCAGAAAGAAGTTTCACAGAATGCTTCTGTGTAGTTTATATTTGAATATATTCCTTTTTCCACTACTACGCTCTTAGCGCTCCAAATGTCCAGTTGCATTTTCTACAGAAAGAGTGTTCAGATCTGCTCAATCAAAAGTATGGTTTAACTCTGTTAGCTGAATGCACAGATCAGAAAGAAGTTTCACCGAATGATTCTGTGTAGTTTATATTTGAAGACATTCCTTTTTCCACTATTACCCTCTTAGCGCTCCGAATCTCCACTTGCATTTTCTACAGAAAGAGTGTTTCAGAACGGCTCAATCAAAACTAAGGTTCAACTCTTTTAGTTGAACAAACAGAACAGAAAGAAGTTTCACAGAATGATTCTGTGTAGTTTATATTTGAAGACATTCCTTTTTCCACTATTACCCGCTTAGCGCTCCGAATCTCCACTTGCATTTTCTACAAAAAGAGTGTTTCATAACTGCTCAATCAAAAATATGTTTTATCTCTGTTAACTGAATTTACAGATCAGAAATAAGTTTCAGAGAATGCATCTGTGTAATTTTTATTTGAAGATATTCTTTTTCCCAATGTAGGCCTCTTAGCGCTTAGCATGCCCAATTGGAGTTTCTACAGAAAGAGTGTTTCAGAACGGCTCAATCAAAAGTAAGGTTCAACTCTGTTAGTTGAATGCACAGAACAGAAAGAATTTTCACAGAATGCTACTGTGTAGTTTATATTTGAATATATTCCTTTTTCCACTATTACCCTCTTAGCGCTCCGAATGTCCACTTGCATTTTCTACAGAAAGAGTGTTCAGAACTGCGCAATCAAAAGTATGGTTTAACTCTGTTAGCTTAATGAACATATCAGAAATAAGTTTCACACAATGATTCTGTGTAGTTTTTATTTGAAGATATTATTTTTCCCAACAGAGGCCTCTTAGCGCTCAGAATGTCCAATTGCAGTTTCTACAGAAAGAGTGTTTCAGAACGGCTCAATCAAAAGTAAGGTTCAACTCTGTTAGTTGAATGCACAGAACAGAAAGAAGTTTCATACAATGCTTCTGTGTAGTTTATATTTGAACATATTCTTTTTTCCACTATTACCCACTTAGCGCTACGAATGTCCAGTTGCATTTTCTACAGACAGAGTGTTTCAAAACTGCTCAATCAAAAGTATGGTTTAACTCTGTTAGCTGAATGCTCAGATCAGAAAGAAGTTTCACAGAATGCTTCTTTTTAGTTTATATTTGAATATATTCCTTTTTCCACTATTACCGTCTTAGCGCTCCGAATGTCCACTTGCATTTTCTACAGAAAGAGTGTTCAGAACTGCGCAATCAAAAGTATGGTCTAACTCTGTTAGCTTAATGAACATATCAGAAATAAGTTTCACACAATGCTTCTGTGTAGTTTTTATTTGAAGATATTATTTTTCCCAATAGAGGCCTCTTAGCGCTCAGAATGTCCAATTGCAGTTTCTACAGAAAGAGTGTTTCAGAAAGGCTCAATCAAATGTAAGGTTCAACTCTGTTAGTTGAATGCACAGAACAGAAAGAAGTTTCATACAATGCTTCTGTATAGTTTATATTTGAATATATTCTTTTTTCCACTATTACCCACTTAGCGCTACGAATGTGCAGTTGCATTTTCTACAGACAGAGTGTTTCAAATCTGCTCAATCAAAAGTATGGTTTAACTCTGTTAGCTGAATGCTCAGATCAGAAAGAAGTTTCACAGAATGCTTCTGTGTAGTTTATATTTGAATATATTCCTTTTTCCACTACTACTCTCTTAGCGCTCCAAATGTCCAGTTGCATTTTCTACAGAAAGAGTGTTCAGATCTGCTCAATCAAAAGTATGGTTTAACTCTGTTAGCTGAATGCACAGATCAGAAAGAAGTTTCACAGAATGATTCTGTGTAGTTTATATTTGGAGACATTCCTTTTTCCACTATTACCCTCTTAGCGCTCCGAATGTCCACTTGCATTTTCTACAGAAAGAGTGTTTCAGAACGGCTCAATCAAAACTAAGGTTCAACTCTTTTAGTTGAACAAACAGAACAGAAAGAAGTTTCACACAATTCTTCTGTGTAGTTTTTATTTGTAGACATTCTTTTTCCCAATATAGGCCTCTTAGCGCTCAGAATGTCCAATTGCAGTTTCTACAGAAAGAGTGTTTCAGAACGGCTCAATCAAAAGTAAGGTTCAACTCTGTTAGTTGAATGCACAGAACAGAAAGAAGTTTCATACAATGCTTCTGTGTAGTTTATATTTGAACATATTCTTTTTTCCACTATTACCCACTTAGCGCTACGAATGTCCAGTTGCATTTTCTACAGACAAAGTGTTTCAAAACTGCTCAATCAAAAGTATGGTTTAACTCTGTTAGCTGAATGCTCAGATCAGAAAGAAGTTTCACAGAATGCTTCTGTGTAGTTTATATTTGAATATATTCCTTTTTCCACTACTACGCTCTTAGCGCTCCAAATGTCCAGTTGCATTTTCTACAGAAAGAGTGTTCAGATCTGCTCAATCAAAAGTATGGTTTAACTCTGTTAGCTGAATGCACAGATCAGAAAGAAGTTTCACCGAATGATTCTGTGTAGTTTATATTTGAAGACATTCCTTTTTCCACTATTACCCTCTTAGCGCTCCGAATCTCCACTTGCATTTTCTACAAAAAGAGTGTTTCATAACTGCGCAATCAAAAATATGTTTTATCTCTGTTAACTGAATTTACAGATCAGAAATAAGTTTCAGAGAATGCATCTGTGTAGTTTTTATTTGAAGATATTCTTTTTCCCAATGTAGGCCTCTTAGCGCTTAGCATGCCCAATTGGAGTTTCTACAGAAAGAGTGTTTCAGAACGGCTCAATCAAAAGTAAGGTTCAACTCTGTTAGTTGAATGCACAGAACAGAAAGAATTTTCACAGAATGCTACCGTGTAGTTTATATTTGAATATATTCCTTTTTCCACTATTACCCTCTTAGCGCTCCGAATGTCCACTTGCATTTTCTACAGAAAGTGTGTTCAGAACTGCGCAATCAAAAGTATGGTTTAACTCTGTTAGCTTAATGAACATATCAGAAATAAGTTTCACACAATGCTTCTGTGTAGTTTTTATTTGAAGATATTATTTTCCCCAATATAGGCCTCTTAGCGCTCAGAATGTCCAATTGCAGTTTCTACAGAAAGAGTGTTTCAGAAAGGCTCAATCAAAAGTAAGGTTCAACTCTGTTAGTTGAATGCACAGAACAGAAAGAAGTTTCATACAATGCTTCTGTGTAGTTTATATTTGAACATATTCTTTTTTCCACTATTACCCACTTAGCGCTACGAATGTCCAGTTGCACTTTCTACAGACAGAGTGTTTCAAAACTGCTCAATCAAAAGTGTGGTTTAACTCGGTTAGCTGAATGCTCAGATCAGAAAGAAGTTTCACAGAATGCTTCTGTGTAGTTTATATTTGAATATATTCCTTTTTCCACTACTACGCCCTTAGCGCTCCAAATGTCCAGTTGCATTTTCTACAGAAAGAGTGTTCAGATCTGCTCAATCAAAAGTATGGTTTAACTCTGTTAGCTGAATGCACAGATCAGAAAGAAGTTTCACCGAATGATTCTGTGTAGTTTATATTTGAAGACATTCCTTTTTCCACTATTACCCTCTTAGCGCTCCGAATCTCCACTTTCATTTTCTACAAAGAGAGTGTTTCATAACTGCTCAATCAAAAATATGTTTTATCTCTGTTAACTGAATTTACAGATCAGAAATAAGTTTCACAGAATGCATCTGTGTAGTTTTTATTTGAAGATATTCTTTTTCCCAATGTAGGCCTCTTAGCGCTTAGCATGTCCAACTGCAGTTTCTACAGAAAGAGTGTTTCAGAATGGCTCAATCAAAAGTAAGGTTCAACTCTGTTAGTTGAATGCACAGAACAGAAAGAATTTTCACAGAATGCTACTGTGTAGTTTATATTTGAATATATTCCTTTTTCCACTATTACCCTCTTAGCGCTCCGAATGTCCACTTGCATTTTCTACAGAAAGAGAGTTCAGAACTGCGCAATCAAAAGTATGGTTTAACTCTGTTAGCTTAATGAACATATCAGAAATAAGTTTCGCACAATGCTTCTGTGTAGTTTTTATTTGAAAATATTATTTTTCCCAATATAGGCCTCTTAGCGCTCAGAATGTCCAATTGCAGTTTCTACAGAAAGAGTGTTTCAGAAAGGCTCAATCAAAAGTAAGGTTCAACTCTGTTAGTTGAATGCACAGAACAGAAAGAAGTTTCATACAATGCTTCTGTGTAGTTTATATTTGAACATATTCTTTTTTCCACTATTACCCACTTAGCGCTACGAATGTCCAGTTGCATTTTCTACAGACAGAGTGTTTCAAAACTGCTCAATCAAAAGTATGGTTTAACTCTGTTAGCTGAATGCTCAGATCAGAAAGAAGTTTCACAGAATGCTTCTGTGTAGTTTATATTTGAATATATTCCTTTTTCCACTACTACTCTCTTAGGGCTCCAAATGTCCAGTTGCATTTTCTACAGAAAGAGTGTTCAGATCTGCTCAATCAAAAGTATGGTTTAACTCTGTTAGCTGAATGCACAGCTCAGAAAGAAGTTTCACCGAATGATTCTGTGTAGTTTATATTTGAAGACATTCCTTTTTCCACTATTACCCTGTTAGCGCTCCGAATCTCCACTTGCATTTTCTACAAAAAGAGTGTTTCATAACTGCTCAATCAAAAATATGTTTTATCTCTGTTAACTGAATTTACAGATCAGAAATAAGTTTCACAGAATGCATCCGTGTAGTTTTTATTTGAAGATATTCTTTTTCCCAATGTAGGCCTCTTAGCGCTTAGCATGTCCAACTGCAGTTTCTACAGAAAGTGTGTTTCAGAACGGCTCAATCAAAAGTAAGGTTCAACTCTGTTAGTTGAATGCACAGAACAGAAAGAATTTTCACAGAATGCTACAGTGTAGTTTATATTTGAATATATTCCTTTTTCCACTATTACCCTCTTAGCGCTCCGAATGTCCACTTGCATTTTCTACAGAAAGAGTGTTCAGAACTGCGCAATCAAAAGTATGGTTTAACTCTGTTAGCTTAATGAACATATCAGAAATAAGTTTCACACAATGCTTCTGTGTAGTTTTTATTTGAAGATATTATTTTTCCCAATAGAGGCCTCTTAGCGCTCAGAATGTCCAATTGCAGTTTCTACAGAAAGAGTGTTTCAGAAAGGCTCAATCAAAAGTAAGGTTCAACTCTGTTAGTTGAATGCACAGAACAGAAAGAAGTTTCATACAATGCTTCTGTGTAGTTTATATTTGAACATATTCTTTTTTCCACTATTACCCACTTAGCGCTACGAATGTCCAGTTGCATTTTCTACAGACAGAGTGTTTCAAAACTGCTCAATCAAAAGTATGGTTTAACTCTGTTAGCTGAATGCTCAGATCAGAAAGATGTTTCACAGAATGCTTCTGTGTAGTTTATATTTGAATATATTCCTTTTTCCACTACTACGCTCTTAGCGCTACAAATGTCCAGTTGCATTTTCTAGAGAAAGAGTGTTCAGATCTGCTCCATCAAAAGTATGGTTTAACTCTGTTAGCTGAATGCACAGATAAGAAAGAAGTTTCACCGAATGATTCTGTGTAGTTTATATTTGAAGACATTCCTTTTTCCACTATTACCCTCTTAGCGCTCCGAATCTCCACTTGCATTTTCTACAGAAAGAGTGTTTCAGAACGGCTCAATCAAAACTAAGGTTCAACTCTTTTAGTTGAACAAACAGAACAGAAAGAAGTTTCACACAATTCTTCTGTGTAGTTTTTATTTGTAGACATTCTTTTTCCCAATATAGGCCTCTTAGCGCTCAGAATGTCCAATTGCAGTTTCTACAGAAAGAGTGTTTCAGAACGGCTCAATCAAAAGTAAGGTTCAACTCTGTTAGTTGAATGCACAGAACAGAAAGAAGTTTCATACAATGCTTCTGTGTAGTTTATATTTGAAAATATTCTTTTTTCCACTATTACCCACTTAGCGCTACGAATGTCCAGTTGCATTTTCTACAGACAGAGTGTTTCAAAACTGCTCAATCAAAAGTGTGGTTTAACTCTGTTAGCTGAATGCTCAGATCAGAAAGTAGTTTCACAGAATGCTTCTGTGTAGTTTATATTTGAATATATTCCTTTTTCCACTACTACGCTCTTAGCGCTCCAAATGTCCAGTTGCATTTTCTACAGAAAGAGTGTTCAGATCTGCTCAATCAAAAGTATGGTTTAACTCTGTTAGCTGAATGTACAGATCAGAAAGAATTTTCACCGAATGATTCTGTGTAGTTTATATTTGAAGACATTCCTTTTTCCACTATTACCCTCTTAGCGCTCCGAATCTCCTCTTGCATTTTCTACAAAAAGAGTGTTTCATAACTGCTCAATCAAAAATATGTTTTATCTCTGTTAACTGAATTTACAGATCAGAAATAAGTTTCACAGAATGCATCTGTGTAGTTTTTATTTGAAGATATTCTTTTTCCCAATGTAGGCCTCTTAGCGCTTAGCATGTCCAATTGCAGTTTCTACAGAAAGAGTGTTTCAGAATGGCTCAATCAAAAGTAAGGTTCAACTCTGTTAGTTGAATGCACAGAACAGAAAGAATTTTCACAGAATGCTACTGTGTAGTTTATATTTGAATATATTCCTTTTTCCACTATTACCCTCTTAGCGCTCCGAATGTCCACTTGCATTTTCTACAGAAAGAGTGTTCAGAACTGCGCAATCAAAAGTATGGTTTAACTCTGTTAGCTTAATGAACATATCAGAAATAAGTTTCACACAATGCTTCTGTGTAGTTTTTATTTGAAGATATTATTTTTCCCAATAGAGGCCTCTTAGCGCTCAGAATGTCCAATTGCAGTTTCTACAGAAAGAGTGTTTCAGAAAGGCTCAATCAAAAGTAAGGTTCAACTCTGTTAGTTGAATGCACAGAACAGAAAGAAGTTTCATACAATGCTTCTGTGTAGTTTATATTTGAACATATTCTTTTTTCCACTATTACCCACTTAGCGCTACGAATGTCCAGTTGCATTTTCTACAGACAGAGTGTTTCAAAACTGCTCAATCAAAAGTATGGTTTAACTCTGTTAGCTGAATGCTCAGATCAGAAAGAAGTTTCACAGAATGCTTCTGTGTAGTTTATATTTGAATATATTCCTTTTTCCACTACTACGCTCTTAGCGCTCCAAATGTCCAGTTGCATTTTCTACAGAAAGAGTGTTCAGATCTGCTCAATCAAAAGTATGGTTTAACTCTGTTAGCTGAATGCACAGATCAGAAAGAAGTTTCACCGAATGATTCTGTGTAGTTTATATTTGAAGACATTCCTTTTTCCACTATTACCCTCTTAGCGCTCCGAATCTCCACTTGCATTTTCTACAAAAAGAGTGTTTCATAACTGCTCAATCAAAAATATGTTTTATCTCTGTTAACTGAATTTACAGATCAGAAATAAGTTTCACAGAATGCATCTGTGTAGTTTTTATTTGAAGATATTCTTTTTCCCAATGTAGGCCTCTTAGCGCTTAGCATGTCCAATTGCAGTTTCTACAGAAAGAGTGTTTCAGAACGGCTCAATCAAAAGTAAGGTTCAACTCTGTTAGTTGAATGCACAGAACAGAAAGAATTTTCACAGAATGCTACTGTGTAGTTTATATTTGAATATATTCCTTTTTCCACTATTACCCTCTTAGCGCTCCGAATGTCCACTTGCATTTTCTACAGAAAGAGTGTCCAGAACTGCGCAATCAAAAGTATGGTTTAACTCTGTTAGCTTAATGAACATATCAGAAATAAGTTTCACACAATGCTTCTGTGTAGTTTTTATTTGAAGATATTATTTTTCCCAATATAGGCCTCTTAGCGCTCAGAATGTCCAATTGCAGTTTCTACAGAAAGAGTGTTTCAGAAAGGCTCAATCAAAAGTAAGGTTCAACTCTGTTAGTTGAATGCACAGAACAGAAAGAAGTTTCATACAATGCTTCTGTGTAGTTTATATTTGAACATATTCTTTTTTCCACTATTACCCACATAGCGCTACGAATGTCCAGTTGCATTTTCTACAGACAGAGTGTTTCAAAACTGCGCAATCAAAAGTATGGTTTAACTCTGTTAGTTGAATGCTCAGATCAGAAAGAAGTTTCACAGAATGCTTCTGCGTAGTTTATATTTGAATATATTCCTTTTTCCACTACTACTCTCTTAGCGCTCCAAATGTCCAGTTGCATTTTCTACAGAAAGAGTGTTCAGATCTGCTCAATCAAAAGTATGGTTTAACTCTGTTAGCTGAATGCACAGATCAGAAAGAAGTTTCACAGAATGATTCTGTGTAGTTTATATTTGGAGACATTCCTTTTTCCACTATTACCCTCTTAGCGCTCCGAATCTCCACTTGCATTTTCTACAGAAAGAGTGTTTCAGAACGGCTCAATCAAAACTAAGGTTCAACTCTTTTAGTTGAACAAACAGAACAGAAAGAAGTTTCACACAATTCTTCTGTGTAGTTTTTATTTGTAGACATTCTTTTTCCCAATATAGGCCTCTTAGCGCTCAGAATGTCCAATTGCAGTTTCTACACAAAGAGTGTTTCAGAACGGCTCAATCAAAAGTAAGGTTCAACTGTGTTAGTTGAATGCACAGAACAGAAAGGAGTTTCATACAATGCTTCTGTGTAGTTTATATTTGAACATATTCTTTTTTCCACTATTACCCACTTAGCGCTACGAATGTCCAGTTGCATTTTCTACAGACAGAGTGTTTCAAAACTGCTCAATCAAAAGTATGGTTTAACTCTGTTAGCTGAATGCTCAGATCAGAAAGAAGTTTCACAGAATGCTTCTGTGCAGTTTATATTTGAATATATTCCTTTTTCCACTACTACGCTCTTAGCGCTCCAAATGTCCATTTGCATTTTCTACAGAAAGAGTGTTCAGATCTGCTCAATCAAAATTATGGTTTAACTCTGTTAGCTGAATGCACAGATCGGAAAGAAGTTTCACCGAATGATTCTGTGTAGTTTATATTTGAAGACATTCCTTTTTCCACTATTACCCTCTTAGCGCTCCGAATCTCCACTTGCATTTTCTACAGAAAGAGTGTTTCAGAACGTCTCAATCAAAACTAAGGTTCAACTCTTTAGGTGAACAAACAGAACAGAAAGAAGTTTCACACAATTCTTCTGTGTAGTTTTTATTTGTAGACATTCTTTTTCCCAATATAGGCCTCTTAGCGCTCAGAATGTCCAATTGCAGTTTCTACAGAAAGAGTGTTTCAGAACGGCTCAATCAAAAGTAAGGTTCAACTCTGTTAGTTGAATGCACAGAACAGAAAGAAGTTTCATACAATGCTTCTGTGTAGTTTATATTTGAACATATTCTTTTTTCCACTATTACCCACTTAGCGCTACGAATGTCTAGTTGCATTTTCTACAGACAGAGTGTTTCAAAACTGCTCAATCAAAAGTATGGTTTAACTCTGTTAGCTTAATGAACATATCAGAAATAAGTTTCACACAATGCTTCTGTGTAGTTTTTATTTGAAGATATTATTTTTCCCAATAGAGGCCTCTTTGCGCTCAGAATGTCCAATTGCAGTTTCTACAGAAAGAGTGTTTCAGAAAGGCTCAATCAAAAGTAAGGTTCAACTCTGTTAGTTGAATGCACAGAACAGAAAGGAGTTTCATACAATGCTTCTGTGTAGTTTATATTTGAACATATTCTTTTTTCCACTATTACCCACTTAGCGCTACGAATGTCCAGTTGCATTTTCTACAGACAGAGTGTTTCAAAACTGCTCAATCAAAAGTATGGTTTAACTCTGTTAGCTGAATGCTCAGATCGGAAAGAAGTTTCACAGAATGCTTCTGTGTAGTTTATATTTGAATATATTCCTTTTTCCACTACTACTCTCTTAGCGCTCCAAATGTCCAGTTGCATTTTCTACAGAAAGAGTGTTCAGATCTGCTCAATCAAAAGTATGGTTTAACTCTGTTAGCTGAATGCACAGATCAGAAAGAAGTTTCACAGAATGATTCTGTGTAGTTTATATTTGGAGACATTCCTTTTTCCACTATTACCCTCTTAGCGCTCCGAATCTCCACTTGCATTTTCTACAGAAAGAGTGTTTCAGAACGGCTCAATCAAAACTAAGGTTCAACTCTTTTAGTTGAACAAACAGAACAGAAAGAAGTTTCACACAATTCTTCTGTGTAGTTTTTATTTGTAGACATTCTTTTTCCCAATATAGGCCTCTTAGCGCTCAGAATGTCCAATTGCAGTTTCTACACAAAGAGTGTTTCAGAACGGCTCAATCAAAAGTAAGGTTCAACTGTGTTAGTTGAATGCACAGAACAGAAAGGAGTTTCATACAATGCTTCTGTGTAGTTTATATTTGAACATATTCTTTTTTCCACTATTACCCACTTAGCGCTACGAATGTCCAGTTGCATTTTCTACAGACAGAGTGTTTCAAAACTGCTCAATCAAAAGTATGGTTTAACTCTGTTAGCTGAATGCTCAGATCAGAAAGAAGTTTCACAGAATGCTTCTGTGCAGTTTATATTTGAATATATTCCTTTTTCCACTACTACGCTCTTAGCGCTCCAAATGTCCATTTGCATTTTCTACAGAAAGAGTGTTCAGATCTGCTCAATCAAAATTATGGTTTAACTCTGTTAGCTGAATGCACAGATCGGAAAGAAGTTTCACCGAATGATTCTGTGTAGTTTATATTTGAAGACATTCCTTTTTCCACTATTACCCTCTTAGCGCTCCGAATCTCCACTTGCATTTTCTACAGAAAGAGTGTTTCAGAACGTCTCAATCAAAACTAAGGTTCAACTCTTTAGGTGAACAAACAGAACAGAAAGAAGTTTCACACAATTCTTCTGTGTAGTTTTTATTTGTAGACATTCTTTTTCCCAATATAGGCCTCTTAGCGCTCAGAATGTCCAATTGCAGTTTCTACAGAAAGAGTGTTTCAGAACGGCTCAATCAAAAGTAAGGTTCAACTCTGTTAGTTGAATGCACAGAACAGAAAGAAGTTTCATACAATGCTTCTGTGTAGTTTATATTTGAACATATTCTTTTTTCCACTATTACCCACTTAGCGCTACGAATGTCTAGTTGCATTTTCTACAGACAGAGTGTTTCAAAAGTGCTCAATCAAAAGTATGGTTTAACTCTGTTAGCTTAATGAACATATCAGAAATAAGTTTCACACAATGCTTCTGTGTAGTTTTTATTTGAAGATATTATTTTTCCCAATAGAGGCCTCTTTGCGCTCAGAATGTCCAATTGCAGTTTCTACAGAAAGAGTGTTTCAGAAAGGCTCAATCAAAAGTAAGGTTCAACTCTGTTAGTTGAATGCACAGAACAGAAAGGAGTTTCATACAATGCTTCTGTGTAGTTTATATTTGAACATATTCTTTTTTCCACTATTACCCACTTAGCGCTACGAATGTCCAGTTGCATTTTCTACAGACAGAGTGTTTCAAAACTGCTCAATCAAAAGTATGGTTTAACTCTGTTAGCTGAATGCTCAGATCGGAAAGAAGTTTCACAGAATGCTTCTGTGTAGTTTATATTTGAATATATTCCTTTTTCCACTACTACTCTCTTAGCGCTCCAAATGTCCAGTTGCATTTTCTACAGAAAGAGTGTTCAGATCTGCTCAATCAAAAGTATGGTTTAACTCTGTTAGCTGAATGCACAGATCAGAAAGAAGTTTCACAGAATGATTCTGTGTAGTTTATATTTGGAGACATTCCTTTTTCCACTATTACCGTCTTAGCGCTCCGAATCTCCACTTGAATTTTCGACAGAAAGAGTGTTTCAGAACGGCTCAATCAAAACTAAGGTTCAACTCTTTTAGTTGAACAAACAGAACAGAAAGAAGTTTCACACAATTCTTCTGTGTAGTTTTTATTTGTAGACCTTCTTTTTCCCAATATAGGCCTCTTAGCGCTCAGAATGTCCAATTGCAGTTTCTACAGAAAGAGTGTTTCAGAACGGCTCAATCAAAAGTAAGGTTCAACTCTGTTAGTTGAATGCACAGAACAGAAAGAAGTTTCATACAATGCTTCTGTGTAGTTTATATTTGAACATATTCTTTTTTCCACTATTACCCACTTAGCGCTACGAATGTCCAGTTGCATTTTCTACAGACAGAGTGTTTCAAAACTGCTCAATCAAAAGTATGGTTTAACTCTGTTAGCTGAATGCTCAGATCAGAAAGAAGTTTCACAGAATGCTTCTGTTTAGTTTATATTTGAATATATTCCTTTTTCCACTATTACCGTCTTAGCGCTCCGAATGTCCACTTGCATTTTCTACAGAAAGAGTGTTCAGAACTGCGCAATCAAAAGTATGGTCTAACTCTGTTAGCTTAATGAACATATCAGAAATAAGTTTCACACTATGCTTCTGTGTAGTTTTTATTTGAAGATATTCTTTTTCCCAATATAGGCCTCTTAGCGCTCAGAATGTCCAATTGCAGTTTCTACAGAAAGAGTGTTTCAGAACGGCTCAATCAAAAGTAAGGTTCAACTCTGTTAGTTGAATGCACAGAACAGAAAGAAGTTTCATACAATGCTTCTGTGTAGTTTATATTTGAACATATTCTTTTTTCCACTATTACCCACTTAGCGCTACGAATGTCTAGTTGCATTTTCTACAGACAGAGTGTTTCAAAACTGCTCAATCAAAAGTATGGTTTAACTCTGTTAGCTTAATGAACATATCAGAAATAAGTTTCACACAATGCTTCTGTGTAGTTTTTATTTGAAGATATTATTTTTCCCAATAGAGGCCTCTTTGCGCTCAGAATGTCCAATTGCAGTTTCTACAGAAAGAGTGTTTCAGAAAGGCTCAATCAAAAGTAAGGTTCAACTCTGTTAGTTGAATGCACAGAACAGAAAGGAGTTTCATACAATGCTTCTGTGTAGTTTATATTTGAACATATTCTTTTTTCCACTATTACCCACTTAGCGCTACGAATGTCCAGTTGCATTTTCTACAGACAGAGTGTTTCAAAACTGCTCAATCAAAAGTATGGTTTAACTCTGTTAGCTGAATGCTCAGATCGGAAAGAAGTTTCACAGAATGCTTCTGTGTAGTTTATATTTGAATATATTCCTTTTTCCACTACTACTCTCTTAGCGCTCCAAATGTCCAGTTGCATTTTCTACAGAAAGAGTGTTCAGATCTGCTCAATCAAAAGTATGGTTTAACTCTGTTAGCTGAATGCACAGATCAGAAAGAAGTTTCACAGAATGATTCTGTGTAGTTTATATTTGGAGACATTCCTTTTTCCACTATTACCCTCTTAGCGCTCCGAATCTCCACTTGCATTTTCTACAGAAAGAGTGTTTCAGAACGGCTCAATCAAAACTAAGGTTCAACTCTTTTAGTTGAACAAACAGAACAGAAAGAAGTTTCACACAATTCTTCTGTGTAGTTTTTATTTGTAGACATTCTTTTTCCCAATATAGGCCTCTTAGCGCTCAGAATGTCCAATTGCAGTTTCTACACAAAGAGTGTTTCAGAACGGCTCAATCAAAAGTAAGGTTCAACTGTGTTAGTTGAATGCACAGAACAGAAAGGAGTTTCATACAATGCTTCTGTGTAGTTTATATTTGAACATATTCTTTTTTCCACTATTACCCACTTAGCGCTACGAATGTCCAGTTGCATTTTCTACAGACAGAGTGTTTCAAAACTGCTCAATCAAAAGTATGGTTTAACTCTGTTAGCTGAATGCTCAGATCAGAAAGAAGTTTCACAGAATGCTTCTGTGCAGTTTATATTTGAATATATTCCTTTTTCCACTACTACGCTCTTAGCGCTCCAAATGTCCATTTGCATTTTCTACAGAAAGAGTGTTCAGATCTGCTCAATCAAAATTATGGTTTAACTCTGTTAGCTGAATGCACAGATCGGAAAGAAGTTTCACCGAATGATTCTGTGTAGTTTATATTTGAAGACATTCCTTTTTCCACTATTACCCTCTTAGCGCTCCGAATCTCCACTTGCATTTTCTACAGAAAGAGTGTTTCAGAACGTCTCAATCAAAACTAAGGTTCAACTCTTTAGGTGAACAAACAGAACAGAAAGAAGTTTCACACAATTCTTCTGTGTAGTTTTTATTTGTAGACATTCTTTTTCCCAATATAGGCCTCTTAGCGCTCAGAATGTCCAATTGCAGTTTCTACAGAAAGAGTGTTTCAGAACGGCTCAATCAAAAGTAAGGTTCAACTCTGTTAGTTGAATGCACAGAACAGAAAGAAGTTTCATACAATGCTTCTGTGTAGTTTATATTTGAACATATTCTTTTTTCCACTATTACCCACTTAGCGCTACGAATGTCTAGTTGCATTTTCTACAGACAGAGTGTTTCAAAAGTGCTCAATCAAAAGTATGGTTTAACTCTGTTAGCTTAATGAACATATCAGAAATAAGTTTCACACAATGCTTCTGTGTAGTTTTTATTTGAAGATATTATTTTTCCCAATAGAGGCCTCTTTGCGCTCAGAATGTCCAATTGCAGTTTCTACAGAAAGAGTGTTTCAGAAAGGCTCAATCAAAAGTAAGGTTCAACTCTGTTAGTTGAATGCACAGAACAGAAAGGAGTTTCATACAATGCTTCTGTGTAGTTTATATTTGAACATATTCTTTTTTCCACTATTACCCACTTAGCGCTACGAATGTCCAGTTGCATTTTCTACAGACAGAGTGTTTCAAAACTGCTCAATCAAAAGTATGGTTTAACTCTGTTAGCTGAATGCTCAGATCGGAAAGAAGTTTCACAGAATGCTTCTGTGTAGTTTATATTTGAATATATTCCTTTTTCCACTACTACTCTCTTAGCGCTCCAAATGTCCAGTTGCATTTTCTACAGAAAGAGTGTTCAGATCTGCTCAATCAAAAGTATGGTTTAACTCTGTTAGCTGAATGCACAGATCAGAAAGAAGTTTCACAGAATGATTCTGTGTAGTTTATATTTGGAGACATTCCTTTTTCCACTATTACCGTCTTAGCGCTCCGAATCTCCACTTGAATTTTCGACAGAAAGAGTGTTTCAGAACGGCTCAATCAAAACTAAGGTTCAACTCTTTTAGTTGAACAAACAGAACAGAAAGAAGTTTCACACAATTCTTCTGTGTAGTTTTTATTTGTAGACCTTCTTTTTCCCAATATAGGCCTCTTAGCGCTCAGAATGTCCAATTGCAGTTTCTACAGAAAGAGTGTTTCAGAACGGCTCAATCAAAAGTAAGGTTCAACTCTGTTAGTTGAATGCACAGAACAGAAAGAAGTTTCATACAATGCTTCTGTGTAGTTTATATTTGAACATATTCTTTTTTCCACTATTACCCACTTAGCGCTACGAATGTCCAGTTGCATTTTCTACAGACAGAGTGTTTCAAAACTGCTCAATCAAAAGTATGGTTTAACTCTGTTAGCTGAATGCTCAGATCAGAAAGAAGTTTCACAGAATGCTTCTGTTTAGTTTATATTTGAATATATTCCTTTTTCCACTATTACCGTCTTAGCGCTCCGAATGTCCACTTGCATTTTCTACAGAAAGAGTGTTCAGAACTGCGCAATCAAAAGTATGGTCTAACTCTGTTAGCTTAATGAACATATCAGAAATAAGTTTCACACTATGCTTCTGTGTAGTTTTTATTTGAAGATATTATTTTTCCCAATAGAGGCCTCTTAGCGCTCAGAATGTCCAATTGCAGTTTCTACAGAAAGAGTGTTTCAGAAAGGCTCAATCAAATGTAAGGTTCAACTCTGTTAGTTGAATGCACAGAACAGAAAGAAGTTTCATACAATGCTTCTGTATAGTTTATATTTGAATATATTCTTTTTTCCACTATTACCCACTTAGCGCTACGAATGTGCAGTTGCATTTTCTACAGACAGAGTGTTTCAAATCTGCTCAATCAAAAGTATGGTTTAACTCTGTTAGCTGAATGCTCAGATCAGAAAGAAGTTTCACAGATTGCTTCTGTGTAGTTTATATTTGAATATATTCCTTTTTCCACTACTACTCTCTTAGCGCTCCAAATGTCCAGTTGCATTTTCTACAGAAAGAGTGTTCAGATCTGCTCAATCAAAAGTATGGTTTAACTCTGTTAGCTGAATGCACAGATCAGAAAGAAGTTTCACAGAATGATTCTGTGTAGTTTATATTTGGAGACATTCCTTTTTCCACTATTACCCTCTTAGCGCTCCGAATGTCCACTTGCATTTTCTACAGAAAGAGTGTTTCAGAACGGCTCAATCAAAACTAAGGTTCAAATCTTTTAGTTGAACAAACAGAACAGAAATAAGTTTCACACAATTCTTCTGTGTAGTTTTTATTTGTAGACATTCTTTTTCCCAATATAGGCCTCTTAGCGCTCAGAATGTCCAATTGCAGTTTCTACAGAAAGAGTGTTTCAGAACGGCTCAATCAAAAGTAAGGTTCAACTCTGTTAGTTGAATGCACAGAACAGAAAGAAGTTTCATACAATGCTTCTGTGTAGTTTATATTTGAACATATTCTTTTTTCCACTATTACCCACTTAGCGCTACGAATGTCCAGTTGCATTTTCTACAGACAAAGTGTTTCAAAACTGCTCAATCAAAAGTATGGTTTAACTCTGTTAGCTGAATGCTCAGATCAGAAAGAAGTTTCACAGAATGCTTCTGTGTAGTTTATATTTGAATATATTCCTTTTTCCACTACTACGCTCTTAGCGCTCCAAATGTCCAGTTGCATTTTCTACAGAAAGAGTGTTCAGATCTGCTCAATCAAAAGTATGGTTTAACTCTGTTAGCTGAATGCACAGATCAGAAAGAAGTTTCACCGAATGATTCTGTGTAGTTTATATTTGAAGACATTCCTTTTTCCACTATTACCCTCTTAGCGCTCCGAATCTCCACTTGCATTTTCTACAAAAAGAGTGTTTCATAACTGCGCAATCAAAAATATGTTTTATCTCTGTTAACTGAATTTACAGATCAGAAATAAGTTTCAGAGAATGCATCTGTGTAGTTTTTATTTGAAGATATTCTTTTTCCCAATGTAGGCCTCTTAGCGCTTAGCATGCCCAATTGGAGTTTCTACAGAAAGAGTGTTTCAGAACGGCTCAATCAAAAGTAAGGTTCAACTCTGTTAGTTGAATGCACAGAACAGAAAGAATTTTCACAGAATGCTACCGTGTAGTTTATATTTGAATATATTCCTTTTTCCACTATTACCCTCTTAGCGCTCCGAATGTCCACTTGCATTTTCTACAGAAAGTGTGTTCAGAACTGCGCAATCAAAAGTATGGTTTAACTCTGTTAGCTTAATGAACATATCAGAAATAAGTTTCACACAATGCTTCTGTGTAGTTTTTATTTGAAGATATTATTTTTCCCAATATAGGCCTCTTAGCGCTCAGAATGTCCAATTGCAGTTTCTACAGAAAGAGTGTTTCAGAAAGGCTCAATCAAAAGTAAGGTTCAAATCTGTTAGTTGAATGCACAGAACAGAAAGAGGTTTCATACAATGCTTCTGTGTAGTTTATATTTGAACATATTCTTTTTTCCACTATTACCCACTTAGCGCTACGAATGTCCAGTTGCATTTTCTACAGACAGAGTGTTTCAAAACTGCTCAATCAAAAGTATGGTTTAACTCTGTTAGCTGAATGCTCAGATCAGAAAGAAGTTTCACAGAATGCTTCTGTGTAGTTTATATTTGAATATATTCCTTTTTCCACTACTACTCTCTTAGCGCTCCAAATGTCCAGTTGCATTTTCTACAGAAAGAGTGTTCAGATCTGCTCAATCAAAAGTATGGTTTAACTCTGTTAGCTGAATGCACAGATCAGAAAGAAGTTTCACAGAATGATTCTGTGTAGTTTATATTTGGAGACATTCCTTTTTCCACTATTACCCTCTTAGCGCTCCGAATCTCCACTTGCATTTTCTACAGAAAGAGTGTTTCAGAACGGCTCAATCAAAACTAAGGTTCAAATCTTTTAGTTGAACAAACAGAACAGAAAGAAGTTTCACACAATTCTTCTGTGTAGTTTTTATTTGTAGACATTCTTTTTCCCAATATAGGCCTCTTAGCGCTCAGAATGTCCAATTGCAGTTTCTACAGAAAGAGTGTTTCAGAACGGCTCAATCAAAAGTAAGGTTCAACTCTGTTAGTTGAATGCACAGAACAGAAAGAAGTTTCATACAATGCTTCTGTGTAGTTTATATTTGAACATATTCTTTTTTCCACTATTACCCACTTAGCGCTACGAATGTCCAGTTGCATTTTCTACAGACAAAGTGTTTCAAAACTGCTCAATCAAAAGTATGGTTTAACTCTGTTAGCTGAATGCTCAGATCAGAAAGAAGTTTCACAGAATGCTTCTGTGTAGTTTATATTTGAATATATTCCTTTTTCCACTACTACGCTCTTAGCGCTCAAAATGTCCAGTTGCATTTTCTACAGAAAGAGTGTTCAGATCTGCTCAATCAAAAGTATGGTTTAACTCTGTTAGCTGAATGCACAGATCAGAAAGAAGTTTCACCGAATGATTCTGTGTAGTTTATATTTGAAGACATTCCTTTTTCCACTATTACCCTCTTAGCGCTCCGAATCTCCACTTGCATTTTCTACAAAAAGAGTGTTTCATAACTGCGCAATCAAAAATATGTTTTATCTCTGTTAACTGAATTTACAGATCAGAAATAAGTTTCAGAGAATGCATCTGTGTAGTTTTTATTTGAAGATATTCTTTTTCCCAATGTAGGCCTCTTAGCGCTTAGCATGCCCAATTGGAGTTTCTACAGAAAGAGTGTTTCAGAACGGCTCAATCAAAAGTAAGGTTCAACTCTGTTAGTTGAATGCACAGAACAGAAAGAATTTTCACAGAATGCTACCGTGTAGTTTATATTTGAATATATTCCTTTTTCCACTATTACCCTCTTAGCGCTCCGAATGTCCACTTGCATTTTCTACAGAAAGTGTGTTCAGAACTGCGCAATCAAAAGTATGGTTTAACTCTGTTAGCTTAATGAACATATCAGAAATAAGTTTCACACAATGCTTCTGTGTAGTTTTTATTTGAAGATATTATTTTTCCCAATATAGGCCTCTTAGCGCTCAGAATGTCCAATTGCAGTTTCTACAGAAAGAGTGTTTCAGAAAGGCTCAATCAAAAGTAAGGTTCAAATCTGTTAGTTGAATGCACAGAACAGAAAGAGGTTTCATACAATGCTTCTGTGTAGTTTATATTTGAACATATTCTTTTTTCCACTATTACCCACTTAGCGCTACGAATGTCCAGTTGCATTTTCTACAGACAGAGTGTTTCAAAACTGCTCAATCAAAAGTATGGTTTAACTCTGTTAGCTGAATGCTCAGATCAGAAAGAAGTTTCACAGAATGCTTCTGTGTAGTTTATATTTGAATATATTCCTTTTTCCACTACTACTCTCTTAGCGCTCCAAATGTCCAGTTGCATTTTCTACAGAAAGAGTGTTCAGATCTGCTCAATCAAAAGTATGGTTTAACTCTGTTAGCTGAATGCACAGATCAGAAAGAAGTTTCACAGAATGATTCTGTGTAGTTTATATTTGGAGACATTCCTTTTTCCACTATTACCCTCTTAGCGCTCCGAATCTCCACTTGCATTTTCTACAGAAAGAGTGTTTCAGAACGGCTCAATCAAAACTAAGGTTCAACTCTTTTAGTTGAACAAACAGAACAGAAAGAAGTTTCACAGAATGATTCTGTGTAGTTTATATTTGAAGACATTCCTTTTTCCACTATTACCCGCTTAGCGCTCCGAATCTCCACTTGCATTTTCTACAAAAAGAGTGTTTCATAACTGCTCAATCAAAAATATGTTTTATCTCTGTTAACTGAATTTACAGATCAGAAATAAGTTTCAGAGAATGCATCTGTGTAATTTTTATTTGAAGATATTCTTTTTCCCAATGTAGGCCTCTTAGCGCTTAGCATGCCCAATTGGAGTTTCTACAGAAAGAGTGTTTCAGAACGGCTCAATCAAAAGTAAGGTTCAACTCTGTTAGTTGAATGCACAGAACAGAAAGAATTTTCACAGAATGCTACTGTGTAGTTTATATTTGAATATATTCCTTTTTCCACTATTACCCTCTTAGCGCTCCGAATGTCCACTTGCATTTTCTACAGAAAGAGTGTTCAGAACTGCGCAATCAAAAGTATGGTTTAACTCTGTTAGCTTAATGAACATATCAGAAATAAGTTTCACACAATGATTCTGCGTAGTTTTTATTTGAAGATATTATTTTTCCCAACAGAGGCCTCTTAGCGCTCAGAATGTCCAATTGCAGTTTCTACAGAAAGAGTGTTTCAGAACGGCTCAATCAAAAGTAAGGTTCAACTCTGTTAGTTGAATGCACAGAACAGAAAGAAGTTTCATACAATGCTTCTGTGTAGTTTATATTTGAACATATTCTTTTTTCCACTATTACCCACTTAGCGCTACGAATGTCCAGTTGCATTTTCTACAGACAGAGTGTTTCAAAACTGCTCAATCAAAAGTATGGTTTAACTCTGTTAGCTGAATGCTCAGATCAGAAAGAATTTTCACAGAATGCTTCTGTGTAGTTTATATTTGAATATATTCCTTTTTCCACTACTACTCTCTTAGGGCTCCAAATGTCCAGTTGCATTTTCTACAGAAAGAGTGTTCAGATCTGCTCAATCAAAAGTATGGTTTAACTCTGTTAGCTGAATGCACAGATCAGTAAGAAGTTTCACAGAATGATTCTGTGTAGTTTATATTTGGAGACATTCCTTTTTCCACTGTTACCCTCTTAGCGCTCCGAATCTCCACTTGCATTTTCTACAGAAAGAGTGTTTCAGAACGGCTCAATCAAAACTAAGGTTCAACTCTTTTAGTTGAACAAACAGAACAGAAAGAAGTTTCACACAATTCTTCTGTGTAGTTTTTATTTGTAGACATTCTTTTTCCCAATAGAGGCCTCTTAGCGCTCAGAATGTCCAATTGCAGTTTCTACAGAAAGAGTGTTTCAGAACGGCTCAATCAAAAGTAAGGTTCACCTCTGTTAGTTGAATGCACAGAACAGAAAGAAGTTTCATACAATGCTGCTGTGTAGTTTATATTTGAACATATTCTTTTTTCCACTATTACCCACTTAGCGCTACGAATGTCCAGTTGCATTTTCTACAGACAGAGTGTTTCAAAACTGCTCAATCAAAAGTATGGCTTAACTCTGTTAGCTGAATGCTCAGATCAGAAAGAAGTTTCACAGAATGCTTCTGTGTAGTTTATATTTGAATATATTCCTTTTTCCACTACTACGCTCTTAGCGCTCCAAATGTCCAGTTGCATTTTCTACAGAAAGAGTGTTCAGATCTGCTCAATCAAAAGTATGGTTTAACTCTGTTAGCTGAATGCACAGATCAGAAAGAAGTTTCACCGAATGATTCTGTGTAGTTTATATTTGAAGACATTCCTTTTTCCACTATTACCCTCTTAGCGCTCCGAATCTCCACTTGCATTTTCTACAAAAAGAGTGTTTCATAACTGCGCAATCAAAAATATGTTTTATCTCTGTTAACTGAATTTACAGATAAGAAATAAGTTTCAGAGAATGCATCTGTGTAGTTTTTATTTGAAGATATTCTTTTTCCCAATGTAGGCCTCTTAGCGCTTAGCATGCCCAATTGGAGATTCTACAGAAAGAGTGTTTCAGAACGGCTCAATCAAAAGTAAGGTTCAACTCTGTTAGTTGAATGCACAGAACAGAAAGAATTTTCACAGAATGCTACCGTGTAGTTTATATTTGAATATGTTCCTTTTTCCACTATAACCCTCTTAGTGCTCCGAATGTCCACTTGCAATTTCTACAGAAAGTGTCTTCAGAACTGCGCAATCAAAAGTATGGTTTAACTCTGTTAGCTTAATGAACATATCAGAAATAAGTTTCACACAATGCTTCTGTGTAGTTTTTATTTGAAGAAATTATTTTTCCCAATATAGGCCTCTTAGCGCTCAGAATGTCCAATTGCAGTTTCTACAGACAGAGTGTTTCAGAAAGGCTCAATCAAAAGTAAGGTTCAACTCTGTTAGTTGAATGCACAGATCAGAAAGAAGTTTCATACAATGCTTCTGTGTAGTTTATATTTGAACATATTCTTTTTTCCACTATTATCCACTTAGCGCTACGAATGTCCAGTTGCATTTTCTACAGACAGAGTGTTTCAAAACTGCTCAATCAAAAGTATGGTTTAACTCTGTTAGCTGAATGCTCAGATCCGAAAGAAGTTTCACAGAATGCTTCTGTGTAGTTTATATTTGAATATATTCCTTTTTCCACTACTACTCTCTTAGCGCTCCAAATGTCCAGTTGCATTTTCCACAGAAGGAGTGTTCAGATCTGCTCAATCAAAAGTATGGTTTAACTCTGTTAGCTGAATGCACAGATCAGAAAGAAGTTTCACAGAATGATTCTGTGTAGTTTATATTTGGAGACATTCCTTTTTCCACTATAACCCTCTTAGCGCTCCGAATCTCCACTTGTGTTTTCTACAGAATGAGTGTTTCAGAACGGCTCAATCAAATCTAAGGTTCAACTCTTTTAGTTGAACAAACAGAACAGAAAGAAGTTTCACACAATTCTTCTATGTAGTTTTTATTTGTAGACATTCTTTTTCCCAATATAGGCCTCTTAGCGCTCAGAATGTCCAATTGCAGTTTCTACAGAAAGAGAGTTTCAGAACGGCTCAATCAAAAGTAAGGTTCAACTCTGTTAGTTGAATGCACAGAACAGAAAGAATTTTCATACAATGCTTCTTTGTAGTTTATATTTGAACATATTCTTTTTTCCACTATTACCCACTTAGCGCTACGAATGTCCAGTTGCATTTTCTACAGACAGAGTGTTTCAAAACTGCTCAATCAAAAGTATGGTTTAACTCTGTTAGCTGAATGCTCAGATCAGAAAGAAGTTTCACAGAATGCTTCTGTGTAGTTTATATTTGAATACATTCCTTTTTCCACTACTACGCTCTTAGTGCTCCAAATGTCCAGTTGCATTTTCTACAGAAAGAGTGTTCAGATCTGCTCAATCAAAAGTATGGTTTAACGCTGTTCGCTGAATGCAAAGATCAGAAAAAAGTTTCACCGAATGATTCTGTGTAGTTTATATTTGAAGACATTCCTTTTTCCACTATTACCCTCTTAGCGCTCCGAATCTCCACTTGCATTTTCTACAAAAAGAGTGTTTCATAACTGCTCAATCAAAAATATGTTTTATCTCTGTTAACTGAATTTACAGATCAGAAATAAGTTTCAAGGAATGCATCTGTGTAGTTTTTATTTGAAGATATTCTTTTTCCCAATGTAGGCCTCTTAGCGCTTAGCATGCCCAATTGGAGTTTCTACAGAAAGAGTGTTTCAGAACGGCTCAATCAAAAATAAGGTTCAACTCTGTTAGTTGAATGCACAGAACAGAAATAATTTTCACAGAATGCTACTGTGTAGTTTATATTTGAATATATTCCTTTTTCCACTATTACCCTCTTAGCGCTCCGAATGTCCACTTGCATTTTCTACAGAAAGAGTGTTCAGAACTGCGCAATCAAAAGTATGGTTTAACTCTGTTAGCTTAATGAACATATCAGAAATAAGTTTCACACAATGCTTCTGTGTAGTTTTTATTTGAAGATATTATTTTTCCCAATATAGGCCTCTTAGCGCTCAGAATGTCCAATTGCAGTTTCTACAGAAAGAGTGTTTCAGAAAGGCTCAATCAAAAGTAAGGTTCAACTCTGTTAGTTGAATGCACAGAACAGAAAGAAGTTTCATAAAATGCTTCTGTGTAGTTTATATTTGAACATATTCTTTTTTCCACTATTATCCACTTAGCACTACGAATGTCCAGTTGCATTTTCTACAGACAGAGTGTTTCAAAACTGCTCAATCAAAAGTATGGTTTAACTCTGTTAGCTGAATGCTCAGATCAGAAAGAAGTTTCACAGAATGCTTCTGTGTAGTTTATATTTGAATATATTCCTTTTTCCACTACTACTCTCTTAGCGCTCCAAATGTCCAGTTGCATTTTCTACAGAAAGAGTGTTCAGATCTGCTCAATCAAAAGTATGGTTTAACTCTGTTAGCTGAATGCACAGATCAGAAAGAAGTTTCACAGAATGATTCTGTGTAGTTTATATTTGGAGACATTCCTTTTTCCACTATTACCCTCTTAGCGCTCCGAATCTCCACTTGCATTTTCTACAAAAAGAGTGTTTCATAACTGCTCAATCAAAAATATGTTTTATCTCTGTTAACTGAATTTACAGATCAGAAATAAGTTTCACAGAATGCATCTGTGTAGTTTTTATTTGAAGATATTCTTTTTCCCAATGTAGGCCTCTTAGCGCTTAGCATGTCCAATTGCAGTTTCTACAGAAAGAGTGTTTCAGAACGGCTCAATCAAAAGTAAGGTTCAACTCTGTTAGTTGAATGCACAGAACAGAAAGAATTTTCACAGAATGCTACTGTGTAGTTTATATATGAATATATTCCTTTTTCCACTATTACCCTCTTAGCGCTCCGAATGTCCACTTGCATTTTCTACAGAAAGAGTGTTCAGAACTGCGCAATCAAAAGTATGGTTTAACTCTGTTAGCTTAATGAACATATCAGAAATAAGTTTCACACAATGCTTCTGTGTAGTTTTTATTTGAAGATATTATTTTTCCCAACAGAGGCCTCTTAGCGCTCAGAATGTCCAATTGCAGTTTCTACAGAAAGAGTGTTTCAGAAAGGCTCAATCAAAAGTAAGGTTCAACTCTGTTAGTTGAATGCACAGATCAGAAAGAAATTTCATACAATGCTTCTGTGTAGTTTATATTTGAACATATTCTTTTTTCCACTATTATCCACTTAGCGCTACGAATGTCCAGTTGCATTTTCTACAGACAGAGTGTTTCAAAACTGCTCAATCAAAAGTATGGTTTAACTCTGTTAGCTGAATGCTCAGATCAGAAAGAAGTTTCACAGAATGCTTCTGTGTAGTTTATATTTGAATATATTCCTTTTTCCACTACTACTCTCTTAGCGCTCCAAATGTCCAGTTGCATTTTCTACAGAAAGAGTGTTCAGATCTGCTCAATCAAAAGTATGGTTTAACTCTGTTAGCTGAATGCACAGATCAGAAAGAAGTTTCACAGAATGATTCTGTGTAGTTTATATTTGGAGACATTCCTTTTTCCACTATAACCCTCTTAGCGCTCCGAATCTCCACTTGCATTTTCTACAGAATGAGTGTTTCAGAACGGCTCAATCAAATCTAAGGTTCAACTCTTTTAGTTGAACAAACAGAACAGAAAGTAGTTTCACACAATTCTTCTGTGTAGTTTTTATTTGTAGACATTCTTTTTCCCAATATAGGCCTCTTAGCGCTCAGAATGTCCAATTGCAGTTTCTACACAAAGAGAGTTTCAGAACGGCTCAATCAAAAGTAAGGTTCAACTCTGTTAGTTGAATGCACAGAACAGAAAGAATTTTCATACAATGCTTCTGTGTAGTTTATATTTGAACATATTCTTTTTTCCACTATTACCCACTTAGCGCTACGAATGTCCAGTTGCATTTTCTACAGACAGAGTGTTTCAAAACTGCTCAATCAAAAGTATGGTTTAAGTCTGTTAGCTGAATGCTCAGATCAGAAAGAAGTTTCACAGAATGTTTCTGTGTAGTTTATATTTGAATATATTCCTTTTTCCACTACTACGCTCTTAGTGCTCCAAATGTCCAGTTGCATTTTCTACAGAAAGAGTGTTCAGATGTGCTCAATCAAAAGTATGGTTTAACGCTGTTCGCTGAATGCACAGATCAGAAAAAAGTTTCACCGAATGATTCTGTGTAGTTTATATTTGAAGACATTCCTTTTTCCACTATTACCCTCTTAGCGCTCCGAATCTCCACTTGCATTTTCTACAAAAAGAGTGTTTCATAACTGCTCAATCAAAAATATGTTTTATCTCCGTTAACTGAATTTACAGATCAGAAATAAGTTTCACAGAATGCATCTGTGTAGTTTTTATTTGAAGATATTCTTTTTCCCAATGTAGGCCTCTTAGCGCTTAGCATGCCCAATTGGAGTTTCTACAGAAAGAGTGTTTCAGAACGGCTCAATCAAAAATAAGGTTCAACTCTGTTAGTTGAATGCACAGAACAGAAAGAATTTTCACAGAATGCTACTGTGTAGTTTATATTTCAATATATTCCTTTTTCCACTATTACCCTCTTAGCGCTCCGAATGTCCACTTGCTTTTTCTACAGAAAGAGTGTTCACAACTGCGCAATCAAAAGTATGGTTTAACTCTGTTAGCTTAATGAACATATCAGAAATAAGTTTCACACAATGCTTCTGTGTAGTTTTTATTTGAAGATATTATTTTTCCCAATATAGGCCTCTTAGCGCTCAGAATGTCCAATTGCAGTTTCTACAGAAAGAGTGTTTCAGAAAGGCTCAATCAAAAGTAAGGTTCAACTCTGTTAGTTGAATGCACAGAACAGAAAGAAGTTTCATACAATGCTTCTGTGTAGTTTATATTTGAACATATTCTTTTTTCCACTATTATCCACTTAGCACTACGAATGTCCAGTTGCATTTTCTACAGACAGAGTGTTTCAAAACTGCTCAATCAAAAGTATGGTTTAACTCTGTTAGCTGAATGCTCAGATCAGAAAGAAGTTTCACAGAATGCTTCTGTGTAGTTTATATTTGAATATATTCCTTTTTCCACTACTACGCTCTTAGCGCTCCAAATGTCCAGTTGCATTTTCTACAGAAAGAGTGTTCAGATCTGCTCCATCAAAAGTATGGTTTAACTCTGTTAGCTGAATGCACAGATCAGAAAGAAGTTTCACCGAATGATTCTGTGTAGTTTATATTTGAAGACATTCCTTTTTCCACTATTACCCTCTTAGCGCTCCGAATCTCCACTTGCATTTTCTACAGAAAGAGTGTTTCAGAACGGCTCAATCAAAACTAAGGTTCAACTCTTTTAGTTGAACAAACAGAACAGAAAGAAGTTTCACACAATTCTTCTGTGTAGTTTTTATTTGTAGACATTCTTTTTCCCAATATAGGCCTCTTAGCGCTCAGAATGTCCAATTGCAGTTTCTACAGAAAGAGTGTTTCAGAACGGCTCAATCAAAAGTAAGGTTCAACTCTGTTAGTTGAATGCACAGAACAGAAAGAAGTTTCATACAATGCTTCTTTGTAGTTTATATTTGAACATATTCTTTTTTCCACTATTACCCACTTAGCGCTACGAATGTCCAGTTGCATTTTCTACAGACAGAGTGTTTCAAAACTGCTCAATCAAAAGTGTGGTTTAACTCTGTTAGCTGAATGCTCAGATCAGAAAGTAGTTTCACAGAATGCTTCTGTGTAGTTTATATTTGAATATATTCCTTTTTCCACTACTACGCTCTTAGCGCTCCAAATGTCCAGTTGCATTTTCTACAGAAAGAGTGTTCAGATCTGCTCAATCAAAAGTATGGTTTAACTCTGTTAGCTGAATGTACAGATCAGAAAGAATTTTCACCGAATGATTCTGTGTAGTTTATATTTGAAGACATTCCTTTTTCCACTATTACCCTCTTAGCGCTCCGAATCTCCTCTTGCATTTTCTACAAAAAGAGTGTTTCATAACTGCTCAATCAAAAATATGTTTTATCTCTGTTAACTGAATTTACAGATCAGAAATAAGTTTCACAGAATGCATCTGTGTAGTTTTTATTTGAAGATATTCTTTTTCCCAATGTAGGCCTCTTAGCGCTTAGCATGTCCAATTGCAGTTTCTACAGAAAGAGTGTTTCAGAATGGCTCAATCAAAAGTAAGGTTCAACTCTGTTAGTTGAATGCACAGAACAGAAAGAATTTTCACAGAATGCTACTGTGTAGTTTATATTTGAATATATTCCTTTTTCCACTATTACCCTCTTAGCGCTCCGAATGTCCACTTGCATTTTCTACAGAAAGAGTGTTCAGAACTGCGCAATCAAAAGTATGGTTTAACTCTGTTAGCTTAATGAACATATCAGAAATAAGTTTCACACAATGCTTCTGTGTAGTTTTTATTTGAAGATATTATTTTTCCCAATAGAGGCCTCTTAGCGCTCAGAATGTCCAATTGCAGTTTCTACAGAAAGAGTGTTTCAGAAAGGCTCAATGAAAAGTAAGGTTCAACTCTGTTAGTTGAATGCACAGAACAGAAAGAAGTTTCATACAATGCTTCTGTGTAGTTTATATTTGAACATATTCTTTTTTCCACTATTACCCACTTAGCGCTACGAATGTCCAGTTGCATTTTCTACAGACAGAGTGTTTCAAAACTGCTCAATCAAAAGTATGGTTTAAGTCTGTTAGCTGAATGCTCAGATCAGAAAGAAGTTTCACAGAATGTTTCTGTGTAGTTTATATTTGAATATATTCCTTTTTCCACTACTACGCTCTTAGTGCTCCAAATGTCCAGTTGCATTTTCTACAGAAAGAGTGTTCAGATCTGCTCAATCAAAAGTATGGTTTAACGCTGTTCGCTGAATGCACAGATCAGAAAAAAGTTTCACCGAATGATTCTGTGTAGTTTATATTTGAAGACATTCCTTTTTCCACTATTACCCTCTTAGCGCTCCGAATCTCCACTTGCATTTTCTACAAAAAGAGTGTTTCATAACTGCTCAATCAAAAATATGTTTTATCTCCGTTAACTGAATTTACAGATCAGAAATAAGTTTCACAGAATGCATCTGTGTAGTTTTTATTTGAAGATATTCTTTTTCCCAATGTAGGCCTCTTAGCGCTTAGCATGCCCAATTGGAGTTTCTACAGAAAGAGTGTTTCAGAACGGCTCAATCAAAAATAAGGTTCAACTCTGTTAGTTGAATGCACAGAACAGAAAGAATTTTCACAGAATGCTACTGTGTAGTTTATATTTCAATATATTCCTTTTTCCACTATTACCCTCTTAGCGCTCCGAATGTCCACTTGCTTTTTCTACAGAAAGAGTGTTCACAACTGCGCAATCAAAAGTATGGTTTAACTCTGTTAGCTTAATGAACATATCAGAAATAAGTTTCACACAATGCTTCTGTGTAATTTTTTATTTGAAGATATTATTTTTCCCAATATAGGCCTCTTAGCGCTCAGAATGTCCAATTGCAGTTTCTACAGAAAGAGTGTTTCAGAAAGGCTCAATCAAAAGTAAGGTTCAACTCTGTTAGTTGAATGCACAGAACAGAAAGAAGTTTCATACAATGCTTCTGTGTAGTTTATATTTGAACATATTCTTTTTTCCACTATTATCCACTTAGCACTACGAATGTCCAGTTGCATTTTCTACAGACAGAGTGTTTCAAAACTGCTCAATCAAAAGTATGGTTTAACTCTGTTAGCTGAATGCTCAGATCAGAAAGAAGTTTCACAGAATGCTTCTGTGTAGTTTATATTTGAATATATTCCTTTTTCCACTACTACGCTCTTAGCGCTCCAAATGTCCAGTTGCATTTTCTACAGAAAGAGTGTTCAGATCTGCTCCATCAAAAGTATGGTTTAACTCTGTTAGCTGAATGCACAGATCAGAAAGAAGTTTCACCGAATGATTCTGTGTAGTTTATATTTGAAGACATTCCTTTTTCCACTATTACCCTCTTAGCGCTCCGAATCTCCACTTGCATTTTCTACAGAAAGAGTGTTTCAGAACGGCTCAATCAAAACTAAGGTTCAACTCTTTTAGTTGAACAAACAGAACAGAAAGAAGTTTCACACAATTCTTCTGTGTAGTTTTTATTTGTAGACATTCTTTTTCCCAATATAGGCCTCTTAGCGCTCAGAATGTCCAATTGCAGTTTCTACAGAAAGAGTGTTTCAGAACGGCTCAATCAAAAGTAAGGTTCAACTCTGTTAGTTGAATGCACAGAACAGAAAGAAGTTTCATACAATGCTTCTTTGTAGTTTATATTTGAACATATTCTTTTTTCCACTATTACCCACTTAGCGCTACGAATGTCCAGTTGCATTTTCTACAGACAGAGTGTTTCAAAACTGCTCAATCAAAAGTGTGGTTTAACTCTGTTAGCTGAATGCTCAGATCAGAAAGTAGTTTCACAGAATGCTTCTGTGTAGTTTATATTTGAATATATTCCTTTTTCCACTACTACGCTCTTAGCGCTCCAAATGTCCAGTTGCATTTTCTACAGAAAGAGTGTTCAGATCTGCTCAATCAAAAGTATGGTTTAACTCTGTTAGCTGAATGTACAGATCAGAAAGAATTTTCACCGAATGATTCTGTGTAGTTTATATTTGAAGACATTCCTTTTTCCACTATTACCCTCTTAGCGCTCCGAATCTCCTCTTGCATTTTCTACAAAAAGAGTGTTTCATAACTGCTCAATCAAAAATATGTTTTATCTCTGTTAACTGAATTTACAGATCAGAAATAAGTTTCACAGAATGCATCTGTGTAGTTTTTATTTGAAGATATTCTTTTTCCCAATGTAGGCCTCTTAGCGCTTAGCATGTCCAATTGCAGTTTCTACAGAAAGAGTGTTTCAGAATGGCTCAATCAAAAGTAAGGTTCAACTCTGTTAGTTGAATGCACAGAACAGAAAGAATTTTCACAGAATGCTACTGTGTAGTTTATATTTGAATATATTCCTTTTTCCACTATTACCCTCTTAGCGCTCCGAATGTCCACTTGCATTTTCTACAGAAAGAGTGTTCAGAACTGCGCAATCAAAAGTATGGTTTAACTCTGTTAGCTTAATGAACATATCAGAAATAAGTTTCACACAATGCTTCTGTGTAGTTTTTATTTGAAGATATTATTTTTCCCAATAGAGGCCTCTTAGCGCTCAGAATGTCCAATTGCAGTTTCTACAGAAAGAGTGTTTCAGAAAGGCTCAATGAAAAGTAAGGTTCAACTCTGTTAGTTGAATGCACAGAACAGAAAGAAGTTTCATACAATGCTTCTGTGTAGTTTATATTTGAACATATTCTTTTTTCCACTATTATCCACTTAGCACTACGAATGTCCAGTTGCATTTTCTACAGACAGAGTGTTTCAAAACTGCTCAATCAAAAGTATGGTTTAACTCTGTTAGCTGAATGCTCAGATCAGAAAGAAGTTTCACAGAATGCTTCTGTGTAGTTTATATTTGAATATATTCCTTTTTCCACTACTACGCTCTTAGCGCTCCAAATGTCCAGTTGCATTTTCTACAGAAAGAGTGTTCAGATCTGCTCCATCAAAAGTATGGTTTAACTCTGTTAGCTGAATGCACAGATCAGAAAGAAGTTTCACCGAATGATTCTGTGTAGTTTATATTTGAAGACATTCCTTTTTCCACTATTACCCTCTTAGCGCTCCGAATCTCCACTTGCATTTTCTACAGAAAGAGTGTTTCAGAACGGCTCAATCAAAACTAAGGTTCAACTCTTTTAGTTGAACAAACAGAACAGAAAGAAGTTTCACACAATTCTTCTGTGTAGTTTTTATTTGTAGACATTCTTTTTCCCAATATAGGCCTCTTAGCGCTCAGAATGTCCAATTGCAGTTTCTACAGAAAGAGTGTTTCAGAACGGCTCAATCAAAAGTAAGGTTCAACTCTGTTAGTTGAATGCACAGAACAGAAAGAAGTTTCATACAATGCTTCTTTGTAGTTTATATTTGAACATATTCTTTTTTCCACTATTACCCACTTAGCGCTACGAATGTCCAGTTGCATTTTCTACAGACAGAGTGTTTCAAAACTGCTCAATCAAAAGTGTGGTTTAACTCTGTTAGCTGAATGCTCAGATCAGAAAGTAGTTTCACAGAATGCTTCTGTGTAGTTTATATTTGAATATATTCCTTTTTCCACTACTACGCTCTTAGCGCTCCAAATGTCCAGTTGCATTTTCTACAGAAAGAGTGTTCAGATCTGCTCAATCAAAAGTATGGTTTAACTCTGTTAGCTGAATGTACAGATCAGAAAGAATTTTCACCGAATGATTCTGTGTAGTTTATATTTGAAGACATTCCTTTTTCCACTATTACCCTCTTAGCGCTCCGAATCTCCTCTTGCATTTTCTACAAAAAGAGTGTTTCATAACTGCTCAATCAAAAATATGTTTTATCTCTGTTAACTGAATTTACAGATCAGAAATAAGTTTCACAGAATGCATCTGTGTAGTTTTTATTTGAAGATATTCTTTTTCCCAATGTAGGCCTCTTAGCGCTTAGCATGTCCAATTGCAGTTTCTACAGAAAGAGTGTTTCAGAATGGCTCAATCAAAAGTAAGGTTCAACTCTGTTAGTTGAATGCACAGAACAGAAAGAATTTTCACAGAATGCTACTGTGTAGTTTATATTTGAATATATTCCTTTTTCCACTATTACCCTCTTAGCGCTCCGAATGTCCACTTGCATTTTCTACAGAAAGAGTGTTCAGAACTGCGCAATCAAAAGTATGGTTTAACTCTGTTAGCTTAATGAACATATCAGAAATAAGTTTCACACAATGCTTCTGTGTAGTTTTTATTTGAAGATATTATTTTTCCCAATAGAGGCCTCTTAGCGCTCAGAATGTCCAATTGCAGTTTCTACAGAAAGAGTGTTTCAGAAAGGCTCAATGAAAAGTAAGGTTCAACTCTGTTAGTTGAATGCACAGAACAGAAAGAAGTTTCATACAATGCTTCTGTGTAGTTTATATTTGAACATATTCTTTTTTCCACTATTACCCACTTAGCGCTACGAATGTCCAGTTGCATTTTCTACAGACAGAGTGTTTCAAAACTACTCAATCAAAAGTATGGTTTAACTCTGTTAGCTGAATGCTCAGATCAGAAAGAAGTTTCACAGAATGCTTCTGTGTAGTTTATATTTGAATATATTCCTTTTTCCACTACTACGCTCATAGCGCTCCAAATGTCCAGTTGCATTTTCTACAGAAAGAGTGTTCAGATCTGCTCAATCAAAAGTATGTTTTAACTCTGTTAGCTGAATGCACAGATCAGAAAGAAGTTTCACCGAATGATTCTGTGTAGTTTATATTTGAAGACATTCCTTTTTCCACTATTACCCTCTTAGCGCTCCGAATCTCCACTTGCATTTTCTACAAAGAGAGTGTTTCATAACTGCTCAATCAAAAATATGTTTTATCTCTGTTAACTGAATTTACAGATCAGAAATAAGTTTCACAGAATGCATCTGTGTAGTTTTTATTTGAAGATATTCTTTTTCCCAATGTAGGCCTCTTAGCGCTTAGCATGCCCAATTGGAGATTCTACAGAAAGAGTGTTTCAGAACGGCTCAATCAAAAGTAAGGTTCAACTCTGTTAGTTGAATGCACAGAACAGAAAGAATTTTCACAGAATGCTACCGTGTAGTTTATATTTGAATATGTTCCTTTTTCCACTATAACCCTCTTAGCGCTCCGAATGTCCACTTGCAATTTCTACAGAAAGTGTCTTCAGAACTGCGCAATCAAAAGTATGGTTTAACTCTGTTAGCTTAATGAACATATCAGAAATAAGTTTCACACAATGCTTCTGTGTAGTTTTTATTTGAAGATATTATTTTTCCCAATATAGGCCTCTTAGCGCTCAGAATGTCCAATTGCAGTTTCTACAGACAGAGTGTTTCAGAAAGGCTCAATCAAAAGTAAGGTTCAACTCTGTTAGTTGAATGCACAGATCAGAAAGAAGTTTCATACAATGCTTCTGTGTAGTTTATATTTGAACATATTCTTTTTTCCACTATTATCCACTTAGCGCTACGAATGTCCAGTTGCATTTTCTACAGACATAGTGTTTCAAAACTGCACAATCAAAAGTATGGTTTAACTCTGTTAGCTGAATGCTCAGATCAGAAAGAAGTTTCACAGAATGCTTCTGTGTAGTTTATATTTGAATATATTCCTTTTTCCACTACTACTCTCTTAGCGCTCCAAATGTCCAGTTGCATTTTCCACAGAAGGAGTGTTCAGATCTGCTCAATCAAAAGTATGGTTTAACTCTGTTAGCTGAATGCACAGATCAGAAAGAAGTTTCACAGAATGATTCTGTGTAGTTTATATTTGGAGACATTCCTTTTTCCACTATAACCCTCTTAGCGCTCCGAATCTCCACTTGTGTTTTCTACAGAATGAGTGTTTCAGAACGGCTCAATCAAATCTAAGGTTCAACTCTTTTAGTTGAACAAACAGAACAGAAAGAAGTTTCACACAATTCTTCTATGTAGTTTTTATTTGTAGACATTCTTTTTCCCAATATAGGCCTCTTAGCGCTCAGAATGTCCAATTGCAGTTTCTACAGAAAGAGAGTTTCAGAACGGCTCAATCAAAAGTAAGGTTCAACTCTGTTAGTTGAATGCACAGAACAGAAAGAATTTTCATACAATGCTTCTTTGTAGTTTATATTTGAACATATTCTTTTTTCCACTATTACCCACTTAGCGCTACGAATGTCCAGTTGCATTTTCTACAGACAGAGTGTTTCAAAACTGCTCAATCAAAAGTATGGTTTAACTCTGTTAGCTGAATGCTCAGATCAGAAAGAAGTTTCACAGAATGCTTCTGTGTAGTTTATATTTGAATACATTCCTTTTTCCACTACTACGCTCTTAGTGCTCCAAATGTCCAGTTGCATTTTCTACAGAAAGAGTGTTCAGATCTGCTCAATCAAAAGTATGGTTTAACGCTGTTCGCTGAATGCACAGATCAGAAAAAAGTTTCACCGAATGATTCTGTGTAGTTTATATTTGAAGACATTCCTTTTTCCACTATTACCCTCTTAGCGCTCCGAATCTCCACTTGCATTTTCTACAAAAAGAGTGTTTCATAACTGCTCAATCAAAAATATGTTTTATCTCCGTTAACTGAATTTACAGATCAGAAATAAGTTTCACAGAATGCATCTGTGTAGTTTTTATTTGAAGATATTCTTTTTCCCAATGTAGGCCTCTTAGCGCTTAGCATGCCCAATTGGAGTTTCTACAGAAAGAGTGTTTCAGAACGGCTCAATCAAAAATAAGGTTCAACTCTGTTAGTTGAATGCACAGAACAGAAAGAATTTTCACAGAATGCTACTGTGTAGTTTATATTTCAATATATTCCTTCTTCCACTATTACCCTCTTAGCGCTCCGAATGTCCACTTGCATTTTCTACAGAAGGAGTGTTCACAACTGCGCAATCAAAAGTATGGTTTAACTCTGTTAGCTTAATGAACATATCAGAAATAAGTTTCACACAATGCTTCTGTGTAGTTTTTATTTGAAGATATTATTTTTCCCAATATAGGCCTCTTAGCGCTCAGAATGTCCAATTGCAGTTTCTACAGAAAGAGTGTTTCAGAAAGGCTCAATCAAAAGTAAGGTTCAACTCTGTTAGTTGAATGCACAGAACAGAAAGAAGTTTCATACAATGCTTCTGTGTAGTTTATATTTGAACATATTCTTTTTTCCACTATTATCCACTTAGCACTACGAATGTCCAGTTGCATTTTCTACAGACAGAGTGTTTCAAAACTGCTCAATCAAAAGTATGGTTTAACTCTGTTAGCTGAATGCTCAGATCAGAAAGAAGTTTCACAGAATGCTTCTGTGTAGTTTATATTTGAATATATTCCTTTTTCCACTACTACGCTCTTAGCGCTCCAAATGTCCAGTTGCATTTTCTACAGAAAGAGTGTTCAGATCTGCTCCATCAAAAGTATGGTTTAACTCTGTTAGCTGAATGCACAGATCAGAAAGAAGTTTCACCGAATGATTCTGTGTAGTTTATATTTGAAGACATTCCTTTTTCCACTATTACCCTCTTAGCGCTCCGAATCTCCACTTGCATTTTCTACAGAAAGAGTGTTTCAGAACGGCTCAATCAAAACTAAGGTTCAACTCTTTTAGTTGAACAAACAGAACAGAAAGAAGTTTCACACAATTCTTCTGTGTAGTTTTTATTTGTAGACATTCTTTTTCCCAATATAGGCCTCTTAGCGCTCAGAATGTCCAATTGCAGTTTCTACAGAAAGAGTGTTTCAGAACGGCTCAATCAAAAGTAAGGTTCAACTCTGTTAGTTGAATGCACAGAACAGAAAGAAGTTTCATACAATGCTTCTTTGTAGTTTATATTTGAACATATTCTTTTTTCCACTATTACCCACTTAGCGCTACGAATGTCCAGTTGCATTTTCTACAGACAGAGTGTTTCAAAACTGCTCAATCAAAAGTGTGGTTTAACTCTGTTAGCTGAATGCTCAGATCAGAAAGTAGTTTCACAGAATGCTTCTGTGTAGTTTATATTTGAATATATTCCTTTTTCCACTACTACGCTCTTAGCGCTCCAAATGTCCAGTTGCATTTTCTACAGAAAGAGTGTTCAGATCTGCTCAATCAAAAGTATGGTTTAACTCTGTTAGCTGAATGTACAGATCAGAAAGAATTTTCACCGAATGATTCTGTGTAGTTTATATTTGAAGACATTCCTTTTTCCACTATTACCCTCTTAGCGCTCCGAATCTCCTCTTGCATTTTCTACAAAAAGAGTGTTTCATAACTGCTCAATCAAAAATATGTTTTATCTCTGTTAACTGAATTTACAGATCAGAAATAAGTTTCACAGAATGCATCTGTGTAGTTTTTATTTGAAGATATTCTTTTTCCCAATGTAGGCCTCTTAGCGCTTAGCATGTCCAATTGCAGTTTCTACAGAAAGAGTGTTTCAGAATGGCTCAATCAAAAGTAAGGTTCAACTCTGTTAGTTGAATGCACAGAACAGAAAGAATTTTCACAGAATGCTACTGTGTAGTTTATATTTGAATATATTCCTTTTTCCACTATTACCCTCTTAGCGCTCCGAATGTCCACTTGCATTTTCTACAGAAAGAGTGTTCAGAACTGCGCAATCAAAAGTATGGTTTAACTCTGTTAGCTTAATGAACATATCAGAAATAAGTTTCACACAATGCTTCTGTGTAGTTTTTATTTGAAGATATTATTTTTCCCAATAGAGGCCTCTTAGCGCTCAGAATGTCCAATTGCAGTTTCTACAGAAAGAGTGTTTCAGAAAGGCTCAATCAAAAGTAAGGTTCAACTCTGTTAGTTGAATGCACAGAACAGAAAGTAGTTTCATACAATGCTTCTGTGTAGTTTATTTTTGAACATATTCTTTTTTCCACTATTACCCACTTAGCGCTACGAATGTCCAGTTGCATTTTCTACAGACAGAGTGTTTCAAAACTGCTCAATCAAAAGTATGGTTTAACTCTGTTAGCTGAATGCTCAGATCAGAAAGAAGTTTCACAGAATGCTTCTGTGTAGTTTATATTTGAATATATTCCTTTTTCCACTACTACGCTCTTAGCGCTCCAAATGTCCAGTTGCATTTTCTACAGAAAGAGTGTTCAGATCTGCTCAATCAAAAGTATGTTTTAACTCTGTTAGCTGAATGCACAGATCAGAAAGAAGTTTCACCGAATGATTCTGTGTAGTTTATATTTGAAGACATTCCTTTTTCCACTATTACCCTCTTAGCGCTCCGAATCTCCACTTGCATTTTCTACAAAGAGAGTGTTTCATAACTGCTCAATCAAAAATATGTTTTATCTCTGTTAACTGAATTTACAGATCAGAAATAAGTTTCACAGAATGCATCTGTGTAGTTTTTATTTGAAGATATTCTTTTTCCCAATGTAGGCCTCTTAGCGCTTAGCATGTCCAATTGCAGTTTCTACAGAAAGAGTGTTTCAGAACGGCTCAATCAAAAGTAAGGTTCAACTCTGTTAGTTGAATGCACAGAACAGAAAGAATTTTCACAGAATGCTACTGTGTAGTTTATATTTGAATATATTCCTTTTTCCACTATTACCCTCTTAGCGCTCCGAATGTCCACTTGCATTTTCTACAGAAAGAGTGTCCAGAACTGCGCAATCAAAAGTATGGTTTAACTCTGTTAGCTTAATGAACATATCAGAAATAAGTTTCACACAATGCTTCTGTGTAGTTTTTATTTGAAGATATTATTTTTCCCAATATAGGCCTCTTAGCGCTCAGAATGTCCAATTGCAGTTTCTACAGAAAGAGTGTTTCAGAAAGGCTCAATCAAAAGTAAGGTTCAACTCTGTTAGTTGAATGCACAGAACAGAAAGAAGTTTCATACAATGCTTCTGTGTAGTTTATATTTGAACATATTCTTTTTTCCACTATTACCCACTTAGCGCTACGAATGTCCAGTTGCACTTTCTACAGACAGAGTGTTTCAAAACTGCTCAATCAAAAGTGTGGTTTAACTCGGTTAGCTGAATGCTCAGATCAGAAAGAAGTTTCACAGAATGCTTCTGTGTAGTTTATATTTGAATATATTCCTTTTTCCACTACTACGCCCTTAGCGCTCCAAATGTCCAGTTGCATTTTCTACAGAAAGAGTGTTCAGATCTGCTCAATCAAAAGTATGGTTTAACTCTGTTAGCTGAATGCACAGATCAGAAAGAAGTTTCACCGAATGATTCTGTGTAGTTTATATTTGAAGACATTCCTTTTTCCACTATTACCCTCTTAGCGCTCCGAATCTCCACTTGCATTTTCTACAAAAAGAGTGTTTCATAACTGCTCAATCAAAAATATGTTTTATCTCTGTTAACTGAATTTACAGATCAGAAATAAGTTTCACAGAATGCATCTGTGTAGTTTTTATTTGAAGATATTCTTTTTCCCAATGTAGGCCTCTTAGCGCTTAGCATGTCCAACTGCAGTTTCTACAGAAAGAGTGTTTCAGAATGGCTCAATCAAAAGTAAGGTTCAACTCTGTTAGTTGAATGCACAGAACAGAAAGAATTTTCACAGAATGCTACTGTGTAGTTTATATTTGAATATATTCCTTTTTCCACTATTACCCTCTTAGCGCTCCGAATGTCCACTTGCATTTTCTACAGAAAGAGTGTTCAGAACTGCGCAATCAAAAGTATGGTTTAACTCTGTTAGCTTAATGAACATATCAGAAATAAGTTTCGCACAATGCTTCTGTGTAGTTTTTATTTGAAAATATTATTTTTCCCAATATAGGCCTCTTAGCGCTCAGAATGTCCAATTGCAGTTTCTACAGAAAGAGTGTTTCAGAAAGGCTCAATCAAAAGTAAGGTTCAACTCTGTTAGTTGAATGCACAGAACAGAAAGAAGTTTCATACAATGCTTCTGTGTAGTTTATATTTGAACATATTCTTTTTTCCACTATTACCCACTTAGCGCTACGAATGTCCAGTTGCATTTTCTACAGACAGAGTGTTTCAAAACTGCTCAATCAAAAGTATGGTTTAACTCTGTTAGCTGAATGCTCAGATCAGAAAGAAGTTTCACAGAATGCTTCTGTGTAGTTTATATTTGAATATATTCCTTTTTCCACTACTACTCTCTTAGGGCTCCAAATGTCCAGTTGCATTTTCTACAGAAAGAGTGTTCAGATCTGCTCAATCAAAAGTATGGTTTAACTCTGTTAGCTGAATGCACAGCTCAGAAAGAAGTTTCACCGAATGATTCTGTGTAGTTTATATTTGAAGACATTCCTTTTTCCACTATTACCCTGTTAGCGCTCCGAATCTCCACTTGCATTTTCTACAAAAAGAGTGTTTCATAACTGCTCAATCAAAAATATGTTTTATCTCTGTTAACTGAATTTACAGATCAGAAATAAGTTTCACAGAATGCATCTGTGTAGTTTTTATTTGAAGATATTCTTTTTCCCAATGTAGGCCTCTTAGCGCTTAGCATGTCCAACTGCAGTTTCTACAGAAAGTGTGTTTCAGAACGGCTCAATCAAAAGTAAGGTTCAACTCTGTTAGTTGAATGCACAGAACAGAAAGAATTTTCACAGAATGCTACAGTGTAGTTTATATTTGAATATATTCCTTTTTCCACTATTACCCTCTTAGCGCTCCGAATGTCCACTTGCATTTTCTACAGAAAGAGTGTTCAGAACTGCGCAATCAAAAGTATGGTTTAACTCTGTTAGCTTAATGAACATATCAGAAATAAGTTTCACACAATGCTTCTGTGTAGTTTTTATTTGAAGATATTATTTTTCCCAATAGAGGCCTCTTAGCGCTCAGAATGTCCAATTGCAGTTTCTACAGAAAGAGTGTTTCAGAAAGGCTCAATCAAAAGTAAGGTTCAACTCTGTTAGTTGAATGCACAGAACAGAAAGAAGTTTCATACAATGCTTCTGTGTAGTTTATATTTGAACATATTCTTTTTTCCACTATTACCCACTTAGCGCTACGAATGTCCAGTTGCATTTTCTACAGACAGAGTGTTTCAAAACTGCTCAATCAAAAGTATGGTTTAACTCTGTTAGCTGAATGCTCAGATCAGAAAGATGTTTCACAGAATGCTTCTGTGTAGTTTATATTTGAATATATTCCTTTTTCCACTACTACGCTCTTAGCGCTCCAAATGTCCAGTTGCATTTTCTACAGAAAGAGTGTTCAGATCTGCTCCATCAAAAGTATTGTTTAACTCTGTTAGCTGAATGCACAGATCAGAAAGAAGTTTCACCGAATGATTCTGTGTAGTTTATATTTGAAGACATTCCTTTTTCCACTATTACCCTCTTAGCGCTCCGAATCTCCACTTGCATTTTCTACAGAAAGAGTGTTTCAGAACGGCTCAATCAAAACTAAGGTTCAACTCTTTTAGTTGAACAAACAGAACAGAAAGAAGTTTCACACAATTCTTCTGTGTAGTTTTTATTTGTAGACATTCTTTTTCCCAATATAGGCCTCTTAGCGCTCAGAATGTCCAATTGCAGTTTCTACAGAAAGAGTGTTTCAGAACGGCTCAATCAAAAGTAAGGTTCAACTCTGTTAGTTGAATGCACAGAACAGAAAGAAGTTTCATACAATGCTTCTGTGTAGTTTATATTTGAACATATTCTTTTTTCCACTATTACCCACTTAGCGCTACGAATGTCCAGTTGCATTTTCTACAGACAGAGTGTTTCAAAACTGCTCAATCAAAAGTGTGGTTTAACTCTGTTAGCTGAATGCTCAGATCAGAAAGTAGTTTCACAGAATGCTTCTGTGTAGTTTATATTTGAATATATTCCTTTTTCCACTACTACGCTCTTAGCGCTCCAAATGTCCAGTTGCATTTTCTACAGAAAGAGTGTTCAGATCTGCTCAATCAAAAGTATGGTTTAACTCTGTTAGCTGAATGTACAGATCAGAAAGACTTTTCACCGAATGATTCTGTGTAGTTTATATTTGAAGACATTCCTTTTTCCACTATTACCCTCTTAGCGCTCCGAATCTCCTCTTGCATTTTCTACAAAAAGAGTGTTTCATAACTGCTCAATCAAAAATATGTTTTATCTCTGTTAACTGAATTTACAGATCAGAAATAAGTTTCACAGAATGCATCTGTGTAGTTTTTATTTGAAGATATTCTTTTTCCCAATGTAGGCCTCTTAGCGCTTAGCATGTCCAATTGCAGTTTCTACAGAAAGAGTGTTTCAGAATGGCTCAATCAAAAGTAAGGTTCAACTCTGTTAGTTGAATGCACAGAACAGAAAGAATTTTCACAGAATGCTACTGTGTAGTTTATATTTGAATATATTCCTTTTTCCACTATTACCCTCTTAGCGCTCCGAATGTCCACTTGCATTTTCTACAGAAAGAGTGTTCAGAACTGCGCAATCAAAAGTATGGTTTAACTCTGTTAGCTTAATGAACATATCAGAAATAAGTTTCACACAATGCTTCTGTGTAGTTTTTATTTGAAGATATTATTTTTCCCAATAGAGGCCTCTTAGCGCTCAGAATGTCCAATTGCAGTTTCTACAGAAAGAGTGTTTCAGAAAGGCTCAATCAAATGTAAGGTTCAACTCTGTTAGTTGAATGCACAGAACAGAAAGAAGTTTCATACAATGCTTCTGTGTAGTTTATATTTGAACATATTCTTTTTTCCACTATTACCCACTTAGCGCTACGAATGTCCAGTTGCATTTTCTACAGACAGAGTGTTTCAAAACTGCTCAATCAAAAGTATGGTTTAACTCTGTTAGCTGAATGCTCAGATGAGAAAGAAGTTTCACAGAATGCTTCTGTGTAGTTTATATTTGAATATATTTCTTTTTCCACTACTACGCTCTTAGCGCTCCAAATGTCCAGTTGCATTTTCTACAGAAAGAGTGTTCAGATCTGCTCAATCAAAAGTATGGTTTAACTCTGTTAGCTGAATGCACAGATCAGAAAGAAGTTTCACCGAATGATTCTGTGTAGTTTATATTTGAAGACATTCCTTTTTCCACTATTACCCTCTTAGCGCTCCGAATCTCCACTTGCATTTTCTACAAAAAGAGTGTTTCATAACTGCTCAATCAAAAATATGTTTTATCTCTGTTAACTGAATTTACAGATCAGAAATAAGTTTCACAGAATGCATCTGTGTAGTTTTTATTTGAAGATATTCTTTTTCCCAATGTAGGCCTCTTAGCGCTTAGCATGTCCAATTGCAGTTTCTACAGAAAGAGTGTTTCAGAACGGCTCAATCAAAAGTAAGGTTCAACTCTGTTAGTTGAATGCACAGAACAGAAAGAATTTTCACAGAATGCTACTGTGTAGTTTATATTTGAATATATTCCTTTTTCCACTATTACCCTCTTAGCGCTCCGAATGTCCACTTGCATTTTCTACAGAAAGAGTGTCCAGAACTGCGCAATCAAAAGTATGGTTTAACTCTGTTAGCTTAATGAACATATCAGAAATAAGTTTCACACAATGCTTCTGTGTAGTTTTTATTTGAAGATATTATTTTTCCCAATATAGGCCTCTTAGCGCTCAGAATGTCCAATTGCAGTTTCTACAGAAAGAGTGTTTCAGAAAGGCTCAATCAAAAGTAAGGTTCAACTCTGTTAGTTGAATGCACAGAACAGAAAGAAGTTTCATACAATGCTTCTGTGTAGTTTATATTTGAACATATTCTTTTTTCCACTATTACCCACATAGCGCTACGAATGTCCAGTTGCATTTTCTACAGACAGAGTGTTTCAAAACTGCGCAATCAAAAGTATGGTTTAACTCTGTTAGTTGAATGCTCAGATCAGAAAGAAGTTTCACAGAATGCTTCTGTGTAGTTTATATTTGAATATATTCCTTTTTCCACTACTACTCTCTTAGCGCTCCAAATGTCCAGTTGCATTTTCTACAGAAAGAGTGTTCAGATCTGCTCAATCAAAAGTATGGTTTAACTCTGTTAGCTGAATGCACAGATCAGAAAGAAGTTTCACAGAATGATTCTGTGTAGTTTATATTTGGAGACATTCCTTTTTCCACTATTACCCTCTTAGCGCTCCGAATCTCCACTTGCATTTTCTACAGAAAGAGTGTTTCAGAACGGCTCAATCAAAACTAAGGTTCAACTCTTTTAGTTGAACAAACAGAACAGAAAGAAGTTTCACACAATTCTTCTGTGTAGTTTTTATTTGTAGACATTCTTTTTCCCAATATAGGCCTCTTAGCGCTCAGAATGTCCAATTGCAGTTTCTACACAAAGAGTGTTTCAGAACGGCTCAATCAAAAGTAAGGTTCAACTCTGTTAGTTGAATGCACAGAACAGAAAGGAGTTTCATACAATGCTTCTGTGTAGTTTATATTTGAACATATTCTTTTTTCCACTATTACCCACTTAGCGCTACGAATGTCCAGTTGCATTTTCTACAGACAGAGTGTTTCAAAACTGCTCAATCAAAAGTATGGTTTAACTCTGTTAGCTGAATGCTCAGATCAGAAAGAAGTTTCACAGAATGCTTCTGTGCAGTTTATATTTGAATATATTCCTTTTTCCACTACTACGCTCTTAGCGCTCCAAATGTCCATTTGCATTTTCTACAGAAAGAGTGTTCAGATCTGCTCAATCAAAATTATGGTTTAACTCTGTTAGCTGAATGCACAGATCGGAAAGAAATTTCACCGAATGATTCTGTGTAGTTTATATTTGAAGACATTCCTTTTTCCACTATTACCCTCTTAGCGCTCCGAATCTCCACTTGCATTTTCTACAGAAAGAGTGTTTCAGAACGTCTCAATCAAAACTAAGGTTCAACTCTTTTAGGTGAACAAACAGAACAGAAAGAAGTTTCACACAATTCTTCTGTGTAGTTTTTATTTGTAGACATTCTTTTTCCCAATATAGGCCTCTTAGCGCTCAGAATGTCCAATTGCAGTTTCTACAGAAAGAGTGTTTCAGAACGGCTCAATCAAAAGTAAGGTTCAACTCTGTTAGTTGAATGCACAGAACAGAAAGAAGTTTCATACAATGCTTCTGTGTAGTTTATATTTGAACATATTCTTTTTTCCACGATTACCCACTTAGCGCTACGAATGTCAAGTTGCATTATCTACAGACAGAGTGTTTCAAAACTGCTCAATCAAAAGTATGGTTTAACTCTGTTAGCTTAATGAACATATCAGAAATAAGTTTCACACAATGCTTCTGTGTAGTTTTTATTTGAAGATATTATTTTTCCCAATAGAGGCCTCTTTGCGCTCAGAATGTCCAATTGCAGTTTCTACAGAAAGAGTGTTTCAGAAAGGCTCAATCAAAAGTAAGGTTCAACTCTGTTAGTTGAATGCACAGAACAGAAAGAAGTTTCATACAATGCTTCTGTGTAGTTTATATTTGAACATATTCTTTTTTCCACTATTACCCACTTAGCGCTACGAATGTCCAGTTGCATTTTCTACAGACAGAGTGTTTCAAAACTGCTCAATCAAAAGTATGGTTTAACTCTGTTAGCTGAATGCTCAGATCGGAAAGAAGTTTCACAGAATGCTTCTGTGTAGTTTATATTTGAATATATTCCTTTTTCCACTACTACTCTCTTAGCGCTCCAAATGTCCAGTTGCATTTTCTACAGAAAGAGTGTTCAGATCTGCTCAATCAAAAGTATGGTTTAACTCTGTTAGCTGAATGCACAGATCAGAAAGAAGTTTCACAGAATGATTCTGTGTAGTTTATATTTGGAGACATTCCTTTTTCCACTATTACCCTCTTAGCGCTCCGAATCTCCACTTGCATTTTCTACAGAAAGAGTGTTTCAGAACGGCTCAATCAAAACTAAGGTTCAACTCTTTTAGTTGAACAAACAGAACAGAAAGAAGTTTCACACAATTCTTCTGTGTAGTTTTTATTTGTAGACCTTCTTTTTCCCAATATAGGCCTCTTAGCGCTCAGAATGTCCAATTGCAGTTTCTACAGAAAGAGTGTTTCAGAACGGCTCAATCAAAAGTAAGGTTCAACTCTGTTAGTTGAATGCACAGAACAGAAAGAAGTTTCATACAATGCTTCTGTGTAGTTTATATTTGAACATATTCTTTTTTCCACTATTACCCACTTAGCGCTACGAATGTCCAGTTGCATTTTCTACAGACAGAGTGTTTCAAAACTGCTCAATTAAAAGTATGGTTTAACTCTGTTAGCTGAATGCTCAGATCAGAAAGAAGTTTCACAGAATGCTTCTGTTTAGTTTATATTTGAATATATTCCTTTTTCCACTATTACCGTCTTAGCGCTCCGAATGTCCACTTGCATTTTCTACAGAAAGAGTGTTCAGAACTGCGCAATCAAAAGTATGGTTTAACTCTGTTAGCTTAATGAACATATCAGAAATAAGTTTCACACAATGCTTCTGTGTAGTTTTTATTTGAAGATATTATTTTTCCCAATAGAGGCCTCTTAGCGCTCAGAATGTCCAATTGCAGTTTCTACAGAAAGAGTGTTTCAGAAAGGCTCAATCAAATGTAAGGTTCAACTCTGTTAGTTGAATGCACAGAACAGAAAGAAGTTTCATACAATGCTTCTGTATAGTTTATATTTGAATATATTCTTTTTTCCACTATTACCCACTTAGCGCTACGAATGTGCAGTTGCATTTTCTACAGACAGAGTGTTTCAAATCTGCTCAATCAAAAGTATGGTTTAACTCTGTTAGCTGAATGCTCAGATCAGAAAGAAGTTTCACAGAATGCTTCTGTGTAGTTTATATTTGAATATATTCCTTTTTCCACTACTACTCTCTTAGCGCTCCAAATGTCCAGTTGCATTTTCTACAGAAAGAGTGTTCAGATCTGCTCAATCAAAAGTATGGTTTAACTCTGTTAGCTGAATGCACAGATCAGAAAGAAGTTTCACAGAATGATTCTGTGTAGTTTATATTTGGAGACATTCCTTTTTCCACTATTACCCTCTTAGCGCTCCGAATGTCCACTTGCATTTTCTACAGAAAGAGTGTTTCAGAACGGCTCAATCAAAACTAAGGTTCAACTCTTTTAGTTGAACAAACAGAACAGAAAGAAGTTTCACACAATTCTTCTGTGTAGTTTTTATTTGTAGACATTCTTTTTCCCAATATAGGCCTCTTAGCGCTCAGAATGTCCAATTGCAGTTTCTACAGAAAGAGTGTTTCAGAACGGCTCAATCAAAAGTAAGGTTCAACTCTGTTAGTTGAATGCACAGAACAGAAAGAAGTTTCATACAATGCTTCTGTGTAGTTTATATTTGAACATATTCTTTTTTCCACTATTACCCACTTAGCGCTACGAATGTCCAGTTGCATTTTCTACAGACAGAGTGTTTCAAAACTGCTCAATCAAAAGTATGGTTTAACTCTGTTAGCTGAATGCTCAGATCAGAAAGAAGTTTCACAGAATGCTTCTGTGTAGTTTATATTTGAATATATTCCTTTTTCCACTACTACGCTCTTAGCGCTCTAAATGTCCAGTTGCATTTTCTACAGAAAGAGTGTTCAGATCTGCTCAATCAAAAGTATGGTTTAACTCTGTTAGCTGAATGCACAGATCAGAAAGAAGTTTCACCGAATGATTCTGTGTAGTTTATATTTGAAGACATTCCTTTTTCCACTATTACCTTCTTAGCGCTCCGAATCTCCACTTGCATTTTCTACAAAAAGAGTGTTTCATAACTGCGCAATCAAAAATATGTTTTATCTCTGTTAACTGAATTTACAGATCAGAAATAAGTTTCAGAGAATGCATCTGTGTAGTTTTTATTTGAAGATATTCTTTTTCCCAATGTAGGCCTCTTAGCGCTTAGCATGCCCAATTGGAGTTTCTACAGAAAGAGTGTTTCAGAACGGCTCAATCAAAAGTAAGGTTCAACTCTGTTAGTTGAATGCACAGAACAGAAAGAATTTTCACAGAATGCTACCGTGTAGTTTATATTTGAATATATTCCTTTTTCCACTATTACCCTCTTAGCGCTCCGAATGTCCACTTGCATTTTCTACAGAAAGTGTGTTCAGAACTGCGCAATCAAAAGTATGGTTTAACTCTGTTAGCTTAATGAACATATCAGAAATAAGTTTCACACAATGCTTCTGTGTAGTTTTTATTTGAAGATATTATTTTTCCCAATATAGGCCTCTTAGCGCTCAGAATGTCCAATTGCAGTTTCTACAGAAAGAGTGTTTCAGAAAGGCTCAATCAAAAGTAAGGTTCAAATCTGATAGTTGAATGCACAGAACAGAAAGAGGTTTCATACAATGCTTCTGTGTAGTTTATATTTGAACATATTCTTTTTTCCACTATTACCCACTTAGCGCTACGAATGTCCAGTTGCATTTTCTACAGACAGAGTGTTTCAAAACTGCTCAATCAAAAGTATGGTTTAACTCTGTTACCTGAATGCTCAGATCAGAAAGAAGTTTCACAGAATGCTTCTGTGTAGTTTATATTTGAATATATTCCTTTTTCCACTACTACTCTCTTAGCGCTCCAAATGTCCAGTTGCATTTTCTACAGAAAGAGTGTTCAGATCTGCTCAATCAAAAGTATGGTTTAACTCTGTTAGCTGAATGCACAGATCAGAAAGAAGTTTCACAGAATGATTCTGTGTAGTTTATATTTGGAGACATTCCTTTTTCCACTATTACCCTCTTAGCGCTCCGAATCTCCACTTGCATTTTCTACAGAAAGAGTGTTTCAGAACGGCTCAATCAAAACTAAGGTTCAACTCTTTTAGTTGAACAAACAGAACAGAAAGAAGTTTCACAGAATGATTCTGTGTAGTTTATATTTGAAGACATTCCTTTTTCCACTATTACCCGCTTAGCGCTCCGAATCTCCACTTGCATTTTCTACAAAAAGAGTGTTTCATAACTGCTCAATCAAAAATATGTTTTATCTCTGTTAACTGAATTTACAGATCAGAAATAAGTTTCAGAGAATGCATCTGTGTAATTTTTATTTGAAGATATTCTTTTTCCCAATGTAGGCCTCTTAGCGCTTAGCATGCCCAATTGGAGTTTCTACAGAAAGAGTGTTTCAGAACGGCTCAATCAAAAGTAAGGTTCAACTCTGTTAGTTGAATGCACAGAACAGAAAGAATTTTCACAGAATGCTACTGTGTAGTTTATATTTGAATATATTCCTTTTTCCACTATTACCCTCTTAGCGCTCCGAATGTCCACTTGCATTTTCTACAGAAAGAGTGTTCAGAACTGCGCAATCAAAAGTATGGTTTAACACTGTTAGCTTAATGAACATATCAGAAATAAGTTTCACACAATGATTCTGTGTAGTTTTTATTTGAAGATATTATTTTTCCCAACAGAGGCCTCTTAGCGCTCAGAATGTCCAATTGCAGTTTCTACAGAAAGAGTGTTTCAGAACGGCTCAATCAAAAGTAAGGTTCAACTCTGTTAGTTGAATGCACAGAACAGAAAGAAGTTTCATACAATGCTTCTGTGTAGTTTATATTTGAACATATTCTTTTTTCCACTATTACCCACTTAGCGCTACGAATGTCCAGTTGCATTTTCTACAGACAGAGTGTTTCAAAACTGCTCAATCAAAAGTATGGTTTAACTCTGTTAGCTGAATGCTCAGATCAGAAAGAATTTTCACAGAATGCTTCTGTGTAGTTTATATTTGAATATATTCCTTTTTCCATTACTACTCTCTTAGCGCTCCAAATGTCCAGTTGCATTTTCTACAGAAAGAGTGTTCAGATCTGCTCAATCAAAAGTATGGTTTAACTCTGTTAGCTGAATGCACAGATCAGTAAGAAGTTTCACAGAATGATTCTGTGTAGTTTATATTTGGAGACATTCCTTTTTCCACTGTTACCCTCTTAGCGCTCCGAATCTCCACTTGCATTTTCTACAGAAAGAGTGTTTCAGAACGGCTCAATCAAAACTAAGGTTCAACTCTTTTAGTTGAACAAACAGAACAGAAAGAAGTTTCACACAATTTTTCTGTGTAGTTTTTATTTGTAGACATTCTTTTTCCCAATAGAGGCCTCTTAGCGCTCAGAATGTCCAATTGCAGTTTCTACAGAAAGAGTGTTTCAGAACGGCTCAATCAAAAGTAAGGTTCAACTCTGTTAGTTGAATGCACAGAACAGAAAGAAGTTTCATACAATGCTGCTGTGTAGTTTATATTTAACATATTCTTTTTTCCACTATTACCCACTTAGCGCTACGAATGTCCAGTTGCATTTTCTACAGACAGAGTGTTTCAAAACTGCTCAATCAAAAGTATGGTTTAACTCTGTTAGCTGAATGCTCAGATCAGAAAGAAGTTTCACAGAATGCTTCTGTGTAGTTTATATTTGAATATATTCCTTTTTCCACTACTACGCTCTTAGCGCTCCAAATGTCCAGTTGCATTTTCTACAGAAAGAGTGTTCAGATCTGCTCAATCAAAAGTATGGTTTAACTCTGTTAGCTGAATGCACAGATCAGAAAGAAGTTTCACCGAATGATTCTGTGTAGTTTATATTTGAAGACATTCCTTTTTCCACTATTACCCTCTTAGCGCTCCGAATCTCCACTTGCATTTTCTACAAAAAGAGTGTTTCATAACTGCGCAATCAAAAATATGTTTTATCTCTGTTAACTGAATTTACAGATAAGAAATAAGTTTCAGAGAATGCATCTGTGTAGTTTTTATTTGAAGATATTCTTTTTCCCAATGTAGGCCTCTTAGCGCTGAGCATGCCCAATTGGAGATTCTACAGAAAGAGTGTTTCAGAACGGCTCAATCAAAAGTAAGGTTCAACTCTGTTAGTTGAATGCACAGAACAGAAAGAATTTTCACAGAATGCTACCGTGTAGTTTATATTTGAATATGTTCCTTTTTCCACTATAACCCTCTTAGCGCTCCGAATGTCCACTTGCAATTTCTACAGAAAGTGTCTTCAGAACTGCGCAATCAAAAGTATGGTTTAACTCTGTTAGCTTAATGAACATATCAGAAATAAGTTTCACACAATGCTTCTGTGTAGTTTTTATTTGAAGATATTATTTTTCCCAATATAGGCCTCTTAGCGCTCAGAATGTCCAATTGCAGTTTCTACAGACAGAGTGTTTCAGAAAGGCTCAATCAAAAGTAAGGTTCAACTCTGTTAGTTGAATGCACAGATCAGAAAGAAGTTTCATACAATGCTTCTGTGTAGTTTATATTTGAACATATTCTTTTTTCCACTATTATCCACTTAGCGCTACGAATGTCCAGTTGCATTTTCTACAGACAGAGTGTTTCAAAACTGCTCAATCAAAAGTATGGTTTAACTCTGTTAGCTGAATGCTCAGATCAGAAAGAAGTTTCACAGAATGCTTCTGTGTAGTTTATATTTGAATATATTCCTTTTTCCACTACTACTCTCTTAGCGCTCCAAATGTCCAGTTGCATTTTCTACAGAAGGAGTGTTCAGATCTGCTCAATCAAAAGTATGTTTTAACTCTGTTAGCTGAATGCACAGATCAGAAAGAAGTTTCACAGAATGATTCTGTGTAGTTTATATTTGGAGACATTCCTTTTTCCACTATAACCCTCTTAGCGCTCCGAATCTCCACTTGTATTTTCTACAGAATGAGTGTTTCAGAACGGCTCAATCAAATCTAAGGTTCAACTCTTTTAGTTGAACAAACAGAACAGAAAGAAGTTTCACACAATTCTTCTGTGTAGTTTTTATTTGTAGACATTCTTTTTCCCAATATAGGCCTCTTAGCGCTCAGAATGTCCAATTGCAGTTTCTACAGAAAGAGAGTTTCAGAACGGCTCAATCAAAAGTAAGGTTCAACTCTGTTAGTTGAATGCACAGAACAGAAAGAATTTTCATACAATGCTTCTTTGTAGTTTATATTTGAACATATTCTTTTTTCCACTATTACCCACTTAGCGCTACGAATGTCCAGTTGCATTTTCTACAGACAGAGTGTTTCAAAACTGCTCAATCAAAAGTATGGTTTAACTCTGTTAGCTGAATGCTCAGATCAGAAAGAAGTTTCACATAATGCTTCTGTGTAGTTTATATTTGAATACATTCCTTTTTCCACTACTACGCTCTTAGTGCTCCAAATGTCCAGTTGCATTTTCTACAGAAAGAGTGTTCAGATCTGCTCAATCAAAAGTATGGTTTAACGCTGTTCGCTGAATGCAAAGATCAGAAAAAAGTTTCACCGAATGATTCTGTGTAGTTTATATTTGAAGACATTCCTTTTTCCACTATTACCCTCTTAGCGCTCCGAATCTCCACTTGCATTTTCTACAAAAAGAGTGTTTCATAACTGCTCAATCAAAAATATGTTTTATCTCTGTTAACTGAATTTACAGATCAGAAATAAGTTTCACAGAATGCATCTGTGTAGTTTTTATTTGAAGATATTCTTTTTCCCAATGTAGGCCTCTTAGCGCTTAGCATGCCCAATTGGAGTTTCTACAGAAAGAGTGTTTCAGAACGGCTCAATCAAAAATAAGGTTCAACTCTGTTAGTTGAATGCACAGAACAGAAAGAATTTTCACAGAATGCTACTGTGTAGTTTATATTTGAATATATTCCTTTTTCCACTATTACCCTCTTAGCGCTCCGAATGTCCACTTGCATTTTCTACAGAAAGAGTGTTCAGAACTGCGCAATCAAAAGTATGGTTTAACTCTGTTAGCTTAATGAACATATCAGAAATAAGTTTCACACAATGCTTCTGTGTAGTTTTTATTTGAAGATATTATTTTTCCCAATATAGGCCTCTTAGCGCTCAGAATGTCCAATTGCAGTTTCTACAGAAAGAGTGTTTCAGAAAGGCTCAATCAAAAGTAAGGTTCAACTCTGTTAGTTGAATGCACAGAACAGAAAGTAGTTTCATACAATGCTTCTGTGTAGTTTATATTTGAACATATTCTTTTTTCCACTATTATCCACTTAGCACTACGAATGTCCAGTTGCATTTTCTACAGACAGAGTGTTTCAAAACTGCTCAATCAAAAGTATGGTTTAACTCTGTTAGCTGAATGCTCAGATCAGAAAGAAGTTTCACAGAATGCTTCTGTGTAGTTTATATTTGAATATATTCCTTTTTCCACTACTACTCTCTTAGCGCTCCAAATGTCCAGTTGCATTTTCTACAGAAAGAGTGTTCAGATCTGCTCAATCAAAAGTATGGTTTAACTCTGTTAGCTGAATGCACAGATCAGAAAGAAGTTTCACAGAATGATTCTGTGTAGTTTATATTTGGAGACATTCCTTTTTCCACTATTACCCTCTTAGCGCTCCGAATCACCACTTGCATTTTCTACAAAAAGAGTGTTTCATAACTGCTCAATCAAAAATATGTTTTATCTCTGTTAACTGAATTTACAGATCAGAAATAAGTTTCACAGAATGCATCTGTGTAGTTTTTATTTGAAGATATTCTTTTTCCCAATGTAGGCCTCTTAGCGCTTAGCATGTCCAATTGCAGTTTCTACAGAAAGAGTGTTTCAGAACGGCTGAATCAAAAGTAAGGTTCAACTCTGTTAGTTGAATGCACAGAACAGAAAGAATTTTCACAGAATGCTACTGTGTAGTTTATATTTGAATATATTCCTTTTTCCACTATTACCCTCTTAGCGCTCCGAATGTCCACTTGCATTTTCTACAGAAAGAGTGTTCAGAACTGCGCAATCAAAAGTATGGTTTAACTCTGTTAGCTTAATGAACATATCAGAAATAAGTTTCACACAATGCTTCTGTGTAGTTTTTATTTGAAGATATTATTTTTCCCAATATAGGCCTCTTAGCGCTCAGAATGTCCAATTGCAGTTTCTACAGAAAGAGTGTTTCAGAAAGGCTCAATCAAAAGTAAGGTTCAACTCTGTTAGTTGAATGCACAGAACAGAAAGAAGTTTCATACAATGATTCTGTGTAGTTTATATTTGAACATATTCTTTTTTCCACTATTATCCACTTAGCACTACGAATGTCCAGTTGCATTTTCTACAGACACAGTGTTTCAAAACTGCTCAATCAAATGTATGGTTTCACTCTGTTAGCTGAATGCTCAGATCAGAAAGAAGTTTCACAGAATGCTTCTGTGTAGTTTATATTTGAATATATTCCTTTTTCCACTACTACTCTCTTAGCGCTCCAAATGTCCAGTTGCATTTTCTACAGAAAGAGTGTTCAGATCTGCTCAATCAAAAGTATGGTTTAACTCTGTTAGCTGAATGCACAGATCAGAAAGAAGTTTCACAGAATGATTCTGTGTAGTTTATATTTGGAGACATTCCTTTTTCCACTATTAGCCTCTTAGCGCTCCGAATCTCCACTTGCATTTTCTACAGAAAGAGTGTTTCAGAACGGCTCAATCAAAACTAAGTTTCAACTCTTTTAGTTGAACAAACAGAACAGAAAGAAGTTTCACACAATTCTTCTGTGTAGTTTTTATTTGTAGACATTCTTTTTCCCAATATAGGCCTCTTAGCACTCAGAATGTCCAATTGCAGTTTCTACAGAAAGAGTGTTTCAGAACGGCTCAATCAAAAGTAAGGTTCAACTCTGTTAGTTGAATGCACAGAACAGAAAGAAGTTTCATACAATGCTTCTGTGTAGTTTATATTTGAACATATTCTTTTTTCCACTATTACCCACTTAGCGCTACGAATGTCCAGTTGCATTTTCTACAGACAGAGTGTTTCAAAACTGCTCAATCAAAAGTATGGTTTAACTCTGTTAGCTGAATGCTCAGATCAGAAAGAAGTTTCACAGAATGCTTCTGTGTAGTTTATATTTGAATATATTCCTTTTTCCACTACTACGCTCTTAGCGCTCCAAATGTCCAGTTGCATTTTCTACAGAAAGAGTGTTCAGATCTGCTCAATCAAAAGTATGGTTTAACGCTGTTCGCTGAATGCACAGATCAGAAAGAAATTTCACCTAATGATTCTGTGTAGTTTATATTTGAAGACATTCCTTTTTCCACTATTACCCTCTTAGCGCTCCGAATCTCCACTTGCATTTTCTACAAAAAGAGTGTTTCATAACTGCTCAATCAAAAATATGTTTTATCTCTGTTAACTGAATTTACAGATCAGAAATAAGTTTCACAGAATGCATCTGTGTAGTTTTTATTTGAAGATATTCTTTTTCCCAATGTAGGCCTCTTAGCGCTTAGCATGTCCAATTGCAGTTTCTACAGAAAGAGTGTTTCAGAATGGCTCAATCAAAAGTAAGGTTCAACTCTGTTAGTTGAATGCACAAAACAGAAAGAATTTTCACAGAATGCTACTGTGTAGTTTATATTTGAATATATTCCTTTTTCCACTATTACCCTCTTAGCGCTCCGAATGTACACTTGCATTTTCTACAGAAAGAGTGTTCAGAACTGCGCAATCAAAAGTATGGTTTAACTCTGTTAGCTTAATGAACATATCAGAAATAAGTTTCACGCAATTCTTCTGTGTAGTTTTTATTTGAAGATATTATTTTTCCCAATATAGGCCTCTTAGCGCTCAGAATGTCCAATTGCAGTTTCTACAGAAAGAGTGTTTCAGAAAGGCTCAATCAAAAGTAAGGTTCAACTCTGTTAGTTGAATGCACAGAACAGAAAGAAGTTTCATACAATGCTTCTGTGTAGTTTATAATTGAACATATTCTTTTTTCCACTATTACCCACTTAGCGCTACGAATGTCCAGTTGCATTTTCTACAGACAGAGTGTTTCAAAACTGCTCAATCAAAAGTATGGTTTAACTCTGTTAGCTGAATGCTCAGATCAGAAAGAAGTTTCACAGAATGCTTCTGTGTAGTTTATATTTGAATATATTCCTTTTTCCACTACTACGCTCTTAGTGCTCCAAATGTCCAGTTGCATTTTCTACAGAAAGAGTGTTCAGATCTGCTCAATGAAAAGTATGGTTTAACGCTGTTCGCTGAATGCACAGATCAGAAAAAAGTTTCACCGAATAATTCTGTGTAGTTTATATTTGAAGACATTCCTTTTTCCACTATTACCCTCTTAGCGCTCCGAATCTCCACTTGCATTTTCTACAAAAAGAGTGTTTCATAACTGCTCAATCAAAAATATGTTTTATCTCTGTTAACTGAATTTACAGATCAGAAATAGGTTTCACAGAATGCATCTGTGTAGTTTTTATTTGAAGATATTCTTTTTCCCATTGTAGGCCTCTTAGCGCTTAGCATGCCCAATTGGAGTTTCTACAGAAAGAGTGTTTCAGAACGGCTCAATCAAAAGTAAGGTTCAACTCTGTTAGTTGAATGCACAGAACAGAAAGAATTTTCACAGAATGCTACTGTGTAGTTTATATTTGAATATATTCCTTTTTCCACTATTACCCTCTTAGCGCTCCGAATGTCCACTTGCATTTTCTACAGAAAGAGTGTTCACAACTGCGCAATCAAAAGTACGGTTTAACTCTGTTAGCTTAATGAACATATCAGAAATAAGTTTCACACAATGCTTCTGTGTAGTTTTTATTTGAAGATATTATTTTTCCCAATATAGGCCTCTTAGCGCTCAGAATGTCCAATTGCAGTTTCTACAGAAAGAGTGTTTCAGAACGGCTCAATCAAAAGTAAGGATCAACTCTGTTAGTTGAATGCACAGAACAGAAAGAAGTTTCATACAATGCTTCTGTGTAGTTTATATTTGAACATATTCTTTTTTCCACTATTACCCACTTAGCGCTACGAATGTCCAGTTGCATTTTCTACAGACAGAGTGTTTCAAAACTGCTCAATCAAAAGTATGGTTTAACTCTGTTAGCTGAATGCTCAGATCAGAAAGAAGTTTCACAGAATGCTTCTGTGTAGTTTATATTTGAATATATTCCTTTTTCCACTACTACGCTCTTAGCGCTCCAAATGTCCAGTTGCATTTTCTACAGAAAGAGTGTTCAGATCTGCTCAATCAAAAGTATGGTTTAACTCTGTTAGCTGAATGCACAGATCAGAAAGAAGTTTCACCGAATGATTCTGTGTAGTTTATATTTGAATACATTCCTTTTTCCACTATTACCCTCTTAGCGCTCCGAATCTCCACTTGCATTTCCTACAAAAAGAGTGTTTCATAACTGCTCAATCAAAAATATGTTTTATCTCTGTTAACTGAATTTACAGATCAGAAATAAGCTTCACAGAATACATCTGTGTAGTTTTTATTTGAAGATATTCTTTTTCCCAATGTAGGCCTCTTAGCGCTTAGCATGTCCAATTGCAGTTTCTACAGAAAGAGTGTTTCAGAACGGCTCAATCAAAAGTAAGGTTCAACTCTGTTAGTTGAATGCACAGAACAGAAAGAAGTTTCACAGAATGCTTCTGTGTAGTTTATATTTGAATATATTCCTTTTTCCACTATTACCCTCTTAGCGCGCCGAATGTCCACTTACATTTTCTACAGAAAGTGTGTTCTGAACTGCGCAATCAAAAGTATGGTTTAACTCTATTAGCTGAATGCACATATAAGAAATAAGTTTCAAACAATGCTTCTTTGTAGTATTTATTTGAAGATATTTTTTTTCCCAAAATAGGCCTCTTAGCGCTCAGAATGTCCAATTGCAGTTTCTACAGAAAGAGTGTTTCAGAACGGCTCAATCAAAGTAAGGTTCAACTCTGTTAGTTGAATGCACAGAACAGAAAGAAGTTTCATACAATGCTTCTGTGTAGTTTATATTTGAACATATTCTTTTTTCCTCTATTACCCACTTAGCGCTACGAATGTCCAGTTGCTTTTTCTACAGACAGAGTGTTTCAAAACTGCTCAATCAAAAGTATGGTTTAACTCTATTAGCTGAATGCTCAGATCAGAAAGAAGTTTCACAGAATGCTTCTGTGTAGTTTATATTTGAATATATTCCTTTTTCCACTACTACCCTCTTAGCGCTCCAAATGTCCAGTTGCATTTTCTACAAAAAGAGTGTTCAGATCTGCTCAATCAAAAGTATGGTTTAACTCTGTTAGCTGAATGCACAGATCAGAAAGAAGTTTCACAGAATGATTCTGTGTAGTATTTAGTTGAAGATACTCCTTTTAGGACTATTACCCACTTAGCGCTCCGAATATCCACTGGCAGTTTCTACACAAAGGGTATTTCAGAACTGCTCCTTCAAAAGTAAGGCTCAACTCTGTTAGTTGAATGCGGAGAACAGAAAGGGGTTTCAGAGAATGATTCTGTGTAGCTTTTAATTGGAGATATTCCTTTTTCCTCTCTTACAGTCTTAGCGCTCCGAATGTCAACTTGCATTTTCTACAAAAAGAGTGTTTCATAACTGCACAATCAAAAATATGGTTTAGCTCTGTTAACTGAATTTACAGGTCAGAAATAAGTTTCACAGAATGCATCTGTGTAGTTTTTATTTGAAGATATTCTTTTTCCCAATGTAGGCCTCTTAGCGCTTAGAATGTCCAATTGCAGTTTCTACAGAAAGAGTGTTTCAGAACGGCTCAATCAAAAGTAAGGTTAAACTCTGTTAGTTGAATGCACAGAACAGAAAGAAGTTTCACAGAATGCTACTGTGTAGTTTATATTTGAATATATTCCTTTTTCCACTATTACCCTCTTAGCGCTCCGAAAGTCCACTTGCATTTTCTACAGAAAGAGTGTTCGGAACTGCGCAATCAAAAATATGGTTTAACTCTGTTAGCTGAATGCACATATCAGAAATAAGTTTCACACAATGCTTCTGTGTAGTTTTTATTTGAAGATATTATTTTTCCCAATATAGGCCTCTTAGCACTCAGAATGTCAAATTGCAGTTTCTACATAAAGAGTGTTTCAGAACGGCTCAATCAAAAGTAAGGTTCAACTCTGTTAGTTGAATGCAGAGAACAGAAAGAAGTTTCATACAATGCTTCTGTGTAGTTTATATTTGAACATATTATTTTTTCCACTATTACCCACTTAGTGCTACGAATGTCCAGTTGCATTTTCTACAGACAGAGTGTTTCAAAACTGCTCAATCAAAAGTATGGTTTAACTCTGTTTGCTGAATGCTCAGATCAGAATGAGGTTTCAAAGAATGCTTCTGTGTAGTTTATATTTGAATATATTCCTTTTTCCACTACTACCCTCTTAGCGCTCCAAATGTCCAGTTGCATTTTCTACAGAAAGAGTGTTCAGATCTGCTCAATCAAAAGTATGGTTTAACTCTGTTAGCTGAATTCATAGATCAGAAAGAAGTTTCACAGAATGATTCTGTGTAGTTTATGTTTGAAGACATTCCTTTTTCCACTATTACCCTCTTAGCGCTCCGAGTCTCCACTTGCATTTTCTACAGAAAGAGTGTTTCAGAACGGCTCAATCAAAACTAAAGTTCAAGTCTTTTAGTTGAATGAACAGAACAGAAAGAAGTTTCACAGAATGCATCTGTGTCGTTTTTATTTGAAGATATTCTTTTTCCCAATGTTGGCCTCTTTGTGCTTAGAATGTTCAATTGCAGTTTCTACAGAAAGAGTGTTTCAGAACGGCTCAATCAAACGTAAGGTTCAACTCTGTTAGTTGAATGCACAGAACAGAAAGAAGTTTCACAGAATGCTTCTGTGTAGTTTATATTTGAATATATTTCTTTTTCAACGATTACCCTCTTAGCGCTCCGAATGTCCACTTGCATTTTCTACAGAAAGAGTGTTCTGAACTGCGCAATCTAAAGTATGGTTTAACTCTGTTAGCTGAATGCACATATCAGAAATAAGTTTCAAACAATGCTTCTGTGTAGTTTTTATTTGAAGATATTATTATTCCCAATATAGTCCTCTCAGCGCTCAGAATGTCCAATTGCAGTTTCTACAGAAAGAGTGTATCAGAACGCCTCAATCAAATGTCAGGTTCAACTCTCTTAGTTGAATGCACAGAACAGAAAGAAGTTTCACAGAATGCTTCTGTGTAGTATTTAGTTGAAGATACTCCTTTTTGGACTATTACCCACTTAGCGCTCCGAATATCCACTGGCAGTTTCTACACAAAGTGTGTTTCAGAACTGCTCCTTCGAAAGAAAGGCTCAACTCTGTTAGTTGAATGCGGAGAACAGAAAGTGGTTTCAGAGAATGCTTCTGTGTAGTTTTTAATTGGAGATATTCCTTTTTCCTCTATTACAAACTTTGCGCTCCGAATGTCCACTTGCATTTTCTACAAAAAGAGAGTTTCATAACTGCTCAATCAAAAATATGGTTTAGCTCTGTTAACTGAATTTACAGATCAGAAATAAGTTTCAGAGAATGTATCTGTGTAGTTTTTATTTGAAGATATTCTTTTTCCCAATGTAGGCCTCTTAGCGCTTAGAATGTCCAATTGCAGTTTCTACAGAAAGAGTGTTTCAGAACGGCTCAATCAAAAGTAAGGTTCAATTCTGTTAGTTGAATGCACAGAACAGAAAGACGTTTCATACAATGTTTCTGTGTAGTTTATATTTGAACATATTCTTTTTTCCACTATTACCCACTTAGCGCTACGAATGTCCAGTTGCATTTTCTACAGACAGAGTGTTTCAAAACTGCTCAATCAAAAGTATGGTTTAACTCTGTTAGCTGAATGCTCAGATCAGAAAGAAGTTTCACAGAATGCTTCTGTGTAGTTTATATTTGAATATATTCCTTTTTCCACTACTACCCTTTTAGCGCTCCAAATGTCCAGTTGCATTTTCTACAGAAAGAGTGTTCAGATCTGCTCAATCAAAAGTATGGTTTAACTCTGTTACCTGAACGCACAGATCAGAAAAAGTTTCACAGAATGATTCTGTGTAGTTTATATTTGAAGACATTCCTTTTTCCACTATTACCCTCTTAGCGCTCCGAATCTCCACTTGCATTTTCTACAGAAAGAGTGTTTCAGAACGGATCAATCAAAACTAAGGTTCAACTCTTTTAGTTGAATGAACAGAACAGAAAGAAGTTTCACAGAATGCTTCTGTGTAGTTTTTATTTGTAGATATTCTTTTTCCCAATATAGGCCTCTTAGCGCTCAGAATGTCCAATTGCAGTTTCTACAGAAAGAGTGTTTCAGAACGGCTCAATCAAAAGTAAGGTTCAACCCTGGTAGTTGAATGCACAGAACAGAAAGAAGTTTCACAGAATGCTTCTGTGTAGTTTATATTTGAATATATTCCTTTTTCCACTATTACCCTCTTAGCGCTCCGAATGTCCACTTGCATTTTCTACAGAAAGAGTGTTCGGAACTGCGCAATGAAAAGTATGCTTTAACTCTGTTAGCTGAATGCACATATCAGAAATAAGTTTCACACAATACTTCTGTGTAGTTTTTATTTGAAGATATTATTATTCCCAATATAGGCCTCTTAGCCCTCAGAATGTCCAATTGCAGTTTCTACAGAAAGAGTGTTTCAGAACGGCTCAATCAAAAGTAAGGTTCAACCCTGGTAGTTGAATGCACAGAACAGAAAGAAGTTTCACAGAATGCTTCTGTGTTGTTTATATTTGAATATATTCCTTTTTCCACTATTACCCTCTTAGCGCTCCGAATGTCCACTTACATTTTCTACAGAAAGAGTGTTCTGAACTGAGCAATCAAAGGTATGTTTTAACTCTGTTAGCTGAATGCACATATCAGAAATAAGTTTCAAACAATGCTTCTGTGTAGTTTTTATTTGAAGATATTATTATTCCCAATATAGGCCTCTCAGCGCTCAGAATGTCCAATTGCAGTTTCTACAGAAAGAGTGTTTCAGAACGCCTCAATCAAATGTCAGGTTCAACTCTCTTAGTTGAATGCACAGAACAGAAAGAAATTTCACAGAATGCTTCTGTGTAGTATTTAGTTGAAGATACTCCTTTTTGGACTATTACCCACTTAGCGCTCCGAATATCCACTGGCAGTTTCTACACAAAGTGTGTTTCAGAACTGCTCCTTCGAAAGTAAGGCTCAACTCTGTTAGTTGAATGCGGAGAACAGAAAGGGGTTTCAGAGAATGCTTCTGTGTAGTTTTTAATTGGAGATATTCCTTTTTCCTCTATTACAAACTTTGCACTCCGAATGTCCACTTGCATTTTCTACAAAAAGAGTGTTTCATAACTGCTCAATCAAAAATATGGTTTAGCTCTGTTAACTGAATTTACAGATCAGAAATAAGTTTCAGAGAATGTATCTGTGTAGTTTTTATTTGAAGATATTCTTTTTCCCAATGTAGGCCTCTTAGCGCTTAGAATGTCCAATTGCAGTTTCTACAGAAAGACTGTTTCAGAACGGCTCAATCAAAAGTAAGGTTCAACTCTGTTAGTTGAATGCACAGAACAGAAAGACGTTTCATACAATGTTTCTGTGTAGTTTATATTTGAACATATTCTTTTTTCCACTATTACCCACTTAACGCTACGAATGTCCAGTTGCATTTTCTACAGACAGAGTGTTTCAAAACTGCTCAATCAAAAGTATGGTTTAACTCTGTTAGCTGAATGCTCAGATCAGAAAGAAGTTTCACAGAATGCTTCTGTGTAGTTTATATTTGAATATATTCCTTTTTCCACTACTACCCTCTTAGCGCTCCAAATGTCCAGTTGCATTTTCTACAGAAAGAGTGTTCAGATCTGCTCAATCAAAAGTATGGTTTAACTCTGTTACCTGAACGCACAGATGAGAAAGATGCTTCACAGAATGATTCTGTGTAGTTTATATTTGAAGACATTCCTTTTTCCGCTATTACCCTCTTAGCGCTCCGAATCTCCACTTGCATTTTCTACAGAAAGATTGTTTCAGAACGCATCAATCAAAACTAAGGTTCAACTCTTTTAGTTGAATGAACAGAACAGAAAGAAGTTTCACAGAATGCTTCTGTGTAGTTTTTATTTGTAGATATTCTTTTTCCCAATATAGGCCTCTTAGCGCTCAGAATGTCCAATTGCAGTTTCTACAGAAAGAGTGTTTCTGAACGGCTCAATCAAAAGTAAGGTTCAACCCTGTTAGTTGAATGCACAGAACAGAAAGAAGTTTCACAGAATGCTTCTGAGTAGTTTATATTTGAATATATTCCTTTTTCCACTATTACCCTCTTAGCGCTCCGAATGTCCACTTGCATTTTCTACAGAAAGAGTGTTCGGAACTGTGCAATGAAAAGTATGCTTTAACTCTGTTAGCTGAATGCACATATCAGAAATAAGTTTCACACAATGCTTCTGTGTAGTTGTTATTTGAAGATATTATTTTTCCCAATATAGGCCTCTTAGCGCTCAGAATGTCCAATTGCAGTTTCTACGGAAAGAGTGTTTCAGAACGGCGCAATCAAAAGTAAGGTTCAACACTGTTAGTTGAATGCACAGAACAGAAAGAAGTTTCATACAATGCTTCTGTGTAGTTTATATTTGAACATATTATTTTTTCCACTATTACCCACTTAGCGCTACGAATGTCCAGTTGCATTTTCTACAGACAGAGTGTTTCAAAACTGCTCAATCAAAAGTATGGTTTAACTCTGTTAGCTGAATGCTCAGATCAGAAAGAAGTCTCATACAATGCTTCTATGTAGTTTATATTTGAACATATTCCTTTTTCCACTACTACTCTCTTAGCGCTTCAAATGTCCAGTTGCATTTTCTACAGAAAGAGTGTTCAGATCTGCTCAATCAAATGTATGGTTTAACTCTGTTAGCTGAATGCACAGATCAGAAAGAAGTTTCACAGAATGATTCTGTGTAGTTTATATTTGGAGACATTCCTTTTTCCACTATTACCCTCTTAGCGCTCCGAATCTCCACTTGCATTTTCTACAGAAAGAGTGTTTCAGAACGGCTCAATCAAAACTAAGGTTCAACTCTTTTAGTTGAAGAAACACAACAGAAAGAAGTTTCACACAATTCTTCCGTGTAGTTTTTATTTGTAGACATTCTTTTCCCAATATAGGCCTCTTAGCGCTCAGAATGTCCAATTGCAGTTTCTACAGAAAGAGTGTTTCAGAACGGCTCAATCAAAAGTAAGGTTCAACTCTGTTAGTTGAATGCACAGAACAGAAAGAAGTTTCATACAATGCTTCTGTGTAGTTTATATTTGAACATATTCTTTTTTCCACTATTACCCACTTAGCGCTACGAATGTCCAGTTGCATTTTCTACAGACAGAGTGTTTCAAAACTGCTCAATCAAAAGTATGGTTTAACTCTGTTAGCTGAATGCTCAGATCAGAAAGAAGTTTCACAGAATGCTTCTGTGTAGTTTATATTTGAATATATTCCTTTTTCCACTACTACGCTCTTAGCGCTCCAAATGTCCAGTTGCATTTTCTACAGAAAGAGTGTTCAGATCTGCTCAATCAAAAGTATGGTTTAACTCTGTTAGCTGAATGCACAGATCAGAAAGAAGTTTCACCGAATGATTCCGTGTAGTTTATATTTGAATACATTCCTTTTTCCACTGTTACCCTCTTAGCGCTCCGAATCTCCACTTGCATTTTCTACACAAAGAGTGTTTCATAACTGCTCAATCAAAAATATGTTTTATCTCTGTTAACTGAATTTACAGATCAGTAATAAGTTTCACAGAATGCATCTGTGTAGTTTTCATTTGAAGATATTCTTTTTCCCAATGTAGGCCTCTTAGCGCTTAGCATGTCCAATTGCAGTTTCTACAGAAAGAGTGTTTCAGAACGGCTCAATCAAAAGTAAGGTTCAACTCTGTTAGTTGAATGCACAGAACAGAAAGAATTTTCACAGAATGCTACTGTGTAGTTTATATTTGAATATATTCCTTTTTCCACTATTACCCTCTTAGCGCTCCGAATGTCCACTTGCATTTTCTACAGAAAGAGTGTTCACAACTGCGCAATCAAAAGTATGGTTTAACTCTGTTAGCTTAATGAACATGTCAGAAATAAGTTTCACACAATGCTTCTGTGTAGTTTTTATTTGAAGATATTATTTTTCCCAATAGAGGCCTCTTAGCGCTCAGAATGTCCAATTGCAGTTTCTACAGAAAGAGTGTTTCAGAAAGGCTCAATCAAAAGTAAGGTTCAACTCTGTTAGTTGAATGCAGAGAACAGAAAGAAGTTTCATACAATGCTTCTGTGCAGTTTATATTTGAACATATTCTTTTTTCCACTATTATCCACTTAGCGCTACGAATGTCCAGTTGCATTTTTACAGACAGAGTGTTTCAAAACTGCTCAATCAAAAGTATGGTTTAACTCTGTTAGCTGAATGCTCAGATCAGAAAGAAGTTTCACAGAATGCTTCTGTGTAGTTTATATTTGAATATATTCCTTTTTCCACTACTACTCTCTTAGCGCTCCAAATGTCCAGTTGCATTTTCTACAGAAAGAGTGTTCAGATCTGCTCAATCAAAAGTATGGTTTAACTCTGTTAGCTGAATGCACAGATAAGAAAGAAGTTTCACAGAATGATTCTGTGTAGTTTATATTTGGAGACATTCCTTTTTCCACTATTACCCTCTTAGCGCTCCGAATCTCCACTTGCATTTTCTACAGAAAGAGTGTTTCAGAACGGCTCAATCAAAACTAAGGTTCAACTCTTTTAGTTGAACAAACAGAACAGAAAGAAGTTTCACACAATTCTTCAGTGTAGTTTTTATTTGTAGACATTCTTTTCCCAATATAGGCCTCTTAGCGCTCAGAATGTCCAATTGCAGTTTCTACAGAAAGAGTTTTTCAGAACGGATCAATCAAAAGTAAGGTTCAACTCTGTTAGTTGAATGCACAGAACAGAAAGAAGTTTCATACAATGCTTCTGTGTAGTTTATATTTGAACATATTCTTTTTTCCACTATTACCCACTTAGCGCTACGAATGTCCAGTTGCATTTTCTACAGACAGAGTGTTTCAAAACTGCTCAAAAAAGTATGGTTTAACTCTGTTAGCTGAATGCTCAGATCAGAAAGAAGTTTCACAGAATGCTTCTGTGTAGTTTATATTTGAATATTTTCCTTTTTCCACTACTACGCTCTTAGCGCTCCAAATGTCCAGTTGCATTTTCTACAGAAAGAGTGTTCAGATCTGCTCAATCATAAGTATGGTTTAACTCTTTTAGCTGAATGCACAGATCAGAAAGAAGTTTCACCGAATGATTCCGTGTAGTTTATATTTGAAGACATTCCTTTTTCCACTGTTACCTTCTTAGCGCTCCGAATCTCCACTTGCATTTTCTACAAAAAGAGTGTTTCATAACTGCTCAATCAAAAATATGTTTTATCTCTGTTAACTGAATTTACAGATCAGAAATAAGTTTCACAGAATGCATCTGTGTAGTTTTCATTTGAAGATATTCTTTTTCCCAATGTAGGCCTCTTAGCGCTTAGCATGTCCAATTGCAGTTTCTACAGAAAGAGTGTTTCAGAACGGCTCAATCAAAAGTAAGGTTCAACTCTGTTAGTTGAATGCACAGAACAGAAAGAATTTTCACAGAATGCTACTGTGTAGTTTATATTTGAATATATTCCTTTTTCCACTATTACCCTCTTAGCGCTACGAATGTGCACTTGCATTTTCTACAGAAAGAGTGTTCACAACTGCGCAATCAAAAGTATGGTTTAGCTCTGTTAGCTTAATGAACATATCAGAAATAAGTTTCACACAATGCTTCCGTGTAGTTTTTATTTGAAGATATTATTTTTCCCAATAGAGGCCTCTTAGCGCTCAGAATGTCCAATTGCAGTTTCTACAGAAAGAGTGTTTCAGAAAGGCTCAATCAAAAGTAAGGTTCAACTCTGTTAGTTGAATGCAGAGAACAGAAAGAAGTTTCATACAATGCTTCTGTGCAGTTTATATTTGAACATATTCTTTTTTCCACTATTATCCACTTAGCGCTACGAATGTCCAGTTGCATTTTCTACAGACAGAGTGTTTCATAACTGCTCAATCAAAAGTATGGTTTAACTCTGTTAGCTGAATTCTCAGATCAGAAAGAAGTTTCACAGAATGCTTCTGTGTAGTTTATATTTGAATATATTACTTTTTCCACTACTACTCTCTTAGCGCTCCAAATGTCCAGTTGCATTTTCTACAGGAAGAGTGTTCAGATCTGCTCAATCAAAAGTATGGTTTAACTCTGTTAGCTGAATGCACAGATCAGAAAGAAGTTTCACAGAATGATTCTGTGTAGTTTATATTTGGAGACATTCCTTTTTCCACTATTACCCTCTTAGCGCTCCGAATCTCCACTTGCATTTTCTACAGAAAGAGTGTTTCAGAACGGCTCAATCAAAACTAAGGTTCAACTCTTTTAGTTGAACAAACAGAACAGAAAGAAGTTTCACACAATTCTTCTGTGTAGTTTTTATTTGTAGACATTCTTTTCCAAATATAGGCCTCTTAGCGCTCAGAATGTCCAATTGCAGTTTCTACAGAAAGAGTGTTTCAGAACGGTTCAATCAAAAGTAAGGTTCAACTCTGTTAGTTGAATGCACAGAACAGAAAAAAGTTTCATACAATGCTTCTGTGTAGTTTATATTTGAACATATTCTTTTTTCCACTATTACCCATTTAGCGCTACGAATGTCCAGTTGCATTTTCTACAGACAGAGTGTTTCAAAACTGCTCAATCAAAAGTATGGTTTAACTCTGTTAGCTGAATGCTCAGATCAGAAAGAAGTTTCACAGAATGCTTCTGTGTAGTTTATATTTGAATATATTCCTTTTTCCACTACTACGCTCTTAGCGCTCCAAATGTCCAGTTGCATTTTCTACAGAAAGAGTGTTCAGATCTGCTCAATCAAAAGTATGGTTTAACTCTGTTAGCTGAATGCACAGATCAGAAAGAAATTTCACCGAATGATTCCGTGTAGTTTATATTTGAAGACATTCCTTTTTCCACTATTACCCTCTTAGCGCTCCGAATCTCCACTTGCATTTTCTACAAAAATAGTGTTTCATAACTGCTCAATCAAAAATATGTTTTATCTCTGTTAACTGAATTTACAGATCAGAAATAAGTTTCACAGAATGCATCTGTGTAGTATTTATTTGAAGATATTCTTTTTCCCAATGTAGGCCTCTTAGCGCTTAGCATGTCCAATTGCAGTTTCTACAGAAAGAGTGTTTCAGAACGGCTCAATCAAAAGTAAGGTTCAACTCTGTTAGTTGAATGCACAGAACAGAAAGAAGTTTCACAGAATGCTTCTGTGTAGTTTATATTTGAATATATTCCTTTTTCCACTATTACCCTCTTAGCGCGCCGAATGTCCACTTACATTTTCTACAGAAAGTGTGTTCTGAACTGCGCAATCAAAAGTATGGTTTAACTCTGTTAGCTGAATGCACATATCAGAAATAAGTTTCAAACAATGCTTCTTTGTAGTATTTATTTGAAGATATTATTTTTCCCAAAATAGGCCTCTTAGCGCTCCGAATGTCCAATTGCAGTTTCTACAGAAAGAGTGTTTCAGAACGGCTCAATCAAAGTAAGGTTCAACTCTGTTAGTTGAATGCACAGAACAGAAAGAAGTTTCATACAATGCTTCTGTGTAGTTTATATTTGAACATATTCTTTTTTCCTCTATTACCCACTTAGCACTACGAATGTCCAGTTGCATTTTCTACAGACAGAGTGTTTCAAAACTGCTCAATCAAAAGTATGGTTTAACTCTATTAGCTGAATGCTCAGATCAGAAAGAAGTTTCACAGAATGCTTCTGTGTAGTTTATATTTGAATATATTCCTTTTTCCACTACTACCCTCTTAGAGCTCCAAATGTCCAGTTGCATTTTCTACAAAAAGAGTGTTCAGATCTGCTCAATCAAAAGTATGGTTTAACTCTGTTAGCTGAATGCACAGATCAGAAAGAAGTTTCACAGAATGATTCTGTGTAGTTTATGTTTGAAGACATTCCTTTTTCCACTATTACCCTCTTAGTGCTCCGAATCTCCACTTGCATTTTCTACAGAAAGAGTGTTTCAGAACGGCTCAATCAAAACTAAAGTTCAAGTCTTTTAGTTGAATGAACAGAACAGAAAGATGTTTCACAGAATGCATCTGCGTCGTTTTTATTTGAAGATATTCTTTTTCCCAATGTAGGCCTCTTTGTGCTTAGAATGTTCAATTGCAGTTTCTACAGAAAGAGTGTTTCAGAACGGCTCAATCGAACGTAAGGTTCAACTCTGTTAGTTGAATGCACAGAACAGAAAGAAGTTTCACAGAATGCTTCTGTGTAGTTTATATTTGAATATATTTCTTTTTCAAAGATTACCCTCTTAGCACTCCGAATGTCCACTTGCATTTTCTACAGAAAGAGTGTTCTGAACTGCGCAATCAAAAGTATGGTTTAACTCTGTTAGCTGAATGCACATATCAGAAATAAGTTTCAAACAATGCTTCTGTGTAGTTTTTATTTGAAGATATTATTTTTCCCAATATAGGCCTCTTAGCGCTCAGAATGTCCAATTGCAGTTTCTACAGAAAGAGTGTTTCAGAACGGCTCAATCAAATGTAAGGTTCAAATCTCTTAGTTGAATGCACAGAACAGAAAGAAGTTTCACAGAATGATTCTGTGTAGTATTTAGTTGAAGATACTCCTTTTTGGACTATTACCCACTTAGCGCTCCGAATATCCACTGGCAGTTTCTACACAAAGAGTGTTTCAGAACTGCTCCTTCATAAGTTAGGCTCAACTCTGTTAGTTGAATGCGGAGAACAGAAAGGGGTTTCAGAGAATGCTTCTGTGTAGTTTTTAATTGGAGATATTCCTTTTTCCTCTATTACAATCTTAGCGCTCCAAATGTCCACTTGCATTTTCTACAAAAAGAGTGTTTCATAACTGCTCAATCAAAAATATGGTTTAGCTCTGTTAACTGAATTTACAGATCAGAAATAAGTTTCACAGAATGCATCTGTGTAGTTTTTATTTGAAGATATTCTTTTTCCCAATGTAGGCCTCTTAGCGCTTAGAATGTCCAATTGCAGTTTCTACAGAAAGAGTGTTTCAGAACGGCTCAATCAAAAGTAAGGTTCAACTCTGTTAGTTGAATGCACAGAACAGAAAGAAGTTTCACAGAATGCTACTGTGTAGTTTATATTTGAATATATTTCTTTTTCCACTATTACCCTCTTAGCGCTCCGAATGTCCACTTGCATTTTCTACAGAAAGAATGTTCTGAACTGAGCAATCAAAAGTATGGTTTAACTCTGTTAGCTGAATGCACATATCAGAAATAAGTTTCACACAATGCTTCTGTGTAATTTTTATTTGAAGATATTATTTTTCCCAATATAGGCCTCTTAGCGCTCAGAATGTCCAATTGCAGTTTCTACAGAAAGAGTGTTTCAGAACGGCTCAATCAAATGTAAGGTTCAACTCTGTTAGTTGAATGCACAGAACAGAAAGTAGTTTCATACAATGCTTCTGTGTAGTTTATATTTGAACATATTCTTTTTTCCACTATTACCCACTTAGCGCTACGAATGTCCTGTTGCATTTTCTACAGACAGATTGTTTCAAAACTGCTCAATCAAAAGTATGGTTTAACTCGGTTTGCTGAATGCTCAGATGAGAAAGAAGTTTCAAAGAATGCTTCTGTGTAGTTTATATTTGAATATATTCCTTTTTCCACTACTACCCTCTTAGCGCTCCAAATGTCCAGTTGCATTTTCTACATAAAGATTGTTCAGATCTGCTCAATCAAAAGTATGGTTTAACTCTGTTAGCTGAATGCACAGATCAGAAAGAAGTTTCACAGAATGATTCTGTGTAGTTTATATTTGAAGACATTCCTTTTTCAACTATTACCCTCTTAGAGCTTCGAATCTCCACGTGCATTTTCTACAGAAAGAGTGTTTCAGAATGGCTCAATCAAAACTAAGGTTCAACTCTTTTAGTTGAATGAACAGAACAGAAAGAAGTTTCACAGAATGCATCTGCGTCGTTTTTATTTGAAGATATTCTTTTTCCCAATGTAGGCCTGTTAGCGCATAGAATGTTCAATTGCAGTTTCTACAGAAAGAGTGTTTCAGAACGGCTCAATCAAACGTAAGGTTCAACTCTGTTAGTTGAATGCACAGAAGAGAAAGAAGTTTCACAGAATGCTTCTGTGTAGTTTATATTTGAATATATTTCTTTTTCCACTATTACCCTCTTAGCGCTCCGAATGTCCACTTGCATTTCCTACAGAAAGAGTGTTCTGAACTGCGCAATCAAAAGTATGGTTTAACTCTGTTAGCTGAATGCACATATCAGAAATAAGTTTCAAACAATGCTTCTGTGTAGTTTTTATTTGAAGATATTATTTTTCCCAACATAGGCCTCTTAGCGCTCAGAATGTCCAATTGCAGTTTCTACAGAGAGAGTGTTTCAGAACGGCTCAATCAAATGTAAGGTTCAATCTCTTAGTTGAATGCACAGAACAGAAAGAAGTTTCACAGAATGCTTCTGTGTAGTATTTAGTTGAAGATACTCCTTTTTAGACTATTACCCACTTAGCGCTCCGAATATCCACCGGCAGTTTCTACACAAAGAGTGTTTCAGAACTGCTCCTTCAAAAGTAAGGCTCAATTCTGTTAGTTGAATGCGGAGAACAGAAAGGGGTTTCAGAGAATGCTTCTGTGTAGTTTTTAATTGGAGATATTCCTTTTTCCCCTATTACAATCTTAGCGCTCCGAATGTCCACTTGCATTTTCTACAAAAGGATTGTTTCATCACTGCTCAATCAAAAATATGGTTTAGCTCTGTTAACTGAATTTACAGATCAGAAATAAGTTTCATAGAATGCATCTGTGTAGTTTTTATTTGAAGATATTCTTTCTCCCAATGTAGGCCTCTTAGCGCTTAGAATGTCCAATTGCAGTTTCTACAGAAAGAGTGTTTCAGAACGGCTTAATCAAAAGTAAGGTTCAACTCTGTTAGTTGAATGCACAGAACAGAAAGAAGTTTCACAGAATGCTACTGTGTAGTTTATATTTGAATATATACCTTTTTCCACTATTACCGTCTTAGCGCTCCGAATGTCCACTTGCATTTTCTACAGAAAGAATGTTCGGAACTGCGCATTGAAAAGTTTGGTTTAACTCTGTTAGCTGAATGCACATATCAGAAATAAGTTTCACACAATGCTTCTGTGTAGTTTTTATTTGAAGATATTATTTTTCCCAATATAGGCGTCTAAGCGCTCAGAATGTCCAATTGCAGTTTCTACAGAAAGAGTGTTTCAGAACGGCTCAATCAAATGTAAGGTTCAACTCTCTTAGTTGAATGCACAGAACAGAAAGAAGTTTCACTGAATGCTTCTGTGTAGTACTTAGTTGAAGATACTCCTTTTTGGACTATTACACACTTAGCGCTCCGAATATCCACTGGCAGTTTCTACACAAAGAGTGTTTCAGAACTGCTCCTTCAAAAGTAAGGCTCAACTCTGTTAGTTGAATTCGGAGAACAGAAAGGGGTTTCAGAGAATGCTTCTGTGTAGTTTTTAATTAGAGATATCCCTTTTTCCTCTATTACAATCTTAGTGCTCCGAATGTCCACTTGCATTTTTTACAAAAAGATTGTTTCATAACTGCTCAATCAAAAATATGGTTTAGCTCTGTTGACTGAATTTACAGATCAGAAATAAGTTTCACAGAATGCATCTGTGTAGTTTTTATTTGAAGATATTCTTTTTCCCAATGTAGGCCTCTTAGCGCTTAGAATGTCCAATTGCAGTTTCTACAGAAAGAGTGTTTCAGAACGGCTCAGTCAAAAGTAAGGTTCAACGCTGTTAGTTGAATGCACAGAACAGAAAGAAGTTTCACAGAATGCTACTGTGTAGTTTATATTTGAATATATTCCTTTTTCCAATATTACCATCTTAGCGCTCCGAATGTCCACTTGCATTTTCTACAGAAAGAGTGTTCGGAACTGCGCAATCAAAAGTATGGTTTAACTCTGTTAGCTGAATGCACATATCAGAAATAAGTTTCACACAATGCTTCTGTGTAGTTTTTATTTGAAGATATTATTTTTCCCAATATAGGCCTCTTAGCGCTCAGAATGTCCAATTGCAGTTTCTACAGAAAGAGTGTTCCAGAACGGCTCAATCAAAAGTAAGGTTCAACTCTGTTAGCTGAATGCACAGAACAGAAAGATGTTTCATACAATGCTTCTGTGTAGTTTATATTTGAACATATTCTTTTTTCCACTATTACCCACTTAGCGCTACGAATGTCCAGTTGCATTTTCTACAGACACAGTGTTTCAAAACTGCTCAATCAAAAGTATGGTTTAACTCTGTTAGCTGAATGCTCAGATCAGAAAGAAGTTTCACAGAATGCTTCTGTGTAGTTTATATTTGAATATATTCCTTTTTCCACTACTACCCTCTTAGCGCTCCAAATGTCCAGTTGCATTTTCTACAGAAAGAGTGTTCAGACCTGCTCTATCAAAAGTATGGTTTAACTCTGTTAGCTGAATGCACAGATCAGAAAGAAGTTTCACAGAATGATTCTGTGTAGTTTATATTTGAAGACATTACTTTTTCCACTATTACCCTCTTAGCGCTCCGAATCTCCACTTGCATTTTCTACAGAAAGAGTGTTTCAGAACGGCTCAATCAAAACTAAGGTTCAAATCTTTTAGTTGAATGAACAGAACAGAAAGAAGTTTCACAGAATGCTTCTGTGTAGTTTTTATTTGTAGATATTCTTTTTCCCAATATAGGCCTCTTAGCGCTCAGAATGTCCAATTGCAGTTTCTACAGAAAGAGTGTATCAGAACGGCTCAATCAAAAGTAAGGTTCAACCCTGGTAGTTGAATGCAGAGAACAGAAGGAAGTTTCACAGAATGCTTCTGTGTAGTTTATATTTGAATATATTCATTTTTCCACTATTACCCTCTTAGCGCTCCGAATGTCCACTTGCATTTTCTACACAAAGAGTGTTCTCAACTGCGCAATCAAAAGTATGGTATAACTCTGTTAGCTGAATGCACATATCAGAAATAACTTTCAAACAATGCTTCTGTGTAGTTTTTATTTGAAGATATTATTTTTCCCAATATATGCCTCTTAGCGCTCAGAATGTCCAGTAGCAGTTTCTACAGAAAGAGTGTTTCAGAACGGCTCAATCAAATGTAAGGTTCAACTTTCTTAGTTGAATGCACAGAACAGAAAGAAGTTTCACAGAATGCTTCAGTGTAGTATTTAGTTGAAGATACTACTTTTTGGACTATTACCCACTTAGCGCTCCGAATATCCACTGGCAGTTTCTACACAAAGTGTGTTTCAGAACTGCTCCTTCAAAAGTAAGGCTAAACTCTGTTAGTTGAATGCGGAGAACAGAAAGGGGTTTCAGAGAATGCTTCTGTGTAGTTTTTAATTGGAGATATTCCTTTTTCCTCTATTACAATCTTAGCGCTCCGAATGTCCACTTGCATTTTCTACAAAAAGAGTGCTTCATAACTGCACAATCAAAAATATGGTTTAGCTCTTTTAACTGAATTTACAGATCAGAAATAAGTTTCACAGAATGCATCTGTGTAGTTTTTATTTGAAGATATTCTTTTTCCCAATGTAGGCCTCTTAGCGCTTAGCATGTCCAATTGCAGTTTCTACAGAAAGAGTGTTTCAGAACGGCTCAATCAAAAGTAAGGTTCAACTCTGTTAGTTGAATGCACAGAACCGAAAGAAGTTTCACAGAATGCTACTGTGTAGTTTATATTTGAATATATTCCTTTTTCCACTATTACCCTCTTAGCGCTCCGAATGTCCACTTGCATTTTCTACAGAAAGAGTGTTCGGAACTGCGCAATCAAAAGTATGGTTTAACTCTGTTAGCTGAATGCACATATCAGAAATAAGTCTCACACAATGCTTCTGTGTAGTTTTTATTTGAAGATACTATTTTTCCCAATATAGGCCTCTTAGCGCTCAGAATGTCCAATTGCATTTTCTACAGAAAGAGTGTTTCAGAACGGCTCAATCAAAAGTAAGGTTCAACTCTGTTAGTTGAATGCACAGAACAGAAAGAAGTTTCATACAATGCTTCTGTGTAGTTCATATTTGAACATATTCTTTTTTCCACTATTACCCACTTAGCGCTACGAATGTCCATTTGCATTTTCTACAGACGGAGTGTTTCAAGACTGCTCAATCAAAAGTATGGTTTAACTCTGTTAGCTGAATGCTCAGATCAGAAAGAAGTTTCACAGAATGCTTCTGTGTAGTTTATATTTGAATATATACCTTTTCCACTACTACCCTCTTAGCGCTCCAAATATCCAGTTGCATTTTCTACCGAAAGAGTGTTCAGATCTGCTCAATCAAAAGTATGGTTTAACTCTGTTAGCTGAATGCACAGATCAGAAAGAAGTTTCACATAATGATTCTGTGTAGTTTATATTTGAAGACATTCCTTTTTCCACTATTACCCTCTTAGCGCTCCAAATCTCCACTTGCATTTTCTACAGAAAGAGTGTTTCAGAACTTCTCAATCAAAACTAAGGTTCAACTCTTTTAGTTGAATGAACAGAACAGAAAGAATTTTCACAGAATGCTTCTGTGTAGTTTTTATTTGTAGATATTCTCTTTCCCAATATAGGCCTCTTAGCACTCAGAATGTCCAATTGCAGTTTCTACAGAAAGAGTGTTTCAGAACGGCTCAATCAAAACTAAGGTTCAACTCTTTTAGTTGAATGAACAGAACAGAAAGAAGTTTCAAAGAATGCTACTGTGTAGTTTATAATTGAATATATTCCTTTTTCCACTCTTACCCACATAGCGCTCCGCATGTCCACTTGCATTTTCCACAGAAAGAGTGTTCTGAACTGCGCAATCAAAAGTATGGTTTCACTCTGTTAGCTGAATGCACATATCAGAAATAAGTTTCAAACAATGCTTCTGTGTAGTTTTTATTTGAAGATATTATTTTTCCCAATATAGGCCTCTTAGCACTCAGAATGTCCAATTCCAGTTTCTACAGAAAGAGTGTTTCAGAACGGCTCAATCAAATGTAAGGTTCAACTCTCTTAGTTGAATGCATAGAAAAGAAAGAAGTTTCACAGAATGCTTCTGTGTAGTATTTAGTTGAAGATACTCCTTTTTGGACTATTACCCACTAAGCGCTCCGAATATCCACTGGCAGTTTCTACACAAAGAGTGTTTCAGAACTGCACCTTCGAAAGTAAGGCTCAACTCTCTTAGTTGAATGCGGAGAACAAAAAGGGGTTTCAGAGAATGCTTCTGTGTAGTTTTTAATTGAAGATATTCCTTTTTCCTCTATTACAATCTTAGCGCTCCGAATGTCCACTTGCATTTTCTACAAAAAGAGTGTTTCATAACTGCTCAATCAAAAATATGGTTTAGCTCTGTTATCTGAATTTACAGATCAGAAATAAGTTTCACAGAATGCATCTGTGTAGTTTTTATTTGAAGATATTCTTTTTCCCAATGTAGGCCTCTTAGCGCTTAGAATGTCCAATTGCAGTTTCTACAGAAAGAGTGTTTCAGAACGGCTCAATCAAAAGTAAGGTTCAACTCTTTTAGTTGAATGCACAGAACAGAAAGATGTTTCATACAATGCTTCTGTGTAGTTTATATTTGAACATATTCTTTTTTCCAATATTACCCACTTAGCGCTACGAATGACCAGTTGCATTTTCTACAGACAGAGTGTTTCAAAACTGCTCAATCCAAAGTATGGTTTAACTCTGTTAGCTGAATGCTCAGATCAGAAAGAAGTTTCACAGAATGCTTCTGTGTAGTTTATATTTGAATATATTCCTTTTTCCACTACTACCCTCTTAGCGCTCCAAATGTCCAGTTGCATTTTCTACAGAAAGAGTGTTCAGATCTGCTGAATCAAAAGTATGGTTTAACTCTGTTAGCTTAATGCACAGATCAGAAAGAAGTTTCACAGAATCATTCTGTGCAGTTTATATTTGAAGACATTCCATTTTCCACTATTACCCTCAGCGCTCCGAATCTCCACTTGCATTTTCTACAGAAAGAGTGTTTCAGAACGGCTCAATCAAATCTAAGGTTCAAATCTGTTAGTTGAATGCACAGAACAGAATGTAGTTTCACAGATTGCTTCTGTGTAGTTTGTATTTGAAGATATTCCTTTTTCCACTGTTACCCTCTTAGAGCTCAGAATGTCCACTTGCATTTTCTACAGAAAGTGTGTTCAGAACTGCTCTATCAAAAGTATGATTTAACTCTGTTAGGTGAATGCACAGATCAGAAATAAGTTTCACAGAATTCTTCTGTGTAGTTTATATATGAAGATATTCCATTTTCCGCTATTACCCACTTAGCTCTCTGAATGTCCAGTTGCATTTTCTACAGAAACAGTGTTTCAGAACTGCTCAATCAAAAGTATGGTTTAGCTCAGTTACCTGAATGCACAGATCAGAAAGATGTTTCACAGAATGCTGCTTTGTAGTGTTTATATGGAGATATTCTTTTTACCAATATAGGCCTCTTAGCGCACAGAATTTCCAATTGCACTTACTACAGAAAGTGTGTTTCAGAAAGGCTCAATCAAAAGTAAGGTTCAACTCTGTTAGTTGAATGAACAGAACAGAAAGAAGTTTCAGAGAATGATTCTGTGTAGTTTATATTTGAAGATATTCCTTTTTCCACTATTACCTTCTAAGCGCTCCGAATGTCCACTTGCATTTTCTACAGAAAGAGTTTTTCCGAACTGCTCAATCAAAAGTATGGTTTAACTCTGTTAGCTGAATGCACAGATCAGTACGAATTTTCACAGAATGTTTCTGTGTAGTTTTCATTTGAAGATAGTCCTTTCTCATATATAGGCCTCTTAGCGCTCCGAATATCCAATTGCAGTTTCTACAGAAAGAGTGTTTCAGAACGGCTCAAAGAAAAGTAGGGTTCACCTCTTTTAGTTGAATTCACAGAACAGAAAGAAGTTTCACAGAATGCTTCTGTGTACTATTTATTTGAAGGTATTCCTTTTTCCACTATTAACCTCTTAGCGCTCCAAATGTCCAGTTGCATTTTCTACAGAAGGAGTGTTCAGAACTGCTCAAACATAAGTGTGGTTTAACCCTGTTAGGTGAATGCACAGATCAGAAAGAAGTTTCACAGAATTCTTCTGTGTAGTTTATATTTGAAGATATTCCATTTTTCACTATTACCCACTTAGCGCTCTGAATCTCCAGTTGCATTATGTACAGAAAGATTGTTTCAGAACTGCTCAATCAAAAGAATGGTTTAACTCTGTTAGCTGAATGCACAGAACAGAAAGAAGTTTCACAGAATGCTGCGGTGTAATGTTTATATGAAGATATTCTTTTTACCAATATAGGCCTCTTAGCGCTCAGAATGTCCAATTGCAGTTTCTACAGAAAGGGTGTTTCAGAAAAGCTCAATCAAAAGTAAGGTTCAACTATGTTAGTTGAATGCACAGAACAAAAAGAAGTTTCACAGAATGCTTCTGTGTAGTTTATATTTGAATATATTGCTTTTTCCAATACTACCCTCTTAGCGCTCCAAATGTCCAGTTGCATTTTCTACAGAAAGAGTGTTCAGAACTGCTCAATCAAATGTATGATTTAACTCTCTTAGCTGAATGCACAGATTAGAAAGAAGTTGCACAGAATGCTTCTGTGTAGTTTTTATTTGAAGATATTCTTTTTCCCAATATAGGCCTCTAGCGCTCAGATTGTCCAATTGCAGTTTCTACACAAAGAGTGTTTCAGAACTGCTCCTTCAAAAGTAGGGCTCAACTCTGTTATTTGAATGCACAGAACAGAAAGTAGTTTCACAGAATGCTTCTCTGTAATTCATATTTGACGATATTACTTTTTCCACTATTACCCACTTAGAGCTACGAATGTCCACTTGCATTTTCTACAGAAAGAGTGTTCAGAACTGCTCAATCAAAAGTATGGTTTAACTCTGTTAGTTGAATGCACAGATCAGAAAGAAGTTTCACAGAATTCTTCTGTGTAGTTTTTATTTGAAGATATTCCTTTTTCCAATATAGGTCTCTTAGCGCTCAGAATGTCCAATTGCAGTATCTGCAGAAAGAGAGTTTCAGAACTGCTCAATCAAAAGTAAGGTTCAATACTGTTAGTTGAATGCACGGAACAGAAAGAAGTTTCAGAGAATGCTTCTGTGTAGTTTATATTTGAAGATATTCCTTTTTTCACTATTACCCTCTTAGCGCTCCGAATCACCACTTGCATTTTCTACAGAAAGAGTGTTTCAGAACGGCTCAATCAAAAGTAAGGTTCAACTCTTTTAGTTGAATGCACAGAACAGAAAGAAGTTTCACAGAATGCTTCTGTGTAGTATTTAGTTATAGATATTCCTTTTTCAACTATTACCCTCTTAGCGTTCCGAATGTCCACTGGCAGTTTCTACACAATGAGTGTTTCAGAACAGCTCCTTCAAAGTAAGGCTCAAATCTGTTAGTTGAATGCAGAGAACAGAAAAGAGTTTCAGAGAATGCTTCTGTGTAGTTTTAATTTGGGGATATTCCTTTTTCCACTAATACAATCTTAGCGCTCCGAATGTCCACTTGCATTTTCTACAGAAAGAGTGTCTCATAAATTCTCAATCAAAAGTATCGTTTAACTCTGTTAGCTGAATGCACAGATCAGAAATAAGTTTCACAGAATGCTTCTGAGTAGTTTTTATTTGGAGATATTCTTTTTCCCAATATAGGCCACTTAGCGCTCAGAATGTCCAATTGCAGTTTCTACAGAATGAGTGTTTCAGAAGGCTCAATCAAAAGTAAGGTTCAACTCTGTTAGTTGAATGCACAGAACAGAAAGAAGTTTCACAGAATGCTTCTGTGTAGTTTATATTTGAATGTATTCCTTTTTCCACTATTACCATCTTAGCGCTCCGAATGTCCACTTGCATTTTCTACAGAAAGAGGGTTTCAGAACGGTTCCATCAAAAGTAAGGTTCAACTCTGTTACTTGAATGCACAGAACAGCAAGAAGTTTCACAGAATGTTTCTGTGTAGTTTATATTTGAATATGTTCCTTTTTCCACTATTACCCTCTTAGTGCTTCGAATGTCCACATGCATTTTCTACAGAAAGAGTGTTCAGAACGGCTCAATCAAAAGTATGGTTTTACTCTGTTATTTGAATGCACATATCAGAAATAAGTTTCACAGAATCCTTCCGTGTAGTATTTTGTTGAAGATATTCCTTTTTCGACTATTATCCTCTTAGCTCTCCGAATGTCCAATTTCAGTTTCTACACAAAGAGTGTTTCAGAACTGCTCCTTCTAAAGTAGGGCTCAACTCTGTTAGTTGAATGCAGAGAACAGAAAGGAGTTACACAGAATGCCTCTGTGTAGTTTATATTTGAATATATTCCCTTTTTCAGTATTACCCTCTTAGCGCTCCGAATGTCCACTTGCATTTTCTACAGAAAGAGTGTTCAGAACTGCTCAATCAAAAGTATGGTTTAACTCTGTTAGCTGAATGCACAGATCAGAAAGAATTTTCACAGAATGCTTCTGTGTACTTTTTATTTGAAGATATTCCTTTCTCCAATATAGGAGTCTTAGTGCTCAGTATGTCCAATTGCAGTATCTACAGAAAGAGTGTTTCTGAACTGCTCAATCAAATGTAAGGTTCAACTCTGTTAGTTGAATGAACGGAACAAAAAGAAGTTTCATAGAATGCTTCTGTGTAGTTTATATTTGAAGATGTTCCTTTTTCCACTATTACCTTCTAAGCGCTCCGAATGTCCACTTGCATTTTCTACAGAAAGAGTGTTTCCGAACTGTTCAATCAAAAGTATGGTTTAATTCTGTTAGCTGAATGCACAGATCAGTACGAAGTTTCACGGAATGCTTCTGTGTAGTTTTTATTTGAAGATAGTCCTTTTTCCAATATAGGCCTCTTAGCGCTCCGAATATCCAATTGCAGTTTCTACAGAAAGAGTGTTTCAGAATGGCTCAATCAAAAGTAGGGTTCAACTCTTTTAGTTGAATGCACAGAACAGAAAGTAGTTTCACAGAATGATTCTGTGTAGTTTATATTTGGAGACATTCCTTTTTCCACTATTACCCTCATAGCGCTCCGAATGTCCACTTGCAGTTTCTACAGAAAGAGTGTTTCAGGACTGCTCCTTCAAAAATAAGGCTCAACCCTGTTAGTTGAAAGCAGAGAACAGAAACAAGTTTCAGAGAATGACTCTGTGTAGTTTTTATTTGAAGATATTCCTTTTTCCACAATTACCATCTTAGCGCACCGAATGACCACTTGCATTTTCTACAGAAAGAGTGTTTCAGAACTGCTAAATCAAAAGTATCGTTTAACTCTGTTAGCTGAATGCACAGATAAGAAAGAAGTTTCACAGAATTCATCTGTTTAGTTTTTATTTTAAGATATTCTTTATCCCAATATAGGCATCATAGCGCTCAGTATGTTAAATTGCAGTTTCTACAGAAAGAGTGTTTCAGAACGGCTCAATCAAAAGTAAGGTTCAACTCTGTTAGTTGAATGCACAGAACAAAAAGAAGTTTCACAGAATGCTTCTCAGTAGTTTATATTTGAATATATTCCTTTTTCCACTATTACCCTCTTAGCGCTCCGAATGTCCACTTGCATTTTCTACATAAAGAGTGTTCAGAACGGCTCAATCAAAAATATGGTTTTACTCTGTTAGTTAAATGCACGTATCAGAAATAAGTTTCAGAGAAGTCTTCTGTGTAGTATTTAGTTGAAGATATTCCTTTTTTGAATATTAACCTCTTAGTGCTCCGAATGTCCACTGGCAGTTTCTACACAAAGAGTTTTTCAGAACTGCTCCTTCAAAAGTAATGCTCAACACTGTAAGTTGAATGCAGAGAACAGAAAGAAGTTTCACAGAATGCTTCTGTGTAGTTTATATTTGAATATATTCCTTTTTTCAGTATTACCCTCTTAGCGCTCCGAATGTCCACCTGCATTTTCTACAAAAAGAGTGTTCAGAACTGCTCAATCAAAAGAATGGTTTATCTCTGTTAGCTGAATGCACATATCAGTACGAAGTTTCACAGAATGCTTCTGTGTAGTTTTTATTTGAAGATAGTCCTTTTTCAAATATAGGCCTCTTTGCGCTCCGAATATCCAATTGCAGTTTCTACAGAAAGAGTGTTTCAGAACGGCAAAATGAAAAGTAGGGTTCAACACTTTTAGTTGAATTCACAGAACAGAAAGTAGTTTCACAGATTGCTTCTGTGTAGTATTTATTTGAAGGTATTCCTTTTTCCACTATTACCCTAGTAGCGCTCGGAATGTCCACTTGCAGTTTCTACAGAAAGTGTGTTGCAGGGCTGCTCCTTCAAAAATAAGGCTCAACTCTGTTAGTTGAATGCAGAGAACAGAAAGAAGTTTCAGAGAATGCCTCTGTGTAGTTTTTATTTGAAGATATTACTTTTTCCACAATTACCAACTTAGCGCACCGAATGTCCACTTGCATTTTCTACAGAAAGAGTGTTTCAGAACTGCTAAATCAAATGTATCATTTAATTCTGTTAGCTGAATGCACAGATCAGAAAGTAGTTTCAGAGAATGCATCTCTGTAGTTTTTATTTGAAGATATTATTTTTCTCAATATAGGACTCTTAGCGTTCAGAAATCCAATTACACTTTCTACAGAAAGAGTGTTTCAGAACTGCTCAATCAAAATTAAGTTTCAACTCTGTTAGTTGAATGCACAGAACAGAATGTAGTTTCACAGAATGCTTCTGTGTAGTTTATATTTGAATATATTCCATTTTCCACTAGTACCCACTTAGCGCTCTGAATGTCCAGTTGCATTTTCTACAGAAAGAGTGTTTCAGAACTGCTCAATCAAAAGTATGGTTTAACTCTGTTAGCTGAATGCACAGATCAGAAAGAAGCTTCACAGAATGCTGCTGTGTAGTGTTTATATGAAGATATTCTTTTTACCAATATAGGCCTCTTAGATCTCCGAAAGTCCACTTGCATTTTCTACAGAAAGTGTGTTCAGAACTGCTCTATCAAAAGTATGGTTTAACTGTGTTAGGTGAATGCACAGATCAGAAATAAGTTTCACAGAATTCTTCTGTGTAGTTTATATTTGAAGATATTCCATTTTCCACTATTACCCACTTAGCGCTCTGAATGTCCAGTTGCATTTTCTACAGAAAGAGTGTTTCAGAACTGCTCAATCAAAAGTATGGTTTAACTCTGTTAGCTGAATGCACAGATCAGAAATAAGTTTCACAGAATGCTGCTGTGTAGTGTTTATATGAAGATATTCTTTTTACCAATATAGGCCTCTTAGCGCTCAGAATGTCCAATTGCATTTTCTACAGAAAGAGTGTTTCAGAAAGGCTCAATCAAAAGTAAGGTTCAACTATGTTAGTTGAATGCACAGAACAGAAACAAGTTTCACAGAATGCTTCTGTGTAGTTTATATTTGAATATATTCCTTTTTGCACTACTACCCTCTTAGCACTCCAAATGTCCAGTTGTATTTTCTACAGAAAGAGTGTTCAGAACTGATCAATCAAATGTATGATTTAACTCTGTTAGCTGAATGCACAGATCAGAAAAATTGTCACAGAATGCTTCTGTGTAGTTTTTATTTGAAGATATTCTTTTTCCCAATATAGGCCTCTTATCGCTCAGATTGTCCAATTGAATTTTCTACAGAAAGAGTGTTTCAGAATGGCTCTATCAAAAGTAAGGTTCAACTCTGTTATTTGAATGCACAGAACAGAAAGTAGTTTCACAGAATGCTTGTCTGTAGTTCTTATTTGACGATATTACTTTTTCCACTATTACCCTCTTAGAGCTCCGAATGTCCACTTGCATTTTCTACAGAAAGAGTGTTCAGAACTGCTCAATCAAAAGTATGGTTTAACTCTGTTAGTTGAATGCACAGATCAGAAAGAAGTTTCACAGAATTCTTCTGTGTAGTTTTTATTTGTAGATATTCCTTTTTCCAATATAGGACTCTTAGCGTTCAGAATTTCCAATTGCAGTATCTACAGAAAGAGAGTTTCAGAACTGGTCAATCAAAAGTAAGGTTCAATATTGTTAGTTGAATGCAAGGAACAGAAAGAAGTTCTACAGAATGCTTCTGTGTAGTTTATATTTGAAGATATTCCTTTTTCCTCTATTACCCTCTTAGCGCTCCGAATCACCACTTGCATTTTCTACAGAAAGAGTGTTTCAGAACGGCTCAATCAAAAGTAAGGTTCAACTCTTTTAGTTGAATGCACAGAAAAGAAAGAAGTTTCACAGAATGCTTCTGTTTAGTATTTAGTTGAAGATATTCCTTTTTCGACTATTACCCTCTTAGCGTTCCGAATGTCCACTGGCAGTTTCTACACAAAGATTGTTTCAGAACAGCTCCTTCAAAAGTAAGGCTCAACTCTGTTAGTTTAATGCAGAGAACAGTAAGGAGTTTCAGAGAATGCTTCTGTGTAGTTTTTATTTGGGGATATTCCTTTTTCCACTATTACAATCTTAGCGCTCCTAATGTCCACTTGCATTTCCTACAGAAACAGTGTTTAATAACTGCTCAATCAAAAGTATGGTTTAACTCTGTTAGCTGAATGCACAGATCAGAAATAAGTTTCACAGAATTCTTCTGAGTAGTTTTTATTTGGAGATATTCTTTTTCCCAATATAGGCCACTTAGCGCTCAGAATGTCCAATTGCAGTTTCTACAGAATGAGTGTTTCAGGACGGCTCAATCAAAAGTAAGGTTCAACTCTGTTAGTTGAATGCACAGAACAGAAAGAAGTTTCACAGAATTCTTCTGTGTAGTTTATATTTGAATATATTCCTTTTTCCTGTATTACCTTCTTAGTGCTCCGAATGTCCACTTGCATTTTCTTCAGAAAGAGTGTTCATAATGGCTCAATCAAAAGTATGGTTTTACTCTGTTAGTTGAATGCACATATCAGAAATAAGTTTCACAGAATGCTTCTGTGTAGTATTTAGCTGAAGATATTCCTTTTTCGACTTTTATCCTCTTAGCTCTCCGAATGTCCAATTTCAGTTTCTACACAAAGAGTGTTTCGGAACTGCTCCTTCAAAAGTAAGGCTCAACTCTGTTAGTTGAATGCAGAGAACAGAAAGAAGTTGCAGAGAACAGAAAGAAATTTCACAGAATGCTTCTGTTTACTTTATATTTGAATATATTCCTTTTTCCACTACTACCCTCTTAGCGCTGCAAATGTCCAGTTGCATTTTCTACAGAAAGAGTGTTCAGAACTGCTCAATCAAAAGTACGGTTTAACTCTGTTAGCTGAATGCACAGATCAGAAAGATGTTTCACAGAATGATTCTGTGTAGTTTATATTTGAAGATATTCCTTTCTGTTCTCTGCATTAAAATCAATCAAAAAATTATATTGAAATTGAAATACTGAATTTTATACTAAAGACAAGGCATACAACTGAAAATGAAATTTTCCAGGTGAAAATTTCCAAATCATAAATATGTAGGGACAAAAAACTTTATTTATAAAGAAAAAGATAATTCTAATTAATTGATGATTCAAAGGTTTACAACTTTAAAAGTAAATATTATCTTTGAAGTAAAGTCCATTTAAATTATTTATGCCGCCAAAATTTTAGTAATTGTATATGTATATCATGTAAACTTTTTCGAGAAAGATGGAATTGGAAATGTTAGAGTATTATGCGGAAAAAATCACCTAAAGGAAAAAATTATCTCCTCATGAAATATTACTTTAGCCACTTTGACAGGTGTAGGTAAAAGAACACTTAATGCACATCAATATGATTAGGAGATGCGCGCTTAGAAATACGTTATCATTGAAAAGAGAATTGTATTATCAGGTTTGCAGGGGCCCTTCTTATCCTTCATATTTATGTAACTTTGTCATCTATAGAAAGATTATAAGAATTTTAAAAATAGCTGATAGTTAAGAAACATCACCATAACACTGTGCTGAATGCATAATAAAACATTTCCCTTCTCTCTAAAAGCCTTTTAAAATTATGTACCATAATCAGTATGGCCAGCAGAGGGTCATTTCCATGTTCAAGTTCCTCTGTTTCTCGAGGGTGAGAATCCTTCTATAGTCTTCTGAGGGTGACACTGTAGTGTTTTCTTAGCCTGATTATTTTTATCTATTTTTTCCGATCCTTTCCTTTGTATATTTACATTTTACATATTGAAAGTTATTTTTTCAAATATTTTATATGCAAATTTACAAAGTACAACGACTGTACATTAAAATAACTTATTTATGCCATATGGAAGATTAAATATAATTTTACAATATCTAATATTGATTGTTTAGTTTCTAATCATTGATACTTGACATGATTTTTCCCAGCATACCTCAAAATATTCTTCAAAATCCTGCGAATTAATTCCTGTAACACTTCTGAGGTGTATTAATAAGCTAGAGATGTAAAGAAGATTTGCAGAGAAAATTAGGTTCCCAAATTAGAAATTTTGTCCCACTATCGACTAGAAACCTCTTGAAATGATCAAAAACAATAATAATGCATGTCATAGAGGAAAACCAATAAGGCTGCTGCAGCATGACTACCTCTGTGACCTCATACAAGTTACGTGTGGGTCCCTACTTCTGTGACCTCAGACAAGTTACGTGTGGGTCCGCACTTATTTTCTTCATCTCTAATAAATATTTGACAAATCTCATTTTCAAAAGTCTTTTAAGGCCTATCCACCTTTATTTTTCAGATGGAGTTTTGCTCTCATTGCCCAGGCTGCAGTGCAATGTCATGGTCTCGGCTCACACAACCTCCGACTCCCGGGTTCATGTGATTCTCCTGCCTCCACCTCCTGAGTAGCTGGGATTACAGGTGCGCAACACAACGCCCAGCTAATTTTTTGTATTTTTAGTAGAGATGGGGTTTCACCATGTTGGTCAGGCTGGTCTTGAACTCCCGACCTCAGGTGATCTGCACGCCTCGGCCTCTCAAAGTGCTGGGATTACAGGCATGAGCAACCGCGGCCTGTGAGGGCTTTCTACTTTTAAGATGTCAGGACGTATAGCCTGGGAGGTAAATGGTAGTATATATATACATATATATATACACACACACACTGTATATATATACATATATACGGTATATTATACTATATATACATATATACTGAATATTATACTCTATATATACATATCTACTGTATATTATATGTATATATATATATACACATACACACATACACACATACACACATGAGACAGAGAGAAGAGATAGACAATTTCATGTGAAAATATAAACTGTTAACATAATATTTTGCTTCTCTGAGGAATATTTAGCATTGTTCTCAATCTTCTCTGCAGAATTTAAGCATTTTTCTCAGAACTCACCAGATAGAATGAGGGAGGGGCCATATGATACGAGCCAGAGATGAAGGGAGAACAATAGAGAGGGTGCTTTGGGAAAAATAGTACAGTAAGGCTAGGGAATACTTCTCTCCAACAAAAAGACCAAGGTCACAGCTGTATCTCTTCAGAAGCCAAACTTTCTTTTAAAATGTCAATTTCCATCTATTTCTTGCTTCACAGACATTCCATTCATTGCTGGATTTCAAATAAAGCCTTTCCATGTGCAACCTTTCTATAGAAAAAGAGAAATATGGGGGACAGTACAGTCTAAGAAGTGATTAAGAATATCTAGTGGACTTTCCCAGACTGTAAATCTTTACATATATCTGAGCCTAATGAGGTGATTTATTGTGCTATAATGCACAGTGAACTATACAGATGCTTCTTTTTGATCATGCTGCAGAATGGAACTAAATACTAAATACCAAATAGCACTCCCATGATTCTTATACATGTCATTCATATGGCATATTTATGCTTTTTTATATAGCAATTCTTATTCTTAGCTCTTAGGCAATTACGGAATCTTTTTGTCATTTTAATAATCATGCTCCATTTGAGTTATGCAAGGTAGAAATTCTAAGTAGAAAATCTTGTTTTTATTGAAAGTTTTTAGTAAACATTTTGGAAAAAGTCTGTTTTTTGATGCTACTTCTGCACGCTTTCTCAACATGATATTACTTGGTATTGTCCTTATTAACCATAGTACACCATATTCTGCAAATGTTAGAGAGGGTTAAAAATCAGTCATGTATAAGTAAAGCTAATGAAATAGAAAGGAAACCATATTTAGGAAATGGAAGGCAGAAGCAAATGTATTAACCGTGAGTTAGAAACGGTTTAGTCTTTGGAATGAAGCAGCAAGAGTTTAAAAATCTGGTTTGTGATTCACTAGCTTTGTGACCTTGGAGAATTACTTCAGATTTCTGAGTATCAGTTTAGTAGGTGATATCAATTGCAACTTCGCAGAAATATCACAAGTATTAAATAAAGGACTTAGTATCTGGGAGAGCATAGAAAATTACTAATAGTTACATTTTTGTTAATATTACCGTTATTATTATCATACGTATAGTATTTTCTTTCACTGACAATGCATTTAGGACATAAGGAGAACTATAGAACAGTGCTTCTCCAACTTAAATGCAGAGCATGAATCACCTGGAGTTTTGTCAAAATGCGAATTCTGACTCAGTAGCCCTGCAAACTAAGGAAATCTTGATAATGCTGGTGCTGCTAGTTCACCAACAGACCACACGTTTTGCAACAGCTATATAGAATGTCCTGTTTCTTTTTTTAATCACAAAACATGGCAAGCTCTAAAATAAAGCAGAATAACAGATTTAAATGTTAATACTCATGTCCTCAATTTATAATTTCTCCCTCCCTAACAATGGTATAATTCTGATTAAAAATTAGCAAAGAAAAAAATGGAAATTAATCTTCCTATGTTTATTCTTTTAACAAATTCTGTGTGATTACTACTGGGTTACTTGCTGTAGGAAATAGAAAAATTGCTTTGACATAGATCCTCAAGAATCTGTCCCACTACAAGCTTCTTTTTGTAGGAAGCTAAAAGATTTATATAAATAACCGTAATTAAAGAGACAAATGAAGAAGTGCAATGAAAGACGTAGGGAAAGTGCTAGAGGAGTTCGGGGTGGAGGAAAATTATCCTATAATAATATCTATGCGTAACATTATGCTATCTTCCCTAACCAGCGCTTGACCAGATTGTCACAGTGAACTTTGGTCCTTTCTTATATCTTAGTTTTGGTTCCCACATCCTTCTGTTTGGGGAAGTTCTTGTTTTCCTCATGTAATGACAACAACACTTAAACAATGTATACTAGATAAAAGGAACTATATTGCTTTATTTACATAGTTAATTTAATTTGTACAATGAACTATGAAGTAATCAGCATTATTTCCTTCATTTTACATATGAGAAAATGGAGAATCAGCGACATTGAATCATCTCAAGTTTCTAAAATATCCACTCTCACCAGGCTGTTTACCCTGTTTTTGTCTGTATGCTGCTATAACAAAATGCCACAGATTGAGTAATTCATAAAAAACAGAAATGTATTTCTCACAGTTCTGGGGCTGAGAAGTCCGAAATCAAGGCAGTGGAGATTTGGCAGTTGGTCCCGAGGTGGCACCTTCTTGCTTCGTCTTCACGTGACAAAAGTGGGCAAAAACGGACAATGTAACGACATGGCAGAAGAGACTGAGGAGCCCGGCATTCCTCTAAAGCATCTCTTACGAGGACGTTTATCTCATTCATGAGGGTGGATCCTTCTTCATTTAATCACTTAACCAAAAGCCCCATCTCTTGATGTCATTGTCCTGGGATTTTAGTTTCAACATACAAACTTTGGATGGGCACATAGGTTCAAATCATAGCACCCTCCAAATTATAATGCCTCTCTCATGCCTGTTCTCCTTGAAGTACCCTCTGGTTTTGCTCTCTTCATTCTTGCCATCACAGTTAACCCTTCAGTTCCATTTCTTTAAGTAATCTCTAAATTTGTAAGATGGTTCCATCTTTTTTTTTTGTATATGGCAGTCTCTCAAACATATTTGTCATATGAACTAAGCAGGTAAATATGTAAATGCCAGCTAAATTTTAGTGAATGATATAATGGCCTAAAGTTGTATCTACCCTTCAGCCAAATATATTTACTTTTAGTAGCAATCTCCTGTCATATACAAAGTCACGACTCTAGGGGTAAGCATTTTAGCCTGTGGGTAAGATGTAAAGCAGTGGTATGTTATAGTGACAACTCACTGTCATAGCACTGGGACATGCTCCTCTATCTGCTACAAATTGAATCAACAAAATATATATGATTTTGTCAGATTTAAATGTATGCTCCTGTTAGTAAAATAAAAGTATGGGAAAACTTTACGGAGTAGATTTAATAGAAATGTTTTCCTGAGTTATCTGCCTTCTTTATTTTTATGTTATGCTTTAAGTCTATGGTCAATGTATAGAGCTATGATTGATGTGCTTTTCCAATTCTGTTCAGATCAGACAGGTTAATTTTCTTCTTTTAAATCTTCTTGAATTTTGTCTAACACTTTTTGTTCCAATTTCTTACTAGATTATACTCCCTTCCCTAACTGCTTCATGATTACTTATACACAAACAATATTATGATATTGACACATTGAATTCATTTTAGGTGATGATTTTGGTCATAAACATGAGCAGGTTGTGAAGTGTTTCAGCCATCCCAGGGCATGGCTGTGAGTCCCTTGTCTAATGTTTCAAAAAAATCTTGAATTTGTGATGATGCTGTGATGGTCCCTCAGATATTCTTACACACATCTTTGCCCCTTGTTCCCTCTAACTTTCCTCTTCTGATAAAAAAGCAAACACTGCCAAGCTCAAATGGAATTACATTTGGATGCAAGTGTCACTATGCAATGGTTGCCAATAAAAGTACACAAGGAATTTCATTATGGTGAATTAAAGGCAAACAGACTTCAGAGAAATGAGCACGAACATGAAAATGGCGCATGGTACGCGGATCTCACTGGAAAGTCATTCGGTACACAATGTTTTCACTAGAAAAATCCATTAGCTTTAGCTAGAAATTGAAATTACTTTGTAGGAAATCAGAATAAAATATGTGAAAACATTATATTCTGTGCAAGATTAATACCACGCCTGGTGTTGAAAGGTTTGTGGTCTTGCTTCGACGATGCTAAAAGGTCAGAAACCACAAAGATGCATATGTGTTGTCGTTTGCACAGTTACTAATTTTTCTCATTATTTCCATAATGCGATGTGCTGTTTCAACAGAGAAACCCTCTGGAGAGTGGCTTGCACTGTTTTCAGGCAGCTCTTTTGCTTTCATGTTTTGGCCTTGGCCAGGGAATTCAGACAGACTTTTCAGTTATTTTCGACAAGAATGTATTCATTGATTGTTTTAAATAATAATAAATAGATTTTAAAATTACTGTACATTACTGCACTTTAAACGCCATGAGGTCAAGGACTCTAAAGTCTGGACATCATTGTATACCCTACATCTTGCACAAGGTTTAGAAAAAATGGCATGGACACCTATTTTTTGAATCAATAAATGAATACATAAAAGAATTCCAAACTCTAGTCCAAGGTTTTAGATTAATAATGTATTAAAATGCGTAAAATTTATAGACAAAACTCTTCTTATTTAGAAGTTTATTCTTTAGTTGGAGAGATAAAATATATGCACATAAAAGCTTAAGGAAAAATAATAAGGGTTTTGAAGTACTTACTATGTGAAAAATTTAGCATAAATCTTACATCCATTTATTTAACACATTTTATACGTTGCATTATTTATATATAGTGCTGATTGGTAGAATTCATATGTGAACGGAACTAGAAAAATTTTGAGGATAAGCACTAGAAACACAGAATAAATAGAGTGTTAACATGCAAAACACAGAAATACTTAAATTGACTAGGTGAAAGAAAAGATTTCTGGTTCCATGTACACTGATTATTGAGGGATGAGTATGACATTATTATGCCAGAATCAATAAATATTTTAAATAGGGAGAAAACTATAATTATATATCTTTGTGTTCAACAGGAGTAGCAGTACTGATAAAGTAGAAGTTTGTTATACCTTTTTTATAGTCTTTTAAAGTTGTTTATAAATAAAATCTACTCTTAGTTAATTAATGGTTGATGTTCATTGAAGTGTTTTCAAATTTTTGACCTCTGAATTGCCTTGTACATATGGAGAAATAAAGCTTGCCTAGCATAATTTCTTGAGTGGAGAATGAATGATCTGGATAGATTTGTTGACAATATGTCTGTACTTATTTTATTAATTCTTTAATCTTCATGAAGAAAAATATAAAAGTCATATTCTAGTATTTTATACCATGGAAAAAATGTCTTATCCTTTTCCTAAGGAAAAATACATCATGACACAAAAGTAAAGTTAATTAAATTACTTACTTTATTAATTAACTGTCTATTATTTCTATGGGTTGAAGTAAATTTGATACTCAATGCTATTTAATCTAATTCTAAAAGCTTGAATGAGTAATGATTTTTTCATGTAAGGTTAGTTGAAATAAATTATCACTGATTTTCAGATTTAATATTAATTAGCTATTGCATATTCTTAATGGGAAATAAGTGTTTAAAAAGCCCTTTTTGGTTGCGAAAAGACCACGCCCATTGTAGACTTCTTAGAATACATCACATCTGGCCTCCTTTTTAGAGTGGGGAATTCAACTCATAAGTGGCTGGACATTGATTCTGAACATTTTGAACATTATTTGCCTGTCTTCACTCATACTGGTTGCTGTTCTTTTATAAGTAATCACCATGTTTAGCATGCACTTGAACTATTGTTACTTAGGGTGCTTGACTATTTACAAGTCTCACTAGGATTCTAGGTATTCATTAGTCTCGTGGTGTGTATTTGCTGATGGTCCTATTATCTTTGTTGGTTCAGTTACACAGTACCATCCAAGATGCTGCAACACATTATACACAGGCTATGGGTTGTGGGAGCTACAGATTTCAGTTATTATTTAGGCTCAGAAACTTAGAATCTCTGCAAGGTTGGACATGATCCTTAGTCTTGTTTTAAGACCGTCTTGTTTTAAAAGTTAAACCCAAATTCTTAAAATATAGAATAGGGGTGCTAGTAGTGCTCACAGAATTGTAGTAAAGATCAGCTGGGAAAGAAGAGCCTATTAAACAGAGCCTGGTATTTAATAAGTATCAGCTGCCTTCAATTAGGAATCTGTGTTGTCATGATTAGAAGATTGCTGGTTTATTTTACAGATCTGTAAGTATAGCCAAAATATGTCAAAATAACCACCAGAAAGAATCATATACTGTCCCTTGAACATTTCATCCCTAGAATCTAGCCAGATTAGCATCTCTATACTGGCAATACTGTTAACACAGATTGTGCTCAAACCCCTCATTGACTTTTCAGCACCTGTAAATTACTGGAGATTTAGGAAGAAGTCTGGGGTTATGGCTTAGTTAAGCTGAGTGGCCAGAAAGTGTGAGATGCTGGATGCCTCCTCCAGTTCATTTCTCCAGCGGCCGCACCAGGCGTATCCATAGCTCCGCTCCCGGGAGCTCGTCTCCGGCGTGGGGTGTGTGCGCACCCCTGGCTGGGCGGAGCCTGGAGCCTGCTCATTAGCAGCGCGGGCAGCTCGTGCGCCCGCAGGAGGGAGGCGGAAGCACAGCCCTGAGCCGCCAGCAGGAGGAGGGAGCGCGGCGGCTGCAGGCAGGGGAGGGAGAGGAAAGAACGGAGGGACGGTTCCCGGACAGAGCGGGAGGAATCGGGGAGCGGCCAGTCCAGGGGGAGCTGCTCCGCTGCGCTGCGCTCGTTATTCACAGGACGCGGCGGCGCTTCCCGGGGCCGCTTCCCGGTCCCCTGGGTGGAGGCTGCCATCTAAACCTGACTCCAGGTGAGTTCCCCAAAGAGGCGAAGCGAGGGGTCTCGAACCAGAGACTTGGAACTGGCGAGGCTGCTCGGCTCCCCAAGCGCTGCTGCCTTGACATTTCCCGATTCACGGGAGGTTTTGGGGGCGGCTGCACAGGCTGGAGGGGCGGATGGGCGGTTGCGATCCTCAGCCGGCGTGGGGGCGTTCGGGAGGAATTAGCTTCAGTGAACGGGGTTTTAGGAGATGTCCGCAAGGCACGCGCTATGTACGCGTTTCTAGACGAGCTTTTGAGACAGAAATTTGGCTTCCCGGATGCCCGTTTTGGCCTTCTGTCCTTCCTTTTGCTTGCCTCATGCCCAATTTTCCAAGCCGAGGAAAGGACTGGAAGGGCGTGGAAGTAGGAGGTCTGGGCACAGCATTCGGCAGGGCAGCCCTGGTCTCCAAGTTTGGGGGTGGGGGGTGGGACTTTTTTCCTTTCAGCCTAATTTACCAGGGGAAAACCCGCAGAGCACCTTGAGGTGCCTTTGCTCCGCACCCTCCATAAGCTTATTAGAGGGAACTTGAGGCTCGCTAGACAACCTGTGACAGGTGACGGCAATTTAGCTTAAAAGCCATGTTGGTTCACTTCGTCTCCTCTTTATCCTTTGTTGCAAAATTGATACCTTTTTGGATTTCTTTAACAGCACAAAGTTTAAGTGGCCGGCTGACAGGAAATATTTCTTTTGAAAATGCTATGAGAAAAGTGATGAGTTAACGTTGAGAGAAAGGCAACTTTATTTTCTCGGAAGAACTTTGGGGAAAGAGATTGATAGGGAAATTCTGGGCATGAAATTATGGACATTTCCCACAGAACTTCCTTCATTTATTTATTTTTTTACATTTCCTTCATTTTTTTTTTAATCGTGTGTGTGTGTATCAGAGAGACAAAATTCGTTGGAGGTATTAGGACTTTATTTGGTTTAGAAGTTTCTTTCTTACTAATAGCACTAATTTGTGATCTTCATGATTATAAGAATTTACTGAGTGTTTTGCTTTTAGGTGTTTTGGGTCTGTTTTTTAAAAAAATTCAATACTTACTTTGTGGGCCCTGCTGAATACCTCTCAATAAAATCGGTGGGCATACAGTTAGTGACATGACCCCTGTGGATTTAATAGCAGGTAAGTATACAAATGATAAGTTTAGGAAATAAATGTCAGAATCAACATTTAGGTGTGAAATTGAAATATCTTTCAAATATTTACCAAACTCTCTTATAGGATCCAATGTCATTTTATGGTCAAGAGAGCTTAAAGGTTTCTCAGATTGAGATATATGTATCTACTTTGTTAATCCAAATGTAATGTTTTATTTTGTTCTTTAATGACTGTTTGAATTCAACAAATAAAACTTGCATATTTAATGTAAGGTTCTTTCACATATATTACTTCTCCAATTTTTAATATAAATTTAAGGAGAAAAGCAATATTCCATTTTGTAGATGAAGAGACTGTGTCACAGAAGTATTACTTTACCTAGATTTCTGTAATTATTATGTTATAAACTTAGAAATTACATATTATTCTGGAACATATAAAATATATGAATGTTATAAACCATAAGAATTCAGACCTATGCTATTTAACTTCAAGTTTAGTTCTTTACCCAAACAATTGCATGACTACATTGAGACTACTGAAGTAATTATATATGAACACGCTATACGAAAAAATACTTAAAACATTTCTTATTTTTGTCGTTTCTCTTTGATATAAAATATACTATAATTTAATGGAGTTATATTCCATATTTAGATGCTCCTAACTTCCAAATAACACCTAAACTCCTAAAAACTGACCTGTGTCCTTCTTAATAGAAGTGGCTTGACCGGGAGACCCAATTTTTACTAAGAATATTCTTGGGATAATTTATGTCTTATAATCAAGATAAAGACAGGCCACATTTAGTTGTATTTTTAAACCACTTAGTGTGAAGTTGCAACGCAGACATAACTTGCTTTCAGGCTACACTGCCAGCTTTGCAGTGAATAGTCTTTAAGATTCCGTGGAAACATTGGCAGATATAGCTAATGTCTATCTGATGTAGGATTTATGAGAAAAGGAGAGGTAGAAACTGAATGCTCTTATATTTCATATGTGACCACATTCATAAAACTTTATTGATAAGTACTTTGTTGTCTGACACGGGCTGATACAAATAGGCTTCTTCAAGAGTTGAGGAAGAAAACTAAATCCCTATAATACAGCCTTTTTCCTCCTTTTCTTTCTTAAGCGGTAATAGTTGATCCTAGCTTTTGTGTGTCTATGCATGCTCAATACAGTTAGGGGTATAAGGAGAAGTTAAGCAAGAATATTGAATGCTAGCTAGGAAAGTTTTTGGAGTCTCAAATACTTTGGAACGATTTTTCACATTATATACATAAAATTCCTAGTTACATTTGGGAACTAAGTATATTATACACAACTTTGCATCTGATTACAGGATTCCCTGTACATTTATAGCTCAGGTATTCTGGAAAGAGTCAAGATAATTAGTTTTATGGCTCTTGCCCGTGTGACCTGTTTCTTTCTGGTCCTGATATTAAAAGGATGACTTAAATTTTCTGGAATGTCAAAATTTTCTCTTCCCTTGGATCCTACAAAATACTTCAAGCAGTGTATGTGTGATACTCGCTGTCATTCCAACATTTCCAATCCTCCTGAGAATGCTAAACAATGCCCTAGATTTCTTCCTTTGTAATTCTTTCAGATAGAGGGTTAGCTGAGTTAGGAAGAAAGGAGAGAGGGAGAGAAGAAGAGAGATGACATTTTATCCCTCAGGAAAGAACAAGACCAATTGTATTCCTAATTTAGAAATATTATTCTACAAACATTCCTGAACAAGAGGGCTTTGCATATACATTAAAGCAGAATACCTAGTCAACTTCTAGTTATGCCATGTAGTGAAATGGAAGTAAGATGAGCAGGCCGAGATCATTTTTGTTGGAGAACTGAGACCACATGAAATAGGTAACAGAGTTACCCCAACTGGGGGGCAAGAGGACTTGAAAGTTTCCTCCATAAATTTGCAGTTAGTACAGGGCTGCTCCAGTGATCAGAGTCATGAATGCCCTAGAGTGTCTGTATAACCCTGTACACAGGCTGAGACAGCTCTAACGGCCCAGAAAAGCCTCTGGACAGAATCACTGCACCCTTGGACATTGTCCGACCGCATGTATGAGAATAGTGAGTGCTGAGGAGTTGTGGGTAGCTCGGTACAACTCTTGCTAAAGGAGTGTCATCAACATTCATTGCTGAAAGTGAATTTTTTCATTCACATATGTGATGCCTATTAGGTCATGATTTCTTGGATACCAATTTGTACAAGATATGAATTAATTTTTGAACATCCTTTCTTAAAAGTACCATGTTCATATAGTTGCTCATTTTAATATGAGTAGTTCAGATGGGACATAATAGAGTAAGGAAATGATTGAACATCCTAAGATCTAGTGTATATACCTTTGTTCATGATGAGATTCATCCCCTGTCCCCCTTTGTAGTGACACTGATGGCATAAGGAGTATTAGATGAAATTTAATGCAGAAAACAATGGGATATATGAATGGTAGATATGGTTGACAACCACCATTTTCACTGAAGTTGTTTCAAAGCAAAGAAATTTGGGATAAATTCATTTTATTTGCTCCTGAAGGGTAATTAGGAATAAGTAGGAATTGTGAAGAGGCTGTAGTGTTGACATTAAGAGAAGTTTTTGATTCTTAAAATAGGATATATTACACAAGAGTGAACAAACAGAAGATACTGAACAAATATTCTGTCATAAGTAAGTGATGGATTATTCGGACTTGTTGAACTATGTTTTTAAATGTATTATTTAAATATTTAAATATTATTAAAACCTTAAATAATATTTAAATATTATAAAAGTTGTAGAAAATTATGTTTTCAATACAAATATACACTTATAAGCTATATTGTAGATATGGGAGTAAACAATGCAATTTTTTTTAACTGAGTGAAAAATTTAGTTTTTTAAAATTCCAAATGGAGCTAACAGCTTAGTGTGATACATATTTTGAATTTCAAAATTTGTAACCAAATAGGACAAATGTGTTGAACTGTACTTTTCTTGAAGAACCGTGATAAGAATGAGCGGTGAAAAAATTACAGCATACTTACCAGGGATCAAATACTTGCTTAGGGTTAATAAGAAAAATCTCAGCAAACGCTAGAAATGAGGTACACGATCTATCAGAGACCCATGATTAAAGTGGTATCTTGTTAGGTATATGAGCTTCAAAAGAAACGGCATAGCTTCACTTTACCCCAGTTGCTTCTTTTGTAAAATGGGGAGACTAAGAGTGTGGTAACTCAAAATCCTTTGTTAATGATTTTCTTCTTAGAACAGTGCCAGGTCCAATTAGGATTAGATTGCTATTTTTATTATTGATATTTGCCCTAGTTCTGCCTTTTATTGACTGTGTGAAATTGGTGAAGATCCCTTTCTGAAGCTTTGTTTCTTACCTACAAGCTGGGAATAGAATACTTGCTATGAAGAGTGGTTGTTAGTACATTAGAAAGGCTGGATATTTGTTGATATAAGGGGCTCAGCGCATGGTAGAAATTTGATAGCATTTTTTTCTTGCCCTCCCATGTATTACTGTGGAGACATCCCACATATTATGTCCAAGTTTTTATTTTCCCCTCAAATGCAATGTCAAGCACAAAACATTCCCATCTCCCAATTCTCTTCTGATGTTCTACAACCATTAAAGTATAGAAAACTAGAATGAGTGTTTTTATAACTTTTGCTGTACTTAAGCATGTGGAGAGAAGAGCGCTAGATCACAGGACACACTTTGATAGGAAAAGGGAAATATTTACACTGCAAACAACTTTCTCCTCATGCTTAACAGTTTTATGCTGTCATTCTGTCAGCACCAAGTGAGATTTTTCTATTTAAATAGTTTTCTATTTGTGGTATGATAATTCATGTATGGACTTCATGTAACTAACATAAATATAATGGATGGTTGAGAAGTGGTTTATTTTTACCAAGAGGAAAAAATGTGTACACGATTTTTTAAAATATTGCTTTGAAAATATTTAAAATTAATTTTGATTCAGTTGGTGGAAGATAGCGTCACAAATTCACTGCTAGTGGTATTCTTGAGAAGTAATGTTTGAATTTTCTAGGTATTGTCCCCAGACTGGCTTAAAAGAATTTAATTTTAGATGTAAATTTTCTGCTTAACATGGAAGATTTTCCCTGAAAATATTAGCTTCATCAGATACATAGTTGCTTAGAGGTAGCTGCATGGAATTATGGGAAGAGTGAAATAGAAAAAAATTTTCATGTCTAAGTTATACATACTGGTGTAATCATATTGATTGGATGATAATGATAATTACAGCAATAATGTGATTGAAAGGGTAAGCAAGTAACATATACTACAGTTACTAATATAATCCTGTGATTGAGTTTACCACTTCGTTTCTCTTTCCTGGAAACCCTTAAGTTTGTCACTATTGCACTTTATTTCCTTTGCTTATTGTAGTGGTGTATTAGTTGTATTACTGCTGCTATAACAAATTACGACACATTTACATAACTTAACACATATTTATTGTCTTGCAGTTTCAAAGGTCAGAAGTCCAAAATCACTTTAATATGGCTAAGTCAATGTGTCTGCAGTGTGGGTTCCTTCTGGAGGTGCTGAGGGGAGAATCCATTCTCTTGCATTTTCTGCTTCTGGTGGCACCTGTCTTCATTGTCTTTTCCCCATTCCTCCATTTTCAAGGTGCGTTGCTTTTATTTCTGTTTCTGTCTCCGCGCTGTCTCCTCCTTTAACTTTGAGTCCTTCTCTCCACTTCATCTAAGGACTCCTGTGATTACTTTGGACTCACGTGGATGATCTGGGATAATCACCTTGTCTCCAGATCCTTAAATGAATCGTATCTACAAGTCCTTTGGCTGTGTAAGGCAGCACATTCCCAGGGCCGGGAGATTAGGTGAAGAACATCTTTTGGGACTATTATGCAGCCTATCACAAGTGGTAATATCACTTTTATGCCTTGAGACCCTGAAATTAATGTACTTGCTTACGCATGGAAAAACAATGTATCTGTGGGGGTAACAGTTTATTTTTGAACCATTAGAAGGTATTGATGGGGAAGTTTTCATCTGACAACAGATACTGATAAATTAAATACCCTTAGATTTGTCAAAACTAGCTTTAGTAAAATATAAGTAAAAGTATTTGCACTGCTAGGGTCAAAAATATTAATTAAACCCATTATTTATCAAGGCCAAGTCCTGGATTAGTTAGGTTTAAATTAACCTAGAACATTATCTTCCATAGTGCTTAATTGTGAAGCTTAGTTCTTGTTGACAAAAGCTCATCCATATAAGAAAGCATCGAAAGGTTGGTGTTTTTTAACCTTTGCAGAATATAACTTTTCAAAGGGATGTTAGACAGTAGTTCCATCACAATTGATGCAGTTCACAGACATTCTTTGTGAATATTTTATCTCATGAGTTATATCTATGACACTAATCATAGACTTCTAGAAGAAATTTAGCAATGGTCATGTCAGCCTTTCAAATCTTTCTGTAACCTAGAAGAGGATCATTGCATAAGATAGATTCATTTTCCCCTTTATTCCATTGTTGCCAGAGAGAACTTGAAATGCCCTGTTCAAATTAATTTAATGCAAATGAATTCTTGCTGCCTCACAAGTAGTTTGTCCTTCATTTTTCTTAAAATTAGATTGAAAATGGATGTGACCTGCTTTACTGGTTGTTGTGCAGGAAGCGTTGTCCTTCCTGAAAGCTCCCTCAGTTGTCAAAATGAAGCCATTAAGAGTAAAGTAAATTATATTATCTGATCATAGTATCACAATTGACCTTAAAACAATAAATTTTATAATCAGTGCAAATTGCTGAATAGTGTTTGCAGTTGTAGAAATTTCAAAGGAAACCCTGGTTGAGATACAAAGCTGCTATAATCATTTTCAAAATCTTTGTTTTTCTTTTACTTTGGAACAGTAGTGCAGTAAGTACTTTTGCCTTATTGTTCTCTCTGCCTTCCAGAAACCCTCATTCAAATATTCTAAGTTTTTAAGTCTTTTTCATTTCTTTTAATATTGTAACATTTAACAATGTCAAAGAAAGTATAATTTTTCTGGAAATCAAGCTAAAAATAAAGAGAAGCCGATGTAAATGAACATCAAATTAACAAGATTGATTAGGAAAAGTAATTTTTGAAAAGGGCCCAAAATCCCTTTGCACATAAATGCAAAAGAATTTAGTGAAAGAAGGTGAAACTGGAGTAAAGAACTCTACGGATGCGTAAGTAACTCTTAATAAGAATGAGTAACGTACATGCATATCTTTAGCTCCCAGTTTCAGAGATACAGTAGTTGTACAACAAATGGTCCTTTCCTGCTCTTAAGGAAGCCTCTCCTCCTCCAGCCATGCCATTCCTCAGAGCAAGCTCTTCCACTGAGTTTTCAGCAACCATAAGTAAGAAGGATGGTACGATAGGCTGCGTGTACATATGGCCCTCATTAGCAGGCCAACTGTTCCTTTTGCCCACCCACATCACTGGGGACATATGGCGTTACTTTGACTGTTGAAACAAGTGTGTGTGGACATATCTTGGTATGAGTAAAAGACTGTTGATTGTCTTTCTCTTGTCGCTCGTGCAACCGTCTCCTTGTGGAGATCGTATTATCCATAACACTAGATTTGAGGATGATAAATGACGTTGTTATTATTAACTGAATTTGCCTCTCTAGTTTGATCACAAAACCAGCGAATGTTTGCTTATGGAACATGTAAAGCTTATAGAAGACGGAAAGCTTACAGAAAGAAATGATGGCTTTTCTAAGCATAAGAGTCAGGTCTTTTTCAATCAAAAACTAACTCATTCAAAAATTCAAGAGTTCTGTAAAACCAGAACAGCAGAGGTTTCAGAAATGCTATTGAGATCATTTATTATAAAATAGCCATTAATGAAATGTAATAGTGAGTCTGTTGTTGTGACTATGTGGAGAAATGAATGAGAAAATATAAGATAGGCTGGAATGAAGAGAGTCATCGGATCCCAGCATAATTCATTTTGTATAGTTCACAGTATTGTAACTTTAAAAAATTATGAATTTTTTCAGTACTGTGAATTCTGAATTTGCAATATGAGGCTTTTCAATCCTTGCAACAAGTGTGTATTTTTCAGTGGTTCTAGAATTATCGGGGCTTTCGAGCTGCTTCTGATAAGAAGGCAAGGCTAGAGGACTCGTGTTGAGGTGGCATTTGCACAGGACTTTAGATAACATACATCGATGATGTAGAGAGAAGAGCGGGTGATGTTGCTGTGGATTATAGGGGAAAGGCACCTTTTGCTCCCTCTGCTGACCTCTTTGTGTATTCAGCTGTGTAGCATATTTCTTGTATAATTACATAGTAATTTCACACACTACATTAAGAAAATCTGAACAATTTTTACTAAACTCATGTTTTCTAAATATTAAGTAAATAAAACCAATATTTGGCTAGGTAACATTTATAAAAACAGGATTTCTAGATAGATGATGATAAATTTTCATCTATATCTATAGAGCTGATAAATTTTCAAAACCCTTTGAATATCACTTGTACTACAAAGTCTCGTTTCAGTTTCAGTGCCATGGCACATTGATTAATCACCACTAAAGCGGTACATGAAATATTTGGCAATATAGGTATTTGGTAATGGTGATTGATGCACAGAATACGGCACCATTATTATGCACTGGCCTTGAGAACTTTAGTTTTCATCTTCGATCACCTGATAGAGAACAAACTAACAGCTTTTTTCTTTCACCTTGCTGGAGAATAAACTAACAACTTCAAATTATCTGATCCATCCAAAAACTTATTTCCGTGAAACTCACTGATTTATTTATTATTTCGTGGGGATCACTATTATTTGCTGTAGTAAAATATCAAATGATCGATGTTTTATACCAACATGGCAGCTCACATGGTAGGCAACAGAATGAAAACAAACAGGTTTACTACCAAGAATTATACTATATTGCTTTTATTGACAGAAAAAGCATACAGATAATTTTATTCAGAGATTTTATGTGAATTATTTTGATAAGTGTACACATATATTTATAACTGACCTTTCTTTGTCAAGTGTGTGCCCACACACGTATTCATACTAAATCAATCTTAGAGATCTTATCCAAAGATTGAATTTCTTAAAGTGACTGTTCCAAATATGTATAATTTATGGCAAAAAAGTCACAAAATGGCAATACAAGGAGGCATAAAACTGAAGATAAAGGGGGAGATGATGGTTAAAAACACCTGTAAATGAATAATTGATTTTGATTTAAATTCTTTTTAGTTCTTAGCTGATGAAATGAATATAAATGAAATTATTATGCAAAACACCTCTATTTGTTGTATATGCATGTACATATATGTGTTACAAATACAAAACTGATAGGATATTATTTAACATATATTCACACTCATAATGTGCATATATGTACAAAATGAAAATGAGTGCTTGTTTTATATGTATGTATACACACACATACACATATTGCATACTTTCATTTTTTAAAATTTTACTTTAAGTTCTGGGATACATGTGCTGAACATGCAGGTTTGTTACATAGGTATACTTGTGCCATGGTAATTTGCTGCACCCATCAACCCGTCATCTAGGTTTTAAGCTCCACATGCATTAGCTATTTGTCCTAATGCTCTCCCTCCCCTTTCCCCACACCCACCTACAGACCCCAGTGTGTGATGTTCCTCTCCCTGTGTCAACATGTTCTCATTGTTCAGCACCCACTTATGAGTGAGAACATGCAGTGTTTGGTTTTCCGTTCCTGTGTTAGTTTGCTGAGGATGATGGTTTCCAGCTTCATCCATATCCCCGCAAAGGACGTGAACTCATCCTTTTTTATGGCTGTGTAGTATTCCATGGTGAATATGTGCCACATTTTCTTCATCCAGTCTATCATTGATGGGCATTATGTTGGTTCCAAGTCTTTGCTATTGTAAATAGTCCCATGATAAACATATATGTACATGTGTCTTTAGAGTAGAATGATGTATAATCCTTTGGTATATACCCAGTAATGGGATTGCTGGGTCAAATGGTATTTCTGGTTTTATATCCTTGAGGAATCACCACATTGTATTCCACAATGGTTGAACTATTTTACAAGCCCACCAACAGTGTAAAAGTGTTCCTATTTCTCTGCATCTTCTCCAGCATCTGCTGTTTCCAGAATTTTTAATGATCACCATTCTAACTGGTGTGGGATGGTATGTCATTGTGGTTTTGATTTGCATTTCTCTAATGAACAGTGATAATGAGCTTTTTTCATATGTTTATTGGCCATATACATATCTTCTTTTGAGGAGTGTCTGTTCATATCCTTTGCCCACTTTTTGATGGGGTTGTTTGTTTTTTTTTTCTTGTAAATTTGTTTAAGTTCCTTCTAGATTCTGGATATTAGACCTTTGTCAGATGGATAGATTGCAAAAATTTTCTCATATTTTGTAGGTTGCCTGTTCACTCTTGTGATAGTTTATTTTACTGAGCAGAAGCTCTTTAGTTTGATTAGATTCCATCTGTCAATTTTGGCTGTTGTTTCAAGTGCTGTTGGTGATTTAGTCATGAAGTCTTTGCCCACACCTATGTCCTGAATCATATTGCCTAGGTTTTCTTCTAGGGTTTTTATAGTTTTAGGTTTTACATTTATGTTTTTAATCCACCTTGAGTTAATTCTTTTATAAGGTATAATGAAGGGGTCTAGTTTCTCTTTTCTGCATATGGCTACCCAGTTTTCCCAGCGCCATTAATTACATAGGGAATCCTTTCCCCATTGCTTGCTTTTGTCAGGTTTGTTGAAGATCAGATTGTTGTAGATGTGTGGTGTTATTTCTGAGGCCTCTATTCTGTTTCATTGGTCTATATATCTGTTTTGGTATTAGCACCATGCTGTTTTGGTTACTTTAGCTTTGTAATATAGTTTGAAGTCAGGCAGCGTCATGCCTCCAGCTTTGTTCTTTTTGCTTAGGTTAGCCTTGGCTCCACAGGCTCTTTTTTGCTTCCATATGAAATTTAACATAGTTTTTTTCTAGTTCTGTGAAGAAAGTCAATGGTAGCTTGATGGGAATAGCATTGAATCTATAAATTACTTTGGGCAATATGGCCATTTTCATGATATTGAGTCTTCCTATCCATGAGGATGGAGTGTTTCTCTATATGTTTGTGTCCTGTCATTTCCTTGAGCTCTGGTTTGTAGTTTTCTTTGAAGAGGTCCTTCACATCCCTTGTAGGTTGTATTCCTAGGTATTTTGTTTTCTTTATAGCAATTGTGAATGGGAGTTTACTAATGATTTGGCTCTCTGCTTGTCTGTTATTGGTATATAAGAATGATTGTGATTTTTGCACATTAATTTTATATCCTGAGACTTTGCCAAAGTTGCTTATCAGGTTAAGGAATTTTTGGGCTGAGGTGGTGGCGTTTTGTAAATATACAATCATGTCATCTGCAGACAGAGACAATTTGATTTCCTCTCTTCCTATTTGCATGCTTTTATTTCTTTCTCTTACTCGATTGCCCTGGCCAGAACTTCCAATACTATGTTGATAAGAGTGGGGAGAGAGGGCATCCTACTCTTGGGCCAGTTTTCAAAGGTAATGCTTCCAGCTTTCGGCCATTTAGCATGATATTAGCTATGCATTTGTCATAAATAGCTCTTATTTTTGTGAGATATGTTCCATCAATACCTAGTTTATTGAGAGTTTTTAGTATGAGGGGTGTTGAATTTTATTGAAGGCCTTTTCTGCATCTATTGAGATAATCATGTGGTTTTTGTCATTGGTTCTGTTTATGTGATGGATTATGTTTATTGATTTGCATATGTTGAACCAGCCTTTCATGCCAGGCATGAAGCCAACTTGATCGTGGTGGATAAGTTTTTGATGTGCTGCTGGATTCTCTTGCCAGTATTTTATTCAGGATTTTCGCATCGATGTTCATCAGTGATATTGGCCTGAAATTTTCTTTTTCTATTGGGTCTCCGCCAGGTTTTGGAATCAGAGTGATGCTGGCCTCATAAAATGATTTAGGGAGGAGTCTTTCTTTTTCTATTGTTCAGAATAGTTTCAGAAGGAATGGTACCAGCTCCTCTTTGTACCTCTGGTAGAACTCGGCTGTGAAGACATCTGGTCCTGGGCTTTTTTTGGTTGGTAGGCTAGTAATTACTGAGTCAATTTCAGAACTTGTTATTGGTCTATTCAGGGATTTGACTTCTTCCTGCTTTAGTCTTGGGAGGGTGTATGTGTCCAGGACTTTATCCATTTCTTCTAGATTTTCTAGTTTATTTGTGTAGAGGTGTTTACAGTATTCTCTAATAATAGTTTGTATTTCTGTGGGATCAGTGGTGATATCCCCTTTATCGTTTTTTAATGTGTCTATTTGATCTTTCTCTCTTTTCTTCCTTGTTAGTCTGGCTACCGGTCTATCTATTTTGTTAATCTTTTCAAAAAACCCACTCCTAGATTCATTGATTTTTTTTTGAAGGTTTTTTTGTGTTTCTCTCCCATTCGGTTCTGCTGTGATCTTAGTTATTTCTTGTTTTATACTAGGTTTTTAATGTGTTTTCCATTGCTTCTTTTGATTGTGATGTTAGGGTGTCTATTTTAGATCTTTCCCACTTTCTAATGTGGACATTTAATGCTGTAAATTTCCCTCTAAACACTGTTTTAACTGTATCCCAGAAATTCTGATATGTTGTGTCTTTGTTCTCATTGGTTTCAAAGAACTTATTTATTTCTGCCTTAATTTTGCTATTTACCCAGTAGTCATTCATAAGCAGGTTGTTCAGTTTCCATGTAGTTGTGCAGTTTTGAGTGAGCTTCTTAATTCTGAGTTCTAATTTGATTACACTGTGGTGTGAGAGATTGTTTGTTATGATTTTCATTCTTTTGCATTTGCTGAGGAGTGTTTTACTTCCAATTATGTGGTTGATTTTAGAATAAGTGCTATGTGGTGCTGAGAAGAATGTATATTCTGTTGATTTGGGGTGGAGAGTTCTGTAGGTATCTATTAGGTCCACTTGGACCAGAGCTGAGTTCAAGTCTGAATATCCTTGTTAATTTCCTTTCTTGTTGATCTGTCTAATATTGATAGTGGGTTGTTAAAGTTTCCCACTATTATTGTGTGGGAGTCTAAGTCTCCTTGTAGGTCTCTAGGAACTCGTTTTATGAATCCTGGTGCTCCTGTATTTGGCATATATATATATTTAGGATACTTAGCTCTTCTTGTTGCATTGATCCCTTTACTACTATGTAATGCCCTTCTTTGTCCTTTTTTATCCTTGTTGGTTTAAAGTCTGTTTTATTAGAGACTAGGATTGCAACTCCTGCTTTTTTTTTCTTTCTTTCCATTTGCTTGGTAAATATTCCTCCATCCCTTTATTTTGAGCCTATGTGTGACCTTGCAAGTGAGATGTGTCTCCTGAATACAGCACACCTGTGGGTATTGACTCTTTATCCAATTTGCCAGTGTATGTCTTTTAATTGGGGCATTTAGCTCATTTATATTTACCGTTAATATTGTTATGTGTGAATTTGGTCCTGTCATCATGATGTTAGCTGGTTATTCTGCACATTAGTTGAAGCAGTTTCTTCCTAGTTTCATTGGTTTATATATTTTGGTGTGTTTTTGCAGTGGCTGGTACTGGTTTTTCCTTTCCATGTTTAGTGCTTCCTTTAGGAGCTCTTGGAAGGCAGGTCTGATGGTGACTAAATCTGTCAGCATCTGCTTGTCTGTAAAGGATTTTATTTCTCATTCACTTATGAAGCTTAGTTTGGCTGGTTATGAAATTCCATATGTACATCATGGAAACGAGTGCATGTGATACACACACACACACACGCACACACATTGCATACTTTCATTTTTGTGTCCATTTCTTTTCTGATTTTATCAGCAGCCAACTAAAGAAAATAGAAAAAATAATTGGTAATTCGATCTTTCATGTTCTGCATCTTCCAGCTTCACAACTTATAGTTTTCTATTTTTATTGTTATTGTGATCAGAATGAAAATGTATACAATAGAATCAGAATCAGGTCAGAATCAACAAAAATACTATAATGTTTGTACATGCTTTCGATGCAGTTTGTCTCTGCAAAGGGTGTGTGTGTTTCTATGCACATGTGCATGTACACAAGTGTGTAAATAAGTGTTTTATTCATGATGGAGAAAGGCTGGTCAAAATGATTCTGAATGAGATAGCACCACTACAGCAGATAATTAGGTCTCTATCAATAAAACAAGTCATTAAACATGTTTCTAAGCATCTACTCAGTATCTGGCACAATGTTAAGTAGTGTAAATATAATCATTAGCAAAATTCAGCTTCTACCCTCAATGGTATATGTGTAGAACAAATTGGTAAAGCTGGAGTACATTTCAGGACCAAAAACAGTTTCTGTGTAGTTCCCACTTCATCAAGACCATGTTGTATACCTCTCATACACTTAAGCCATAGGGAAGCAATTATTCCATCCATCCTTTTACAGGGTAGTGGTGGGGAAGAAGAGCTGACTGTCATGCTTGAATTCACATAATTTCATAATTAAATAATTTCATGTTACATAATCTCGATAAACCTAAAATCCAATATATGATAAAGATAGTGTTTCAAATCAGTGGATAAGTGATAAACAGTTCATAAAATGGTGTTCAGATAATTGGCTATATGTATTTTATAGTTGCACAAAGGTATAATATGTCATTAATAAATATTAATTCCATAGTGGATGTCAAATACACTTTTCCAAAATATAAAGAAAAAATACCATAGACAAATATCACTTGCAACATTACGGTTAAAATTAAATATCCAAACATAGCCCTAACCAATAACAGAAAATTTAAAAAAAAATTTATGGATTGGAATTTGTTAAAATATAAAACTTTTCTTTTTCAGAGGATACAATGAATATGTGTAAAAAGCAAATATCAAATCAGCAACAAGTGCTTGCAGTTCACTTGACATATTTAAAATATGAGTAGTTCCAACAAATCATAAATAAATGATTAGTAGTCCAATAAAAAAAAGACAAAGTACATTGACAGGAAACTGTATGAAACTCATGAACACTAAATGTCTTAGATTCTCTATTGTTAAACAAAATGCAAAAACAATAGAGAACATTATGAATATGGAGTTAATATTTAACAAAATTATTTTATCCATGTTATAAGTAAATATTTACATCCAAAAACCCTTGTTTTCTCTGAAAGTTTTCACTTATGAGTCTATTTTGAAAATGTTTAAAGAATAGTAATTAATTAACTTTAATAAATAGGTACTCCTATTGAGGGAAAACAGACATTTCCATAATTTTTCTTCTGTTTCTAATCTAGTAGATGGTAGGAAAATAATGACAATTGCATATTCATACCTGGAGAATATGCATTCCATTTCTTTTAAACTTTTGCATTCTCAAAACTATATTGATACCTCAAAGCATACCCTTTGCTGTTGAAAACAGCCTTTCAAGTATAAAGACACACACATCACTTTCCTTAAATCTTATATAAGGCAAGGGCCTAGATTCCTATCAGAAAATGTATTTCAAGAATGCTTTTTTAGTAGTTCCTGTGGCCTTATCTTATAGAGGAAGGTTTTTTTTTAAACATACACACAGTATTTGATGCACATTTTTATTGGAAAGAGCTTTTATTTCCTTAAATGTTTTGTTGTCTAAGTGTGAAAAGTATCCTGCAGTGGAATTTAGTGGCACAGATGCTTATTGTGATAGATGAGATGAACTTGCTTCCCTAAGCATGCATGGTCATGAAATGCATCTGGCTTCTGTACGTAAAAGTCAGTTATGTTCCCAAATGTGTCTCTGCATTTACACAGACGTTTAGGGGCAGACACCCTACTGTTCCCTCAAAAGGCGGCTCTGCTTAATTATGAAGTTCAAGTTAGACCAGAAGTTGGAAAATACTAAATTCCACATTGCAGACAGAGCCTGAGCAGGTGATGTCACCACTGCATTCTAAGGTGGCAAGTCCTCAGAGAAGTCACTTATCACCTTACCATGGAGAAAAATAACCGTGTCCAGAACACAAGAGGATGCTTTTAGGTAGCGTACAATCAAGTGTGCAAACCTGTGCAATACATACCAGATGAAATCCAGTTCAGAGGCTCAGGAAAACAAACAAATGAGGATATGCTTTAAAAAATAGGACTTAATATAAACAGTCGTGAGAGTAAAACTATTGCTAAGCACATAGGAAACATAAACCAGGCTTTCAGGAAGGAGTTTGGCACATGTGTGCACTGGTAGGAGGTGTAATGTGCAGAAATCCGGCCTTTTGTGGCATAGCAACTAAAGTTCCTTTTCTATTGTCCAGACAACCTTAAATATTCCTTTATGCAGTACTATTTTAAAAAGGCCATCTACTGTGCACAATGTGTTAGCATCAAGGACATGAAATTTATCTGGAATATACCAAAACTTTAATCAATAGACTAGGACCAAAGCTTTTAAAAACAGGTTTTCGTAGATAAATCATTATAAGTTATTATTTCCTCGCCATAGGTAAGGCATGATAGATAACTTTACTTTTTCTCAGTCACTTAGTGTGTAGGTAGAATAATGACCCTTAGCAGGATGACCTTTTGAATGTGTTGTTAGGCAGCATGGAAGCATTATGGTTAGAGGTGGAATTAAGATTGCTAATCACCTCACCTTAAACTGGAGCGATTATCCTGAATTATCTAGGTGGGCCCACTGTAGTCACAAAGAACCTTCAGACAGGAAGGCGGAGAGACCAGAGTGAGCAGAAGAGCTTGGGTAAACTGGAGCCGAGGCTGAAGTGATGTGCTGTGTCCAAGATGTGCAGAGGCCAAGAGCTCAGGGATACATGTGACCCCTCAAACCTGGTGAATTCTCTCCTGGAATCTCTAGACAAAATATACACTTGATGATACCTTGATTTTAGCACACTAAGACCCATTTTGGACTTCTGACCCCCAGAAGTATAAAGAAAAAAAATGTGTTGTTTTAAGCCTCTGAGTTTATGTTAATTTACTGTAACAGCAGTAAGAAACTAACACAGTAAGATGGCTTTTATTTTTATGTGATGTATAGAATTAAATTGGATATGCTAGGAAATATTGGAAATTTATTGATTTATTTTTTTGTCTGAGCTGGAGTCTGGCTCTGTCGCCCAGGCTGGAGTGCAGTGGCGCGATCTCGGCTCACTGCATGCTCTGCCTCCCGGGTTCCCGCCATTCTCCTGCCTCAGCCTCCCGAGTAGCTGGGACTACAGGCGCCGCCACCACGCCGGCTAATTTTCTGTATTTTTAGTAGAGACGGGGTTTCACCGTGGTCTCGATCTCCTGACCTCGTGATCCGCCCGCCTCGGCCTCCCAAAGTGCTGGGATTACAAGTGTGAGCCACCGCGCCCGGCCAGGAATTTATTTTCTTAATATAGTTCTTCATATTAGAATAATGAGAACCATCGAGTAATGAAGTGTTCTATTTTGTGAAGGATGATTATATAAACAGTACGAAGGTTAAAAACCGGGCGGGACCGGCTGGGCACAATGGCTCGTTCATGTAATCCCAGCACTTTGGGAGGCCGGGGCAGGTGGATCTCTTGAGCCCAGGAGTCTCAGATCAGCCTGGGCAACATGTGAAACCCCATCTCCACAAAAATACAAAAACCAGGCAGACGTGGTGGCGGCGCCTGTGGTCCCAGCCACTCAGGAGGCTGCGGTGGAAGGATCGGAGCCCGGCAGGTGCAGGCTGCGGTGGACCGTGATTATGCCACTGCGCTCCAGTCTGGGTGACAGAGTGAGACCTTGTCTCCATTAAATAAATAGATAAATAAATATATATATAAGTAAAAGAGGAGGGTGTCTTTTGAAGGCTATTAAAGTCGTCTAAGTGTCCTCTGATTATATGAGGCTGGAATGGTGCATGGAATGTTGTGTTGAATAACCTGATACAGTCTCTGAAACTATAGAAGCATTAGTAATTTTAGCCTGAGAGTGCTATAATCTGGGATAATTTGGTCCAATACTTCCAGAGAGGGTTGAAGTTTTGAGATAGCTGGAGTTATTTCAGTTGAAGACCTGAATATGAGGCAACTGGATACTCAATTACAATTCAATTTCTACTCTTTATATAAGGTAGAAATGGGTAACATGTGGGACACTGTGTTAAAAGTAATGCAGCCATAGTGTAGTGGTAGAAGCAGATGAAAAGTACTATCATAGTCGTATAGATGAGGTACTGGAAAGAAGCAGAGTTGAAAAATTGGAGATAAATGTCAGTTTTCCAGAGCCATGGGATGAAAACCAAACAGGATTACAACAGATTCAATTCACTCAAGATGTCTAACTTGGTAATAGGTCAGAAAACTCAATTTGTCGTATTTTCTTAAAAGTACACAAAAATGTTCCTTTTGATAAAACACGTGTAGTGCACCTTCGGATTTGATTTTTCTTTATGTTCTGTAAACTGCTCACAGTAAAACAGAAAAAAAGTCTGACAAATATGATGGTCCTTAAACCTTGTAGGAGTATGATGCTTCTCCAAAGAATAGAGGTTTTCCTAGGAAGGCCCTAAGCAAGGAATCAAGTTTCCTTTTGCAAGAAATAAAATTCTCAAAAGTTCCCTGCACCTTGGAAAGGCTCTGGTTGAAATTAATAGCACAACGTTATTTATTTAAATTTTAACTTTTAAGTTCAGGGGTACAAGTGTAGGTTTGTTACAGAGGTAAGCTTATGCCATGGGATTGGTTGTACAGTTTATTTCATCACCCAGATATTAAGCCTAATATCCATTAGTTGTTTTTCCTGATCCTCATAGCAAATATTACCCCCATAAAGTTTTATGGTTACTTTTTTCTTATCTTCTGATTAATGCCATTAGATTCACCAATTGAAATTATTTTTCAGTAGTTTAATTCCCTCTAGAAGGTTTAAAAAATGTTTCCGAATTTCCTAAGTCTTCTTTCTTTGTTAGTCTTCTAAAAAGCTATATTCAATAGAATTCATGTGCTTAGGTACAGTTTCACTAAAAGCGTATCTTCAACATTTGATCTGTTTAAAAGTTCTTAAGGTGTTAAGGAACATTAGGTATCAGAGTTTATGGCATTTGATTAATCTGAATAAATCTTGGCATCAAATTGAATTCAGCAAAAGTAACAGTGATAAATCAGAGAGCAATATTTGAAATGTCTCCAGGAAACATTTTAAAACAATTTTTAAGTTCACTAATTTGAGTCATTACACTTGGCCCTAATATGGTAGATTTTAAGTGAAGCTCAGTCGAACCTGGCAGATATCATATACAAACTTTTAATAGTCCTAACAATTCCTGTACCTCATTTGGATAAAGATTATTTCCAGAGCATCAGTGCTTTGACCAGAAAGGCATTTATTATTCTGTAACACTTTTCTTGAGAAATTAGCATGATTCATCATTTGAGTACGCTCTCTCAGATAAGATTCTAATATTTGGGTGTGAATAAAACTTCAGGGCATTGAAAACAGCTGGAAGATAGACAATAGGGTGATCATCCTCTCTTGTCATTCTCTATCAAGGTCCTCTTTAATTATTGGCCTAAACAGCTATAACTTTATGGTGAAAACAAACCGCTCGGATATAGCGTTAAAGGTTGAAATAATGAATTATACATAAATCGATTTAGTTCAGTTATATTCTGTTGAATTGGGAGAACATCGAATTTTTAAATTTCTCTGCATTTCTTGAAGTTAGGAATAAAAGCTGGGGTGGGGTCTCCTGAAATAATGAGGTCTAGAATAATTTCTGTTAAATTTACTTTTTAGTAGGATAAGTCTACTAAAATCAATATGAATGGAACCTTCAATGTACCACTGAAGATAATTAATCTTTGAGAGGTTAAGTAACCATTACAAGGTAATTTACCTAATTAGCAACTAAACCAACCAAATTTTAGATTTCTTAACTTTAAGACTATTGCTCACATAGTCACGTAAAGTATATCTTCCACATAGTCACAGGCAATCACAAGCTAACACGAGCAGTTAGCACAAAATAGATGTTCCACATAGAATGCAGAACAAAAAAAGACACTTTAAAAATCCTTTTCCCTTTTCCAAATTCATATTTAAAAAGTTTCTTGTGGAATTTCCCAAATGCCAGCATGGCCACACATAATACAGATTGATACTCAGACCTCTAATGAGAAACAGTTAGAATTATGCTAAACAAGGAACATTCTATATTGATTTCACAAATTCTCCTCTTTCCACTTATAGTTTCTCATAAAATGTAACATGTTTGTCTCGTGTGGAGTCTGTATAGAAAAAGTGTGATAACTGAAGATATAGACACACAGGTGTATGTATGTCTGTGTGTTCCTGTGTATTATAGCCTTTCTTTAATGGTTTTCTCTTTATATTTATATATATATATATATATATATACTTTAAGTTCTAGGACACATGTGCACAACGTGCAGGTTTGTTACATATGTATACATGTGCCATGTTGGTGTGCTGCACCCAGTAACTCATCATTTACATTAGGTATATCTCCAAATGCTGTCCCTCCCCCTCACCCCACCCCATGACAGGCCCCGGAGTGTGATGTTCCCCTTCCTGGGTCCATGTGTTCTCATTGTTCAATTCACACCTATGAGTGAGAACATGCAGCGTTTGGTTTTTTTTGTCCTTGTGATAGTTTGCTGAGAATTATGGTTTCCAGCTTCATCCATGTGTCTACAAAGGACATGAACTCATCCTTTTTTATGGCTGCATAGTATTCCATGGTGTATATGTGCCACATTTTCTTTTTTTTTTATTATACTTTAGGTTTTAGGGTACATATGCACAATGTGCAGGTTTGTTACATATGTATCCAGCCACATTTTCTTAATCCAGTCTATCATCGTTGGACGTTTGGGTTGGTTCCAAGTCTTTGCTATTGTGAATAGTGCCACAATAAACATACGTGTGCATGTGTCTTTATAGCAGCATGACTTATAATCCTTTGGGTATATATACATATATATATAAAAAAACTATATATATATATTTTGGGGACGGAGTTTCTCTCTGTCACCCGGCTGGAGTGCAGTGGCGCGATCTCGGCTCACTGCAAGCTCCGCCTCCCGGGTTCACACCATTCTCCTGCCTCAGCCTCCAGAGTAGCTGGGACTACAGGTGCCCGCCACCATGCCCGGCTAATTTTTTGCATTTTTAGTACAGACGGGGTTTCACCGTGTTAGCCAGGATGGTCTCGATCTCCTGACCTCATGATCCACCCTCCTCGGCCTCCCAAAGTGCTGGGATTACAGGCATGAACCACCGCGCCAGGTCTCTATTTAAGTTAGCTCTGTCCAGGGCAAACCAGCATTTCAAAGATACAAACTGTTTTTGCAAAAAACAGGTATACACCTATCCATAGTGCAGACATTATGTCTACTTATTTCTCTCTAAATAGATCTTTCATTTTAACAAGTACTTCACCTTCACAAAATTTAGTTGAGTCAGTGAACTCTTATCCAGATGCTATATCTTGGCCAGATTATCAAGAATTAAGCCTCACAGATAGGCTGTTTCCATTTCCTTTAACAAAGTTTATCAGTCCTGAGTTACTTCTTGATTTCTTGCCAGTGGCATATAATGATGACTCAGCCAAGTCAGTTCCCAGAGTTGGACTCTTTTTTTTCTTATACACAGGAAACTTCTTTTCCAAGAATACTTGTTCCAGTTGCTCACAATCTTCATAGTTGATGATTATAGAATGATCTATGTACTTTCAGTGTACCTTCAAAAATGAGATCTGCAGCTGGATAAGACGTGTGTGTGTGTGTGTGTGTGTGTGTCTTAGTAGACTTAAACCGTTCATTGAATAAGAAGCCTAGTTGATAGTGTAAGGTGAGAGTTAGAAGAACAGGGAATTATTTGGTTTAAGGAATTGTGAAGAAATGTGCTATGCCATTAAAATTTTTCTCTACTTTTGTGTTAAATCTTAATTTTGTGCAGAATTTACTAAGCTGCAGGAAACTGTCAAAATTGACTCTTGCTAAGTTCCATATTGGTTTGTAATTATCTTAAAACAAAAGTTGGTTGATACTAAAGTGCAGTTTTTCCTCTAGCTTTCATAAATTGAGACAGGTCTTTTTCTCACCCTCCACATACCTATGGCTGGAAGCCGAGGTGGTTGTTCTTGGTTCCCGTTACAACTTCTAGACTGTTAATTTCTCCGCTCCTTGCAAATTAGACTGTTCCTTTGAAACTCAAACCCCTTGGAAATATCGGCCATGCCCCTTTGGTATTACCATCATCAACAGACCTCCCTCCTGGGCACTCTGGTCTTATTTTTTTTTTTTTTTTTGAGATGGAGTCTTGCTCTGTCACCCATGCTGGAGTGTAATGGTGTGATCTCGGCTCACTGCAACCTCCTCCTCCCGGTTTCAAGTGATTCTCCTGCCTCAGGTTCCTGAGTAACTGGGATTACAGGTGCATACCACCACACCCAGCTAATTTTTGTATTTTTGGTAGAGACGGGGTTTCGCCATGTTGGCCAGGCTGGTCTCGAACTCCTGACCTCAGGTGATATGCCTGCCTCAGCCCCCCAAAGTTCTGGGATTACAGGCATGATCCACTGCACCTGGCCTCTTGCCATTTATTTAAGGCTGTAGATCTTTTGCTCAATATCATCTTCAGGCAAGTTCAGCCATCATTTTAGTGGCTCAGCTTTCACGTGAAAGGACCAGTACAAACCTCGGTTCCCCGTTTTTTGACATCTTTATTTCCATTACTTTTTTTCTTTCCTCCACTTTATTGTCATCAAATCTGAAACATTTTCTATAAGGGTATATACCACCAGGATCTAGATGCAAATATTCTGCCTCCTGGACATCACTCCTTGCCAGCTCGTTGGCCCAGATGTCCTCATTCCTACAACCCTTCATTTTCACTGAGACTCTTCTTAGGACACAGCTGCTGCTGCTCCCTCACGATCCATCCGTACTCTCTTGCTTCCAGTTTCCACGTTTTCCTCCTCAAATGCCATAGTTCATTTTTAGCATTCCCTTGCAACTACCCTGAGCTTCATTTTCCCACAATTTATTTGTTTCTGTTTCTCTTCCCAAATTTTAAATATTGATGTTTCTAAGGGTTCTGTCCTAATTGCTCTTCTTTTCTCTCCACACACATACTCTCTCTAAGCTCTAAACACTACTAAACAGCTCATAATTTCCAGTCTTAGAGTTTGGCCCAGACCTTTATTCTGGGAGTTGATGATTTACATGACAATAGCACTCGAATAATTCAGAGGTAACATGTCCTGGTTTCCCACATGTCAGTAAGTGGCACTGCCAGCCATGCTAGACGCTTATAAGTCATTTTTGGCCCTTCCTCAATATTCTGACAATATCCAATTCAACATTCATTTAAAAAATATTTTGGTTCCAAATACATCTGTAATTTCCTCCACCTCTTTTGATTTCCAATGTCCCCAGCCTAGCCAGAGCCACATATTTTCTTACCTATGCTTATTTTCTTAGGTCATCCTTAGTCAACCTACTTTAATTCTTAATCTCCTACACCCTGTTAGCTACAGAGAAACCAAAGTGATCTCTTAACATGTCTTTCAGTTTCCAACTCTCCCACTTTTCTGGTGTACTTGGACTAACATTTATGTTCCTCATCATTACTAATGAAGACCTGTACTGTTTCACATATCCTTCTCTTTCAGCCACGTCTCACATTAGTCTTTCTCCCTTCTGTACTTCATCCAGATTCCTACTTTTCAGTTTTTCATTTCATCCAATTCACAGGTTTCTTCTACATGCCAAGATCTTGCTCATATATTAGGGTCCATGAACACTGGGGGTTTTTCCTAAAAGACGAATCTTTCTGTAGTGTATGAAAAGCTAACTCTTTTTATTCTCAGGTCTTACCTTAAATATTCTCACTTGAAAGAAGTGGTTAGAATCTGTATAATCCAAATTAATATTTCTTTTTTTCTTTTTCTTTTGAGACAGGGTCTTGCTGTGTCACCCAGGCTGGAGTGCAGTGGCACAATCTTGGCTCACTGAAACCTCTGCCTCCTGGGTTCAAGCAGTTTTCCTTTCTCAGCCTCCTGAGTAGCTGGGACTACAAGCGCACACCACTACACCCGGCTAACTTTTTTATTTTTAGTAGAGATGGGGTTTTGCCATGTTGATCAGACTGGTCTGAAACTCCTGGACTGAAGTGATCCATCCGCCTTGGCCTCCCAAAATGCTGGGATTACAGGCATAAGCCACCACGCCCGGCCCAAATTAATATATCTATATATAAAAATTATATGTATGAATCTTATATAATCTGAATTAAGATTGTATCTAATGTTCGCCCCAAAACCCTTGTTGTATATTCAGTCCCTTGCTTCACTTTGCATGTGAACACATTTTGTAATAATCTCTTCTCTTTGCTCAGTTGGGTTTCTGTGCCTGTCTTCGTCTTCAGAATTGAAACCCTGGGAGTACAGGACTGTGGCTTTCTTATTCACCACTGCAGCTCCGTAACTAAGAGAGCATCTGATACATATGTGTGAAGGGAATTGGTTAAATATAGACCACTATGTCCAGTGGAGTCCACAGCCTATTCACTTCATGTAGTTTCCAAGAAACAAAGGCTTCTCAACATATATTAATGAATGAGATATGGGCCAGGATATCTGGTCTGGCTGGAGATGGCTTAACTTTGAGTTCACTTGAGAGGGTATCAGTGTGAGCAGGGATGCTTTCACTCACTTCAAGAATTGCATGGTGTTTAGGGGGAAGAATCACCCTGCTTCTCTGGAGAGACATGAGGGCTCTGTGGCTCCTGTGGGCTCTCAAACTGTTGGAAGATGACTGCTAAACCTGAGTTTTCAGGTCTCCTAGTTATATTCATTTAAACTTATAGATGATTTGTCACTATTTTAAGTTGTTTTTCACTGAAAATTCAGTCTGAATATAGAGCCTTATTTCATTCAGAACAGAAAGAATGGGTTACGGTGAAATCTGTTTATCTATAATTTTTAAGTAAGTACAATTTTATAAACCAGTTATTCCTAACTTGAGAGGCCTGGAGGATTTATTACAATGTGTATTTCAGGGCCACATCTGCAGAAGTTTTGATACAACATTTCCTTACTAATCCCCCTGACAGCACATTTTAGCAGGCATCCTGTGTTATTGAGAAGCAGAACGTTATGCACCACACTTTGGGAGAGAGAAGTGCATGTTGTGTTACCATTTAAAGATGCCTGGTTCTTGTGGGGCAAATTGGCAAATGATTTATCTGAACTAATGGCAGAGTGGAATTTTAATATTTTAGGGTTTTCAGGAATCTTAGAGCTGTTTTCATTTGTCTCATACATAGAGCCTGAACCTTGAAGACATTAATGAATTTGTCACAGAAATTAAATTGGGCCAAAATTTACATTTCCAACCCATGTCTGTGCTCTTCATTCTAAAGCACAATGGCCTAGAGTCATATTTTAACCTCTAACTTTTATCTTATTAAAAAATAAAATAAAATAAATAATTGTAAATACATGCATGTATTATACCTATATATACAATTTATATACATTACAATATTAATTTGAACTACACATGACATCACTAGTAAAGGCCAGTTACAGTTTAGACTGAGATAAGCCCTGTGAGAATTTACTAAGATCAAAAAGACTCCTTTTAATAGTGACTCAGTGGCACCTACTCTAAGGACAAAGGCTCCAGTATGTATCCTAATCTAAGTTATTACTGAATGTGAGTCCTGTGATAGCTTCTAATGAAAATTTCCCATTGGAAAAAATCAATGTTAATAACTGGAACTCGAGAGCTGTAATGGGTTCTGCTGTGTTTTTCGGGCTTAGACTGTGTGCTATAATATGCTAAGAAGAGGAGTTGATGACCTGTGAGCTCTGGTCACTTCCTGATCTCATTTGATTCTTTGGTCTTTAGTTTTAAAAGGGTGATCAGAGAGGTTGCTTTATAATGGAGAAGTTGAACAAAAGGACCATCAACCTGCAGGCTCACTGGCACAGCGCAAGTTTCACCGGATAAGCATTTCAGTAAAGAGGACTATTGCCAACAGCAATACTTGCAAGGAAGCTTTGTTCCAGAGAGGATTTTTGTTTTTAAAGAAGCTGCTAGAAAAACTGACACTAGAAGCTAACTAGAGTCACTCTTTCTAGATATCAATGAAATTGTAAGTCTGAAGACATTACTTACCTAGATACAGAAATGGACTTTATTTAAGAACCAACTTTATACATATCTAATATACCTAGGCTTGTTGATCAAGTTGGCTGGCTGGGGAAGAATAAGACCATCTAGAAGATCCACATGATGAGAGAAAGCATTCGGGGAGGGCAGACAGATACTTGATGCTGGCCACAGATAGAACTCAGAGACGCTCTGTGATTGAAGTGGTTCTAATACCTAGAAGCTTCGATTTGCTCTTATAACGTGTTCTAAAGCCATTTAATTCAAGACTACCCTTCCTGGTTGGTACCTGTAGATGTAATGCATCTCCTAAGGTATTACTCTAGGCTCCATCGGACAGAACAACTACATGGAGGTAGGTGGTGGAGCCTCCGGACTCCACGACACATTTCACAGTGCTGTTTACTCCAAAACACTGGCCTAATTGAACTAATGTAGCTATTGGGTAAGACGAGAAGTAATACACGAACATTCTTAAAGTCTGTTCTCTTTTGCCTTGTGACCTTAAACATTTGAAAGACCAAGATGAACACTATTGAATAGAATTGTGTTTCCATCGTCATAACTAACCTGAAAGCCTAAGTTTTACCTCTTTCACTGCACATCCGATCTATTTTATGGGCAGAAGAGCACAATGGGCTCAGCTATCCAGGCTTTAGGAGTTATTTTAATCTTTAAAGAACAATAGACACAAGTAAAAGTACATACATAAAGTAGGTATTTTATATTTAATTTTTATTTTCATATGCATGAAAAGGGTGTTCCAAAAAAAGATTAGAGAAGTCCATGGCATGTCTTTCTGGTTAATGTTACTTTATTTTTTGGTTCATCTACCATACTACTTACAAGTTACTTGATTTTGTTCATGGAAAATTATTTTAAATGAATTGATTTTACTTTTCATCAGCACAGTTGTTGACTAATACCAAAGTTAGTTAGAAGGTTATGATTTTTGTATTTATAGAATGGCAGGGGCAGCATTTAGATAATACATCATAGTAACTTGGCATTTATGAAATATTAGTTTTCCATAAACATGAACTCAGAGAGGAAGGTTACATTTTTTTAAATTATAATAACATTTTGAAAAGCATCTGTCCTTTAAAATGTTACTGAAATATATATTGGAACTGGTGTTTTAGATGCCAGTCCTTCCTGAAGAGTGTTTTGAGATTTTTTTCAAATACTGCCTCAGTTCTATATAAAATAGAAAAAATTCTGCCTTGTAAAATGACTACTGGATGTAGGTAAGAAGAAGTTAAGGAAATATTACATAAAAATAGATTTGCAAAGGTAATTTGCTGGAGGATTATTTACACTTTGATGAGTGGATCTGGATATTTTGATACTAAGTGAAAGTGGTTCCACTGGAATTAGAAGGGAACAGAGATCTGCAAGCAGGAGTGAAAAGAATGTGTGTAAGCCGGGCACGGTGGCTCATGCCTGACCTCAGGTGAGCCGCCCACTTCAGCCTCCCAAAGTGCTGGGATGACACGCTTGTTAAGTGGTACTCTAATTAATCAGTAACTTAAACCTCAAAAGAGATTCATTATGTACACAAAATTAATCTTGTGTAATCAAGTGTATAAGTAAAATTAATTGAAGAAATCAAAAAACGCACGGTGGCTGACACCTGTAATCTCAGTGCTTTCGGAAGTCCAGGTGGGAGGATCCCTTGACTTAAGGAGGCTGAGACCAGTCAAGCAACACGGTGGGACCCATCTCTATAAAAAAATTAGCCGGGGATGGTGGTGCGTGCCTGTAGTCCGAGCTACTTGAGAGGCCGAGGCAAAAGTATCGCTTGAGCCTAGGACTTGGAGTCTGAAGTGAGCTATGATCACACCACTGACTCCAGCCAGAGCAACAGAGGGAGACAATGAGAACACGTGGACACAGGAAGGGGAACATCACACTCTGGGGACTGTGGTGGGGTGGGGGGAGGGGGCAGGGACAGCATTAGGAGATACACCTAATGCTATATGACGAGTTAATGGGTGCAGCACATCAACATGGCACATGGATACATATGTAACAAACCTGCACATTGTGCACATGTACCCCAAAATTCAAAGTATAATAATAAATAAATAATAAACCACAAAACACTTGTAATTCCACATCCAGATATATAAACCACAGGAATACTTAGATAAACACACGCTATACACACATATAGTATATATATGATAAAATATATTTGTATGTTCAACTTGGGAAAGGTTGATGATTTTAGAAACAAACTAATAATTCTTTTGCCTTGTGCTCTAATGATTTTCAATATGAAGATGTATTTGGGATCAAATACATGAGGCTCCACATACAAGACATCTTTCTTTCCCCTCTTCTCAGCACCATTTTTTGGCTGATTATTGGACTACAACTGGGAGATCTAGAACTAAATTCCTGCTTAGTGTTTACTTGTTCAGAGCATAGGCTTTGAAATCGTCCTGTTTTGCCTCAGTCTCCACAGTGGTACCTACTAACCTCATGACTAGGGGATCGTGTAGCATTTCTCTAAGCCTTGTTTTCTTAGCTGTGAAGTGGTAAATTTTGGAAGTGCTTTGTTCATAGGATTTCTGTGAAAACTGAATTGGGTAAAGAATGTAAGGCATTTAGCACAGTAAAATAACCTGGATTACAGTAACTTTTCCAGGAGTGTTTATTAGTACTTAAACTGTCATTGTCATCAAAATTCTGTTTTTACATATGAACTTAGAAATGTCATTGTAACCTTCTCAACTCATTTGGTCATTTAAAATGGAGAGGTTGAGTTAGGTGTTTCTTAAATTTCTCTTTAGCTCTGATACTATGAGTCTGACGTTAAGTAATGCAAAGTTGGTAATTAAATCTTCCCCTTTCGTGATGTAGGAGAAAGGCATAAAAAATTTCTGGGTGACTGGATTCCCTTGCAAGTTTATTAGAATTGTAATTACGTAGCATTTTGAATAAAGCATTCATTCTGGAAATCATTAAGTTTATTTTTCTTAACTCCGTTATTTTGTCAACTGTGGAAAAATTGGGATTTAGGAGTAACCTCTGATTTAAAATTCCACCTACTAACCATTTAAATTGTAGTCTTGTAATTTCCTAACTTTAGTCTTGAAGGTGTTTCTCATTCTTATGCGTTATTATACTGTATTATATATTTATGCAACATAAAATTTATAGTTTTAACTATTGCACATGTTTACATATGAAAGGTGTAATTTTGAACTTATCATTATTAAATTTGCTAGTTTTGCTTCACTATTCATTTTGGACACTTATCCATATTAGTACATGCAACTCAAGTTTATTCTTTTGAGCTACTGTATATCATTCAAATGTATGAATAAATAACCTTGCTTTGGTGGACATTTAAGTATTTTCATGTATCAGTATGAAAAGCAGTTTCAAAATGAACACTCAAATATACATTGTCATATATGTGTATAATATTTGTATATATGAAGGTTCCTGTGGGTCATATATCTGAAATCAAAATTACAAGTGTTTTGTACCTTCTATAATTAATTTTACTCTCAATTTTAAGTAAACAAGATTAGTTTTTGCACATGATGCATCTCTTTATTCAGTTAAAATTACTGACATAATTAGAATACCACTTAAAACTTGAGAATATTTTCAAGGGTATTTATGCAAAACTTACATAAATGTGTTGAAAAGTCCTTTTGTATATATGTAGAGATTACATGGTATGTTAAATTCATCAATTTGCCTAAATATCAAGTTATACTTAAGTAGTGTCCATACACCATGCTTTTGCTTGACTGAACTCCAATATGTATATCGGGAGTACTTTTTAACATTCATAGGTTAAGTGGCCTGTTTTGGAAAATGATATTAAAAATGGAATTCAGATGAATGCTTAAAGATTAAAAATGAATGAGCTTTCGTATTAATCATCAATATGACAACCCTAAAGGGAAGCATGATTTTCAAATGTACCTCCTTGTAGGCAGGATAATTCAGAAATGCACAGTGCATATTAGATATGGGATTTGAGTCGTAGTGTATTTCTCTAAGAATGTAATTTATTGTACTTTCACATCCACCCCACTGAATATGCAGAGTTTAAGATGCAATGGCCAGAAGACACGAGCGTGTCACTAGAAGGATGTGGACGTGGGCTCCGGGGCTGTTGATGATGACGGTGGTGTTTTGGGGTCATCTGGGGAATGGACAAAGCCAAGGTAAGTGCAAGGATTTTCTAATTCTTTGCGAGTTGGATGCGAATTTCACTTTGTGATGAAATTATGTTTAGTGTTTGGTTTGATGTTTAAGCAATTTGTTACAATCTTCCGTCAGGTTTTTGTTACAGGGTATTGTAATATCTCTGCAGTTAAATTGAAATAGAATTAAGTGTGAGTAAATGCATCAAAATTGAAGCCATGTTTCTGAAATTGGCTTTTCTCTGTTGTAATTGATGATATGTATATATATGTGAGGTATTATGAGGCCATATATATGCGTGTGTCTCTGTTGCATTTGGTGACATGTATATATATGTGAGGTATTACGAGGCCATATAAATTCGAGTGTGTGGGTTTTGGGTGGGTGGGTGTGCCTGTGAGTTTGTGTATGTGGTATTTTACAGGAACACGTAGCATATAAAGTTGTTGTGATTTTGAAGAAAAGTTTTTGGACGTTTGTCTGTTTAGGGTTTTTATGTTTTTGGATGTTTGTCTCTTTAGGGTTTTTATGTTTAACATTTTAAAATTTCAAGAACCTATTCTTAAAGGATGTGATGTTCTTTAGAAATTAAATGAAAAATGTGACGTTTCTCGTTCTTCTGCCAAGGGTATTTAGGGGAAATTAATGAGAGAGTGGAGCTGCAAGGTTGTGGCATCCTGAAATGTCAGTTGGAGAGTAGAAAAGGGCCATAGATTTTGGAATAAGGCTTTCAATACTGATTTCATCAATAGCTGTATGGAGTGGTTTGTGCCAAATCTAGTATCTGTGAATGTATTTTGTGATAAGTATTGTATTATTTTTGGAGGTGTGTTGCCTGCTCAGATACAAATTGCAATTCTGTACTTTATGTGATAAAACATCCTGACACCCCTGAAATTTTCTTTTCCTTTCGGGGCAAGTATATTCAGCATTGATTTTCTGCATTTTCAAGGCTTGAAATGAAATCTGTGAGCAGGAAGTTTACAGAGTTATTTCAAGGGATAGATATATTTCTCCAGATAAAATTGAAAGTGTGCAGTGTTATTATATAATTGTGATGAAGTTGAGCTTTGCTAGTTTGGAGTATCTAATAAAGTTTAACACTTTTTAAAAGATCCTTCAAAAAGATCAGCTTTCTTGCCATATGTAATATTGTTCAATGAAGATTTGAAATGAAATAGATATTTTTTCAAAACCACAAATGCATCTGTGCCTTTGTATATGAACAGTTGTATATACATGTAAGCAGATAATACATTTTGTTAATTAAGATCAGCTTTGATTTTAATTTTTCTTTCCTGTCATTCAGAATTTGTATTTGCATCTAATAGAATTCTCATTTTTCTTTTGTGATAAAACTAATGTAAAATATATTCAATACACATAGTAGTTTTTTTCACCAAAGGTCTAAAACAAGAATATGTAGACAGTAGCTACGTTGGATTTCTTTGGCTATAAGAGTTGTCTATTTCTCTGGTGATGTGTAGAATTACTAAAATGCAGCATGACAACTGTTTCTCTGTAATAGTGATCCAACATGACATGTAGTATTACACAGGGTTGCTAATACCTTCCTCTGACCATCATTTCCAGTAATTGTGGCTTGTTTTAGATGAGGAATAGGTTATTAGATATTTAAAATATTTGAGAAAAATAGGTATCTTCTCTCTTATTTACCCAAACCCTTTTATTTACTCAATATTGATGGCTCAAGTATTCTATCTTTCACTAGGGACCATCATTTATTAAAAAATGGCCTGAAATCAATTCCAAGTCTAGCTGTAGTGAAGCTTCTAGTGGGAAATGCAAGTTAAGTAATTTGTTTTCTTTCTAAAAGGATAAATTAAAATAGACAATGATTCAAAGAACAAAAAAACTTAATAGAAAACATAATGGAATGCTTTGATACTATGATTCAGGGAATTTTGCTTCCTTAGTGGTAGCTAGATTGAGTGAAGGAGATTGCTTAGGTATAATGAGCAAATCTTATAATTGCAAGTATAACCCAAGCTGCATATCATCATTTAGCTCAATAAGCCTCAGTAAATATTAAATATTACCTTTTAACTTTTATGCAATTAAGCAGAATTTAAAAATAAAAGTTTTAAAAATTAAAGTTTTTATTACTAAGTATCTTTTAAAATACAAATCTCACAGCTCCTTATTGTCAAGAAAAGAACACATGAAAATTTATAAATAAGGTTTTCTCTCTATTAAATTTACAGTCTTGCATTAAATATTGGTTATTGGGACCCACCATGTCCATGATTATGATTAAGTATCAATGAAAGATGACTCTTGCAGCAAATATGCATGCAAATGTTTTAAGATTATTTTCACATTATTTCACATAATTTCTTAAGCATAATAGGATAAGTAAATTATACTTTCTACACAAGCTCTTCATATTTATGAATAGACCATGTTCTAAATTTTTCAACCATTGGGGAATCCCAATGTCATATTTATGAATGGACCATGTTCTAAATGTTTCAGTCATTGGGGAATCCCAATGTCATATTTATGAATGGACCATGTTCTAAAAGTTTCAGTCATTGGGGAATCCCAGTGTCGTATTTATGAATGGACCATGTTCTAAATGTTTCAGTCATTGGGGAATCCCAGTGTCGTATTTATGAGTGGACCATGTTCTAAATGTTTCAGTCATTGGGGAATCCCAGTGTCGTATTTATGAATGGACCATGTTCAAAATGTTTCAGTCATTGGGGAATCCCAGTGTCGTATTTATGAATCGACCATGTTCTAAATGTTTCAGTCATTGAGGAATCTTCCTAGAGAAACCGTGTGAGAAATTGTAGCTAAGCTCAAAAACGGAAGACAAAAATCGATTTAACGAGGAATGTAGATTAATGTCATAGTATTATCGCGACTGTGTGCAACCACTACTTATAAACAATGATATAAGAAATGCAATCTGAAATCTGAATTCTAAATAGGAATGTAGTGCCATTATCCCTCTGGGACCCTTAGGGTCAAAATAAGATAAAAGTGATGAATGGTGGGTTGGAAGTCAGTCAGTGATCCTTGTCAAATTTTTGTATCTGTCAAGAAAAGCATCTGCTTGAGGACATCCATTTTCCTACTTCTGAGTTACAGAATAATAGGTACTTATCCTGAATGTGACATTCCCTGACGTGGACTCTGTCTTTGCTGCTTAGGTGGTGTGTGCATGAGAAAGTGCTTAACATCTGAAAACGGAGACAATCCTTAGAGAAAGATATATATGAATTTTAAAAGGAAATATACCTACGATGGAAATAAAACAAATAGCATAAATATCTAGCTGTATTTGGTCTTTTTGGTAACTATTACAATATATACATTTTCAAACAACTAAGTTCAGCACTGACTTTGGGAGAATCTAGATAAAACTGAACTGACATATAATAAGCATTGGTGTAATTAATAGCACAGCGGGCAGAACCATGGGGGTATTTCCTGAGGAAGAGGGACTATAGAGAGGCAAAAGAAAACCCAGCTCATTCTGGGGAGTGCCAGGAGCAGTTATTATATTCAGAACTGAGAACTTATTTCTAACTCACCAACCCATAGTTCTGGCTGAAGTGCAGTGGTGCAGTCATAGCTCATTCTCAGCCCCAAACTCCTGGGTTCATATGGTCCTCTCATCTCAGCCTCCTGGTAGCTATGACCACAGGTGTGCACTACTTTGTCCAGCCAGTTTATTTTATATTTTATTTTCATTTCATTTGTAAAGACTGGGTCTTGCTATGTTGCCCAGGCAGGTCACAAACTCCTATCCTCAAGCAGTCCTCTAACCTAGGCCTCCCAAAGTACTGACATTACAGGCATGAGCCATTGCATCTGGCTCAAAAATATTTCTGTCCTAATGGCTTTAACAAAGAAGTGCCGTTTTGGGGATATATACAATGGTGTGCTGCTTGGGAGTGACAAAAAAATAATTATAAGAAGAATGGAACGAATATGTCAGTATGTTTTCAAAAGCAAGTTAGCCCAAGTTTTTAAACAAGCATAATTTTAGGGTTTTTGTAACTAACTTAGGGTTTAAATGTAGCAAAAATTTTAAACATTATCATGAATACACAGAAAATTTTAATCAATTTGGTTTCCATGATGAATTTACAAGCTTAAATTCCTAATTTCAATTTGCTGCTAGATATGAGAAAGTTTGAGATTTTGAAGAAGCAAGTGGTTCTTACAAATGTAGCAAACTTAAATTTTGAGGACAATTTAATTTAACTTCCATTTTTATGACCAGATTTTGGGTCAGCTGTTAAGCATTCAAAAAATAAAATCTGATAATATCTGGCAATTCCAATTTTCAGTTTTATTGATCTTCACCATGAAATAATATATAAGCTAAGGGGCAAAATTTTGGAAAAGCAGATCACTTTGTTGTCCTATTTAGCAAGTTCTCAAATTATGCCATCTTGGAATCATTACAAGTAATTATACGAAGACAGTATCTTGTGTTTTGTATTTCATTGTTACACATCCAATTGTTCTCTAGAGATATCAGAGAAAACCCACTCAAGAAGGGAAGGTTAGATAAACAGCCCTCTCTCTCTCTCTCTCTGTCTTTGCCTCCATTTGGTTCCTTATGTTCATTTCTCAGTGCATTTCAGTTACTTTTATTGTTCCCTTCATTTTCTCTTTCATTCCAGAAGTTTAAGTGATTGCATAATTCTTTTGACAGCTGAAAGTAGTATCCGACTTTGAATGAAAGGTTTACAGCTACAGCTTTTCAATTAGAAAATCTCAGATCATGTGATCTATGAGTTTTAATATCTTAGGATCTCGACCAGTAAGGAATAATCACTTTGAAAAACCTTGATGCTACCTAGAGTTTGTGTTTTGTGAGGTTGCTTGGTAAATTATTTTCCTTTGATAATTGAATATTGCTTCAAGAGAGGTGAGCTCAGACGTTTGGCAATGAATATTGAATGTGTATTCCAAGAGACATGACCTTAAAATATCATCAAGCTAAGTAGTAGTGAAATTGAACTCTGCTGTATAATAGAAGTCAGTGTTTCTTACATCTTTGTGATATATAAATATTTTTACATTGTGGTAGATAATAATTTGTATGGGAACATTTAATTGAATTTAATTTATCCTATGGCAGAATTATGTTGCATAGGTCATTTTAGTTTTTGATTTAAGCATCTTAAAATTACAAATGCAAATATTCAACACGTAAAACCCACATGAATACACACTCCCAAACATTTGAAATCCTAACAGTCATTTCCAACAGCTTTTTCCTACAAAAGAAGTCAGCTCTTCTTAGAGAAGACATGCATTCCCATAGCTTGAGAGGTGCACACTATAAGGTAAACAGAGAAAGGATTACAGCAGTTTAAGTATACCAGCGGATTTACTTTATAGACAATAGACTTTTGAATTACTTGTCTTCAAAATTTGGTTTCTTGAGAAAATTATCTGTGTAGATTAATCATGCATTTCAGATACTTTCCAGACATCTGAATGTTGTTTTCTTAAAAGTAGCCAGCACGCCTTTTTATGCAGTCTGCATGGGAGATAGTAAGAGATGTGTATGCTGTATATCTACTAGTAGAGATTTGTTTATGAGTGCTTCCTTAAAAAATTATTTTTTCTGAAGAAAGGGATTTCTTTTTTATAATTTAGATTAGATGATTTTAAATGTTTTTAGGTTTTAACCTCTCTGATCATCAGGGTCATTGCCATGGAAAAAATGCAAGTTATAGCATATTTCATTTTTATAAGGAAAGAAGTTGATAATTTAGACTTTTTTCTTTTACTAAATTGAATTACATCACTCAATATTTGGATGGCATTAATTCACAATAGCAACAAAAAAATCTTACTATTCAACAAAATAAAGTATGATTTCCTTCACATTTAACTTAATTTGTTCTTTAAAACATCTCCTAACGAAGGTTTTCTCATCCTCTGAAGCTGAATTTATTTAGGAAAAAATATTTTAAACACCATCCCAAGTGATATAACTATTTTTATTGAGCTTTGATGTTCTATTTGAACATATTTGAAGACTGTACAAGCACTCAGTTTAGAATTAAGATTTTATTTGGAGATTTTGGTTGTATTTGAAATCTGTTGTGGAATTAAACATGAAGAATACGTCAATTTACTAGATGTCATTGTCTATGACACATTTTAGCCTTATCTTTCTGCCTATATGTAAAGAGGAATAGAAATAATTGGTATAAACAGGAAAAAAGAAGTAAAGTGGTAGGATCAGATGTGAGAAATATATAAGCTAAGATACTCTTTTTTTGTTTGTTTGTTTTTTGTTTTTGTGAGACAGAGTCTTGCTCTGTTGCCCAGGCTGGAGTGCAGTGACACAATCTTGGCTCACTGCGGCCTCCACCTCCCAGGCTCAATGGTTCTCCTGCCTCAGCCTCCTGTGTAGCTGGGATTACAGGTACGCATCACCACACCCGGCTAATTTTTGGATTTTTAGTAGAGACTAGGTTTGACCATGTTGGCTAGGCTAGTCTCAAACTCCTGACTTCAGTTGATCCGCCCACTTCAGCCTCCCAAAATTCTGGGATTTCAAGTGTGAGCCACCAGGGCCAGCCTAAGCTAAGATATTCTAGAAGCTATTAATAGTAAAATATAATGTAAATTGTTTAAAATTAATCTGTATATGAAATTTTTTCTAGGACTTTCCTGCCAGAAAAGTAGGAATAGAATGGCAAAAGGAACGAGGTTCCTTCTACAAGTAGGCACACATCCTATTTCACTTTATCCTGTGATCAGTCTCATAACCATCTCCTGGTGTGAAGTGCTAAAACTGTGCTTTAAGAATAACTTAAGTCCTTTATGTACAAACTAAAGTATGAGAGCCTGAACCTTGGAAACCAAGAGATTCCAAAAAGCCTTATGTGTGAGACTGGGTGCCACAGATCTTGGCAGAAATTACTGCTTATTCTTAATTCTTATTGTTCCTTTCTAGCACTTCAATTTATAATGCCAATATCTACCTCAGCCTAAAGACAAGCTCTAGAATCACTTGTGTTACTTATTACATTTCTTTTAAAAAACTCATGAATTACACATGAATTTCAAAGTTGCCAACTGAGATTCCAAGGACTTAAAAAAGAAAAAACGTGGCACCTTTCCATTATAAAGGCTGTACGCAGTCTTCATAGTGTTTGTCTTTAAGGGACAACATGCCTCATCCATCAGCAACTTTTCTTCCTTAAATCATCATATCTTGCCTAAAAAGGTTTTCTGAAAACTAAGATTTGCAGATTGTTATATCACATCTTAATCTACGTATCAACTTTAGCATTATCAAAGCATGAACTGTTCTGGGTTTTCATAGTTAATTATGTTTGTGGTAATAACTGGGATGCAATTGTTTTTCTTCTGATGATTTTGTACTTGCTTTTCTTATGGTAACTTCTGATGCTTGTTTGTAAGATCTTCCTCTCTTTTCTCCATCTGGTTATCTTCTTACCTTCTGTCCTTTAACTCAGATGTCACCCACACTGTGTGTCTTTCTGGATTGCTTCTTATTTAACTGTTGCTTCTCATAGTTTACATACCTCCTCCTGTACCACACTATCAACATTTCTCAAGCTGCACTATATGCTGGGTTGTGTCTTTATTTATTTATAAGTTCCTTGATAATTCGGACTATATATTAGTATATTCAAAAAATACTTATGAAGTGTTTACTTTGGGTCAGGAATTATTGAGTGAAGGAAATTGACCAAAACTCTGCCATCATGAAGCTCGCATTCTAACTTAGGGAGACAGATAACAGACAATGAGCCACATAAATATGCAAAGTATCGTAAGTTAGATGGTGAAAAGTAATCCTGGATGGGGATCAGATAATTTTGATAGGATAATTTTTAACTGGGTAGTCAAGAAAGGCCGCACAGAGAAGATGGCAATTGGAAGAACAAGGTGGTGAGAACTGCTGAGTCTGGAGCAAACACACAATTTGGAGCAGTAGAAGATTCCAGAAGTAACAGTATAGAGGCGAAGAAGTGGGAATTGTGTGGAGTCTTTTACTTGCTGTTGTAATGACCTTGGCTATGCTTTGAAGTGAGGTGGAAAGTTGGCAGGGACCTTAGTTTTCTTTTTAATAATTCACTATGAATTTTGAACGGTCACTATTATAGACTCAATAATTTTGCTTTATTACTCTTGCAATTGACTACAAAAGAGCGTATTGAAGAAATGTTAAATTCTAATTTAAACTGATTGAAATAGGTTTTTATCTTTTTATGTTTCTCATCACTGAATATCTCATTTTTAATTAGTTTGAAAGCATTCTAAGATAGTGAGCCAATGCAATTTAGCATAATGCATAACTTATTATTCATCAGATTTAGGTATTTAACCGAGGATGCTAATTAGGAAAGTAACTTGTTCTGTTGGATGATTTTGATAAAGCTACTTTCAAATGATTATCACATCCATTGATGTCATATTAAGTTGTGTTTCTGGAAACCAAATTTAGGCAGTGGTAATGAGTTAATATCTCTAAGTGGATACCTTTTATCTCTACAGTCAAGGATACTTGAAAGTGGAAAAACATACTGGCTTCAAGTCTTGGGAACTAGGACTTACCGGAAATGTGTGTGTTTTTTTTGTTTCCTGGTGGAATTGTCTTCTCGGAAAGATGGTGTTTCCTTTTCAATAGGAAAAAATTGATCCTATGCTGCTTTACTTTAATGCTTTGCTTTTGTCAAAATAGTGTTTTCTTAGGAAAATTAACCTATCATAATATAATGAAAAGAGAAATGCTGAAGACACAAAATGATGTCCATGTTAATATTGAGTAGGAAGCATCAAGGGACATGAGAAGAGGGAAGCGAAGAGAGGGAGAAGAGAAATTTATAGTGTAACAACAATTAGTAAAAAGGATTAGCATATACATGTAGTCAATAAGTCAATAAATGGCTGTTTATAGAAAGCCTACCAGGCACTAGGGGATATAGCAGTGAAGAAGGCAAAGACACAATTGGCTATACTGTAGTGAGGAGGGAAAGAGGAGGAAGACATACAAATACCTAAAAAAAGCAATGGTGTGAAGGGCTATAAAGTACACTACTACGAAGAAGATTACATGTGATAACATGGCTGAGTAAAACTGTCAAGGAGGAAGGCACTGATCTGGCTGTAGGTATTTCAGAGCATTTTTCTCTCTGAGGAGGTAATATTTCATTTGAGAGTTGAGTGAAGACAAAGAGGAAGGTACTTTGAAGATCTGGGGTGCTCTGAGCAGAAAGAAGGGCAGATATAAAGATTCTGTAATTTAAAAAGAGAGCTTGATAGTTTCTTACAAAGAAAAGAAGGCCGGTTTGGCTGGAATGTCCATGAAGGAAGAGCATGGAGAGAGATTACATGAGTGTTCTCAGGGACCAAATCTAGATCTTATATCAAAATGTGAATATAAATTAACTACATTGAAAAGTGTATGATGGATGTGTGATACGATGAGGTTAGCTCTTAGGAGGGTGTACTATTGTGGAAGGGTACACTAGTGAAGGAAGGGGGTTCATTTAGCTGACTATTGCACCTGTCCAGTTGAAGGATGATGGTAGTTGGGATTATGAGTGTAGCAATAAAGTTGGAGAAAATCAGTTGAGATTGGAAGTTGATTTGAAGATGATTGAATTTACTGAGCAAGAATTATATCAAGGTATTTGGATTTAGGGACATGGGGGATTATGGTCACTTTTAGTGATATGGCAAAGTCTTGATGACATGAGGCAGTTTGCAAGTGACAGAGGTGTGGGTAGGTGCGTATGTGTGATTGATTTTACATTTTTTAATCTTAAATTAAGACGCTAGTTAGAATCCAAGTGGAGACATCAAGTAGGCACTGACAAGTTGACTTGGCTAGAGATGTGAGTTAGATCATCGTAGCCTATAGAGCATGCCTAAAGTCATGAATCTAGGTGAGGGGTTGGAAAACTATTATAGCCCATGAGCCAGATCTGGTCTGCCACCTATTTTTGTATGGCTCATGAGTTATAAGTACGTGTGCCATTTATAAGTCTAAAATGTAAAATACAGGGAAATTTTTCAGTAGGGATAGTTCCATAAATTTGCCTCTTGGCAACACAAAGCCTGCAATATTTACTATCTGGCTCTTTGTCAAAAATGTTACTGACTCCTGATCTGGATGAAACCCTGTGAGGAGAGAGTGTTGACAGAAGAGAGAGAAGCATCACAGTGGAAATTAAAATTATGTCAACTGAAGTGTGTAGGGTAGAGAATTTAAGCCTGAGTATAACAGTAAGAGATTAAAATAACAGTAAATTCATTATCAGCGTGATCAATGAAACCTTTGGGGGCAAAGAGGAACTATCTTCGTCACACCTTTCACTCACTCATAGAAAGATCTTAGGCAGGAAATATAACTTGTTTGAAGATCTGAGATAAGGCTAATGTAGTTTGGACAAAGAAAGCCAATGGGAGGATGACATTACATCTGGCCAAAGATTTAGGGAAGAGCCAAATACTTCAGGCTTTTTAAAGTGATCTTTAGATAAAGAGGAGGTCATCAAGGCATTCCGAATTTGGAGGATCAAATCACATCTGATGGAAAAAAATCTGGCTGTATGTGCATCTAGGATGTAAGGAAGCCAACATGGATGTGAAGTTAAAATTGTCCATTGCAAATAATAAAATGAAGGCCCCAGGTAGCCTTGGCAAGGGCAGATTTGGTATAAAATCCTTATTGGAATGGGCTTAAGCAGTAACGGGAATACGGATCTAGCTGTTGTGTTTAGTGGAATTTTATCAGTCTTTTTGTTGTGTATGATATATAGATGGTCAAAATAAGGAACTTCTACATTTTCGGTTTTTGTTTTATTGTAATTGAGATTTGAATTAAAAATAAGAAACTTTTATTTTGAAACTTGGAGACTGTGTTTAAAAAGTATAGAGTAGGGCTAGAAAAAAACCTAAAACTCTCCTGATGAGGAGAGTGCTAATCGTGACTCTAATAATAATAAAATACTTTTCTGATAATTTTTTGTGTGTTTCATTATTTATATATGTATGGGAAGTTGTACCCTAGCCACATGCCAATTCACCTGGTGAACTTGCTCTTCAACGTGGCACAAATATTTCCTTCTATCTTTAGCCTTCCGGGGTTTCTCACATGGACTATTGGCTCTTCCTACATGAACCTGCCGGTAGTACCCTGTAGGAGACATGCTACTCCATGACAACAGGCACCACGCTGTAGGGGAATTACCATACCTGTCAATCACTATCTCTAGAATGTGGCCTTTCATGAGCCCTGAGATTTCATACTGTTTCTCTGAGCTGTAACAATATTTATATTGAAAAAATAAACATGTTCTTCTATCTTTAATATTTTATATCTTATAATTTGAATATCCCATTTTCATTATACTACTTAGCTGCTAAGTTATGTTATAAAAACAAGTTTTAATTATCTGCAAACACCTTCAAATCTAATCCTTACCGGTGAAGACTGATGTCTGGTTAACATCTGTTAGGACATTTATTTCCATACAGTATTTATAGCGCCTTTTTGTTATTGATTGGTATGATAAATGTGTAACTCTTACACAAAGACAAAATTTTTAGATTTTTGTATTTAAAATACTGGTTATCAAAAGAAAAACCCAGATGTTATTTGTTTATGTTTCTGCTTGAGGTACTGAATCTATTTCAAGTCATATTTCTCAGTATTGATATACTTAATTTTGCTGAAATAATAACACACTAACTTTAGCTACTTTTTTTCTCAGTGTATCTCCTTGTCGCTCACCATTTCCGCCTCATTTCACTTCTCATCTTTATTTCTTTTTCTTTGGTCTTCTTTTACTTTAGGGATTCTTTCAATTTAGAAGTGTTCTTGTTTTCTGTTAATTACTATTCTTCTTGGATGTACACAGTTATCCTTTTCCATTTCATTTGTGAATTCATCTCAGAGGCATTTTGTATGTGCCTTTTACTCATAGCTTCTCAGAAGTCCCTTTCGAGGTTACCGATTTAACATGTCATGTACTATAAGGTTTGCATGGCATGGTGGCAGCTGACTTTGGTCTTTACAAGGATTGAAATGTTCACTCAACATGGATTGGTAGAATTTATTTTTTCCTTAAACATTTCATCGCCTTGTAAACAAACAAAAGCAAACCCAAGACTCAAAACTGACATTACTATTGGTGCCCCTGGAAATAGCTGCCTTCTCACTAAAGTAGATTTTGTCATCCAACTTTATGTGTTGTTGAACACACATGGTGCTGTATGAGCACTCACTCACTAGTCTAGAAAACATTGCTGTGACCAGTTACCAGAAAAATAAATTCAGATTGCTCTTCACCTTCCACAGATGACCCTTCTGAAAGCCATTTGAATTCATTATAAATTATAGTTATATTAGTGTGACTTTAATTCACTTGTAATCTGAACTTTATGTGCAATGCATTTTTTCCCGTGTTTAATCATTTTTGAATGCTAAATCATTTGCAAACAAATGGCTTGTCCTTGAGAAAGAATTTAAGGCTGAAAGTACATTAAGTGCCATCTGGGTATCTGTGTCAATGGTTTTGTCACTACAAATGTGTGTGTGTGTGCATATCACCTACTTTATCACATTTATTTGATAAAATTGATATGCAATCTCTAAATCATTGTGTCTCCAACTTGTGTTATGCCACAAATACAAATTTTTGTCCTAAAGTTGATGGTACCCTTTGTAAAACTAGAAGTTCTCATTTGTGCAAAGGAAGGAAAAATAAAACAAGAAACAAATTCAATAAAAAAATTAAAGGTCAGATTTCTTTTATAGCTGCTGAATTCCTTTCTTTCCTTTCCATCATCCTCACATTCCCAAATCTCAACAAAGTTAAGAAATTAAAACACACATCATGAGATCATATGTTCACCTTGTTCAGGAACTGAAGGATTACATATACAAGACTATACCTTAATAAGTAGAGGGAGAAATATGAAGATATGAATAGAATATGAAAATTTATTATAATGCAGTTGTATTCTAAAGTGTTTCCTAGGCAGGCTAAGAGTATGTTGCCAGGAAATTTTAAGAGACCCACTCCATTATATAGAAGAGGATGTGTGTAGATCTCTTAATTCTGAAATGTTTAGAACTGAGTACAACAGGTCTTTGAATAACGACGTTTCATTCAATGTCATTTCATTATGATGTTGATGAGAAAAAACAAATTGATTCCAATTGGGGTTCACTGTCTGTGTAGAGCTTATGTATTCTCCCCATGTCTGCATTGATATTCTCTGGATGCTCCAGTTTCCTCTCACTTCCCAAGGCTGTGCATGTGAGGTTGATTGACGTGTCTATGTGGTCCCAGTCTGAGTAACTGTGGGTATGTGTGAGTGCACCTGCAATGCGACGGCGCCCTGTCCAGGGCTGGTTCCCACATTGCGTCCTGAGCTGACAGGATAGGCTGCGGTCAACTGCAACCCTAAACTGAAATAAGTAGGTAAATAATGATTTTACTAGCTTTTATTAATCTTAAACGTATGAATAGCTGAAATTTATTTCAGCATTTAATATTAGAAGTGTTTTGATCTTTATTTACAAGTTTGTTGACGTTTTAGTTACCAAAAGCCATAGAAGCTGAACTCTTTTGATGTCAACCTATGGTAAAATGGGTTTCGCTGACTGTATTTTTGTACCAATTAACCATCCCCAATTTATCCCTCCGTATGCGTGTATCAAAACATCACGTGACCATAAATATATATACCTATGACCAGTTTTCAAGCACCTGTCAATGATGTTAAGTGAAGACTTATTGTAGTCCTTTTTTGGCATAACGAAAATGTGTGTGTTTTGTTCAAGATTGGAAAAGTTCTTTGTTTAAAGAACTAGACAGTAAATATTATAGGCTTTGCTGGCCATATGTAGTCTCTGTCTCTCCTTCATCTACTCATTCTTCTTCTCCCCTTCCTTCTCCTTCTTTAAACACTTCCAAAATGCCAAAACAATTTTTAGCTCTCAGCCATATGAAGCAAGCCATTGATTAAATTTGGCTTGTAGGCCCATAAGGTGTGAATTCCTTTACATCATCAGAATGCCGCATATATATGAAATGTTATCTATGAGAAATTAATGGGGCTCCCAGCAGAGAGAAATTAGCCTAAGTTAAGTTTGGGCTTTGGAATTCAGGGGAATGCCATGCACAAAAATGCTCTGCTTTTAAAACTAGTTACTAACAGTCCATTTCTGATATCAGAAATACATGAAAACTACCAATTGAACGGACATTATTCACTACTTTAGTGCTGCTACTCCTGTGTGGTGGAAAAAGAATCCAGAAAGTTTTCCTTTCCATTTGAACATTCATGCAATAAAAATTTCCAAATCTTTTTTTGAACAAATTTTTATCTTATAGCTCTCTTGTGTACTTTATAAGTACGTTTTGCTGCTTATTCTCAGTAACTGTATTGAAACAATCTGTTTTCCTTTATCAATCAAAATAAAATAAGAAATTTAGCTTAATACTAATATTAAGCTGAAGTGCAAGATATATGAAAAAGAGAGAAAAGAAGCAGGATAAACTGACCTTTTGATAACTGCAGAGGACAGCAGATCAAAGACTGGACTTTAACGTCTGACATTTTCAGAATCTATCACAGTAAGTCCACTGGGTCCAGAAATAGGTTTTAATCCTAGATTGAAATGACAATGCTGTCATGACATTGAGTTTGATGGAAAAAGTGAAGTTAAAGTTTTTCTCAATATTTTTTTAAAATCAATGATTGATTTAACTATAAAATGGACTGATTCTGAAGAACTCATTCTGACGTTGGAGGTGAAAATGCTTTTACTCTAATCATTAAAATCAATTTCTCTAGATATCTGACTTTATTCTGCTTTATAACATAAAGAATGAAACTATATTTATTAATGAAGTGTAATCTAGCAAAGTGGCATAAGCATAATTATGAGTCACTTACTAAAGTTGTGTGTTTTTTTCCATTGCATGAAAACCCTGCCTTGTTTTAATTTTTATTGACTCTTTAAAAGCAATTTTAGGTTTGTAGAAAGAAGTGAATAAGCATTCACACGTCATCCTCAGCCTCTACCCCAATTTCCCCGATTTTTAACATCTTGCAATAGTGTGGTACATTTGTTATAGTTGATGAGTCAATATTGGTACATTACTATTGACTAAAGTATGTAGTTTGTATTAGAGTTTACTCCTTGTCTTATGAATTCTATAGGTTTTGTCAAATGTGTAATGACAAATAATCCTCATTACAGTGTCATACAGAATAATGGATTCACTCTCCTAAAATTCTTCCTTGCTCCATCCGTTCATCGTTTCCTCTACTAATTTATGTAGAAGATAAATTAGTAGATTGAGTTGATGGTTATAGCAGTTTAAAGCACAGATAGAAAACTAGATTGACCTGCCTACCCAGACTGTGCTTCTCACTCTCACTGTGCCCTTTCTTAACCTTTGGAAATGCTTTTATTCATATATAAAATAGGCTATAACTTCATATAGTTGTATTACAAAAAGTTAATGCACAGAAAAAGACTTGTGCTAGGTATATGGTTTCTTCTCAGTTAAATGGAAGCCATTGCGTGTGTTTGTCAATAGAATTCGTCATACTTTATCTCACATATCTTTACGTCATTGTTGGCACATGACATGTTTAGACTGCACAAATCTCCTCCAAATCCCTAATAGCCACTGATCTCTTTACTGTCTCCATAGTTTGGCTTTCTCCAGAAGGTCATGTAGTTGAATCATACGGTATGTAGACTTTTCAGACTGGCTTCTTTCACTTGGCAATATGCATTTAAAGGTTCCTGTGTGTCTTCTGTAGCTTGACAGAATACTATTCCATTGCCTGGATATACCACAGTTTATTTTTCCATTCACTTCCTGAAGGACATTTCGATTTTAGTGATCATGAATAAGGCTCCTGTAACATTCATGGGAAGAAGGCTTTTGTGTGCATGTAAGTTTTCAAATCCTTTAAGTAAATACCGGGAATGTAATTGCTGGGTTGTGTGGTAGGAGTATGTTTAGTTTTATAAGAAACTGCCAAACTGACTGCCAAAGTAGCTGTACTATTCTGCATTCTCACAAGCAATGAATAAAAGTTCCTGTTTCTCCTCACATTTGCCAGCTTTTGGTATCATCAGACTTTTGGATATTGGTCATTTTAATAGTCATGTAATAATATCTCACGGTTGCTGTGACTTGCAGTTCCCTAATGATACATGACTAGTAACTTCAAAATCCCCATTTGACAGCTGTATTTAGACCTTTGGACTATTTTTTAAATGAGTTGTTTTCTTTCTTATTTTCGAGTTCTCTGTATACTTTAAATACCAGTAATTTATCTGATATGTTTTGAAAATGTTTTGAATATGTTTTGAAAAAATTTTCTCCCAACCTGTGGCTTTTGTTTTCATTCTAAGCACAGTTTTAATAACAAAAGTCTTTAATTTTAATGATGCTCAATTTCTCAATTTTTTCTTTGTCTAACCCAATAAATCAGAAAGCTTTTTATCATTTCACATGACTTAATATTCAGGCAAGGTCTATATAGGCCCCTTTCAAACAGTCATAAAGTTTAGAAGCTCTGACCTCACAAACAATAACAACGACAACATAGAAACAAAAATGACAGCTTTTGATGTTGTCTCAGTAATTTCTCAATTCAAGAACAGATTACTGAGCTTTATAAGCAATACGTATAGATATCAATTTCACAGTAAAATACCTTATGATATTTATCAAATCACCTTAGTTTTGGTCACTTATTACTATTAGACTAAAATGTAATTTGTCAGACATGAGAAATCCTTTGGAGTATTTTTTAGAGAACCAAGTATTTGTTTTAGCCTTTTCAGTTCTTCTCTTGCTGTTTCTCCAGTATAGTCATTCCAATTGTCTCTATAGATGTATTAATACCAGGTACATAGTAAACACAATTATCTCCCACGTGTACCCCAACCCCCTTCCCTGTTCATGCAGTGAACATAAAGGAAGCAGGTCAAAAGGAAGCAGGTCATGTACCCTGTGATGTGCTGGGTTGTAAGGAAAGGTACACAATTAATGTACCATGTCTGAGTTTTCTTCTTCTCTGTATTTGTTCCATTTAATGCATGTATGTTTTTTATTCCTTAGGCCTCTCCAGTCCTAACACACTCAGGGATACTTGATACAGCTATAAGGCTGTGTCTTTATCAGGTACCTTTGGGTTACCCCCGGCCAGGGGTGGGAAATAGAGGAAGTGAATGTCTGTATCCTCATTAAGTATCACACAGAGCAGAAACATAAAGAAGCCTGTGCCATGAATGGGTCTCTTCTTTCTCCAAAAACCACCTACCCCTTCAACTCCCACTGCTTAAAGGAAAATCTTGTATTAGTCTCCCCATTTTCTCCTCAAACTTGCTTTAGCAAAGCAGTTCCTAAACCTCTGTTAATGTATGTCCCCACCCCTAACTCAACACACAGTCTCATGTCACATCACAGAAAAGAAGTTCAAAACAAAACAAAACAAAGCCACAGTCTTATAAGAAAAATAGGTAAGTTTTACAAAAGTTGTGTACTGTATCTCTGCTTTGAATTTGTCATTGGCCAAGGATAGTAAAACTCTTGGAAAACTATAAAACAGGAACTTACGTAATATGTTTTACCCAAGATTTTTCAAACATTTTTGGAAGGATACTTATTAACATCTTGCAGAGGTAATGTTACATAAAAAACTTAGCATAAGACCAATCAGGTATTCTATGAAATAATGCAGATATATGAAAAAATAATACAATGAAATAAATGACTTTTCAAAAGGTATTTATCCTAGATCCACATTCTTTTTTTGGTTCAGGTGAGGCAATTAGAATGTGAAAAAAAGAAGCATAGAACAACTGTCTAATGAGAGGGACGAATGCTCCTGGGTGGAAAGTTATTAGAAGATAAATTAGTAGATTGACACTTTTGTGTAGTTTATATTTGGAGACATTCCTTTTTCCACTATTACCCTCTTAGCGCTCCGAATCTCCACTTGCATTTTCTACAGAAAGTGTGTTTCAGAACGGCTCAATCAAAACTAAGGTTCAACTCTTTTAGTTGAACAAACAGAACAGAAAGAAGTTTCACACAATTCTTCTGTGTAGTTTTTATTTGTAGACATTCTTTTTCCCAATATAGGCCTCTTAGCGCTCAGAATGTCCAATTGCAGTTTCTACAGAAAGAGTGTTTAAGAACGGCTCAATCAAAAGTAATGTTCAACTCTGTTAGTTGAATGCACAGAACAGAAAGAAGTTTCATACAATGCTTCTGTGTAGTTTATATTTGAACATATTCTTTTTTCCACTATTACCCACTTAGCGCTACGAATGTCCAGTTGCATTTTCTACAGACAGAATGTTTCAAAACTGCTCAATCAAAAGTATGGTTTAACTCTGTTAGCTGAATTCTCAGATAAGAAAGAAGTTTCACAGAATGCTTCTGTGTAGTTTATATTTGAATATATTCCTTTTTCCACTACTACGCTCTTAGCGCTCCAAATGTCCAGTTGCATTTTCTACAGAAAGAGTGTTCAGATCTGCTCAATCAAAAGTATGGTTTAACTCTGTTAGCTGAATGCACAGATCAGAAAGAAGTTTCACCGAATGATTCTGTGTAGTTTATATTTGAAGACATTCCTTTTTCCACTATTACCCTCTTAGCGCTCTGAATCTCCACTTGCATTTTCTACAAAAAGAGGGTTTCATAACTGCTCAAACAAAAATAAGTTTTATCTCTGTTAACTGAATTTACAGATCAGAAATAAGTTTCACAGAATGCATCTGTGTAGTTTTTATTTGAAGATATTCTTTTTCCCAATGTAGGCCTCTTAGCGCTTAGCATGTCCAATTGCAGTTTCTACAGAAAGAGTGTTTCAGAACGGCTCAATCAAAAGTAAGGTTCAACTCTGTTAGTTGAATGCACAGAACAGAAAGAATTTTCACAGAATGCTACTGTGTAGTTTATATTTGAATATATTCCTTTTTCCACTATTACCCTCTTAGCGCTCCGAATGTCCACTTGCATTTTCTACAGAAAGAGTTTTCAGAACTGCGCAATCAAAAGTATGGTTTAACTCTGTGAGCTTAATGAACATATCAGAAATAAGTTTCACACAATGCTTCTGTGTAGTTTTTATTTGAAGATATTATTTTTCCCAATAGACGCCTCTTAGCGCTCAGAATGTCCAATTGCAGTTTCTACAGAAAGAGTGTTTCAGAAAGGCTCAATCAAAAGTAAGGTTCAACTCTGTTAGTTGAATGCACAGAACAGAAAGAAGTTTCATACAATGCTTCTGTGTGGTTTATATTTGAACATATTCTTTGTTCCACTATTACCCACTTAGCGCTACGAATGTCCAGTTGCATTTTCTACAGACAGAGTGTTTCAAAACTGCTCAATCAAAAGTATGGTTTAACTCTGTTAGCTGAATGCTCAGATCAGAAAGAAGTTTCACAGAATGCTTCTGTGTAGTTTATAGTTGAATATATTCCTTTTTCCACTACTACTCTCTTAGCGCTCCAAATGTCCAGTTGCATTTTCTACAGAAAGAGTGTTCAGATCTGCTCAATCAAAAGTATGGTTTAACTCTGTTAGCTGAATGCACAGATCAGAAAGAAGTTTCACAGAATGATTCTGTGTAGTTTATATTTGGAGACATTCCTTTTTCCACTATTACCCTCTTAGCGCTCCGAATCTCCACTTGCATTTTCTACAGAAAGAGTGTTTCAGAACGGCTCAATCAAAACTAAGGTTCAACTCTTTTAGTTGAACAAACAGAACAGAAAGAAGTTTCACACAATGCTTCTGTGTAGTTTTTATTTGTAGACATTCTTTTTCCCAATATAGGCCTCTTAGCGCTCAGAATGTCCAATTGCAGTTTCTACAAAAGAGTGTTTCAGATCGGCTCAATCAAAAGTAAGGTTCAACTCTGTAAGTTGAATGCACAGAACAGAAAGAAGTTTCATACAATGCTTCTGTGTAGTTTATATTTGAACATATTCTTTTTTCCACTATTACCCACTTAGCTCTACGAATGTCCAGTTGCATTTTCTACAGACAGAGTGTTTCAAAACTGCTCAATCAAAAGTATGGTTTAACTCTGTTAGCTGAATGCTCAGATCAGAAAGAAGTTTCACAGAATGCTTCTGTGTAGTTTATATTTAAATATATTCCTTTTTCCACTACTACGCTCTTAGCGCTCCAAATGTCCAGTTCATTTTCTACAGAAAGAGTGTTCAGATCTGCTCAATCAAAAGTATGGTTTAACTCTGTTAGCTGAATGCACAGATCAGAAAGAAGTTTCACTGAATGATTCTGTGTAGTTTATATTTGAAGACATTCCTTTTTCCACTATTACCCTCTTAGTGCTCCGAATCTCCACTTGCATTTTCTACAAAAAGAGTGTTTCATAACTGCTCAATCAAAAATATGTTTTATCTCTGTTAACTGAATTTACAGATCAGAAATAAGTTTCACAGAATGCATCTGTGTAGTTTTTATTTGAAGATATTCTTTTTCCCAATGTAGGCCTCTTAGCGCTTAGCATGTCCAATTGCAGTTTCTACAGAAAGAGTGTTTCAGAACGGCTCAATCAAAAGTAAGGTTCAACTCTGTTAGTTGAATGCACAGAACAGAAAGTATTTTCACAGAATGCTACTGTGTAGTTTATATTTGAATATATTCCTTTTTCCACTATTACCCTCTTAGCGCTCCGAATGTCCACTTGCATTTTCTACAGAAAGAGTGTTCAGAACTGCGCAATCAAAAGTATGGTTTAACTCTGTTAGCTTAATGAACATATCAGAAATAAGTTTCACACAATGCTTCTGTTTAGTTTTTATTTGAAGATATTATTTTTCCCAATATAGGCCTCTTAGCGCTCAGAATGTCCAATTGCAGTTTCTACAGAAAGAGTGTTTCAGAAAGGCTCAATCAAAAGTAAGGTTCAACTCTGTTAGTTGAATGCACAGAACAGAAAGAAGTTTCATACAATGCTTCTGTGTAGTTTATATTTGAACATATTCTTTTTTCCACTATTACCCACTTAGCGCTACGAATGTCCAGTTGCATTTTCTACAGACAGAGTGTTTCAAAACTGCTCAATCAAAAGTATGGTTTAACTCTGTTAGCTGAATGCTCGGATCAGAAAGAAGTTTCACAGAATGCTTCTGTGTAGTTTATATTTGAATATATTCCTTTTTCCACTACTACTCTCTTAGCACTCCAAATGTCCAGTTGCATTTTCTACAGAAAGAGAGTTCAGATCTGCTCAATCAAAAGTATGGTTTAACTCTGTTAGCTGAATGCACAGATCAGAAAGAAGTTTCACAGAATGATTCTGTGTAGTTTATATTTGGAGACATTCCTTTTTCCACTATTACCCTCTTAGCGCTCCGATTCTCCACTTGCATTTTCTACAGAAAGAGTGTTTCAGAACGGCTCAATCAAAACTAAGGTTCAACTCTTTTAGTTGAACAAACAGAACAGAAAGAAGTTTCACACAATTCTTCTGTGTAGTTTTTATTTCTAGACATTCTTTTTCCCAATATAGGCCTCTTAGCGCTCAGAATGTCCAATTGCAGTTTCTACAGAAAGAGTGTTTCAGAACGGCTCAATCAAAAGTAAGGTTCAACTCTGTTAGTTGAATGCACAGAACAGAAAGAATTTTCATACAATGCTTCTGTGTAGTTTATATTTGAACATATTCTTTTTTCCACTATTACCCACTTAGCGCTACGAATGTCCAGTTGCATTTTCTACAGACAGAGTGTTTCAAAACTGCTCAATCAAAAGTATGGTTTAACTCTGTTAGCTGAATGCTCAGATCAGAAAGAAGTTTCACAGAATGCTTCTGTGTAGTTTATATTTGAATATATTCCTTTTTCCACTACTACTCTCTTAGCGCTCCAAATGTCCAGTTGCATTTTCTACAGAAAGAGAGTTCAGATCTGCTCAATCAAAAGTATGGTTTAACTCTGTTAGCTGAATGCACAGATCAGAAAGAAGTTTCACAGAATGATTCTGTGTAGTTTATATTTGGAGATATTCCTTTTTCCACTATTACCCTCTTAGCGCTCCGAATCTCCACTTGCATTTTCTACAGAAAGAATGTTTCAGAACGGCTCAATCAAAAATAAAGTTCAACTCTTTTAGTTGAACAAACAGAACAGAAAGAAGTTTCACACAATTCTTCTGTGTAGTTTTTATTTGTAGACATTCTTTTTCCCAATATAGGCCTCTTAGCGCTCAGAATGTCCAATTGCAGTTTCTACAGAAAGAGTGTTTAAGAACGGCTCAATCAAAAGTAAGGTTCAACTCTGTTAGTTGAATGCACAGAACAGAAAGAAGTTTCATACAATGCTTCTGTGTAGTTTATATTTGAACATATTCTTTTTTCCACTATTACCCACTTAGCGCTACGAATGTCCAGTTGCATTTTCTACAGACAGAATGTTTCAAAACTGCTCAATCAAAAGTATGGTTTAACTCTGTTAGCTGAATTCTCAGATAAGAAAGAAGTTTCACAGAATGCTTCTGTGTAGTTTATATTTGAATATATTCCTTTTTCCACTACTACGCTCTTAGCGCTCCAAATGTCCAGTTGCATTTTCTACAGAAAGAGTGTTCAGATCTGCTCAATCAAAAGTATGGTTTAACTCTGTTAGCTGAATGCACAGATCAGAAAGAAGTTTCACCGAATGATTCTGTGTAGTTTATATTTGAAGACATTCCTTTTTCCACTATTACCCTCTTAGCGCTCTGAATCTCCACTTGCATTTTCTACAAAAAGAGGGTTTCATAACTGCTCAAACAAAAATAAGTTTTATCTCTGTTAACTGAATTTACAGATCAGAAATAAGTTTCACAGAATGCATCTGTGTAGTTTTTATTTGAAGATATTCTTTTTCCCAATGTAGGCCTCTTAGCGCTTAGCATGTCCAATTGCAGTTTCTACAGAAAGAGTGTTTCAGAACGGCTCAATCAAAAGTAAGGTTCAACTCTGTTAGTTGAATGCACAGAACAGAAAGAATTTTCACAGAATGCTACTGTGTAGTTTATATTTGAATATATTCCTTTTTCCACTATTACCCTCTTAGCGCTCCGAATGTCCACTTGCATTTTCTACAGAAAGAGAGTTCAGAACTGCGCAATCAAAAGTATGGTTTAACTCTGTTAGCTTAATGAACATATCAGAAATAAGTTTCACACAATGCTTCTGTGTAGTTTTTATTTGAAGATATTTTTTTTCCCAATATAGGCCTCTTAGCGCTCAGAATGTCCAATTGCAGTTTCTACAGAAAGAGTGTTTCAGAAAGGCTCAATCAAAAGTAAGGTTCAACTCTGTTAGTTGAATGCAGAGAACAGAAAGAAGTTTCATACAATGCTTCTGTGTAGTTTATATTTGAACATATTCTTTTTTCCACTATTACCCACTTAGCGCTACGAATGTCCAGTTGCATTTTCTACAGACAGAGTGTTTCAAAACTGCTCAATCAAAAGTATGGTTTAACTCTGTTAGCTGAATGCTCAGATCAGAAAGAAGTTTCACAGAATGATTCTGTGTAGTTTATATTTGAATATATTCCTTTTTCCACTACTACTCTCTTAGCGCTCCAAATGTCCAGTTGCATTTTCTACAGAAAGAGTGTTCAGATCTGCTCAATCAAAAGTATGGTTTAACTCTGTTAGCTGAATGCACAGATCAGAAAGAAGTTTCACCGAATGATTCTGTGTAGTTTATATTTGAAGACATTCCTTTTTAGACTATTACCCTCTTAGCGCTCCGAATCTCCACTTGCATTTTCTACAAAAAGAGTGTTTCATAACTGCTCAATCAAAAATATGTTTTATCTCTGTTAACTGAATTTACAGATCAGAAATAAGTTTCACAGAATGCATCTGTGTAGTTTTTATTTGAAGATATTCTTTTTCCCAATGTAGGCCTCTTAGCGCTTAGCATGTCCAATTGCAGTTTCTACAGAAAGAGTGTTTCAGAACGGCTCAATCAAAAGTAAGGTTCAACTCTGTTAGTTGAATGCACAGAACAGAAAGAATTTTCACAGAATGCTACTGTGTAGTTTATATTTGAATATATTCCTTTTTCCACTATTACCCTCTTAGCGCTCCGAATCTCCACTTGCATTTTCTACAGAAAGTGTGTTTCAGAACGGCTCAATCAAAACTAAGGTTCAACTCTTTTAGTTGAACAAACAGAACAGAAAGAAGTTTCACACAATTCTTCTGTGTAGCTTTTATTTGTAGACATTCTTTTTCCCAATATAGGCCTCTTAGCGCTCAGAATGTCCAATTGCAGTTTCTACAGAAAGAGTGTTTCAGAACGGCTCAATCAAAAGTAAGGTTCAACTCTGTTAGTTGAATGCACAGAACAGAAAGAAGTTTCATACAATGCTTCTGTGTAGTTTATATTTGAACATATTCTTTTTTCCACTATTACCCACTTAGCGCTACGAATGTCCAGTTGCATTTTCTACAGACAGAGTGTTTCAAAACTGCTCAATCAAAAGTATGGTTTAACTCTGTTAGCTGAATGCTCAGATCAGAAAGAAGTTTCACAGAATGCTTCTGTGTAGTTTATATTTGAATATATTCCTTTTTCCACTACTACTCTCTTAGCGCTCCAAATGTCCAGTTGCATTTTCTACAGAAAGAGTGTTCAGATCTGCTCAATCAAAAGTATGGTTTAACTCTGTTAGCTGAATGCACAGATCAGAAAGAAGTTTCACCGAATGATTCTGTGTAGTTTATATTTGAAGACATTCCTTTTTCCACTATTACCCTCTTAGCGCTCCGAATCTCCACTTGCATTTTCTACAAAAAGAGTGTTTCATACCTGCTCAATCAAAAATATGTTTTATCTCTGTTAACTGAATTTACAGATCAGAAATAAGTTTCACAGAATGCATCTGTGTAGTTTTTATTTGAAGATATTCTTTTTCCCAATGTAGGCCTCTTAGCGCTTAGCATGTCCAATTGCAGTTTCTACAGAAAGAGTGTTTCAGAACGGCTCAATCAAAAGTAAGGTTCAACTCTGTTAGTTGAATGCACAGAACAGAAAGAATTTTCACAGAATGCTACTGTGTAGTTTATATTTGAATATATTCCTTTTTCCACTATGACCCTCTTAGCGCTCCGAATGTCCACTTGCATTTTCTACAGAAAGAGTGTTCAGAACTGCGCAATCAAAAGTATGGTTTAACTCTGTTAGCTTAATGAACATATCAGAAATAAGTTTCACACAATGCTTCTGTGTAGTTTTTATTTGAAGATATTATTTTTCCCCATATATGCCTCTTAGCGCTCAGAATGTCCAATTGCAGTTTCTACAGAAAGAGTGTTTCAGAAAGGCTCAATCAAAAGTAAGGTTCAACTCTGTTAGTTGAATGCAGAGAACAGAAAGAAGTTTCATACAATGCTTCTGTGTAGTTTATATTTGAACATATTCTTTTTTCCACTATTACCCACTTAGCGCTAAGAATGTCCAGTTGCATTTTCTACAGACAGAGTGTTTCAAAACTGCTCAATCAAAAGTATGGTTTAACTCTGTTAGCTGAATGCACAAATCAGAAAGAAGTTTCACAGAATGCTTCTGTGTAGTTTATATTTGAATATATTCCTTTTTCCACTATTACCCTCTTAGCGCTCCGAATGTCCACTTGCATTTTCTACAGAAAGAGAGTTCAGAACTGCGCAATCAAAAGTATGGTTTAACTCTGTTAGCTTAATGAACATATCAGAAATAAGTTTCACACAATGCTTCTGTGTAGTTTTTATTTGAAGATATTTTTTTTCCCAATATAGGCCTCTTAGCGCTCAGAATGTCCAATTGCAGTTTCTACAGAAAGAGTGTTTCAGAAAGGCTCAATCAAAAGTAAGGTTCAACTCTGTTAGTTGAATGCAGAGAACAGAAAGAAGTTTCATACAATGCTTCTGTGTAGTTTATATTTGAACATATTCTTTTTTCCACTATTACCCACTTAGCGCTACGAATGTCCAGTTGCATTTTCTACAGACAGAGTGTTTCAAAACTGCTCAATCAAAAGTATGGTTTAACTCTGTTAGCTGAATGCTCAGATCAGAAAGAAGTTTCACAGAATGATTCTGTGTAGTTTATATTTGAATATATTCCTTTTTCCACTACTACTCTCTTAGCGCTCCAAATGTCCAGTTGCATTTTCTACAGAAAGAGTGTTCAGATCTGCTCAATCAAAAGTATGGTTTAACTCTGTTAGCTGAATGCACAGATCAGAAAGAAGTTTCACCGAATGATTCTGTGTAGTTTATATTTGAAGACATTCCTTTTTAGACTATTACCCTCTTAGCGCTCCGAATCTCCACTTGCATTTTCTACAAAAAGAGTGTTTCATAACTGCTCAATCAAAAATATGTTTTATCTCTGTTAACTGAATTTACAGATCAGAAATAAGTTTCACAGAATGCATCTGTGTAGTTTTTATTTGAAGATATTCTTTTTCCCAATGTAGGCCTCTTAGCGCTTAGCATGTCCAATTGCAGTTTCTACAGAAAGAGTGTTTCAGAACGGCTCAATCAAAAGTAAGGTTCAACTCTGTTAGTTGAATGCACAGAACAGAAAGAATTTTCACAGAATGCTACTGTGTAGTTTATATTTGAATATATTCCTTTTTCCACTATTACCCTCTTAGCGCTCCGAATCTCCACTTGCATTTTCTACAGAAAGTGTGTTTCAGAACGGCTCAATCAAAACTAAGGTTCAACTCTTTTAGTTGAACAAACAGAACAGAAAGAAGTTTCACACAATTCTTCTGTGTAGCTTTTATTTGTAGACATTCTTTTTCCCAATATAGGCCTCTTAGCGCTCAGAATGTCCAATTGCAGTTTCTACAGAAAGAGTGTTTCAGAACGGCTCAATCAAAGGTAAGGTTCAACTCTGTTAGTTGAATGCACAGAACAGAAAGAAGTTTCATACAATGCTTCTGTGTAGTTTATATTTGAACATATTCTTTTTTCCACTATTACCCACTTAGCGCTACGAATGTCCAGTTGCATTTTCTACAGACAGAGTGTTTCAAAACTGCTCAATCAAAAGTATGGTTTAACTCTGTTAGCTGAATGCTCAGATCAGAAAGAAGTTTCACAGAATGCTTCTGTGTAGTTTATATTTGAATATATTCCTTTTTCCACTACTACTCTCTTAGCGCTCCAAATGTCCAGTTGCATTTTCTACAGAAAGAGTGTTCAGATCTGCTCAATCAAAAGTATGGTTTAACTCTGTTAGCTGAATGCACAGATCAGAAAGAAGTTTCACCGAATGATTCTGTGTAGTTTATATTTGAAGACATTCCTTTTTCCACTATTACCCTCTTAGCGCTCCGAATCTCCACTTGCATTTTCTACAAAAAGAGTGTTTCATAACTGCTCAATCAAAAATATGTTTTATCTCTGTTAACTGAATTTACAGATCAGAAATAAGTTTCACAGAATGCATCTGTGTAGTTTTTATTTGAAGATATTCTTTTTCCCAATGTAGGCCTCTTAGCGCTTAGCATGTCCAATTGCAGTTTCTACAGAAAGAGTGTTTCAGAACGGCTCAATCAAAAGTAAGGTTCAACTCTGTTAGTTGAATGCACAGAACAGAAAGAATTTTCACAGAATGCTACTGTGTAGTTTATATTTGAATATATTCCTTTTTCCACTATGACCCTCTTAGCGCTCCGAATGTCCACTTGCATTTTCTACAGAAAGAGTGTTCAGAACTGCGCAATCAAAAGTATGGTTTAACTCTGTTAGCTTAATGAACATATCAGAAATAAGTTTCACACAATGCTTCTGTGTAGTTTTTATTTGAAGATATTATTTTTCCCCATATATGCCTCTTAGCGCTCAGAATGTCCAATTGCAGTTTCTACAGAAAGAGTGTTTCAGAAAGGCTCAATCAAAAGTAAGGTTCAACTCTGTTAGTTGAATGCAGAGAACAGAAAGAAGTTTCATACAATGCTTCTGTGTAGTTTATATTTGAACATATTCTTTTTTCCACTATTACCCACTTAGCGCTAAGAATGTCCAGTTGCATTTTCTACAGACAGAGTGTTTCAAAACTGCTCAATCAAAAGTATGGTTTAACTCTGTTAGCTGAATGCACAAATCAGAAAGAAGTTTCACAGAATGCTTCTGTGTAGTTTATATTTGAATATATTCCTTTTTCCAGTATTACTCTCTTAGCGCTCCAAATGTCCAGTTGCATTTTCTACAGAAAGAGTGTTCAGATCTGCTCAATCAAAAGTATGGTTTAACTCTGTTAGCTGAATGCACAGATCAGAAAGAAGTTTCACAGAATGATTCTGTGTAGTTTATATTTGGAGACATTCCTTTTTCCACTATTACCCTCTTAGCGCTCCGAATCTCCACTTCCATTTTCTACAGAAAGTGTGTTTCAGAACGGCTCAATCAAAACTAAGGTTCAACTCTTTTAGTTGAACAAACAGAACAGAAAGAAGTTTCACACAATTCTTCTGTGTAGCTTTTATTTGTAGACATTCTTTTTCCCAATATAGGCCTCTTAGCGCTCAGTATGTCCAATTGCAGTTTCTACAGAAAGAGTGTTTCAGAACGGCTCAATCAAAAGTAAGGTTCAACTCTGTTAGTTGAATGCACAGAACAGAAAGAAGTTTCATACAATGCTTCTGTGTAGTTTATATTTGAACATATTCTTTTTTCCACTATTACCCACTTAGCGCTACGAATGTCCAGTTGCATTTTCTACAGACAGAGTGTTTCAAAACTGCTCAATCAAAAGTATGGTTTAACTCTGTTAGCTGAATGCTCAGATCAGAAAGAAGTTTCACAGAATGCTTCTGTGTAGTTTATATTTGAATATATTCCTTTTTCCACTACTACGCTCTTAGCGCTCCAAATGTCCAGTTGCATTTTCTACAGAAAGAGTGTTCAGATCTGCTCAATCAAAAGTATGGTTTAACTCTGTTAGGTGAATGCACAGATCAGAAAGAAGTTTCACCGAATGATTCTGTGTAGTTTATATTTGAAGACATTCCTTTTTCCACTATTACCCACTTAGCGCTCCGAATCTCCACTTGCATTTTCTACAAAAAGAGTGTTTCATAACTGCTCAATCAAAAATATGTTTTATCTCTGTTAACTGAATTTACAGATCAGAAATAAGTTTCACAGAATGCATCTGTGTAGTTTTTATTTGAAGATATTCTTTTTCAAAATGTAGGCCTCTTAGTGCTTAGCATGTCCAATTGCAGTTTCAACAGAAAGAGTGTTTCAGAACGGCTCAATCAAAAGTAAGGTTCAACTCTGTTAGTTGAATGCACAGAACAGAAAGTATTTTCACAGAATGCTACTGTGTAGTTTATATTTGAATATATTCCTTTTTCCACTATTACCCTCTTAGCGCTCCGAATGTCCACTTGCATTTTCTACAGAAAGAGAGTTCAGAACTGCGCAATCAAAAGTATGGTTTAACTCTGTTAGCTTAATGAACATATCAGAAATAAGTTTCACACAATGCTTCTGTGTAGTTTTTATTTGAAGATATTATTTTTCCCAATATAGGCCTCTTAGCGCTCAGAATGTCCAATTGCAGTTTCTACAGAAAGAGTGTTTCAGAAAGGCTCAATCAAAAGTGAGGTTCAACTCTGTTAGTTGAATGCAGAGAACAGAAAGAAGTTTCATACAATGCTTCTGTGTAGTTTATATTTGAACATATTCTTTTTTCCACTATTACCCACTTAGCGCTACGAATGTCCAGTTGCATTTTCTACAGACAGAGTGTTTCAAAACTGCTCAATCAAAAGTATGGTTTAACTCTGTTAGCTGAATGCTCAGATCAGAAAGAAGTATCACAGAATGATTCTGTGTAGTTTATATTTGAATATATTCCTTTTTCCACTACTACTCTCTTAGCGCTCCAAATGTCCAGTTGCATTTTCTACAGAAAGAATGTTCAGATCTGCTCAATCAAAAGTATGGTTTAACTCTGTTAGCTGAATGCACAGATCAGAAAGAAGTTTCACAGAATGATTCTGTGTAGTTTATATTTGGAGACATTCCTTTTTCCACTATTACCCTCTTAGCGCTCCGAATCTCCACTTGCATTTTCTACAGAAAGTGTGTTTCAGAACGGCTCAATCAAAACTAAGGTTCAACTCTTTTAGTTGAACAAACAGAACAGAAAGAAGTTTCACACAATTCTTCTGTGTAGTTTTTATTTGAAGATATTATTTTTCCCAATATACGCCTCTTAGCGCTCAGAATGTCCAATTGCAGTTTCTACAGAAAGAGTGTTTCAGAACGGCTCAATCAAAAGTAAGGTTCAACTCTGTTAGTTGAATGCACAGAACAGAAAGAAGTTTCATACAATGCTTCTGTGTAGTTTATATTTGAACATATTCTTTTTTCCACTATTACCCACTTAGCGCTACGAATGTCCAGTTGCATTTTCTACAGACAGAGTGTTTCAAAACTGCTCAATCAAAAGTATGGTTTAACTCTGTTAGCTGAATGCTCAGATCAGAAAGAAGTTTCACAGAATGATTCTGTGTAGTTTATATTTGAATATATTCCTTTTTCCACTACTACTCTCTTAGCGCTCCAAATGTCCAGTTGCATTTTCTACAGAAAGAGTGTTCAGATCTGCTCAATCAAAAGTATGGTTTAACTCTGTTAGCTGAATGCACAGATCAGAAAGAAGTTTCACCGAATGATTCTGTGTAGTTTATATTTGAAGACATTCCTTTTTCCACTATTACCCTCTTAGCGCTCCGAATCTCCACTTGCATTTTCTACAAAAAGAGTGTTTCATAACTGCTCAATCAAAAATATGTTTTATCTCTGTTAACTGAATTTACAGATCAGAAATAAGTTTCACAGAATGCATCTGTGTAGTTTTTATTTGAAGATATTCTTTTTCCCAATGTAGGCCTCTTAGCGCTTAGCATGTCCAATTGCAGTTTCTACAGAAAGAGTGTTTCAGAACGGCTCAATCAAAAGTAAGGTTCAACTCTGTTAGTTGAATGCACAGAACAGAAAGTATTTTCACAGAATGCTACTGTGTAGTTTATATTTGAATATATTCCTTTTTCCACTATTACCCTCTTAGCGCTCCGAATCTCCATTTGCATTTTCTACAGAAAGAGTGTGCAGAACTGCGCAATCAAAAGTATGGTTTAACTCTGTTAGCTTAATGAACATATCAGAAATAAGTTTCACACAATGCTTCTGTGTAGTTTTTATTTGAAGATATTATTTTTCCCAATATATGCCTCTTAGCGCTCAGAATGTCCAATTGCAGTTTCTACAGAAAGAGTGTTTCAGAAATGCTCAATCAAAAGTAAGGTTCAACTCTGTTAGTTGAATGCAGAGAACAGAAAGAAGTTTCATACAATGCTTCTGTGTAGTTTATATTTGAACATATTCTTTTTTCCACTATTACCCACTTAGCGCTAAGAATGTCCAGTTGCATTTTCTACAGACAGAGTGTTTCAAAACTGCTCAATCAAAAGTATGGTTTAACTCTGTTAGCTGAATGCACAGATCAGAAAGAAGTTTCACAGAATGCTTCTGTGTAGTTTATATTTGAATATATTCCTTTTTCCAGTATTACTCTCTTAGCGCTCCAAATGTCCAGTTGCATTTTCTACAGAAAGAGTGTTCAGATCTGCTCAATCAAAAGTATGCTTTAACTCTGTTAGCTGAATGCACAGATCAGAAAGAAGTTTCACAGAATGATTCTGTGTAGTTTATATTTGGAGACATTCCTTTTTCCACTATTACCCTCTTAGCGCTCCGAATCTCCACTTCCATTTTCTACAGAAAGTGTGTTTCAGAACGGCTCAATCAAAACTAAGGTTCAACTCTTTTAGTTGAACAAACAGAACAGAAAGAAGTTTCACACAATTCTTCTGTGTAGCTTTTATTTGTAGACATTCTTTTTCCCAATATAGGCCTCTTAGCGCTCAGAATGTCCAATTGCAGTTTCTACAGAAAGAGTGTTTCAGAACGGCTCAATCAAAAGTAAGGTTCAACTCTGTTAGTTGAATGCACAGAACAGAAAGAAGTTTCATACAATGCTTCTGTGTAGTTTATATTTGAACATATTCTTTTTTCCACTATTACCCACTTAGCGCTACGAATGTCCAGTTGCATTTTCTACAGACAGAGTGTTTCAAAACTGCTCAATCAAAAGTATGGTTTAACTCTGTTAGCTGAATGCTCAGATCAGAAAGAAGTTTCACAGAATGCTTCTGTGTAGTTTATATTTGAATATATTCCTTTTTCCACTACTACGCTCTTAGCGCTCCAAATGTCCAGTTGCATTTTCTACAGAAAGAGTGTTCAGATCTGCTCAATCAAAAGTATGGTTTAACTCTGTTAGCTGAATGCACAGATCAGAAAGAAGTTTCACCGAATGATTCTGTGTAGTTTATATTTGAAGACATTCCTTTTTCCACTATTACCCTCTTAGCGCTCCGAATCTCCACTTGCATTTTCTACAAAAAGAGTGTTTCATAACTGCTCAATCAAAAATATGTTTTATCTCTGTTAACTGAATTTACAGATCAGAAATAAGTTTCACAGAATGCATCTGTGTAGTTTTTATTTGAAGATATTCTTTTTCCCAATGTAGGCCTCTTAGCGCTTAGCATGTCCAATTGCAGTTTCTACAGAAAGAGTGTTTCAGAACGGCTCAATCAAAAGTAAGGTTCAACTCTGTTAGTTGAATGCACAGAACAGAAAGTATTTTCACAGAATGCTACTGTGTAGTTTATATTTGAATATATTCCTTTTTCCACTATTACCCTCTTAGCGCTCCGAATCTCCATTTGCATTTTCTACAGAAAGAGTGTGCAGAACTGCGCAATCAAAAGTATGGTTTAACTCTGTTAGCTTAATGAACATATCAGAAATAAGTTTCACACAATGCTTCTGTGTAGTTTTTATTTGAAGATATTATTTTTCCCAATATATGCCTCTTAGCACTCAGAATGTCCAATTGCAGTTTCTACAGAAAGAGTGTTTCAGAAATGCTCAATCAAAAGTAAGGTTCAACTCTGTTAGTTGAATGCAGAGAACAGAAAGAAGTTTCATACAATGCTTCTGTGTAGTTTATATTTGAACATATTCTTTTTTCCACTATTACCCACTTAGCGCTAAGAATGTCCAGTTGCATTTTCTACAGACAGAGTGTTTCAAAACTGCTCAATCAAAAGTATGGTTTAACTCTGTTAGCTGAATGCACAGATCAGAAAGAAGTTTCACAGAATGCTTCTGTGTAGTTTATATTTGAATATATTCCTTTTTCCAGTATTACTCTCTTAGCGCTCCAAATGTCCAGTTGCATTTTCTACAGAAAGAGTGTTCAGATCTGCTCAATCAAAAGTATGCTTTAACTCTGTTAGCTGAATGCACAGATCAGAAAGAAGTTTCACAGAATGATTCTGTGTAGTTTATATTTGGAGACATTCCTTTTTCCACTATTACCCTCTTAGCGCTCCGAATCTCCACTTCCATTTTCTACAGAAAGTGTGTTTCAGAACGGCTCAATCAAAACTAAGGTTCAACTCTTTTAGTTGAACAAACAGAACAGAAAGAAGTTTCACACAATTCTTCTGTGTAGCTTTTATTTGTAGACATTCTTTTTCCCAATATAGGCCTCTTAGCGCTCAGAATGTCCAATTGCAGTTTCTACAGAAAGAGTGTTTCAGAACGGCTCAATCAAAAGTAAGGTTCAACTCTGTTAGTTGAATGCACAGAACAGAAAGAAGTTTCATACAATGCTTCTGTGTAGTTTATATTTGAACATATTCTTTTTTCCACTATTACCCACTTAGCGCTACGAATGTCCAGTTGCATTTTCTACAGACAGAGTGTTTCAAAACTGCTCAATCAAAAGTATGGTTTAACTCTGTTAGCTGAATGCTCAGATCAGAAAGAAGTTTCACAGAATGCTTCTGTGTAGTTTATATTTGAATATATTCCTTTTTCCACTACTACGCTCTTAGCGCTCCAAATGTCCAGTTGCATTTTCTACAGAAAGATTGTTCAGATCTGCTCAATCAAAAGTATGGTTTAAATCTGTTAGCTGAATGCACAGATCAGAAAGAAGTTTCACCGAATGATTCTGTGTAGTTTATATTTGAAAACATTACTTTTTCCACTATTACCCACTTAGCGCTCCGAATCTCCACTTGCATTTTCTACAAAAAGAGTGTTTCATAACTGCTCAATCAAAAATATGTTTTATCTCTGTTAACTGAATTTACAGATCAGAAATAAGTTTCACAGAATGCATCTGTGTAGTTTTTATTTGAAGATATTATTTTTCCCAATGTAGGCCTCTTAGCGCTTAGCATGTCCAATTGCAGTTTCTACAGAAAGAGTGTTTCAGAACGGCTCAATCAAAAGTAAGGTTCAACTCTGTTAGTTGAATGCACAGAACAGAAAGAATTTTCACAGAATGCTACTGTGTAGTTTATATTTGAATATATTCCTTTTTCCACTATTACCATCTTAGCGCTCCGAATGTCCACTTGCATTTTCTACAGAAAGAGTGTTCAGAACTGCGCAATCAAAAGTATGGTTTAACTCTGTTAGCTTAATGAACATATCAGAAATAAGTTTCACACAATGCTTCTGTGTAGTTTTTATTTGAAGATATTATTTTTCCCAATATATGCCTCTTAGCGCTCAGAATGTCCAATTGCAGTTTCTACAGAAAGAGTGTTTCAGAAAGGCTCAATCAAAAGTAAGGTTCAACTCTGTTAGTTGAATGCAGAGAACAGAAAGAAGTTTCATACAATGCTTCTGTGTAGTTTATATTTGAACATATTCTTTTTTCCACTATTACCCACTTAGCGCTAAGAATGTCCAGTTGCATTTTCTACAGACAGAGTGTTTCAAAACTGCTCAATCAAAAGTATGGTTTAACTCTGTTAGCTGAATGCACAGATCAGAAAGAAGTTTCACAGAATGTTTCTGTGTAGTTTATATTTGAATATATTCCTTTTTCCAGTATTACTCTCTTAGCACTCCAAATGTCCAGTTGCATTTTCTACAGAAAGAGTGTTCAGATCTGCTCAATCAAAAGTATGCTTTAACTCTGTTAGCTGAATGCACAGATCAGAAAGAAGTTTCACAGAATGATTCTGTGTAGTTTATATTTGGAGACATTCCTTTTTCCACTATTACCCTCTTAGCGCTCCGAATCTCCACTTCCATTTTCTACAGAAAGTGTGTTTCAGAACGGCTCAATCAAAACTAAGGTTCAACTCTTTTAGTTGAACAAACAGAACAGAAAGAAGTTTCACACAATTCTTCTGTGTAGCTTTTATTTGTAGACATTCTTTTTCCCAATATAGGCCTCTTAGCGCTCAGAATGTCCAATTGCAGTTTCTACAGAAAGAGTGTTTCAGAACGGCTCAATCAAAAGTAAGGTTCAACTCTGTTAGTTGAATGCACAGAACAGAAAGAAGTTTCATACAATGTTTCTGTGTAGTTTATATTTGAACATATTCTTTTTTCCACTATTACCCACTTAGCGCTACGAATGTCCAGTTGCATTTTCTACAGACAGAGTGTTTCAAAACTGCTCAATCAAAAGTATGGTTTAACTCTGTTAGCTGAATGCTCAGATCAGAAAGAAGTTTCACAGAATGCTTCTGTGTAGTTTATATTTGAATATATTCCTTTTTCCACTACTACGCTCTTAGCGCTCCAAATGTCCAGTTGCATTTTCTACAGAAAGAGTGTTCAGATCTGCTCAATCAAAAGTATGGTTTAACTCTGTTAGCTGAATGCACAGATCAGAATGAAGTTTCACCGAATGATTCTGTGTAGTTTATATTTGAAGACATTACTTTTTCCACTATTACCCACTTAGCGCTCCGAATCTCCACTTGCATTTTCTACAAAAAGAGTGTTTCATAACTGCTCAATCAAAAATATGTTTTATCTCTGTTAACTGAATTTACAGATCAGAAATAAGTTTCACAGAATGCATCTGTGTAGTTTTTATTTGAAGATATTCTTTTTCAAAATGTAGGCCTCTTAGTGCTTAGCATGTCCAATTGCAGTTTCTACAGAAAGAGTGTTTCAGAACGGCTCAATCAAAAGTAAGGTTCAACTCTGTTAGTTGAATGCACAGAACAGAAAGTATTTTCACAGAATGCTACTGTGTAGTTTATATTTGAATATATTCCTTTTTCCACTATTACCCTCTTAGCGCTCCGAATGTCCACTTGCATTTTCTACAGAAAGAGAGTTCAGAACTGCGCAATCAAAAGTATGGTTTAACTCTGTTAGCTTAATGAACATATCAGAAATAAGTTTCACACAATGCTTCTGTGTAGTTTTTATTTGAAGATATTATTTTTCCCAATATAGGCCTCTTAGCGCTCAGAATGTCCAATTGCAGTTTCTACAGAAAGAGTGTTTCAGAACGGCTCAATCAAAAGTAAGGTTCAACTCTGTTAGTTGAATGCACAGAACAGAAAGAAGTTTCATTCAATGCTTCTGTGTAGTTTATATTTGAACATATTCTTTTTTCCACTATTACCCACTTAGCGCTACGAATGTCCAGTTGCATTTTCTACAGACAGAGTGTTTCAAAACTGCTCAATCAAAAGTATGGTTTAACTCTGTTAGCTGAATGCTCAGATCAGAAAGAAGTTTCACAGAATGCTTCTGTGTAGTTTATATTTGAATATATTCCTTTTTCCACTACTACACTCTTAGCGCTCCAAATGTCCAGTTGCATTTTCTACAGAAAGAGTGTTCGGATCTGCTCAATCAAAAGTATGGTTTAACTCTGTTAGCTGAATGCACAGATCAGAAAGAAGTTTCACCGAATGATTCTGTGTAGTTTATATTTGAAGACATTCCTTTTTCCACTATTACCCTCTTAGCGCTCCGAATCTCCACTTGCATTTTCTACAAAAAGAGTGTTTCATAACTGCTCAATCAAAAATATGTTTTATCTCTGTTAACTGAATTTACAGATCAGAAATAAGTTTCACAGAATGCATCTGTGTAGTTTTTATTTGAAGATATTCTTTTTCCCAATGTAGGCCTCTTAGCGCTTAGCATGTCCAATTGCAGTTTCTACAGAAAGAGTGTTTCAGAACGGCTCAATCAAAAGTAAGGTTCAACTCTGTTAGTTGAATGCACAGAACAGAAAGAATTTTCACAGAATGCTACTGTGTAGTTTATATTTGAATATATTCCTTTTTCCACTATGAACCTCTTAGCGCTCCGAATGTCCACTTGCATTTTCTACAGAAAGAGTGTTCAGAACTGCGCAATCAAAAGTATGGTTTAACTCTGTTAGCTTAATGAACATATCAGAAATAAGTTTCACACAATGCTTCTCTGTAGTTTTTATTTGTAGACATTCTTTTTCCCAATATAGGCCTCTTAGCGCTCAGAATGTACAATTGCAGTTTCTACAGAAAGAGTGTTTCAGAATGGCTCAATCAAAAGTAAGGTTCAACTCTGTTAGTTGAATGCACAGAACAGAAAGATGTTTCATACAATGCTTCTGTGTAGTTTATATTTGAACATATTCTTTTTTCCACTATTACCCACTTAGCGCTACGAATGTCCAGTTGCATTTTCTACAGACAGAGTGTTTCAAAACTGCTCAATCAAAAGTATGTTTTAACTCTGTTAGCTGAATGCTCAGATCAGAAAGAAGTTTCACAGAATGCTTCTGTGTAGTTTATATTTGAATGTATTCCTTTTTCCACTACTACGCTCTTAGCGCTCCAAATGTCCAGTTGCATTTTCTACAGAAAGAGTGTTCAGATCTGCTCAATCAAAATTATGGTTTAACTCTGTTAGCTGAATGCACAGATCAGAAAGAAGTTTCACCGAATGATTCTGTGTAGTTTATATTTGAAGACATTCCTTTTTCCACTATTACCCTCTTAGCGCTCCGAATCTCCACTTGCATTTTCAACAAAAAGAGTGTTTCATAACTGCTCAATCAAAAATATGTTTTATCTCTGTTAACTGAATTTACAGATCAGAAATAAGTTTCACAGAATGCATCTGTGTAGTTTTTATTTGAAGATATTCTTTTTCAAAATGTAGGCCACTTAGCGCTAGCATGTCCAATTGCAGTTTCTACAGAAAGAGTGTTTCAGAACGGCTCAATCAAAAGTAAGGTTCAACTCTGTTAGTTGAATGCACAGAACAGAAAGTATTTTCACAGAATGCTACTCTGTAGTTTATATTTGAATATATTCTTTTTCCACTATTACCCTCTTAGCGCTCCGAATGTCCACTTGCATTTTCTACAGAAAGAGAGTTCAGAACTGCGCAATCAAAAGTATGGTTTAACTCTGTTAGCTTAATGAACATATCAGAAATAAGTTTCACACAATGCTTCTGTGTAGTTTTTATTTGAAGATATTATTTTTCCCAATATAGGCCTCTTAGCGCTCAGAATGTCCAATTGCAGTTTCTACAGAAAGAGTGTTTCAGAAAGGCTCAATCAAAAGTAAGGTTCAACTCTGTTAGTTGAATGCAGAGAACAGAAAGAAGTTTCATACAATGCTTCTGTGTAGTTTATATTTGAACATATTTTTTTTCCACTATTACCCACTTAGCGCTACGAATGTCCATTTGCATATTCTACAGACAGATTGTTTCAAAACTGCTCAATCAAAAGTATGGTTTAACTCTGTTAGCTGAATGCTCAGATCAGAAAGAAGTTTCACAGAATGCTTCTGTGTAGTTTATATTTGAATATATTCCTTTTTCCACTACTACGCTCTTAGCGCTCCAAATGTCCAGTTGCATTTTCTACAGAAAGAGTGTTCAGATCTGCTCAATCAAAAGTATGGTTTAACTCTGTTAGCTGAATGCACAGATCAGAATGAAGTTTCACCGAATGATTCTGTGTAGTTTATATTTGAAGACATTACTTTTTCCACTATTACCCACTTAGCGCTCCGAATCTCCACTTGCATTTTCTACAAAAAGAGTGTTTCATAACTGCTCAATCAAAAATATGTTTTATCTCTGTTAACTGAATTTACAGATCAGAAATAAGTTTCACAGAATGCATCTGTGTAGTTTTTATTTGAAGATATTCTTTTTCAAAATGTAGGCCTCTTAGTGCTTAGCATGTCCAATTGCAGTTTCTACAGAAAGAGTGTTTCAGAACGGCTCAATCAAAAGTAAGGTTCAACTCTGTTAGTTGAATGCACAGAACAGAAAGTATTTTCACAGAATGCTACTGTGTAGTTTATATTTGAATATATTCCTTTTTCCACTATTACCCTCTTAGCGCTCCGAATGTCCACTTGCATTTTCTACAGAAAGAGAGTTCAGAACTGCGCAATCAAAAGTATGGTTTAACTCTGTTAGCTTAATGAACATATCAGAAATAAGTTTCACACAATGCTTCTGTGTAGTTTTTATTTGAAGATATTATTTTTCCCAATATAGGCCTCTTAGCGCTCAGAATGTCCAATTGCAGTTTCTACAGAAAGAGTGTTTCAGAACGGCTCAATCAAAAGTAAGGTTCAACTCTGTTAGTTGAATGCACAGAACAGAAAGAAGTTTCATTCAATGCTTCTGTGTAGTTTATATTTGAACATATTCTTTTTTCCACTATTACCCACTTAGCGCTACGAATGTCCAGTTGCATTTTCTACAGACAGAGTGTTTCAAAACTGCTCAATCAAAAGTATGGTTTAACTCTGTTAGCTGAATGCTCAGATCAGAAAGAAGTTTCACAGAATGCTTCTGTGTAGTTTATATTTGAATATATTCCTTTTTCCACTACTACACTCTTAGCGCTCCAAATGTCCAGTTGCATTTTCTACAGAAAGAGTGTTCGGATCTGCTCAATCAAAAGTATGGTTTAACTCTGTTAGCTGAATGCACAGATCAGAAAGAAGTTTCACCGAATGATTCTGTGTAGTTTATATTTGAAGACATTCCTTTTTCCACTATTACCCTCTTAGCGCTCCGAATCTCCACTTGCATTTTCTACAAAAAGAGTGTTTCATAACTGCTCAATCAAAAATATGTTTTATCTCTGTTAACTGAATTTACAGATCAGAAATAAGTTTCACAGAATGCATCTGTGTAGTTTTTATTTGAAGATATTCTTTTTCCCAATGTAGGCCTCTTAGCGCTTAGCATGTCCAATTGCAGTTTCTACAGAAAGAGTGTTTCAGAACGGCTCAATCAAAAGTAAGGTTCAACTCTGTTAGTTGAATGCACAGAACAGAAAGAATTTTCACAGAATGCTACTGTGTAGTTTATATTTGAATATATTCCTTTTTCCACTATGACCCTCTTAGCGCTCCGAATGTCCACTTGCATTTTCTACAGAAAGAGTGTTCAGAACTGCGCAATCAAAAGTATGGTTTAACTCTGTTAGCTTAATGAACATATCAGAAATAAGTTTCACACAATGCTTCTCTGTAGTTTTTATTTGTAGACATTCTTTTTCCCAATATAGGCCTCTTAGCGCTCAGAATGTCCAATTGCAGTTTCTACAGAAAGAGTGTTTCAGAATGGCTCAATCAAAAGTAAGGTTCAACTCTGTTAGTTGAATGCACAGAACAGAAAGATGTTTCATACAATGCTTCTGTGTAGTTTATATTTGAACATATTCTTTTTTCCACTATTACCCACTTAGCGCTACGAATGTCCAGTTGCATTTTCTACAGACAGAGTGTTTCAAAACTGCTCAATCAAAAGTATGTTTTAACTCTGTTAGCTGAATGCTCAGATCAGAAAGAAGTTTCACAGAATGCTTCTGTGTAGTTTATATTTGAATGTATTCCTTTTTCCACTACTACGCTCTTAGCGCTCCAAATGTCCAGTTGCATTTTCTACAGAAAGAGTGTTCAGATCTGCTCAATCAAAATTATGGTTTAACTCTGTTAGCTGAATGCACAGATCAGAAAGAAGTTTCACCGAATGATTCTGTGTAGTTTATATTTGAAGACATTCCTTTTTCCACTATTACCCTCTTAGCGCTCCGAATCTCCACTTGCATTTTCAACAAAAAGAGTGTTTCATAACTGCTCAATCAAAAATATGTTTTATCTCTGTTAACTGAATTTACAGATCAGAAATAAGTTTCACAGAATGCATCTGTGTAGTTTTTATTTGAAGATATTCTTTTTCAAAATGTAGGCCACTTAGCGCTAGCATGTCCAATTGCAGTTTCTACAGAAAGAGTGTTTCAGAACGGCTCAATCAAAAGTAAGGTTCAACTCTGTTAGTTGAATGCACAGAACAGAAAGTATTTTCACAGAATGCTACTCTGTAGTTTATATTTGAATATAGTCTTTTTCCACTATTACCCTCTTAGCGCTCCGAATGTCCACTTGCATTTTCTACAGAAAGAGAGTTCAGAACTGCGCAATCAAAAGTATGGTTTAACTCTGTTAGCTTAATGAACATATCAGAAATAAGTTTCACACAATGCTTCTGTGTAGTTTTTATTTGAAGATATTATTTTTCCCAATATAGGCCTCTTAGCGCTCAGAATGTCCAATTGCAGTTTCTACAGAAAGAGTGTTTCAGAAAGGCTCAATCAAAAGTAAGGTTCAACTCTGTTAGTTGAATGCAGAGAACAGAAAGAAGTTTCATACAATGCTTCTGTGTAGTTTATATTTGAACATATTTTTTTTCCACTATTACCCACTTAGCGCTACGAATGTCCATTTGCATATTCTACAGACAGATTGTTTCAAAACTGCTCAATCAAAAGTATGGTTTAACTCTGTTAGCTGAATGCACAGATCAGAAAGAAGTTTCACAGAATGCTTCTGTGTAGTCTATATTTGAATATATTCCTTTTTCCAGTATTACTCTCTTAGCGCTCCAAATGTCCAGTTGCATTTTCTACAGAAAGAGTGTTCAGATCTGCTCAATCAAAAGTATGGTTTAACTCTGTTAGCTGAATGCACAGATCAGAAAGAAGTTTCACAGAATGATTCTGTGTAGTTTATATTTGGAGACATTCCTTTTTCCACTATTACCCTCTTAGCGCTCCGAATCTCCACTTCCATTTTCTACAGAAAGTGTGTTTCAGAACGGCTCAATCAAAACTAAGGTTCAACTCTTTTAGTTGAACAAACAGAACAGAAAGAAGTTTCACACAATTCTTCTGTGTAGTTTTTATTTGTAGACATTCTTTTTCCCAATATAGGCCTCTTAGCGCTCAAAATGTCCAATTGCAGTTTCTACAGAAAGAGTGTTTCAGAACGGCTCAATCAAAAGTAAGGTTCAACTCTGTTAGTTGAATGCACAGAACAGAAAGAAGTTTCATACAATGCTTCTGTGTAGTTTATATTTGAACATATTCTTTTTTCCACTATTTCCCACTTAGCGCTACGAATGTCCAGTTGCATTTTCTACAGACAGAGTGTTTCAAACTGCTCAATCAAAAGTATGTTTTAACTCTGTTAGCTGAATGCTCAGATCAGAAAGAAGTTTCACAGAATGCTTCTGTGTAGTTTATATTTGAATATATTCCTTTTTCCACTACTACGCTCTTAGCGCTCCAAATGTCCAGTTGCATTTTCTACAGAAAGAGTGTTCAGATCTGCTCAATCAAAATTATGTTTTAACTCTGTTAGCTGAATGCACAGATCAGAAAGAAGTTTCACCGAATGATTCTGTGTAGTTTATATTTGAAGACATTCCTTTTTCCACTATTACCCTCTTAGCGCTCCGAATCTCCACTTGCATTTTCAACAAAAAGAGTGTTTCATAACTGCTCAATCAAAAATATGTTTTATCTCTGTTAACTGAATTTACAGATCAGAAATAAGTTTCACAGAATGCATCTGTGTAGTTTTTATTTGAAGATATTCTTTTTCCCAATGTAGGCCTCTTAGCGCTTAGCATGTCCAATTGCAGTTTCTACAGAAAGAGTGTTTCAGAACGGCTCAATCAAAAGTAAGGTTCAACTCTGTTAGTTGAATGCACAGAACAGAAAGAATTTTCACGGAATGCTACTGTGTAGTTTATATTTGAATATATTCCTTTTTCCACTATTACCCTCTTAGCGCTACGAATCTCCATTGCATTTTCTAAAGAAAGAGTGTTTCAGAACGGCTCAATCAAAACTAAGGTTCAACTCTTTTAGTTGAACAAACAGAACAGAAAGAAGTTTCACACAATTCTTCTGTGTAGTTTTTATTTGTAGATATTCTTTTTCCCAATATAGGCCTCTTAGCACTCAGAATGTCCAATTGCAGTTTCTACAGAAAGAGTGTTTCAGAACGGCTCAATCAAAAGTAAGGTTCAACTCTGTTAGTTCAATGCACAGAACAGAAAGAAGTTTCATACAATGCTTCTGTGTAGTTTATATTTGAACATATTCTTTTTTCCACTATTACCCACTTAGAGCTACGAATGTCCAGTTGCATTTACTACAGACAGAGAGTTTCAAAACTGCTCAATCAAAAGTATGGTTTAACTCTGTTAGCTGAATGCTCAGATCAGAAAGAAGTTTCACAGAATGCTTCTGTGTAGTTTATATTTGAATATATTCCTTTTTCCACTACTACGCTCTTAGCGCTCCATATGTCCAGTTGCATTTTCTACAGAAAGAGTGTTCAGATCTGCTCAATCAAAAGTATGGTTTAACTCTGTTAGCTGAATGCACAGATCAGAAAGAAGTTTCACCGAATGATTCTGTGTAGTTTATATTTGAAGACATTCCTTTTTCCACTATTACCCTCTTAGCGCTCCGAATCTCCACTTGCATTTTCTACAAAAAGAGTGTTTCATAACTGCTCAATCAAAAATATGTTTATCTCTGTTAACTGAATTTACAGATCAGAAATAAGTTTCACAGAATCCATCTGTGTAGTTTTTATTTGAAGATATTCTTTTTCCCAATGTAGGCCTCTTAGCGCTTAGCATGTCCAATTGCAGTTTCTACAGAAAGAGTGTTTCAGAACGGCTCAATCAAAACTAAGGTTTAACTCTGTTAGTTGAATGCACAGAACAGAAAGAATTTTCACAGAATGCTACTGTGTAGTTTATATTTGAATATATTCCTTTTTCCACTATTACCCTCTTAGCGCTCCGAATCTCCATTGCATTTTCTACAGAAAGAGTGTTTCAGAACGGCTCAATCAAAACGAAGGTTCAAATCTTTTAGTTGAACAAGCAGAACAGAAAGAAGTTTCACACAATTCTTCTGTGTCGTTTTTATTTGTAGACATTCTTTTTCCCAATATAGGCCTCTTAGCGCTCAGAATGTCCAATTGCAGTTTCTACAGAAAGAGTGTTTCAGAACGGCTCAATCAAAAGTAAGGTTCAACTCTGTTAGTTGAATGCACGGAACAGAAAGAATTTTCACAGAATGCTACTGTGTAGTTTATATTTGAATATATTCCTTTTTCCACTATTACCCTCTTAGCGCTCCGAATGTCCACTTGCATTTTCTACAGAAAGAGTGTTCAGAACTGCGCAATCAAAAGTATGGTTTAACTCTGTTAGCTTAATGAACATATCAGAAATAAGTTTCACACAATGCTTCTGTGTAGTTTTTATTTGAAGATATAATTTTTCCCATTATAGGCCTCTTAGCGCTCAGAATGTCCAATTGCAGTTTCTACAGAAAGAGTGTTTCAGAAAGGCTCAATCAAAAGTAAGGTTCAACTCTGTTAGTTGAATGCACAGAACAGAAAGAAGTTTCATACAATGCTTCTGTGTAGTTTATATTTGAACATATTCTTTTTTCCACTATTACCCACTTAGCGCTACGAATGTCCAGTTGCATTTTCTACAGACAGAGTGTTTCAAAACTGCTCAATCAAAAGTATGGTTTAACTCTGTTAGCTGAATGCTCAGATCAGAAAGAAGTTTCACAGAATGCTTCTGTGTAGTTTATATTTGAATATATTCCTTTTTCCACTACTACGCTCTTAGCGCTCCAAATGTCCAGTTGCATTTTCTACAGAAAGAGTGTTCAGATCTGCTCAATCAAAAGTATGGTTTAACTCTGTTAGCTGAATGCACAGATCAGAAAGAAGTTTCACCGAATGATTCTGTGTAGTTTATATTTGAAGACATTCCTTTTTCCACTATTACCCTCTTAGCGCTCCAAATCTCCACTTGCATTTTCTACAAAAAGAGTGTTTCATAACTGCTCAATCAAAAATATGTTTTATCTCTGTTAACTGAATTTACAGATCAGAAATAAGTTTCACAGAATGCATCTGTGTAGTTTTTATTTGAAGATATTCTTTTTCCCAATGTAGGCCTCTTAGCGCTTAGCATGTCCAATTGCAGTTTCTACAGAAAGAGTGTTTCAGAACGGCTCAATCAAAAGTAAGGTTCAATTCTGTTAGCTGAATGCACAGAACAGAAAGAATTTTCACAGAATGCTACTGTGTAGTTTATATTTGAATATATTCCTTTTTCCACTATTACCCACTTAGCGCTCCGAATCTCCATTGCATTTTGTACAGAAATAGTGTTTCAGAACGGCTCAATCAAAACTAAGGTTCAACTCTTTTAGTTGAACAAACAGAACAGAAAGAAGTTTCACACAATTCTTCTGTGTAGTTTTTATTTGTAGACATTCTTTTTCCCAATATAGGCCTCTTAGCGCTCAGAATGTCCAATTGCAGTTTCTACAGAAAGAGTGTTTCAGAACGGCTCAATCAAAAGTAAGGTTCAACTCTGTTAGTTGAATGCACAGAACAGAAAGAAGTTTCATACAATGCTTCTGTGCAGTTTATATTTGAACATATACTTTTTTCCACTATTACCCACTTAGCGCTACGAATGTCCAGTTGCATTTTCTACAGACAGAGTGTTTCAAAACTGCTCAATCAAAAGTATGGTTTAACTCTGTTAGCTGAATGCTCAGATCAGAAATAAGTTTCACAGAATGCTTCTGTGTAGTTTATATTTGAATATATTCCTTTTTCCACTACTACGCTCTTAGCGCTCCAAATGTCCAGTTGCATTTTCTACAGAAAGAGTGTTCAGATCTGCTCAATCAAAAGTATGGTTTAACTCTGTTAGCTGAATGCACAGATCAGAAAGAAGTTTCACCTAATGATTCTGTGTAGTTTATATTTGAAGACATTCCTTTTTCCACTATTACCCTCTTAGCGCTCCGAATCTCCACTTGCATTTTCTACAAAAAGAGTGTTTCATAACTGCTCAATCAAAAATATGTTTTATCTCTGTTAACTGAATTTACAGATCAGAAATAAGTTTCACAGAATGCATCTGTGTAGTTTTTATTTGAAGATATTCTTTTTTCCAATGTAGGCCTCTTAGCGCTTAGCATGTCCAATTGCAGTTTCTACAGAAAGAGTGTGTCAGAACGGCTCAATCAAAGGTAAGGTTCAAATCTGTTAGTTGAATGCACAGAACAGAAAGAATTTTCACAGAATGCTACTGTGTAGTTTGTATTTGAATATATTCCTTTTTCCACTATTACCCTCTTAGCGCTCCGAATGTCCACTTGCATTTTCTACAGAAAGAGTGTTCAGAACTGCGCAATCAAAAGTATGGTTTAACTCTGTTAGCTTAATGAACATATCAGAAATAAGTTTCACACAATGCTTCTGTGTAGTTTTTATTTGAAGATATTATTTTTCCCAATAGAGGCCTCTTAGCGCTCAGAATGTCCAATTGCTGTTTCTACAGAAAGAGTGTTTCAGAAAGGCTCAATCAAAAGTAAGGTTCAACTCTGTTAGTTGAATGCACAGAACAGAAAGAAGTTTCATACAATGCTTCTGTGTAGTTTATATTTGAACATATTCTTTTTTCCACTATTACCCACTTAGCGCTACGAATGTCCAGTTGCATTTTCTACAGACAGAGTGTTTCAAAACTGCTCAATCAAAAGTATGGTTTAACTCTGTTAGCTGAATGCTCAGACAAGAAAGAAGTTTTACAGAATGCTTCTGTGTAGTTTATATTTGAATATATTCCTTTTTCCACTACTACACTCTTAGCGCTCCAAATGTCCAGTTGCATTTTCTACAGAAAGAGTGTTCAGATCTGCTCAATCAAAAGTATGGTTTAACTCTGTTAGCTGAATGCACAGATCAGAAAGAAGTTTCACCGAATGATTCTGTGTAGTTTATATTTGAAGACATTCCTTTTTCCACTATTACCCTCTTAGCGCTCCGAATCTCCACTTGCATTTTCTACAAAAAGAGTGTTTCATAACTGCTCAATCAAAAATATGTTTTATCTCTGTTAACTGAATTTACAGATCAGAAATAAGTTTCACAGAATGCATCTGTGTAGTTTTTATTTGAAGATATTCTTTTTCCCAATGTAGGCCTCTTAGCGCTTAGCATGTCCAATTGCAGTTTCTACAGAAAGAGTGTTTCAGAACGGCTCAATCAAAAGTAAGGTTCAACTCTGTTAGTTGAATGCACAGAACAGATAGAATTTTCACAGAATGCTACTGTGTAGTTTATATTTGAATATATTCCTTTTTCCACTATTACCCTCTTAGCGCTCCGAATGTCCACTTGCATTTTCTACAGAAAGAGTGTTCAGAACTGCGCAATCAAAAGTATGGTTTAACTCTGTTAGCTTAATGAACATATCAGAAATAAGTTTCACACAATGCTTCTGTGTAGTTTTTATTTGTAGACATTCTTTTTCCCCATATAGGCCTCTTAGCGCTCAGAATGTCCAATTGCAGTTTCTACAGAAAAAGTGTTTCAGAACGGCTCAATCAAAAGTAAGGTTCAACTCTGTTAGTTGAATGCACAGAACAGAAAGAAGTTTCATACAATGCTTCTGTGTAGTTTATATTTGAACATATTCTTTTTTCCACTATTACCCACTTAGCGCTACGAATGTCCAGTTGCATTTTCTACAGACAGAGTGTTTCAAAACTGCTCAATCAAAAGTATGTTTTAACTCTGTTAGCTGAATGCTCAGATCAGAAAGAAGTTTCACAGAATGCTTCTGTGTAGTTTATATTTGAATATATTCCTTTTTCCACTACTACGCTCTTAGCGCTCCAAATGTCCAGTTGCATTTTCTACAGAAAGAGTGTTCAGATCTGCTCAATCAAAATTATGGTTTAACTCTGTTAGCTGAATGCACAGATCAGAAAGAAGTTTCACCGAATGATTCTGTGTAGTTTATATTTGAAGACATTCCTTTTTCCACTATTACCCTCTTAGCGCTCCGAATCTCCACTTGCATTTTCAACAAAAAGAGTGTTTCATAACTGCTCAATCAAAAATATGTTTTATCTCTGTTAACTGAATTTACAGATCAGAAATAAGTTTCACAGAATGCATCTGTGTAGTTTTTATTTGAAGATATTCTTTTTCAAAATGTAGGCCTCTTAGCGCTAGCATGTCCAATTGCAGTTTCTACAGAAAGAGTGTTTCAGAACGGCTCAATCAAAAGTAAGGTTCAACTCTGTTAGTTGAATGCACAGAACAGAAAGTATTTTCACAGAATGCTACTCTGTAGTTTATATTTGAATATATTCCTTTTTCCACTATTACCCTCTTAGCGCTCCGAATGTCCACTTGCATTTTCTACAGAAAGAGAGTTCAGAACTGCGCAATCAAAAGTATGGTTTAACTCTGTTAGCTTAATGAACATATCAGAAATAAGTTTCACACAATGCTTCTGTGTAGTTTTTATTTGAAGTTATTATTTTTCCCAATATAGGCCTCTTAGCGCTCAGAATTTCCAATTGCAGTTTCTACAGAAAGAGTGTTTCAGAAAGGCTCAATCAAAAGTAAGGTTCAACTCTGTTAGTTGAATGCAGAGAACAGAAAGAAGTTTCATACAATGCTTCTGTGTAGTTTATATTTGAACATATTCTTTTTTCCACTATTACCCACTTAGCGCTACGAATGTCCAGTTGCATATTCTACAGACAGATTGTTTCAAAACTGCTCAATCAAAAGTATGGTTTAACTCTGTTAGCTGAATGCACAGATCAGAAAGAAGTTTCACAGAATGCTTCTGTGTAGTCTATATTTGAATATATTCCTTTTTCCAGTATTACTCTCTTAGCGCTCCAAATGTCCAGTTGCATTTTCTACAGAAAGAGTGTTCAGATCTGCTCAATCAAAAGTATGGTTTAACTCTGGTAGCTGAATGCACAGATCAGAAAGAAGTTTCACAGAATGATTCTCTGTAGTTTATATTTGGAGACATTCCTTTTTCCACTATTACCCTCTTAGCGCTCCGAATCTCCACTTCCGTTTTCTACAGAAAGTGTGTTTCAGAACGGCTCAATCAAAACTAAGGTTCAACTCTTTTAGTTGAACAAACAGAACAGAAAGAAGTTTCACACAATTCTTCTGTGTAGTTTTTATTTGTAGACATTCTTTTTCCCAATATAGGCCTCTTAGCGCTCAGAATGTCCAATTGCAGTTTCTACAGAAAGAGTGTTTCAGAACGGCTCAATCAAAAGTAAGGTTCAACTCTGTTAGTTGAATGCACAGAACAGAAAGAAGTTTCATACAATGCTTCTGTGTAGTTTATATTTGAACATATTCTTTTTTCCACTATTACCCACTTAGCGCTACGAATGTCCAGTTGCATTTTCTACAGACAGAGTGTTTCAAAACTGCTCAATCAAAAGTATGTTTTAACTCTGTTAGCTGAATGCTCAGATCAGAAAGAAGTTTCACAGAATGCTTCGGTGTAGTTTATATTTGAATATATTCCTTTTTCCACTACTACGCTCTTAGCGCTCCAAATGTCCAGTTGCATTTTCTACAGAAAGAGTGTTCAGATCTGCTCAATCAAAATTATGGTTTAACTCTGTTAGCTGAATGCACAGATCAGAAAGAAGTTTCACCGAATGATTCTGTGTAGTTTATATTTGAAGACATTCCTTTTTCCACTATTACCCTCTTAGCGCTCCGAATCTCCACTTGCATTTTCAACAAAAAGAGTGTTTCATAACTGTTCAATCAAAAATATGTTTTATCTCTGTTAACTGAATTTACAGATCAGAAATAAGTTTCACAGAATGCATCTGTGTAGTTTTTATTTGAAGATATTCTTTTTCCCAATGTAGGCCTCTTAGCGCTTAGCATGTCCAATTGCAGTTTCCACAGAAAGAGTGTTTCAGAACGGCTCAATCAAAAGTAAGGTTCAACTCTGTTAGTTGAATGCACAGAACAGAAAGAATTTTCACGGAATGCTACTGTGTAGTTTATATTTGAATATATTCCTTTTTCCACTATTACCCTCTTAGCGCTCCGAATCTCCATTGCATTTTCTAAAGAAAGAGTGTTTCAGAACGGCTCAATCAAAACTAAGGTTCAACTCTTTTAGTTGAACAAACAGAGCAGAAAGAAGTTTCACACAATTCTTCTGTGTAGTTTTTATTTGTAGATATTCTTTTTCCCAATATAGGCCTCTTAGCACTCAGAATGTCCAATTGCAGTTTCTACAGAAAGAGTGTTACAGAACGGCTCAATCAAAAGTAAGGTTCAACTCTGTTAGTTCAATGCACAGAACAGAAAGAAGTTTCATACAATGCTTCTGTGTAGTTTATATTTGAACATATTCTTTTTTCCACTATTACCCACTTAGCGCTACGAATGTCCAGTTGCATTTACTACAGACAGAGAGTTTCAAAACTGCTCAATCAAAAGTATGGTTTAACTCTGTTAGCTGAATGCTCAGATCAGAAAGAAGTTTCACAGAATGCTTCTGTGTAGTTTATATTTGAATATATTCCTTTTTCCACTACTACGCTCTTAGCGCTCCATATGTCCAGTTGCATTTTCTACAGAAAGAGTGTTCAGATCTGCTCAATCAAAAGTATGGTTTAACTCTGTTAGCTGAATGCACAGATCAGAAAGAAGTTTCACCGAATGATTCTGTGTAGTTTATATTTGAAGACATTCCTTTTTCCACTATTACCCTCTTAGCGCTCCGAATCTCCACTTGCATTTTCTACAAAAAGAGTGTTTCATAACTGCTCAATCAAAAATATGTTTATCTCTGTTAACTGAATTTACAGATCAGAAATAAGTTTCACAGAATCCATCTGTGTAATTTTTATTTGAAGATATTCTTTTTCCCAATGAAGGCCTCTTAGCGCTTAGCATGTCCAATTGCAGTTTCTACAGAAAGAGTGTTTCAGAACGGCTCAATCAAAACTAAGGTTCAACTCTTTTAGTTGAATGCACAGAACAGAAAGAATTTTCACAGAATGCTACTGTGTAGTTTATATTTGAATATATTCCTTTTTCCACTATTACCCTCTTAGCGCTCCGAATGTCCACTTGCATTTTCTACAGAAAGAGTGTTCAGAACTGCGCAATCAAAAGTATGGTTTAACTCTGTTAGCTTAATGAACATATCAGAAATAAGTTTCACACAATGCTTCTGTGTAGTTTTTATTTGAAGATATTATTTTTCCCATTATAGGCCTCTTAGCGCTCAGAATGTCCAATTGCAGTTTCTACAGAAAGAGTGTTTCAGAAAGGCTCAATCAAAAGTAAGGTTCAACTCTGTTAGTTGAATGCACAGAACAGAAAGAAGTTTCATACAATGCTTCTGTGTAGTTTATATTTGAACATATTCTTTTTTCCACTATTACCCACTTAGCGCTACGAATGTAAAGTTGCATTTTCTACAGACAGAGTGTTTCAAAACTGCTCAATCAAAAGTATGGTTTAACTCTGTTAGCTGAATGCTCAGATCAGAAAGAAGTTTCACAGAATGCTTCTGTGTAGTTTATATTTGAATATATTCCTTTTTCCACTACTACGCTCTTAGCGCTCCAAATGTCCAGTTGCATTTTCTACAGAAAGAGTGTTCAGATCTGCTCAATCAAAAGTATGGTTTAACTCTGTTAGCTGAATGCACAGATCAGAAAGAAGTTTCACCGAATGATTCTGTGTAGTTTATATTTGAAGACATTCCTTTTTCCACTATTAACCTCTTAGCGCTCCGAATCTCCACTTGCATTTTCTACAAAAAGCGTGTTTCATAACTGCTCAATCAAAAATATGTTTTATCTCTGTTAACTGAATTTACAGATCAGAAATAAGTTTCACAGAATGCATCTGTGTAGTTTTTATTTGAAGATATTCTTTTTCCCAATGTAGGCCTCTTAGCGCTTAGCATGTCCAATTGCAGTTTCTACAGAAAGAGTGTTTCAGAACGGCTCAATCAAAAGTAAGGTTCAACTCTGTTAGCTGAATGCACAGAACAGAAAGAATTTTCACAGAATGCTACTGTGTAGTTTATATTTGAATATATTCCTTTTTCCACTATTACCCTCTTAGCGCTCCGAATCTCCATTGCATTTTGTACAGAAATAGTGTTTCAGAACGGCTCAATCAAAACTAAGGTTCAACTCTTTTAGTTGAACAAACAGAACAGAAAGAAGTTTCACACAATTCTTCTGTGTAGTTTTTATTTGTAGACATTCTTTTTCCCAATATAGGCCTCTTAGCGCTCAGAATGTACAATTGCAGTTTCTACAGAAAGAGTGTTTCAGAACGGCTCAATCAAAAGTAAGGTTCAACTCTGTTAGTTGAATGCACAGAACAGAAAGAAGTTTCATACAATGCTTCTGTGCAGTTTATATTTGAACATATTCTTTTTTCCACTATTACCCACTTAGCGCTACGAATGTCCAGTTGCATTTTCTACAGACAGAGTGTTTCAAAACTGCTCAATCAAAAGTATGGTTTAACTCTGTTAGCTGAATGCTCAGATCAGAAAGAAGTTTCACAGAATGCTTCTGTGTAGTTTATATTTGAATATGTTCCTTTTTCCACTACTACTCTCTTAGCGCTCCAAATGTCCAGTTGCATTTTCTACAGAAAGAGTGTTCAGATCTGCTCAATCAAAAGTATGGTTTAACTCTGTTAGCTGAATGCACAGATCAGAAAGAAGTTTCACCGAATGATTCTGTGTAGTTTATATTTGAAGACATTCCTTTTTCCACTATTACCCTCTTAGCGCTCCAAATCTCCACTTGCATTTTCTACAAAAAGAGTGTTTCATAACTGCTCAATCAAAAATATGTTTTATCTCTGTTAACTGAATTTACAGATCAGAAATAAGTTTCACAGAATGCATCTGTGTAGTTTTTATTTGAAGATATTCTTTTTCCCAATGTAGGCCTCTTAGCGCTTAGCATGTCCAATTGCAGTTTCTACAGAAAGAGTGTTTCAGAACGGCTCAATCAAAAGTAAGGTTCAACTCTGTTAGCTGAATGCACAGAACAGAAAGAATTTTCACAGAATGCTACTGTGTAGTTTATATTTGAATATATTCCTTTTTCCACTATTACCCTCTTAGCGCTCCGAATGTCCACTTCTATTTTCTACAGAAAGAGTGTTCAGAACTGCGCAATCAAAAGTATGGTTTAACTCTGTTAGCTTAATGAACATATCAGAAATAAGTTTCACACAATGCTTCAGTGTAGTTTTTATTTGAAGATATTATTTTTCCCAATAGAGGCCTCTTAGCGCTCAGAATGTCCAATTGCAGTTTCTACAGAAAGAGTGTTTCAGAAAGCTCAATCAAATGTAAGGTTCAACTCTGTTTGTTGAATGCACAGAACAGAAAGAAGTTTCATACAATGCTTCTGTGTAGTTTATATTTGAACATATTCTTTTTTCCACTATTACCCACTTAGCGCTACGAATGTCCAGTTGCATTTTCTACAGACAGAGTGTTTCAAAACTGCTCAATCAAAAGTATGGTTTAACTCTGTTAGCTGAATGCTCAGATCAGAAAGAAGTTTCACAGAATGCTTCTGTGTAGTTTATATTTGAATATATTCCTTTTTCCACTACTACTCTCTTAGCGCTCCAAATGTCCAGTTGCATTTTCTACAGAAAGAGTGTTCAGATCTGCTCAATCTAAAGTATGGTTTAACACTGTTAGCTGAATGCACAGATCAGAAAGAAGTTTCACAGAATGATTCTGTGTAGTTTATATTTGGAGACATTCCTTTTTCCACTATTACCCTCTTAGCGCTCCGAATCTCCACTTGCATTTTCTACAGAAAGAGTGTGTCAGAACGGCTCAATCAAAACTAAGGTTCAACTCTTTTAGTTGAACAAACAGAACAGAAAGAAGTTTCACACAATTCTTCTGTGTAGTTTTTATTTGTAGACATTCTTTTTCCCAATATAGGCCTCTTAGCGCTCAGAATGTCCAATTGCAGTTTCTACAGAAAGAGTGTTTCAGAACGGCTCAATCAAAAGTAAGGTTCAACTCTGTTAGTTGAATGCAAAGAACAGAAAGAAGTTTCATACAATGCTTCTGTGTAGTTTATATTTGAACATATTCTTTTTTCCACTATTTCCCACTTAGCGCTACGAATGTCCAGTTGAATTTTCTACAGACAGAGTGTTTCAAAACTGCTCAATCAAAAGTATGGTTTAACTCTGTTAGCTGAATGCTCAGATCAGAAAGAAGTTTCACAGAATGCTTCTGTGTAGTTTATATTTGAATATATTCCTTTTTCCACTACTACGCTCTTAGCGCTCCAAATGTCCAGTTGCATTTTCTACAGAAAGAGTGTTCAGATCTGCTCAATCAAAAGTATGGTTTAACTCTGTTAGCTGAATGCACAGATCAGAAAGAAGTTTCACCGAATGATTCTGTGTAGTTTATATTTGAAGACATTCCTTTTTCCATTGTTACCCTCTTAGCGCTCCGAATCTCCACTTGCATTTTCTACAAAAAGAGTGTTTCATAACTGCTCAATCAAAAATATGTTTTATATCTGTTAACTGAATTTACAGATCAGAAATAAGTTTCACAGAATGCATCTGTGTAGTTTTTATTTGAAGATATTCTTTTTCCCAATGTAGGCCTCTTAGCGCTTAGCATGTCCAATTGCAGTTACTACAGAAAGAGTGTTTCAGAACGGCTCAATCAAAAGTAAGGTTCAACTCTGTTAGTTGAATGCACAGAACAGAAAGAATTTTCACAGAATGCTACTGTGTAGTTTATATTTGAATATATTCCTTTTTCCACTATTACCCTCTTAGCGCTCCGAATGTCCACTTGCATTTTCTACAGAAAGAGTGTTCAGAACTGCGCAATCAAAAGTATGGTTTAACTCTGTTAGCTTAATGAACATATCAGAAATAAGTTTCACAAAATGCTTCTGTGTAGTTTTTATTTGAAGATATTATTTTTCCCAATAGAGGCCTCTTAGCGCTCAGAATGTCCAATTGCAGTTTCTACAGAAAGAGTGTTTCAGAAAGGCTCAATCAAAAGTAAGGTTCAACTCTGTTAGTTGAATGCACAGAACAGAAAGAAGTTTCATACAATGCTTCTGTGTAGTTTATATTTGAACATATTCTTTTTTCCACTATTACCCACTTAGCGCTACGAATGTCCAGTTGCATTTTCTACAGACAGAGTGTTTCAAAACTGCTCAATCAAAAGTATGGTTTAACTCTGTTAGCTGAATGCTCAGATCAGAAAGAAGTTTCACAGAATGCTTCTGTGTAGTTTATATTTGAATATATTCCTTTTTCCACTACTACTCTCTTAGCGCTGCAAATGTCCAGTTGCATTTTCTACAGAAAGAGTGTTCAGATCTGCTCAATCAAAAGTATGGTTTAACTCTGTTAGCTGAATGCACAGATCAGAAAGAAGTTTCACAGAATGATTCTGTGTAGTTTATAATTGAAGACATTCCTTTTTCCACTATTACCCTCTTAGCGCTCCGAATCTCCACTTGCATTTTCTACAGAAAGAGTGTTTCAGAACGGCTCAATCAAAACTAAGGTTCAACTCTTTTAGTTGAACAAACAGAACAGAAAGAAGTTTCACACAATTCTTCTGTGTAGTTATTATTTGTAGACATTCTTTTTCCCAATATAGGCCTCTTAGCGCTCAGAATGTCCAATTGCAGTTTCTACAGAAAGAGTGTTTCAGAACGGCTCAATCAAAAGTAAGGTTCAACTCTGTTAGTTGAATGCACAGAACAGAAAGAAGTTTCATACAATGCTTCTGTGTAGTTTATATTTGAACATATTCTTTTTTCCACTATTACCCACTTAGCGCTACGAATGTCCAGTTGCATTTTCTACAGACAGAGTGTTTCAAAACTGCTCAATCAAAATATGGTTTAACTCTGTTAGCTGAATGCTCAGATCAGAAAGAAGTTTCACAGAATGCTTCTGTGTAGTTTATATTTGAATATATTCCTTTTTCCACTACTACGCTCTTAGCGCTCCAAATGTCCAGTTGCATTTTCAACAGAAAGAGTGTTCAGATCTGCTCAATCAAAAGTATGGTTTAACACTGTTAGCTGAATGCACAGATCAGAAAGAAGTTTCACCGAATGATTCTGTGTAGTTTATATTTGAAGACATTCCTTTTTCCACTATTACCCTCTTAGCGCTCCGAATCTCCACTTGCATTTTCTACAAAAAGAGTGTTTCATAACTGCTCAATCAAAAATATGTTTTATCTCTGTTAACTGAAATTACACATCAGAAATAAGTTTCACAGAATGCATCTGTGTAGTTTTTATTTGAAGATATTCTTTTTCCCAATGTAGGCCTCTTAGCGCTTAGCATGTCCAATTGCAGTTACTACAGGAAGAGTGTTTCAGAACGGCTCAATCAAAAGTAAGGTTCAACTCTGTTAGTTGAATGCACAGAACAGAAAGAATTTTCACAGAATGCTACTGTGTAGTTTATATTTGAATATATTCCTTTTTCCACTATTACCCTCTTAGCGCTCCGAATGTCCACTTCTATTTTCTACAGAAAGAGTGTTCAGAACTGCGCAATCAAAAGTATGGTTTAACTCTGTTAGCTTAATGAACATATCAGAAATAAGTTTCACACAATGCTTCAGTGTAGTTTTTATTTGAAGATATTATTTTTCCCAATAGAGGCCTCTTAGCGCTCAGAATGTCCAATTGCAGTTTCTACAGAAAGAGTGTTTCAGAAAGCTCAATCAAATGTAAGGTTCAACTCTGTTAGTTGAATGCACAGAACAGAAAGAAGTTTCATACAATGCTTCTGTGTAGTTTATATTTGAACATATTCTTTTTTCCACTATTACCCACTTAGCGCTACGAATGTCCAGTTGCATTTTCTACAGACAGAGTGTTTCAAAACTGCTCAATCAAAAGTATGGTTTAACTCTGTTAGCTGAATGCTCAGATCAGAAAGAAGTTTCACAGAATGCTTCTGTGTAGTTTATATTTGAATATATTCCTTTTTCCACTACTACTCTCTTAGCGCTCCAAATGTCCAGTTGCATTTTCTACAGAAAGAGTGTTCAGATCTGCTCAATCTAAAGTATGGTTTAACACTGTTAGCTGAATGCACAGATCAGAAAGAAGTTTCACAGAATGATTCTGTGTAGTTTATATTTGGAGACATTCCTTTTTCCACTATTACCCTCTTAGCGCTCCGAATCTCCACTTGCATTTTCTACAGAAAGAGTGTGTCAGAACGGCTCAATCAAAACTAAGGTTCAACTCTTTTAGTTGAACAAACAGAACAGAAAGAAGTTTCACACAATTCTTCTGTGTAGTTTTTATTTGTAGACATTCTTTTTCCCAATATAGGCCTCTTAGCGCTCAGAATGTCCAATTGCAGTTTCTACAGAAAGAGTGTTTCAGAACGGCTCAATCAAAAGTAAGGTTCAACTCTGTTAGTTGAATGCAAAGAACAGAAAGAAGTTTCATACAATGCTTCTGTGTAGTTTATATTTGAACATATTCTTTTTTCCACTATTACCCACTTAGCGCTACGAATGTCCAGTTGAATTTTCTACAGACAGAGTGTTTCAAAACTGCTCAATCAAAAGTATGGTTTAACTCTGTTAGCTGAATGCTCAGATCAGAAAGAAGTTTCACAGAATGCTTCTGTGTAGTTTATATTTGAATATATTCCTTTTTCCACTACTACTCTCTTAGCGCTGCAAATGTCCAGTTGCATTTTCTACAGAAAGAGTGTTCAGATCTGCTCAATCAAAAGTATGGTTTAACTCTGTTAGCTGAATGCACAGATCAGAAAGAAGTTTCACAGAATGATTCTGTGTAGTTTATAATTGAAGACATTCCTTTTTCCACTATTACCCTCTTAGCGCTCCGAATCTCCACTTGCATTTTCTACAGAAAGAGTGTTTCAGAACGGCTCAATCAAAACTAAGGTTCAACTCTTTTAGTTGAACAAACAGAACAGAAAGAAGTTTCACACAATTCTTCTGTGTAGTTATTATTTGTAGACATTCTTTTTCCCAATATAGGCCTCTTAGCGCTCAGAATGTCCAATTGCAGTTTCTACAGAAAGAGTGTTTCAGAACGGCTCAATCAAAAGTAAGGTTCAACTCTGTTAGTTGAATGCACAGAACAGAAAGAAGTTTCATACAATGCTTCTGTGTAGTTTATATTTGAACATATTCTTTTTTCCACTATTACCCACTTAGCGCTACGAATGTCCAGTTGCATTTTCTACAGACAGAGTGTTTCAAAACTGCTCAATCAAAATATGGTTTAACTCTGTTAGCTGAATGCTCAGATCAGAAAGAAGTTTCACAGAATGCTTCTGTGTAGTTTATATTTGAATATATTCCTTTTTCCACTACTACGCACTTAGCGCTCCAAATGTCCAGTTGCATTTTCAACAGAAAGAGTGTTCAGATCTGCTCAATCAAAAGTATGGTTTAACACTGTTAGCTGAATGCACAGATCAGAAAGAAGTTTCACCGAATGATTCTGTGTAGTTTATATTTGAAGACATTCCTTTTTCCACTATTACCCTCTTAGCGCTCCGAATCTCCACTTGCATTTTTAACAAAAAGAGTGTTTCATAACTGCTCAATCAAAAATATGTTTTATCTCTGTTAACTGAAATTACACATCAGAAATAAGTTTCACAGAATGCATCTGTGTAGTTTTTATTTGAAGATATTCTTTTTCCCAATGTAGGCCTCTTAGCGCTTAGCATGTCCAATTGCAGTTACTACAGGAAGAGTGTTTCAGAACGGCTCAATCAAAAGTAAGGTTCAACTCTGTTAGTTGAATGCACAGAACAGAAAGAATTTTCACAGAATGCTACTGTGTAGTTTATATTTGAATATATTCCTTTTTCCACTATTACCCTCTTAGCGCTCCGAATGTCCACTTCTATTTTCTACAGAAAGAGTGTTCAGAACTGCGCAATCAAAAGTATGGTTTAACTCTGTTAGCTTAATGAACATATCAGAAATAAGTTTCACACAATGCTTCAGTGTAGTTTTTATTTGAAGATATTATTTTTCCCAATAGAGGCCTCTTAGCGCTCAGAATGTCCGATTGCAGTTTCTACAGAAAGAGTGTTTCAGAAAGCTCAATCAAATGTAAGGTTCAACTCTGTTAGTTGAATGCACAGAACAGAAAGAAGTTTCATACAATGCTTCTGTGTAGTTTATATTTGAACATATTCTTTTTTCCACTATTACCCACTTAGCGCTACGAATGTCCAGTTGCATTTTCTACAGACAGAGTGTTTCAAAACTGCTCAATCAAAAGTATGGTTTAACTCTGTTAGCTGAATGCTCAGATCAGAAAGAAGTTTCACAGAATGCTTCTGTGTAGTTTATATTTGAATATATTCCTTTTTCCACTACTACTCTCTTAGCGCTCCAAATGTCCAGTTGCATTTTCTACAGAAAGAGTGTTCAGATCTGCTCAATCTAAAGTATGGTTTAACACTGTTAGCTGAATGCACAGATCAGAAAGAAGTTTCACAGAATGATTCTGTGTAGTTTATATTTGGAGACATTCCTTTTTCCACTATTACCCTCTTAGCGCTCCGAATCTCCACTTGCATTTTCTACAGAAAGAGTGTGTCAGAACGGCTCAATCAAAACTAAGGTTCAACTCTTTTAGTTGAACAAACAGAACAGAAAGAAGTTTCACACAATTCTTCTGTGTAGTTTTTATTTGTAGACATTCTTTTTCCCAATATAGGCCTCTTAGCGCTCAGAATGTCCAATTGCAGTTTCTACAGAAAGAGTGTTTCAGAACGGCTCAATCAAAAGTAAGGTTCAACTCTGTTAGTTGAATGCAAAGAACAGAAAGAAGTTTCATACAATGCTTCTGTGTAGTTTATATTTGAACATATTCTTTTTTCCACTATTACCCACTTAGCGCTACGAATGTCCAGTTGAATTTTCTACAGACAGAGTGTTTCAAAACTGCTCAATCAAAAGTATGGTTTAACTCTGTTAGCTGAATGCTCAGATCAGAAAGAAGTTTCACAGAATGCTTCTGTGTAGTTTATATTTGAATATATTCCTTTTTCCACTACTACGCTCTTAGCGCTCCAAATGTCCAGTTGCATTTTCTACAGAAAGAGTGTTCAGATCTGCTCAATCAAAAGTATGGTTTAACTCTGTTAGCTGAATGCACAGATCAGAAAGAAGTTTCACCGAATGATTCTGTGTAGTTTATATTTGAAGACATTCCTTTTTCCATTGTTACCCTCTTAGCGCTCCGAATCTCCACCTGCATTTTCTACAAAAAGAGTGTTTCATAACTGCTCAATCAAAAATATGTTTTATATCTGTTAACTGAATTTACAGATCAGAAATAAGTTTCACAGAATGCATCTGTGTAGTTTTTATTTGAAGATATTCTTTTTCCCAATGTAGGCCTCTTAGCGCTTAGCATGTCCAATTGCAGTTACTACAGAAAGAGTGTTTCAGAACGGCTCAATCAAAAGTAAGGTTCAACTCTGTTAGTTGAATGCACAGAACAGAAAGAATTTTCACAGAATGCTACTGTGTAGTTTATATTTGAATATATTCCTTTTTCCACTATTACCCTCTTAGCGCTCCGAATGTCCACTTGCATTTTCTACAGAAAGAGTGTTCAGAACTGCGCAATCAAAAGTATGGTTTAACTCTGTTAGCTTAATGAACATATCAGAAATAAGTTTCACAAAATGCTTCTGTGTAGTTTTTATTTGAAGATATTATTTTTCCCAATAGAGGCCTCTTAGCGCTCAGAATGTCCAATTGCAGTTTCTACAGAAAGAGTGTTTCAGAAAGGCTCAATCAAAAGTAAGGTTCAACTCTGTTAGTTGAATGCACAGAACAGAAAGAAGTTTCATACAATGCTTCTGTGTAGTTTATATTTGAACATATTCTTTTTTCCACTATTACCCACTTAGCGCTACGAATGTCCAGTTGCATTTTCTACAGACAGAGTGTTTCAAAACTGCTCAATCAAAAGTATGGTTTAACTCTGTTAGCTGAATGCTCAGATCAGAAAGAAGTTTCACAGAATGCTTCTGTGTAGTTTATATTTGAATATATTCCTTTTTCCACTACTACTCTCTTAGCGCTGCAAATGTCCAGTTGCATTTTCTACAGAAAGATTGTTCAGATCTGCTCAATCAAAAGTATGGTTTAACTCTGTTAGCTGAATGCACAGATCAGAAAGAAGTTTCACAGAATGATTCTGTGTAGTTTATAATTGAAGACATTCCTTTTTCCACTATTACCCTCTTAGCGCTCCGAATCTCCACTTGCATTTTCTACAGAAAGAGTGTTTCAGAACGGCTCAATCAAAACTAAGGTTCAACTTTTTTAGTTGAACAAACAGAACAGAAAGAAGTTTCACACAATTCTTCTGTGTAGTTATTATTTGTAGACATTCTTTTTCCCAATGTAGGCCTCTTAGCGCTCAGAATGTCCAATTGCAGTTTCTACAGAAAGAGTGTTTCAGAACGGCTCAATCAAAAGTAAGGTTCAACTCTGTTAGTTGAATGCACAGAACAGAAAGAAGTTTCATACAATGCTTCTGTGTAGTTTATATTTGAACATATTCTTTTTTCCACTATTACCCACTTAGCGCTACGAATGTCCAGTTGCATTTTCTACAGACAGAGTGTTTCAAAACTGCTCAATCAAAATATGGTTTAACTCTGTTAGCTGAATGCTCAGATCAGAAAGAAGTTTCACAGAATGCTTCTGTGTAGTTTATATTTGAATATATTCCTTTTTCCACTACTACGCTCTTAGCGCTCCAAATGTCCAGTTGCATTTTCAACAGAAAGAGTGTTCAGATCTGCTCAATCAAAAGTATGGTTTAACACTGTTAGCTGAATGCACAGATCAGAAAGAAGTTTCACCGAATGATTCTGTGTAGTTTATATTTGAAGACATTCCTTTTTCCACTATTACCCTCTTAGCGCTCCGAATCTCCACTTGCATTTTCTACAAAAAGAGTGTTTCATAACTGCTCAATCAAAAATATGTTTTATCTCTGTTAACTGAAATTACACATCAGAAATAAGTTTCACAGAATGCATCTGTGTAGTTTTTATTTGAAGATATTCTTTTTCCCAATGTAGGCCTCTTAGCGCTTAGCATGTCCAATTGCAGTTACTACAGGAAGAGTGTTTCAGAACGGCTCAATCAAAAGTAAGGTTCAACTCTGTTAGTTGAATGCACAGAACAGAAAGAATTTTCACAGAATGCTACTGTGTAGTTTATATTTGAATATATTCCTTTTTCCACTATTACCCTCTTAGCGCTCCGAATGTCCACTTCTATTTTCTACAGAAAGAGTGTTCAGAACTGCGCAATCAAAAGTATGGTTTAACTCTGTTAGCTTAATGAACATATCAGAAATAAGTTTCACACAATGCTTCAGTGTAGTTTTTATTTGAAGATATTATTTTTCCCAATAGAGGCCTCTTAGCGCTCAGAATGTCCAATTGCAGTTTCTACAGAAAGAGTGTTTCAGAAAGCTCAATCAAATGTAAGGTTCAACTCTGTTAGTTGAATGCACAGAACAGAAAGAAGTTTCATACAATGCTTCTGTGTAGTTTATATTTGAACATATTCTTTTTTCCACTATTACCCACTTAGCGCTACGAATGTCCAGTTGCATTTTCTACAGACAGAGTGTTTCAAAACTGCTCAATCAAAAGTATGGTTTAACTCTGTTAGCTGAATGCTCAGATCAGAAAGAAGTTTCACAGAATGCTTCTGTGTAGTTTATATTTGAATATATTCCTTTTTCCACTACTACTCTCTTAGCGCTCCAAATGTCCAGTTGCATTTTCTACAGAAAGAGTGTTCAGATCTGCTCAATCTAAAGTATGGTTTAACACTGTTAGCTGAATGCACAGATCAGAAAGAAGTTTCACAGAATGATTCTGTGTAGTTTATATTTGGAGACATTCCTTTTTCCACTATTACCCTCTTAGCGCTCCGAATCTCCACTTGCATTTTCTACAGAAAGAGTGTGTCAGAACGGCTCAATCAAAACTAAGGTTCAACTCTTTTAGTTGAACAAACAGAACAGAAAGAAGTTTCACACAATTCTTCTGTGTAGTTTTTATTTGTAGACATTCTTTTTCCCAATATAGGCCTCTTAGCGCTCAGAATGTCCAATTGCAGTTTCTACAGAAAGAGTGTTTCAGAACGGCTCAATCAAAAGTAAGGTTCAACTCTGTTAGTTGAATGCAAAGAACAGAAAGAAGTTTCATACAATGCTTCTGTGTAGTTTATATTTGAACATATTCTTTTTTCCACTATTACCCACTTAGCGCTACGAATGTCCAGTTGAATTTTCTACAGACAGAGTGTTTCAGAACTGCTCAATCAAAAGTATGGTTTAACTCTGTTAGCTGAATGCTCAGATCAGAAAGAAGTTTCACAGAATGCTTCTGTGTAGTTTATATTTGAATATATTCCTTTTTCCACTACTACGCTCTTAGCGCTCCAAATGTCCAGTTGCATTTTCTACAGAAAGAGTGTTCAGATCTGCTCAATCAAAAGTATGGTTTAACTCTGTTAGCTGAATGCACAGATCAGAAACAAGTTTCACCGAATGATTCTGTGTAGTTTATATTTGAAGACATTCTTTTTTCCACTATTACCCTCTTAGCGCTCCGAATCTCCACTTGTATTTTCTACAAAAAGAGTGTTTCATAACTGCTCAATCAAAAATATGTTTTATCTCTGTTAACTGAATTTACAGATCAGAAATAAGTTTCACAGAATGCATCTGTGTAGTTTTTATTTGAAGATATTCTTTTTCCCAAAGTAGGCCTCTTAGCGCTTAGCATGTCCAATTGCAGTTTCTACAGAAAGAGTGTTTCAGAACGGCTCAATCAAAAGTAAGGTTCAACTCTGTTAGTTGAATGCACAGAACAGAAAGAATTTTCACAGAATGCTACTGTGTAGTTTATATTTGAATATAGTCCTTTTTCCACTATTACCCTCTTAGCGCTCCGAATGTCCACTTGCATTTTCTACAGAAAGAGGGTTCAGCACTGCGCAATCAAAAGTATGGTTTAACTCTGTTAGCTTAATGAACATATCGAAATAAGTTTCACACAATGCTTCTGTGTAGTTTTTATTTGAAGATATTATTTTTCCCAATAGAGGCCTCTTAGCGCTCAGAATGTCCAATTGCAGTTTCTACAGAAAGAGTGTTTCAGAAAGGCTCAATCAAAAGTAAGGTTCAACTCTGTTAGTTGAATGCACAGAACAGAAAGAAGTTTCATACAATGCTTCTGTGTAGTTTATATTTGAACATATTCTTTTTTCCACTATTACCCACTTAGCGCTACGAATGTCCAGTTGCATTTTCTACAGACAGAGTGTTTCAAAACTGCTCAATCAAAAGTATGGTTTAAATCTGTTAGCTGAATGCTCAGATCAGAAAGAAGTTTCACAGAATGCTTCTGTGTAGTTTATATTTGAATATATTCCTTTTTCCACTACTACTCTCTTAGTGCTCCAAATGTCCAGTTGCATTTTCTACAGATAGAGTGTTCAGATCTGCTCAATCAAAAGTATGGTTTATCTCTGTTAGCTGAATGCACAGATCGGAAAGAAGTTTCACAGAATGATTCTGTGTAGTTTATATTTGTAGACATTCCTTTTTCCACTATTACCCTCTTAGCGCTCCGAATCTCCACTTGCATTTTCTACAGAAAGAGTGTTTCAGAACGGCTCAATCAAAAGTAAGGTTCAACTCTGTTAGTTGAATGCACAGAACAGAAAGAAGTTTCATACAATGATTCTGTGTAGTTTATATTTGAACATATTCTTTTTTCCACTATTACCCACTTAGCGCTACGAATGTCCAGTTGCATTTTCTACAGACAGAGTGTTTCAAAACTGCTCAATCAAAAGTATGGTTTAACTCTGTTAGCTGAATGCTCAGATCAGAAAGAAGTTTCACAGAATGCTTCTGTGTAGTTTATATTTGAATATATTCCTTTTTCCACTACTACGCTCTTAGCGCTCCAAATGTCCAGTTGCATTTTCTACAGAAAGAGTGTTCAGATCTGCTCAATCAAAAGTATGGTTTAACTCTGTTAGCTGAATGCACAGATCAGAAAGAAGTTTCACCGAATGATTCTGTGTAGTTTATATTTGAAGACATTCCTTTTTCCACTATTACCCTCTTAGCGCACAGAATCTCCACTTGCATTTTCTACAAAAAGAGTGTTTCATAACTGCTCAATCAAAAACATGTTTTATCCCTGTTAACTGAATTTACAGATCAGAAATAATTTTCACAGAATGCATCTGTGTAGTTTTTATTTGAAGATATTCTTTTTCCCAAAGTAGGCCTCTTAGCGCTTAGCATGTCTAATTGCAGTTTCTACAGAAAGAGTGTTTCAGAACGGCTCAATCAAAATAAGGTTCAACTCTGTTAGTTGAATGCACAGAAGAGAAAGAATTTTCACAGAATGCTACTGTGTAGTTTATATTTGAATATAGTCCTTTTTCCACTATTACCCTCTTAGCGCTCCGAATTTCCACTTGCATTTTCTACAGAAATAGGGTTCAGCATTGCGCAATCAAAAGTATGGTTTAACTCTGTTAGCTTAATGAACATATCAGAAATAAGTTTCACACAATGCTTCTGTGTAGTTTTTATTTGAAGATATTATTTTTCCCAATAGAGGCCTCTTAGCGCTCAGAATGTCCAATTGCAGTTTCTACATAAAGAGTGTTTCAGAAAGGCTCAATCAAATGTAAGGTTCAACTCTGTTAGTTGATTGCACAGAACAGAAAGAAGTTTCATACAATGCTTCTGTGTAGTTTATATTTGAACATATTCTTTTTTCCACTATTACCCACTTAGCGCTACGAATGTCCAGTTGCATTTTCTACAGACAGAGTGTTTCAAAACTGCTCAATCAAAAGTATGGTTTAACTCTGTTAGCTGAATGCACAGATCAGAAAGAAGTTTCACAGAATGATTCTGTGTAGTTTATATTTGGAGACATTCCTTTTTCCACTATTACCCACTTAGCGCTACGAATGTCCAGTTGCATTTTCTACAGACAGAGTGTTTCAAAACTGCTCAATCAAAAGTATGGTTTAACTCTGTTAGCTGAGTGCTCAGATCAGAAAGAAGTTTCACAGAATGCTTCTGTGTAGTTTATATTTGAATATATTCCTTTTTCCACTACTACGCTCTTAGCGCTCCAAATGTCCAGTTGCATTTTCTACAGAAAGAGTGTTTCAGAACAGCTCAATCAAAACTAAGGTTCAACTCTTTTATTTGAACAAACAGAACAGAAAGAAGTTTCACACAATTCTTCTGTGTAGTTTTTATTTGTAGACATTCTTTTTCCCAATATAGGCCTCTTGGCGCTCAGAATGTCCAATTGCAGTTTCTACAGAAAGAGTGTTTCAGAACGGCTCAATCAAAAGTAAGGTTGAACTCTGTTAGTTGAATGCACAGAACAGAAAGAAGTTTCATACAATGCTTCTGTGTAGTTTATATTTGAACATATTCTTTTTTCCACTATTACCCATTTAGCGCTACGAATGTCCAGTTGCATTTTCTACAGACAGAGTGTTTCAAAAGTGCTCAATCAAATGTATGGTTTAACTCTGTTAGCTGAATGCTCAGATCAGAAAGTAGTTTCACAGAATGCTTCTGTGTAGTTGATATTTGAATATATTCCTTTTTCCACTACTACTCTCTTAGCGCTCCAAATGTCCAGTTGCATTTTCTACAGAAAGAGTGTTCAGATCTGCTCAATCAAAAGTATGGTTTAACTCTGTTAGCTGAATGCACAGATCAGAAAGAAGTTTCACCGAATGATTCTGTGTAGTATATATTTGAAGACATTCCTTTTTCCACTATTACAATCTTAGCGCTCGGAATCTCCACTTGCATTTTCTACAAAAAGAGTGTTTCATAACTGCTCAATCAAAAATATGTTTTATCTCTGTTAACTGAATTTACAGATCAGAAATAAGTTTCACAGAATGCATCTGTGTAGTTTTTATTTGAAGAGATTCTTTTTCCCAATGTAGGCCTCTTAGCGCTTAGCATGTCCAATTGCAGTTTCTACAGAAAGAGTGTTTCAGAACGGCTCAATCAAAAGTAAGGTTCAACTCTGTTAGTTGAATGCACAGAAAAGAAAGAATTTTCACAGAATGCTACTGTGTAGTTTATATTTGAATATATTCCTTTTTCCACTATTACCCTCTTAGCGCTCCGAATGTCCACTTGCATTTTCTACAGAAAGAGTGTTCAGAACTGCGCAATCAAAAGTATGGTTTAACTCTGTTAGCTTAATGAACATATCAGAAATAAGATTCACACAATGCTTCTGTGTAGTTTTTATTTGAAGATATTATTTTTCCCCATATAGGCCTCTTAGCGCTCAGAATGTCCAATTGCAGTTTCTACAGAAAGAGTGTTTCAGAAAGGCTCAATCAAAAGTAAGGTTCAACTCTGTTAGTTGAATGCACAGAACAGAAAGAAGTTTCATACAATGCTTCTGTGTAGTTTATATTTGAACATATTCTTTTTTCCACTATTACCCACTCAGCGCTACGAATGTCCAGTTGCATTTTCTACAGACAGAGTGTTTCAAAACTGCTCAATCAAAAGTATGGTTTAACTCTGATAGCTGAATGCTCAGATCAGAAAGAAGTTTCACAGAATGCTTCTGTGTAGTTTATATTTGAATATATTCCTTTTTCCACTACTACTCCCTTAGCGCTCCAAATGTCCAGTTGCATTTTCTACAGAAAGAGTGTTCAGATCTGCTCAATCAAAAGTATGGTTTAACTCTGTTAGCTGAATGCACAGATCAGAAATTAGTTTCACAGAATGATTCTGTGCAGTTTATATTTGGAGACATTCCTTTTTCCACTATTACCCTCTTAGCGCTCCGAATCTCCACTTGCATTTTCTACAGAAAGAGTGTTTCAGAACGGCTCAATCAAAACTAAGGTTCAACTCTTTTAGTTGAACAAACAGAACACAAAGAAGTTTCACACAATTCTTCTGTGTAGTTTTTATTTGTAGACATTCTTTTTCCCAATATAGGCCTCTTAGCGCTCAGAATGTCCAATTGCAGTTTCTACAGAAAGAGTGTTTCAGAACGGCTCAATCAAAAGTAAGGTTGAACTCTGTTAGTTGAATGCACAGAACAGAAAGAAGTTTCATACAATGCTTCTGTGTAGTTTATATTTGAACATATTCTTTTTTCCACTATTACCCACTTAGCGCTACGAATGTCCAGTTGCATTTTCTACAGACAGAGTGTTTCAAAACTGCTCAATCAAAAGTATGGTTTAACTCTGTTAGCTGAATGCTCAGATCAGAAAGAAGTTTCACAGAATGCTTCTGTGTAGTTTATATTTTAATATATTCCTTTTTCCACTACTACGCTCTTAGCGCTCCAAATGTCCAGTTGCATTTTCTACAGAAAGAGTGTTCAGATCTGCTCAATCAAAAGTATGGTTTAACTCTGTTAGCTGAATGCCCAGATCAGAAACAAGTTTCACCGAATGATTCTGTGTAGTTTATATTTGAAGACATTCCTTTTTCCACTATTACCCTCTTAGCGCACAGAATCTCCACTTGTATTTTCTACAAAAAGAGTGTTTCATAACTGCTCAATCAAAAATATGTTTTATCTCTGTTAACTGAATTTACAGATCAGAAATAAGTTTCACAGAATGCATCTGTGTAGTTTTTATTTGAAGATATTCTTTTTCCCAAAGTAGGCCTCTTAGCGCTTAGCATGTCCAATTGCAGTTTCTACAGAAAGAGTGTTTCAGAACGGCTCAATCAAAAGTAAGGTTCAACTCTGTTAGTTGAATGCACAGAAAAGAAAGAATTTTCACAGAATGCTACTGTGTAGTTTATATTTGAATATATTCCTTTTTCCACTATTACCCTCTTAGCGCTCCGAATGTCCACTTGCATTTTCTACAGAAATAGTGTTCAGAACTGCGCAATCAAAAGTATGGTTTAACTCTGTTAGCTTAATGAACATATCAGAAATAAGATTCACACAATGCTTCTGTGTAGTTTTTATTTGAAGATATTATTTTTCCCCATATAGGCCTCTTAGCGCTCAGAATGTCCAATTGCAGTTTCTACAGAAAGAGTGTTTCAGAAAGGCTCAATCAAAAGTAAGGTTCAACTCTGTTAGTTGAATGCACAGAACAGAAAGAAGTTTCATACAATGCTTCTGTGTAGTTTATATTTGAACATATTCTTTTTTCCACTATTACCCACTTAGCGCTACGAATGTCAGTTGCATTTTCTACAGACAGAGTGTTTCAAAACTGCTCAATCAAAAGTATGGTTTAACTCTGATAGCTGAATGCTCAGATCAGAAAGAAGTTTCACAGAATGCTTCTGTGTAGTTTATATTTGAATATATTCCTTTTTCCACTACTACTCTCTTAGCGCTCCAAATGTCCAGTTGCATTTTCTACAGAAAGAGTGTTCAGATCTGCTCAATCAAAAGTATGGTTTAACTCTGTTAGCTGAATGCACAGATCAGAAATTAGTTTCACAGAATGATTCTGTGTAGTTTATATTTGGAGACATTCCTTTTTCCACTATTACCCTCTTAGCGCTCCGAATCTCCACTTGCATTTTCTACAGAAAGAGTGTTTCAGAACAGCTCAATCAAAACTAAGGTTCAACTCTTTTAGTTGAACAAACAGAACAGAAAGAAGTTTCACACAATTCTTCTGTGTAGTTTTTATTTGTAGACATTCTTTTTCCCAATATAGGCCTCTTGGCGCTCAGAATGTCCAATTGCAGTTTCTACAGAAAGAGTGTTTCAGAACGGCTCAATCAAAAGTAAGGTTGAACTCTGTTAGTTGAATGCACAGAACAGAAAGAAGTTTCATACAATGCTTCTGTGTAGTTTATATTTGAACATATTCTTTTTTCCACTATTACCCACTCAGCGCTACGAATGTCCAGTTGCATTTTCTACAGACAGAGTGTTTCAAAACTGCTCAATCAAAAGTATGGTTTAACTCTGTTAGCTGAATGCTCAGATCAGAAAGAAGTTTCACAGAATGCTTCTGTGTAGTTTATATTTTAATATATTCCTTTTTCCACTACTACGCTCTTAGCGCTCCAAATGTCCAGTTGCATTTTCTACAGAAAGAGTGTTCAGATCTGCTCAATCAAAAGTATGGTTTAACTCTGTTAGCTGAATGCACAGATCAGAAAGAAGTTTCACCGAATGATTCTGTGTAGTTTATATTTGAAGACATTCCTTTTTCCACTAGTACCCTCTTAGCGCTCAGAATCTCCACTTGTATTTTCTACAAAAAGAGTGTTTCATAACTGCTCAATCAAAAATATGTTTTATCTCTGTTAACTGAATTTACAGATCAGAAATAAGTTTCACAGAATGCATCTGTGTAGTTTTTATTTGAAGATATTCTTTTTCCCAAAGTAGGCCTCTTAGCGCTTAGCATGTCCAATTGCAGTTTCTACAGAAAGAGTGTTTCAGAACGGCTCAATCAAAAGTAAGGTTCAACTCTGTTAGTTGAATGCACAGAAGAGAAAGAATTTTCACAGAATGCTACTGTGTAGTTTATATTTGAATATAGTCCTTTTTCCACTATTACCCTCTTAGCGCTCCGAATGTCCACTTGCATTTTCTACAGAAAGAGGGTTCAGCACTGAGCAATCAAAAGTATGGTTTAACTCTGTTAGCTTAATGAACATATCAGAAATAAGTTTCACACAATGCTTCTGTGTAGTTTTTATTTGAAGATATTATTTTTCCCAATAGAGGCCTCTTTGCGCTCAGAATGTCCAATTGCAGTTTCTACAGAAAGAGTGTTTCAGAAAGGCTCAATCAAAAGTAAGGTTCAACTCTGTTAGTTGAATGCACAGAACAGAAAGAAGTTTCATACAATGCTTCTGTGTAGTTTATATTTGAACATATTCTTTTTTCCACTATTACCCACTTAGCGCTACGAATGTCCAGTTGCATTTTCTACAGACAGAGTGTTTCAAAACTGCTCAATCAAAAGTATGGTTTAACTCTGTTAGCTGAATGCTCAGATCGGAAAGAAGTTTCACAGAATGCTTCTGTGTAGTTTATATTTGAATATATTCCTTTTTCCACTACTACTCTCTTAGCGCTCCAAATGTCCAGTTGCATTTTCTACAGAAAGAGTGTTCAGATCTGCTCAATCAAAAGTATGGTTTAACTCTGTTAGCTGAATGCACAGATCAGAAAGAAGTTTCACAGAATGATTCTGTGTAGTTTATATTTGGAGACATTCCTTTTTCCACTATTACCCTCTTAGCGCTCCGAATCTCCACTTGCATTTTCTACAGAAAGAGTGTTTCACAACGGCTCAATCAAAACTAAGGTTCAACTCTTTTAGTTGAACAAACAGAACAGAAAGAAGTTTCACACAATTCTTCTGTGTAGTTTTTATTTGTAGACATTCTTTTTCCCAATATAGGCCTCTTGGCGCTCAGAATGTCCAATTGCAGTTTCTACAGAAAGAGTGTTTCAGAACGGCTCAATCAAAAGTAAGGTTGAACTCTGTTAGTTGAATGCACAGAACAGAAAGAAGTTTCATACAATGCTTCTGTGTAGTTTATATTTGAACATATTCTTTTTTCCACTATTACCCATTTAGCGCTACGAATGTCCAGTTGCATTTTCTACAGACAGAGTGTTTCAAAACTGCTCAATCAAATGTATGGTTTAACTCTGTTAGCTGAATGCTCAGATCAGAAAGAAGTTTCACAGAATGCTTCTGTGTAGTTTATATTTGAATATATTCCTTTTTCCACTACTACGCTTTTAGCGCTCCAAATGTCCAGTTGCATTTTCTACAGAAAGAGTGTTCAGATCTGCTCAATCAAAAGTATGGTTTAACTCTGTTAGCTGAATGCACAGATCAGAAAGAAGTTTCACCGAATGATTCTGTGTAGTTTATATTTGAAGACATTCCTTTTTCCACTATTACCCTCTTAGCGCTCCGAATCTCCACTTGCATTTTCTACAAAAAGAGTGTTTCATAACTGCTCAATCAAAAATATGTTTTATCTCTGTTAACTGAATTTACAGATCAGAAATAAGTTTCACAGAATGCATCTGTGTAGTTTTTATTTGAAGATATTCTTTTTCCCAATGTAGGCCTCTTAGCGCTTAGCATGTCCAATTGCAGTTTCTACAGAAAGAGTGTTTCAGAACGGCTCAATCAAAAGTAAGGTTCAACTCTGTTAGTTGAATGCACAGAACAGAAAGAATTTTCACAGAATGCTACTGTGTAGTTTATATTTGAATATATTCCTTTTTCCACTATTACCCTCTTAGCGCTCCGAATGTCCACTTGCATTTTCTACAGAAAGAGTGTTCAGAACTGCGCAATCAAAAGTATGGTTTAACTCTGTTAGCTTAATGAACATAGCAGAAATAAGTTTCACACAATGCTTCTGTGTAGTTTTTATTTGAAGGTATTATTTTGCCCAATAGAGGCCTCTTAGCGCTCAGAATGTCCAATTGCAGTTTCTACAGAAAGAGTGTTTCAGAAAGGCTCAATCAAAAGTAAGGTTCAACTCTGTTAGTTGAATGCACAGAACAGAAAGAAGTTTCATACAATGCTTCTGTGTAGTTTATATTTGAACATATTCTTTTTTCCACTATTACCCACTTAGCGCTACGAATGTCCAGTTGCATTTTCTACAGACAGAGTGTTTCAAAACTGCTCAATCAAAAGTATGGTTTAACTCTTTTAGCTGAATGCTCAGATCAGAAAGTAGTTTCACAGAATGCTTCTGTGTAGTTGATATTTGAATATATTCCTTTTTCCACTAATACTCTCTTAGCGCTCCAAATGTCCAGTTGCATTTTCTACAGAAAGAGTGTTCAGATCTGCTCAATCAAAAGTATGGTTTAACTCTGTTAGCTGAATGCACAGATCAGAAAGAAGTTTCACCGAATGATTCTGTGTAGTATATATTTGAAGACATTCCTTTTTCCACTATTACAATCTTAGCGCTCGGAATCTCCACTTGCATTTTCTACAAAAAGAGTGTTTCATAACTGCTCAATCAAAAATATGTTTTATCTCTGTTAACTGAATTTACAGATCAGAAATAAGTTTCAAAGAATGCATCTGTGTAGTTTTTATTTGAAGATATTCTTTTTCCCAATGTAGGCCTCTTAGCGCTTAGCATGTCCAATTGCAGTTTCTACAGAAAGAGTGTTTCAGAACGGCTCAATCAAAAGTAAGGTTCAACTCTGTTAGTTGAATGCACAGAAGAGAAAGAATTTTCACAGAATGCTACTGTGTAGTTTATATTTGAATATAGTCCTTTTTCCACTATTACCCTCTTAGCGCTCCGAATGTCCACTTGCATTTTCTACAGAAAGAGGGTTCAGCACTGAGCAATCAAAAGTATGGTTTAACTCTGTTAGCTTAATGAACATATCAGAAATAAGTTTCACACAATGCTTCTGTGTAGTTTTTATTTGAAGATATTATTTTTCCCAATAGAGGCCTCTTTGCGCTCAGAATGTCCAATTGCAGTTTCTACAGAAAGAGTGTTTCAGAAAGGCTCAATCAAAAGTAAGGTTCAACTCTGTTAGTTGAATGCACAGAACAGAAAGAAGTTTCATACAATGCTTCTGTGTAGTTTATATTTGAACATATTCTTTTTTCCAATATTACCCACTTAGCGCTACGAATGTCAGTTGCATTTTCTACAGACAGAGTGTTTCAAAACTGCTCAATCAAAAGTATGGTTTAACTCTGATAGCTGAATGCTCAGATCAGAAAGAAGTTTCACAGAATGCTTCTGTGTAGTTTATATTTGAATATATTCCTTTTTCCACTACTACTCTCTTAGCGCTCCAAATGTCCAGTTGCATTTTCTACAGAAAGAGTGTTCAGATCTGCTCAATCAAAAGTATGGTTTAACTCTGTTAGCTGAATGCACAGATCAGAAATTAGTTTCACAGAATGATTCTGTGTAGTTTATATTTGGAGACATTCCTTTTTCCACTATTACCCTCTTAGCGCTCCGAATCTCCACTTGCATTTTCTACAGAAAGAGTGTTTCAGAACGGCTCAATCAAAACTAAGGTTCAACTCTTTTAGTTGAACAAACAGAACAGAAAGAAGTTTCACACAATTCTTCTGTGTAGTTTTTATTTGTAGACATTCTTTTTCCCAATATAGGCCTCTTAGCGCTCAGAATGTCCAATTGCAGTTTCTACAGAAAGAGTGTTTCAGAACGGCTCAATCAAAAGTAAGGTTGAACTCTGTTAGTTGAATGCACAGAACAGAAAGAAGTTTCATACAATGCTTCTGTGTAGTTTATATTTGAACATATTCTTTTTTCCACTATTACCCACTTAGCGCTACGAATGTCCAGTTGCATTTTCTACAGACAGAGTGTTTCAAAACTGCTCAATCAAAAGTATGGTTTAACTCTGTTAGCTGAATGCTCAGATCAGAAAGAAGTTTCACAGAATGCTTCTGTGTAGTTTATATTTGAATATATTCCTTTTTCCACTACTACGCTCTTAGCGCTCCAAATGTCCAGTTGCATTTTCAACAGAAAGAGTGTTCAGATCTGCTCAATCAAAAGTATGGTTTAACACTGTTAGCTGAATGCACAGATCAGAAAGAAGTTTCACCGAATGATTCTGTGTAGTTTATATTTGAAGACATTCCTTTTTCCACTATTACCCTCTTAGCGCTCCGAATCTCCACTTGCATTTTCTACAAAAAGAGTGTTTCATAACTGCTCAATCAAAAATATGTTTTATCTCTGTTAACTGAAATTACACATCAGAAATAAGTTTCACAGAATGCATCTGTGTAGTTTTTATTTGAAGATATTCTTTTTCCCAATGTAGGCCTCTTAGCGCTTAGCATGTCCAATTGCAGTTTCTACAGAAAGAGTGTTTCAGAATGGCTCAATCAAAAGTAAGGTTCAACTCTGTTAGTTGAATGCACAGAACAGAAAGAATTTTCACAGAATGCTACTGTGTAGTTTATATTTGAATATATTCCTTTTTACACTATTACCCTCTTAGCGCGCCGAATGTCCACTTGCATTTTCTACAGAAAGAGTGTTCAGAACTGCGCAATCAAAAGTATGGTTTAACTCTGTTAGCTTAATGAACATATCAGAAATAAGATTCACACAATGCTTCTGTGTAGTTTTTATTTGAAGATATTATTTTTCCCAATAGAGGCCTCTTAGCGCTCAGAATGTCCAATTGCAGTTTCTACAGAAAGAGTGTTTCAGAAAGGCTCAATCAAAAGTAAGGTTCAACTCTGTTAGTTGAATGCACAGAACAGAAAGAAGTTTCATACAATGCTTCTGTGTAGTTTATATTTGAACATATTCTTTTTTCCACTATTACCCACTTAGCGCTACGAATGTCCAGTTGCATTTTCTACAGACAGAGTGTTTCAAAACTGCTCAATCAAAAGTATGGTTTAACTCTGTTAGCTGAATGCTCAGATCAGAAAGAAGTTTCACAGAATGCTTCTGTGTAGTTTATATTTGAATATATTCCTTTTTCCACTACTACTCTCTTAGCGCTCCAAATGTCCAGTTGCATTTTCTACAGAAAGAGTGTTCAGATCTGCTCAATCAAAAGTATGTTTTAACTCTGTTAGCTGAATGCACAGATCAGAAAGAAGTTTCACAGAATGATTCTGTGTAGTTTATATTTGAAGACATTCCTTTTTCCACTATTACCCTCTTAGCGCTCCGAATCTCCACTTGCATTTTCTACAGAAAGAGTGTTTCAGAACGGCTCAATCAAAACTAAGGTTCAACTCTTTTAGTTGAACAAACAGAACAGAAAGAAGTTTCACACAATTCTTCTGTGTAGTTTTTATTTGTAGACATTCTTTTTCCCAATATAGGCCTCTTAGCGCTCAGAATGTCCAATTGCAGTTTCTACAGAAAGAGTGTTTCAGAACGGCTCAATCAAAAGTAAGGTTCAACTCTGTTAGTTGAATGCACAGAACAGAAAGAAGTTTCATACAATGCTTCTGTGTAGTTTATATTTGAACATATTCTTTTTTCCACTATTACCCACTTAGCGCTACGAATGTCCAGTTGAATTTTCTACAGACAGAGTGTTTCAAAACTGCTCAATCAAAAGTATGGTTTAACTCTGTTAGCTGAATGCTCAGATCAGAAAGAAGTTTCACAGAATGCTTCTGTGTAGTTTATATTTGAATATATTCCTTTTTCCACTACTACGCTCTTAGCGCTCCAAATGTCCAGTTGCATTTTCTACAGAAAGAGTGTTCAGATCTGCTCAATCAAAAGTATGGTTTAACTCTGTTAGCTGAATGCACAGATCAGAAAGAAGTTTCACAGAATGATTCTGTGTAGTTTATAATTGAAGACATTCCTTTTTCCACTATTACCCTCTTAGCGCTCCGAATCTCCACTTGCATTTTCTACAGAAAGAGTGTTTCAGAACGGCTCAATCAAAACTAAGGTTCAACTCTTTTAGTTGAACAAACAGAACAGAAAGAAGTTTCACACAATTCTTCTGTGTAGTTTTTATTTGTAGACATTCTTTTTCCCAATATAGGCCTCTTAGCGCTCAGAATGTCCAATTGCAGTTTCTACAGAAAGAGTGTTTCAGAACGGCTCAATCAAAAGTAAGGTTCAACTCTGTTAGTTGAATGCACAGAACAGAAAGAAGTTTCATACAATGCTTCTGTGTAGTTTATATTTGAACATATTCTTTTTTCCACTATTACCCACTTAGCGCTACGAATGTCCAGTTGCATTTTCTACAGACAGAGTGTTTCAAAACTGCTCAATCAAAAGTATGGTTTAACTCTGTTAGCTGAATGCTCAGATCAGAAAGAAGTTTCACAGAATGCTTCTGTGTAGTTTATATTTGAATATATTCCTTTTTCCACTACTACGCTCTTAGCGCTCCAAATGTCCAGTTGCATTTTCAACAGAAAGAGTGTTCAGATCTGCTCAATCAAAAGTATGGTTTAACACTGTTAGCTGAATGCACAGATCAGAAAGAAGTTTCACCGAATGATTCTGTGTAGTTTATATTTGAAGACATTCCTTTTTCCACTATTACCCTCTTAGCGCTCCGAATCTCCACTTGCATTTTCTACAAAAAGAGTGTTTCATAACTGCTCAATCAAAAATATGTTTTATCTCTGTTAACTGAAATTACACATCAGAAATAAGTTTCACAGAATGCATCTGTGTAGTTTTTATTTGAAGATATTCTTTTTCCCAATGTAGGCCTCTTAGCGCTTAGCATGTCCAATTGCAGTTTCTACAGAAAGAGTGTTTCAGAATGGCTCAATCAAAAGTAAGGTTCAACTCTGTTAGTTGAATGCACAGAACAGAAAGAATTTTCACAGAATGCTACTGTGTAGTTTATATTTGAATATATTCCTTTTTACACTATTACCCTCTTAGCGCGCCGAATGTCCACTTGCATTTTCTACAGAAAGAGTGTTCAGAACTGCGCAATCAAAAGTATGGTTTAACTCTGTTAGCTTAATGAACATATCAGAAATAAGTTTCACACAATGCTTCTGTGTAGTTTTTATTTGAAGATATTATTTTTCCCAATAGAGGCCTCTTAGCGCTCAGAATGTCCAATTGCAGTTTCTACAGAAAGAGTGTTTCAGAAAGGCTCAATCAAAAGTAAGGTTCAACTCTGTTAGATGAATGCACAGAACAGAAAGAAGTTTCATACAATGCTTCTGTGTAGTTTATATTTGAACATATTCTTTTTTCCACTATTACCCACTTAGCGCTACGAATGTCCAGTTGCATTTTCTACAGACAGAGTGTTTCAAAACTGCTCAATCAAAAGTATGGTTTAACTCTGTTAGCTGAATGCTCAGATCAGAAAGAAGTTTCACAGAATGCTTCTGTGTAGTTTATATTTGAATATATTCCTTTTTCCACTACTACGCTCTTAGCGCTCCAAATGTCCAGTTGCATTTTCTACAGAAAGAGTGTTCAGATCTGCTCAATCAAAAGTATGGTTTAACTCTGTTAGCTGAATGCACAGATCAGAAAGAAGTTTCACCGAATGATTCTGTGTAGTTTATATTTGAAGACATTCCTTTTTCCATTGTTACCCTCTTAGCGCTCCGAATCTCCACTTGCATTTTCTACAAAAAGAGTGTTTCATAACTGCTCAATCAAAAATATGTTTTATATCTGTTAACTGAATTTACAGATCAGAAATAAGTTTCACAGAATGCATCTGTGTAGTTTTTATTTGAAGATATTCTTTTTCCCAATGTAGGCCTCTTAGCGCTTAGCATGTCCAATTGCAGTTACTACAGAAAGAGTGTTTCAGAACGGCTCAATCAAAAGTAAGGTTCAACTCTGTTAGTTGAATGCACAGAACAGAAAGAATTTTCACAGAATGCTACTGTGTAGTTTATATTTGAATATATTCCTTTTTCCACTATTACCCTCTTAGCGCTCCGAATGTCCACTTGCATTTTCTACAGAAAGAGTGTTCAGAACTGCGCAATCAAAAGTATGGTTTAACTCTGTTAGCTTAATGAACATATCAGAAATAAGTTTCACAAAATGCTTCTGTGTAGTTTTTATTTGAAGATATTATTTTTCCCAATAGAGGCCTCTTAGCGCTCAGAATGTCCAATTGCAGTTTCTACAGAAAGAGTGTTTCAGAAAGGCTCAATCAAAAGTAAGGTTCAACTCTGTTAGTTGAATGCACAGAACAGAAAGAAGTTTCATACAATGCTTCTGTGTAGTTTATATTTGAACATATTCTTTTTTCCACTATTACCCACTTAGCGCTACGAATGTCCAGTTGCATTTTCTACAGACAGAGTGTTTCAAAACTGCTCAATCAAAAGTATGGTTTAACTCTGTTAGCTGAATGCTCAGATCAGAAAGAAGTTTCACAGAATGCTTCTGTGTAGTTTATATTTGAATATATTCCTTTTTCCACTACTACTCTCTTAGCGCTGCAAATGTCCAGTTGCATTTTCTACAGAAAGAGTGTTCAGATCTGCTCAATCAAAAGTATGGTTTAACTCTGTTAGCTGAATGCACAGATCAGAAAGAAGTTTCACAGAATGATTCTGTGTAGTTTATAATTGAAGACATTCCTTTTTCCACTATTACCCTCTTAGCGCTCCGAATCTCCACTTGCATTTTCTACAGAAAGAGTGTTTCAGAACGGCTCAATCAAAACTAAGGTTCAACTCTTTTAGTTGAACAAACAGAACAGAAAGAAGTTTCACACAATTCTTCTGTGTAGTTTTTATTTGTAGACATTCTTTTTCCCAATATAGGCCTCTTAGCGCTCAGAATGTCCAATTGCAGTTTCTACAGAAAGAGTGTTTCAGAACGGCTCAATCAAAAGTAAGGTTCAACTCTGTTAGTTGAATGCACAGAACAGAAAGAAGTTTCATACAATGCTTCTGTGTAGTTTATATTTGAACATATTCTTTTTTCCACTATTACCCACTTAGCGCTACGAATGTCCAGTTGCATTTTCTACAGACAGAGTGTTTCAAAACTGCTCAATCAAAAGTATGGTTTAACTCTGTTAGCTGAATGCTCAGATCAGAAAGAAGTTTCACAGAATGCTTCTGTGTAGTTTATATTTGAATATATTCCTTTTTCCACTACTACGCTCTTAGCGCTCCAAATGTCCAGTTGCATTTTCAACAGAAAGAGTGTTCAGATCTGCTCAATCAAAAGTATGGTTTAACACTGTTAGCTGAATGCACAGATCAGAAAGAAGTTTCACCGAATGATTCTGTGTAGTTTATATTTGAAGACATTCCTTTTTCCACTATTACCCTCTTAGCGCTCCGAATCTCCACTTGCATTTTCTACAAAAAGAGTGTTTCATAACTGCTCAATCAAAAATATGTTTTATCTCTGTTAACTGAAATTACACATCAGAAATAAGTTTCACAGAATGCATCTGTGTAGTTTTTATTTGAAGATATTCTTTTTCCCAATGTAGGCCTCTTAGCGCTTAGCATGTCCAATTGCAGTTTCTACAGAAAGAGTGTTTCAGAATGGCTCAATCAAAAGTAAGGTTCAACTCTGTTAGTTGAATGCACAGAACAGAAAGAATTTTCACAGAATGCTACTGTGTAGTTTATATTTGAATATATTCCTTTTTACACTATTACCCTCTTAGCGCACCGAATGTCCACTTGCATTTTCTACAGAAAGAGTGTTCAGAACTGCGCAATCAAAAGTATGGTTTAACTCTGTTAGCTTAATGAACATATCAGAAATAAGTTTCACACAATGCTTCTGTGTAGTTTTTATTTGAAGATATTATTTTTCCCAATAGAGGCCTCTTAGCGCTCAGAATGTCCAATTGCAGTTTCTACAGAAAGAGTGTTTCAGAAAGGCTCAATCAAAAGTAAGGTTCAACTCTGTTAGTTGAATGCACAGAACAGAAAGAAGTTTCATACAATGCTTCTGTGTAGTTTATATTTGAACATATTCTTTTTTCCACTATTACCCACTTAGCGCTACGAATGTCCCGTTGCATTTTCTACAGACAGAGTGTTTCAAAACTGCTCAATCAAAAGTATGGTTTAACTCTGTTAGCTGAATGCTCAGATCAGAAAGAAGTTTCACAGAATGCTTCTGTGTAGTTTATATTTGAATATATTCCTTTTTCCACTACTACTCTCTTAGCGCTCCAAATGTCCAGTTGCATTTTCTACAGAAAGAGTGTTCAGATCTGCTCAATCAAAAGTATGGTTTAACTCTGTTAGCTGAATGCACAGATCAGAAAGAAGTTTCACAGAATGATTCTGTGTAGTTTATATTTGAAGACATTCCTTTTTCCACTATTACCCTCTTAGCGCTCCGAATCTCCACTTGCATTTTCTACAGAAAGAGTGTTTCAGAACGGCTCAATCAAAACTAAGGTTCAACTCTTTTAGTTGAACAAACAGAACAGAAAGAAGTTTCACACAATTCTTCTGTGTAGTTTTTATTTGTAGACATTCTTTTTCCCAATATAGGCCTCTTAGCGCTCAGAATGTCCAATTGCAGTTTCTACAGAAAGAGTGTTTCAGAACGGCTCAATCAAAAGTAAGGTTCAACTCTGTTAGTTGAATGCACAGAACAGAAAGAAGTTTCATACAATGCTTCTGTGTAGTTTATATTTGAACATATTCTTTTTTCCACTATTACCCACTTAGCGCTACGAATGTCCAGTTGCATTTTCTACAGACAGAGTTTTTCAAAACTGCTCAATAAAAAGTATGGTTTAACTCTGTTAGCTGAATGCTCAGATCAGAAAGAAGTTTCACAGAATGCTTCTGTGTAGTTTATATTTGAATATATTCCTTTTTCCACTACTACGCTCTTAGCACTCCAAATGTCCAGTTGCATTTTCAACAGAAAGAGTGTTCAGATCTGCTCAATCAAAAGTATGGTTTAACACTGTTAGCTGAATGCACAGATCAGAAAGAAGTTTCACCGAATGATTCTGTGTAGTTTATATTTGAAGACATTCCTTTTTCCACTATTACCCTCTTAGCACTCCGAATCTCCACTTGCATTTTCTACAAAAAGAGTGTTTCATAACTGCTCAATCAAAAATATGTTTTATCTCTGTTAACTGAAATTACACATCAGAAATAAGTTTCACGGAATGCATCTGTGAGGTTTTTATTTGAAGATATTCTTTTTCCCAATGTAGGCCTCTTATCGCTTAGCATGTCCAATTGCAGTTTCTACAGAAAGAGTGTTTCAGAACGGCTCAATCAAAAGTAAGGTTCAACTCTGTTAGTTGAATGCACAGAACAGAAAGAATTTTCACAGAATGCTACTGTGTAGTTTATATTTGAATATATTCCTTTTTCCACTATTACCCTCTTAGCGCTCCGAATGTCCACTTGCATTTTCTACAGAAAGAGTGTTCAGAACTGCGCAATCAAAAGTATGGTTTAACTCTGTTAGCTTAATGAACATATCAGAAATAAGTTTCACACAATGCTTCTGTGTAGTTTTTATTTGAAGATATTATTTTTCCCAATATAGTCCTCTTAGCGCTCAGAATGTCCAATTGCACTTTCTACAGAAAGAGTGTTTCAGAAAGGCTCAATCAGAAGTAAGTTTCAACTCTGTTAGTTGAATGCACAGAACAGAAAGGAGTTTCATACAATGCTTCTGTGTAGTTTATATTTGAACATATTCTTTTTTCCACTATTACCCACTTAGCGCTACGAATGTCCAGTTGCATTTTCTACAGACAGAGTGTTTCAAAACTGCTCAATCAAAAGTATGATTTAACTCTGGTAGCTGAATGCTCAGATCAGAAAGACGTTTCACAGAATGCTTCTGTGTAGTTTATATTTGAATATATTCCTTTTTCCACTACTACTCTCTTAGCGCTCCAAATGTCCAGTTGCATTTTCTACAGAAAGAGTGTTTCAGAACGGCTCAATCAAAACTAAGGTTCAACTCTTTTAGTTGAACAAACAGAACAGAAAGAAGTTTCACACAATTCTTCTGTGTAGTTTTTATTTGTAGACATTCTTTTTCCCAATATAGGCCTCTTAACGCTCAGAATGTCCAATTGCAGTTTCTACAGAAAGAGTGTTTCAGAACGGCTCAATCAAAAGTAAGGTTCAATTCTGTTAGTTGAATGCACAGAACAGAAAGAAGTTTCATACAATGCTTCTGTGTAGTTTATATTTGAATATATTCCTTTTTCCACTACTACGCTCTTAGCGCTCCAAATGTCCAGTTGCATTTTCAACAGAAAGAGTGTTCAGATCTGCTCAATCAAAAGTATGGTTTAACTCTGTTAGCTGAATGCACAGATCAGAAAGAAGTTTCACCGAATGATTCTGTGTAGTTTATATTTGAAGACATTCCTTTTTCCACTATTACCCTCTTAGCGCTCCGAATCTCCACTTGCATTTTCTACAAAAAGAGTGTATCATAACTGCTCAATCAAAAATATGTTTTATCTCTGTTAACTGAATTTACAGATCAGAAATAAGTTTCACAGAATGCATCTGTGTAGTTTTTATTTGAAGATATTCTTTTTCCCAATGTAGGCCTCTTAGCGTTTAGCATGTCCAATTGCAGTTTCTACAGAAAGAGTGTTTCAGAACGGCTCAATCAAAAGTAAGGTTCAACTCTGTTAGTTGAATGCACAGAACAGAAAGAATTTTCACAGAATGCTACTGTGTAGTTTATATTTGAATATATTCCTTTTTCCACTATTACCCTCTTAGCGCTCCGAATGTCCACTTGCATTTTCTACAGAAAGAGTGTTCAGAACTGCGCAATCAAAAGTATGGTTTAACTCTGTTAGCTTAATGAACATATCAGAAATAAGTTTCACACAATGCTTCTGTGTAGTTTTATTTGAAGATATTATTTTTCCCAATATAAGCCTCTTAGCGCTCAGAATGTCCAATTGCAGTTTCTACAGAAAGAGTGTTTCAGAAAGGCTCAATCAAAAGTAAGGTTCAACTCTGTTAGTTGAATGCACAGAACAGAAGGAAGTTTCATACAATGCTTCTGTGTAGTTTATATTTGAAAATATTCTTTTTTCCACTATTACCCTCTTAGCGCTAAGAATGTCCAGTTGCATTTTCTACAGACAGAGTGTTTCAAAACTGCTCAATCATAAGTATGGTTTAACTCTGTTAGCTGAATGCTCAGATCAGAAAGAAGTTTCACAGAATGCTTCTGTGTAGTTTATATTTGAATATATTCCTTTTTCCTCTACTACTCTCTTAGCGCTCCAAATGTCCAGTTGCATTTTCTACAGAAAGAGTGTTCAGATCTGCTCAATCAGAAGTATGGTTTAACTCTGTTAGCTGAATGCACAGATCAGAAAAAAGTTTCACCGAATGATTCTGTGTAGTTTATATTTGAAGACATCCCTTTTTCCACTATTACCCTCTTAGCGCTCCGAATCTCCACTTGCATTTTCTACAAAAAGAGTGTTTCATAACTGCTCAATCAAAAATATGTTTTATCTCTGTTAACTGAAATTACAGATCAGAAATATGTTTCACAGAATGCATCTGTGTAGTTTTTATTTGAAGATATTTTTTTTCCCAATGTAGGCCTCTTAGCGCTTAGCATGTCCAATTGCAGTTTCTACAGAAGGAGTGTTTCAGAACGGCTCAATCAAAAGTAAGGTTTAACTCTGTTAGTTGAATGCACAGAACAGAAAGAATTTTCACAGAATGCTACTGTGTAGTTTATATTTGAATATATTCCTTTTTCCACTATTACCCTCTTAGCGCTCCGAATGTCCACTTGCATTTTCTACAGAAAGAGTGTTCAGAACTGCGCAATCAAAAGTATGGTTTAACTCTGTTAGCTTAATGAACATATCAGAAATAAGTTTCACACAATGCTTCTGTGTACTTTTTATTTGAAGATATTATTTTTCCCAATATAGGCCTCTTAGCGCTCAGAATGTCCAATTGCAGTTTCTACAGAAAGAGTGTTTCAGAAAGGCTCAATCAAAAGTAAGGTTCAACTCTGTTAGTTGAATGCACAGAACAGAAAGAAGTTTCATACAATGCTTCTGTGTAGTTTATATTTGAAAATATTCTTTTTTCCACTATTACCCACTTAGCTCTACGAATGTCCAGTTGCATTTTCTACAGACAGAGTGTTTCAAAACTGCTCAATCATAAGTATGGTTTAACTCTGTTAGCTGAATGCTCAGATCAGAAAGAAGTTTCACAGAATGCTTCTGTGTAGTTTATATTTGAAGACATTCCTTTTTCCACTATTACCCTCTTAGCGCTCCGAATCTCCCCTTGCATTTTCTACAAAAAGAGTGTTTCATAACTGCTCAATCAAAAATATGTTTTATCTCTGTTAACTGCAATTACAGATCAGAAATAAGTTTCACAGAATGCATCTGTGTAGTTTTTATTTGAAGATATTCTTTTTCCCAATATAGGCCTCTTAGCGCTTAGCATGTCCAATTGCAGTTTCTACAGAAAGAGTGTTTCAGAACGGCTCAATCAAAAGTAAGGTTCAACTCTGTTAGTTGAATGCACAGAACAGAAAGAATTTTCACAGAATGCTACTGTGTAGTTTATATTTGAATATATTCCTTTTTCCACTATTACCCTCTTAGCGCTCCGAATGTCCACTTGCATTTTCTACAGAAAGAGTGTTCAGAACTGCGCAATCAAAAGTATGGTTTAACTCTGTTAGCTTAATGAACATATCAGAAATAAGTTTCACACAATGCTTCTTTGTAGTTTTTATTTGAAGATTTTATTTTTCCCAATATAGGCCTCTTAGCGCTCAGAATGTCCAATTGCAGTTTCTACAGAAAGAGTGTTTCAGAAAGGCTCAATCAAAAGTAAGGTTCAACTCTGTTAGTTGAATGCACAGAACAGAAAGAAGTTTCATACAATGCATCTGTGTAGTTTATATTTGAACATATTCTTTTTTCCACTATTACCCACTTAGCGCTACGAATGTCCAGTTGCATTTTCTACAGACAGAGTGTTTCAAAACTGCTCAATCAAAAGTATGGTTTAACTCTCTTAGCTGAATGCTCAGATCAGAAAGAAGTTTCACAGATTGCTTCTGTGTAGTTTATATTTGAATATATTCCTTTTTCCACTACTACTCTCTTAGCGCTCCAAATGTCCTGTTGCATTTTCTACAGAAAGAGTGTTCAGATCTGCTCAATCAAAAGTATGGTTTAACTCTGTTAGCTGAATGCACAGATCAGAAAGAAGTTTCACAGAATGATTCTGTGTAGTTTATATTTGGAGACATTCCTTTTTCCACTATTACCCTCTTAGCGCTCCGAATCTCCACTTGCATTTTCTACAGAAAGAGTGTTTCAGAACGGCTCAATCAAAATTAAGGTTCAACTCTTTTAGTTGAACAAACAGAACAGAAGGAAGTTTCACACAATTCTTCTGTGTAGTTTTTATTTGTAGACATTCTTTTTACCAATATAGGCCTCTTAACGCTCATAATGTCCAATTGCAGTTTCTACAGAAAGAGTGTTTCAGAACGGCTCAATCAAAAGTAAGGTTCAACTCTGTTAGTTGAATGCACAGAACAGAAAGAAGTTTCATACAATGCTTCTGTGTAGTTTATATTTGAACATATTCTTTTTTCCACTATTACCCACTTAGCGCTACGAATGTCCAGTTGCATTTTCTACAGACAGAGTGTTTCAAAACTGCTCAATCAAAAATATGGTTTAACTCTGTTAGCTGTATGCTCAGATCAGAAAGAAGTTTCACAGAATGCTTCTGTGTAGTTTATATTTGATTATATTCCTTTTTCCACTACTACGCTCTTAGCGCTCCAAATGTCCAGTTGCATTTTCAACAGAAAGAGTGTTCAGATCTGCTCAATCAAAAGCATGGTTTAACTCTGTTAGCTGAATGCACAGATCAGAAAGAAGTTTCACCGAATGATTCTGTGTAGTTTATATTTGAAGACATTCCTTTTTCCACTCTTACCCTCTTAGCGCTCCGAATCTCCACTTGCATTTTCTACAAAAAGAGTGTTTCATAACTGCTCAATCAAAAATATGTTTTATCTCTGTTAACTGAATTTACAGATCAGAAATATGTTTCACAGAATGCATCTGTGTAGTTTTTATTTGAAGATATTCTTTTTCCCAATGTAGGCCTCTTAGCGCTTAGCATGTCCAATTGCAGTTTCTACAGAAACAGTGTTTCAGAATGGCTCAATCAAAAGTAAGGTTCAAATCTGTTAGTTGAATGCACAGAACAGAAAGAATTTTCACAGAATGCTACTGTGTAGTTTATATTTGAATATATTCCTTTTTCCACTATTACCCTCTTAGCGCTCCGAATGTCCACTTGCATTTTCTACAGAAAGAGTGTTCAGAACTGCGCAATCAAAAGTATGGTTTAACTCTGTTAGCTTAATGAACATATCAGAAATAAATTTCACACAATGCTTCTGTGTAGTTTTTATTTGAAGATATTATTTTTCCCAATATAGGCCTCTTAGCGCTCAGAATGTCCACTTGCAGTTTCTACAGAAAGAGTGTTTCAGAAAGGCTCAATCAAAAGTAAGGTTCAACTCTGTTAGTTGAATGCACAGAACAGAAAGAAGTTTCATACAATGCTTCTGTGTAGTTTATATTTGAAAATATTCTTTTTTCCACTATTACCCACTTAGCTCTACGAATGTCCAGTTGCATTTTCTACAGACAGAGTGTTTCAAAACTGCTCAATCATAAGTATGGTTTAACTCTGTTAGCTGAATGCTCAGATCAGAAAGAAGTTTCACAGAATGCTTCTGTGTAGTTTATATTTGAAGACATTCCTTTTTCCACTATTACCCTCTTAGCGCTCCGAATCTCCCCTTGCATTTTCTACAAAAAGAGTGTTTCATAACTGCTCAATCAAAAATATGTTTTATCTCTGTTAACTGCAATTACAGATCAGAAATAAGTTTCACAGAATGCATCTGTGTAGTTTTTATTTGAAGATATTCTTTTTCCCAATATAGGCCTCTTAGCGCTTAGCATGTCCAATTGCAGTTTCTACAGAAAGAGTGTTTCAGAACGGCTCAATCAAAAGTAAGGTTCAACTCTGTTAGTTGAATGCACAGAACAGAAAGAATTTTCACAGAATGCTACTGTGTAGTTTATATTTGAATATATTCCTTTTTCCACTATTACCCTCTTAGCGCTCCGAATGTCCACTTGCATTTTCTACAGAAAGAGTGTTCAGAACTGCGCAATCAAAAGTATGGTTTAACTCTGTTAGCTTAATGAACATATCAGAAATAAGTTTCACACAATGCTTCTTTGTAGTTTTTATTTGAAGATTTTATTTTTCCCAATATAGGCCTCTTAGCGCTCAGAATGTCCAATTGCAGTTTCTACAGAAAGAGTGTTTCAGAAAGGCTCAATCAAAAGTAAGGTTCAACTCTGTTAGTTGAATGCACAGAACAGAAAGAAGTTTCATACAATGCATCTGTGTAGTTTATATTTGAACATATTCTTTTTTCCACTATTACCCACTTAGCGCTACGAATGTCCAGTTGCATTTTCTACAGACAGAGTGTTTCAAAACTGCTCAATCAAAAGTATGGTTTAACTCTCTTAGCTGAATGCTCAGATCAGAAAGAAGTTTCACAGATTGCTTCTGTGTAGTTTATATTTGAATATATTCCTTTTTCCACTACTACTCTCTTAGCGCTCCAAATGTCCTGTTGCATTTTCTACAGAAAGAGTGTTCAGATCTGCTCAATCAAAAGTATGGTTTAACTCTGTTAGCTGAATGCACAGATCAGAAAGAAGTTTCACAGAATGATTCTGTGTAGTTTATATTTGGAGACATTCCTTTTTCCACTATTACCCTCTTAGCGCTCCGAATCTCCACTTGCATTTTCTACAGAAAGAGTGTTTCAGAACGGCTCAATCAAAATTAAGGTTCAACTCTTTTAGTTGAACAAACAGAACAGAAGGAAGTTTCACACAATTCTTCTGTGTAGTTTTTATTTGTAGACATTCTTTTTACCAATATAGGCCTCTTAACGCTCATAATGTCCAATTGCAGTTTCTACAGAAAGAGTGTTTCAGAACGGCTCAATCAAAAGTAAGGTTCAACTCTGTTAGTTGAATGCACAGAACAGAAAGAAGTTTCATACAATGCTTCTGTGTAGTTTATATTTGAACATATTCTTTTTTCCACTATTACCCACTTAGCGCTACGAATGTCCAGTTGCATTTTCTACAGACAGAGTGTTTCAAAACTGCTCAATCAAAAATATGGTTTAACTCTGTTAGCTGTATGCTCAGATCAGAAAGAAGTTTCACAGAATGCTTCTGTGTAGTTTATATTTGATTGTATTCCTTTTTCCACTACTACGCTCTTAGCGCTCCAAATGTCCAGTTGCATTTTCAACAGAAAGAGTGTTCAGATCTGCTCAATCAAAAGCATGGTTTAACTCTGTTAGCTGAATGCACAGATCAGAAAGAAGTTTCACCGAATGATTCTGTGTAGTTTATATTTGAAGACATTCCTTTTTCCACTCTTACCCTCTTAGCGCTCCGAATCTCCACTTGCATTTTCTACAAAAAGAGTGTTTCATAACTGCTCAATCAAAAATATGTTTTATCTCTGTTAACTGAATTTACAGATCAGAAATATGTTTCACAGAATGCATCTGTGTAGTTTTTATTTGAAGATATTCTTTTTCCCAATGTAGGCCTCTTAGCGCTTAGCATGTCCAATTGCAGTTTCTACAGAAACAGTGTTTCAGAATGGCTCAATCAAAAGTAAGGTTCAAATCTGTTAGTTGAATGCACAGAACAGAAAGAATTTTCACAGAATGCTACTGTGTAGTTTATATTTGAATATATTCCTTTTTCCACTATTACCCTCTTAGCGCTCCGAATGTCCACTTGCATTTTCTACAGAAAGAGTGTTCAGAACTGCGCAATCAAAAGTATGGTTTAACTCTGTTAGCTTAATGAACATATCAGAAATAAATTTCACACAATGCTTCTGTGTAGTTTTTATTTGAAGATATTATTTTTCCCAATATAGGCCTCTTAGCGCTCAGAATGTCCACTTGCAGTTTCTACAGAAAGAGTGTTTCAGAAAGGCTCAATCAAAAGTAAGGTTCAACTCTGTTAGTTGAATGCACAGAACAGAAAGAAGTTTCATACAATGCTTCTGTGTAGTTTATATTTGAACATATTCTTTTTTCCACTATTACCCACTTAGCGCTACGAATGTCCAGTTGCATTTTCTACAGACAGAGTGTTTCAAAACTGCTCAATCAAAAGTATGGTTTAACTCTATTAGCTGAATGCTCAGATCAGAAAGAAGTTTCACAGAATGCTTCTGTGTAGTTTATATTTGAATATATTCCTTTTTCCACTACTACGCTCTTAGCGCTCCAAATGTCCAGTTGCATTTTCAACAGAAAGAGTGTTCAGATGTGCTCAATCAAAAGTATGGTTTAACTCTGTTAGCTGAATGCACAGATCAGAAAGAAGTTTCACCGAATGATTCTGTGTAGTTTATATTTGAAGACATTCCTTTTTCCACTATTACCCTCTTAGCGCTCCGAATCTCCACTTGCATTTTCTACAAAAAGAGTGTTTCATAACTGCTCAATCAAAAGTATGTTTTATCTCTGTTTACTGATTTACAGATCTGAAATATGTTTCACAGAATGCATCTGTGTAGTTTTTATTTGAAGATATTCTTTTTCCCAATGTAGGCCTCTTAGCGCTTAGCATGTCCAATTGCAGTTTCTACAGAAAGAGTGTTTCAGAACGGCTCAATCAAAAGTAAGGTTCAACTCTGTTAGTTGAATGCACAGAACAGAAAGAATTTTCACAGAATGCTACTGTGTAGTTTATATTTGAATATATTCCTTTTTCCACTATTACCCTCATAGCGCTCCGAATGTCCACTTGCATTTTCTACAGAAAGAGTGTTCAGAACTGCGCAATCAAAAGTATGGTTTAACTCTGTTAGCTTAATGAACATATCAGAAATAAGTTTCACACAATGCTTCTGTGTAGTTTTATTTGAAGATATTATTTTTCCCAATATAGGCCTCTTAGCGCTCAGAATGTCCAATTGCAGTTTCTACAGAAAGAGTGTTTCAGAAAGGCTCAATCAAAAGTAAGGTTCAACTCTGTTAGTTGAATGCACAGAACAGAAAGAAGTTTCATACAATGCTTCTGTGTAGTTTATATTTGAAAATATTCTTTTTTCCACTATTACCCTCTTAGCGCTAAGAATGTCCAGTTGCATTTTCTACAGACAGAGTGTTTCAAAACTGCTCAATCATAAGTATGGTTTAACTCTGTTAGCTGAATGCTCAGATCAGAAAGAAGTTTCACAGAATGCTTCTGTGTAGTTTATATTTGAATATATTCCTTTTTCCTCTACTACTCTCTTAGCGCTCCAAATGTCCAGTTGCATTTTCTACAGAAAGAGTGTTCAGATCTGCTCAATCAGAAGTATGGTTTAACTCTGTTAGCTGAATGCACAGATCAGAAAAAAGTTTCACCGAATGATTCTGTGTAGTTTATATTTGAAGACATCCCTTTTTCCACTATTACCCTCTTAGCGCTCCGAATCTCCACTTGCATTTTCTACAAAAAGAGTGTTTCATAACTGCTCAATCAAAAATATGTTTTATCTCTGTTAACTGAAATTACAGATCAGAAATATGTTTCACAGAATGCATCTGTGTAGTTTTTATTTGAAGATATTATTTTTCCCAATGTAGGCCTCTTAGCGCTTAGCATGTCCAATTGCAGTTTCTACAGAAGGAGTGTTTCAGAACGGCTCAATCAAAAGTAAGGTTTAACTCTGTTAGTTGAATGCACAGAACAGAAAGAATTTTCACAGAATGCTACTGTGTAGTTTATATTTGAATATATTCCTTTTTCCACTATTACCCTCTTAGCGCTCCGAATGTCCACTTGCATTTTCTACAGAAAGAGTGTTCAGAACTGCGCAATCAAAAGTATGGTTTAACTCTGTTAGCTTAATGAACATATCAGAAATAAGTTTCACACAATGCTTCTGTGTACTTTTTATTTGAAGATATTATTTTTCCCAATATAGGCCTCTTAGCGCTCAGAATGTCCAATTGCAGTTTCTACAGAAAGAGTGTTTCAGAAAGGCTCAATCAAAAGTAAGGTTCAACTCTGTTAGTTGAATGCACAGAACAGAAAGAAGTTTCATACAATGCTTCTGTGTAGTTTATATTTGAAAATATTCTTTTTTCCACTATTACCCACTTAGCTCTACGAATGTCCAGTTGCATTTTCTACAGACAGAGTGTTTCAAAACTGCTCAATCATAAGTATGGTTTAACTCTGTTAGCTGAATGCTCAGATCAGAAAGAAGTTTCACAGAATGCTTCTGTGTAGTTTATATTTGAAGACATTCCTTTTTCCACTATTACCCTCTTAGCGCTCCGAATCTCCCCTTGCATTTTCTACAAAAAGAGTGTTTCATAACTGCTCAATCAAAAATATGTTTTATCTCTGTTAACTGCAATTACAGATCAGAAATAAGTTTCACAGAATGCATCTGTGTAGTTTTTATTTGAAGATATTCTTTTTCCCAATATAGGCCTCTTAGCGCTTAGCATGTCCAATTGCAGTTTCTACAGAAAGAGTGTTTCAGAACGGCTCAATCAAAAGTAAGGTTCAACTCTGTTAGTTGAATGCACAGAACAGAAAGAATTTTCACAGAATGCTACTGTGTAGTTTATATTTGAATATATTCCTTTTTCCACTATTACCCTCTTAGCGCTCCGAATGTCCACTTGCATTTTCTACAGAAAGAGTGTTCAGAACTGCGCAATCAAAAGTATGGTTTAACTCTGTTAGCTTAATGAACATATCAGAAATAAGTTTCACACAATGCTTCTTTGTAGTTTTTATTTGAAGATTTTATTTTTCCCAATATAGGCCTCTTAGCGCTCAGAATGTCCAATTGCAGTTTCTACAGAAAGAGTGTTTCAGAAAGGCTCAATCAAAAGTAAGGTTCAACTCTGTTAGTTGAATGCACAGAACAGAAAGAAGTTTCATACAATGCATCTGTGTAGTTTATATTTGAACATATTCTTTTTTCCACTATTACCCACTTAGCGCTACGAATGTCCAGTTGCATTTTCTACAGACAGAGTGTTTCAAAACTGCTCAATCAAAAGTATGGTTTAACTCTCTTAGCTGAATGCTCAGATCAGAAAGAAGTTTCACAGATTGCTTCTGTGTAGTTTATATTTGAATATATTCCTTTTTCCACTACTACTCTCTTAGCGCTCCAAATGTCCTGTTGCATTTTCTACAGAAAGAGTGTTCAGATCTGCTCAATCAAAAGTATGGTTTAACTCTGTTAGCTGAATGCACAGATCAGAAAGAAGTTTCACAGAATGATTCTGTGTAGTTTATATTTGGAGACATTCCTTTTTCCACTATTACCCTCTTAGCGCTCCGAATCTCCACTTGCATTTTCTACAGAAAGAGTGTTTCAGAACGGCTCAATCAAAATTAAGGTTCAACTCTTTTAGTTGAACAAACAGAACAGAAGGAAGTTTCACACAATTCTTCTGTGTAGTTTTTATTTGTAGACATTCTTTTTACCAATATAGGCCTCTTAACGCTCATAATGTCCAATTGCAGTTTCTACAGAAAGAGTGTTTCAGAACGGCTCAATCAAAAGTAAGGTTCAACTCTGTTAGTTGAATGCACAGAACAGAAAGAAGTTTCATACAATGCTTCTGTGTAGTTTATATTTGAACATATTCTTTTTTCCACTATTACCCACTTAGCGCTACGAATGTCCAGTTGCATTTTCTACAGACAGAGTGTTTCAAAACTGCTCAATCAAAAATATGGTTTAACTCTGTTAGCTGTATGCTCAGATCAGAAAGAAGTTTCACAGAATGCTTCTGTGTAGTTTATATTTGATTATATTCCTTTTTCCACTACTACGCTCTTAGCGCTCCAAATGTCCAGTTGCATTTTCAACAGAAAGAGTGTTCAGATCTGCTCAATCAAAAGCATGGTTTAACTCTGTTAGCTGAATGCACAGATCAGAAAGAAGTTTCACCGAATGATTCTGTGTAGTTTATATTTGAAGACATTCCTTTTTCCACTCTTACCCTCTTAGCGCTGCGAATCTCCACTTGCATTTTCTACAAAAAGAGTGTTTCATAACTGCTCAATCAAAAATATGTTTTATCTCTGTTAACTGAATTTACAGATCAGAAATATGTTTCACAGAATGCATCTGTGTAGTTTTTATTTGAAGATATTCTTTTTCCCAATGTAGGCCTCTTAGCGCTTAGCATGTCCAATTGCAGTTTCTACAGAAACAGTGTTTCAGAATGGCTCAATCAAAAGTAAGGTTCAAATCTGTTAGTTGAATGCACAGAACAGAAAGAATTTTCACAGAATGCTACTGTGTAGTTTATATTTGAATATATTCCTTTTTCCACTATTACCCTCTTAGCGCTCCGAATGTCCACTTGCATTTTCTACAGAAAGAGTGTTCAGAACTGCGCAATCAAAAGTATGGTTTAACTCTGTTAGCTTAATGAACATATCAGAAATAAATTTCACACAATGCTTCTGTGTAGTTTTTATTTGAAGATATTATTTTTCCCAATATAGGCCTCTTAGCGCTCAGAATGTCCACTTGCAGTTTCTACAGAAAGAGTGTTTCAGAAAGGCTCAATCAAAAGTAAGGTTCAACTCTGTTAGTTGAATGCACAGAACAGAAAGAAGTTTCATACAATGCTTCTGTGTAGTTTATATTTGAACATATTCTTTTTTCCACTATTACCCACTTAGCGCTACGAATGTCCAGTTGCATTTTCTACAGACAGAGTGTTTCAAAACTGCTCAATCAAAAGTATGGTTTAACTCTATTAGCTGAATGCTCAGATCAGAAAGAAGTTTCACAGAATGCTTCTGTGTAGTTTATATTTGAATATATTCCTTTTTCCACTACTACGCTCTTAGCGCTCCAAATGTCCAGTTGCATTTTCAACAGAAAGAGTGTTCAGATGTGCTCAATCAAAAGTATGGTTTAACTCTGTTAGCTGAATGCACAGATCAGAAAGAAGTTTCACCGAATGATTCTGTGTAGTTTATATTTGAAGACATTCCTTTTTCCACTATTACCCTCTTAGCGCTCCGAATCTCCACTTGCATTTTCTACAAAAAGAGTGTTTCATAACTGCTCAATCAAAAGTATGTTTTATCTCTGTTTACTGATTTACAGATCTGAAATATGTTTCACAGAATGCATCTGTGTAGTTTTTATTTGAAGATATTCTTTTTCCCAATGTAGGCCTCTTAGCGCTTAGCATGTCCAATTGCAGTTTCTACAGAAAGAGTGTTTCAGAACGGCTCAATCAAAAGTAAGGTTCAACTCTGTTAGTTGAATGCACAGAACAGAAAGAATTTTCACAGAATGCTACTGTGTAGTTTATATTTGAATATATTCCTTTTTCCACTATTACCCTCATAGCGCTCCGAATGTCCACTTGCATTTTCTACAGAAAGAGTGTTCAGAACTGCGCAATCAAAAGTATGGTTTAACTCTGTTAGCTTAATGAACATATCAGAAATAAGTTTCACACAATGCTTCTGTGTAGTTTTATTTGAAGATATTATTTTTCCCAATATAGGCCTCTTAGCGCTCAGAATGTCCAATTGCAGTTTCTACAGAAAGAGTGTTTCAGAAAGGCTCAATCAAAAGTAAGGTTCAACTCTGTTAGTTGAATGCACAGAACAGAAAGAAGTTTCATACAATGCTTCTGTGTAGTTTATATTTGAAAATATTCTTTTTTCCACTATTACCCTCTTAGCGCTAAGAATGTCCAGTTGCATTTTCTACAGACAGAGTGTTTCAAAACTGCTCAATCATAAGTATGGTTTAACTCTGTTAGCTGAATGCTCAGATCAGAAAGAAGTTTCACAGAATGCTTCTGTGTAGTTTATATTTGAATATATTCCTTTTTCCTCTACTACTCTCTTAGCGCTCCAAATGTCCAGTTGCATTTTCTACAGAAAGAGTGTTCAGATCTGCTCAATCAAAAGTATGGTTTAACTCTGTTAGCTGAATGCACAGATCAGAAAAAAGTTTCACCGAATGATTCTGTGTAGTTTATATTTGAAGACATTCCTTTTTCCACTATTACCCTCTTAGCGCTCCGAATCTCCACTTGCATTTTCTACAAAAAGAGTGTTTCATAACTGCTCAATCAAAAATATGTTTTATCTCTGTTAACTGAAATTACAGATCAGAAATAAGTTTCACAGAATGCATCTGTGTAGTTTTTATTTGAAGATATTCTTTTTCCCAATGTAGGCCTCTTAGCGCTTAGCATGTCCAATTGCAGTTTCTACAGAAGGAGTGTTTCAGAACGGCTCAATCAAAAGTAAGGTTCAACTCTGTTAGTTGAATGCACAGAACAGAAAGAATTTTCACAGAATGCTACTGTGTAGTTTATATTTGAATATATTCCTTTTTCCACTATTACCATCTTATCGCTCCGAAAGTCCACTTGCATTTTCTACAGAAAGAGTGTTCAGAACTGCGCAATCAAAGTATGGTTTAACTCTGTTAGCTTAATAAACATATCAGAAATAAGTTTCACACAATGCTTCTGTGTAGTTTTTATTTGAAGATATTATTTTTCCCAATATAGGCCTCTTAGCGCTCAGAATGTCCAATTGCAGTTTCTACAGAAAGAGTGTTTCAGAAAGGCTCAATCAAAAGTAAGGTTCAACTCTGTTAGTTGAATGCACAGAACAGAAAGAAGTTTCATACAATGCTTCTGTGTAGTTTATATTTGAACATATTCTTTTTTCCACTATTACCCACTTAGCGCTACGAATGTCCAGTTGCATTTTCTACAGACAGAGTGTTTCAAAACTGCTCAATCAAAAGTATGGTTTAACTCTGTTAGCTGAATGCACAGATCAGAAAGAAGTTTCACAGAATGATTCTGTGTAGTTTATATTTGGAGACATTCCTTTTTCCACTATTACCCTCTTAGCGCTCCGAATCTCCACTTGCATTTTCTACAGAAAGAGTGTTTCAGAACGGCTCAATCAAAACTAAGGTTCAACTCTTTTAGTTGAACAAACAGAACAGAAAGAAGTTTCACACAATTCTTCTGTGTAGTTTTTATTTGTAGACATTCTTTTTCCCAATATAGGCCTCTTAACGCTCAGAATGTCCAATTGCAGTTTCTACAGAAAGAGTGTTTCAGAACGGCTCAATCAAAAGTAAGGTTCAATTCTGTTAGTTGAATGCACAGAACAGAAAGAAGTTTCATACAATGCTTCTGTGTAGTTTATATTTGAATATATTCCTTTTTCCACTACTACGCTCTTAGCGCTCCAAATGTCCAGTTGCATTTTCAACAGAAAGAGTGTTCAGATCTGCTCAATCAAAAGTATGGTTTAACTCTGTTAGCTGAATGCACAGATCAGAAAGAAGTTTCACCGAATGATTCTGTGTAGTTTATATTTGAAGACATTCCTTTTTCCACTATTACCCTCTTAGCGCTCCGAATCTCCACTTGCATTTTCTACAAAAAGAGTGTATCATAACTGCTCAATCAAAAATATGTTTTATCTCTGTTAACTGAATTTACAGATCAGAAATAAGTTTCACAGAATGCATCTGTGTAGTTTTTATTTGAAGATATTCTTTTTCCCAATGTAGGCCTCTTAGCGTTTAGCATGTCCAATTGCAGTTTCTACAGAAAGAGTGTTTCAGAACGGCTCAATCAAAAGTAAGGTTCAACTCTGTTAGTTGAATGCACAGAACAGAAAGAATTTTCACAGAATGCTACTGTGTAGTTTATATTTGAATATATTCCTTTTTCCACTATTACCCTCTTAGCGCTCCGAATGTCCACTTGCATTTTCTACAGAAAGAGTGTTCAGAACTGCGCAATCAAAAGTATGGTTTAACTCTGTTAGCTTAATGAACATATCAGAAATAAGTTTCACACAATGCTTCTGTGTAGTTTTATTTGAAGATATTATTTTTCCCAATATAAGCCTCTTAGCGCTCAGAATGTCCAATTGCAGTTTCTACAGAAAGAGTGTTTCAGAAAGGCTCAATCAAAAGTAAGGTTCAACTCTGTTAGTTGAATGCACAGAACAGAAAGAAGTTTCATACAATGCTTCTGTGTAGTTTATATTTGAAAATATTCTTTTTTCCACTATTACCCTCTTAGCGCTAAGAATGTCCAGTTGCATTTTCTACAGACAGAGTGTTTCAAAACTGCTCAATCATAAGTATGGTTTAACTCTGTTAGCTGAATGCTCAGATCAGAAAGAAGTTTCACAGAATGCTTCTGTGTAGTTTATATTTGAATATATTCCTTTTTCCTCTACTACTCTCTTAGCGCTCCAAATGTCCAGTTGCATTTTCTACAGAAAGAGTGTTCAGATCTGCTCAATCAGAAGTATGGTTTAACTCTGTTAGCTGAATGCACAGATCAGAAAAAAGTTTCACCGAATGATTCTGTGTAGTTTATATTTGAAGACATCCCTTTTTCCACTATTACCCTCTTAGCGCTCCGAATCTCCACTTGCATTTTCTACAAAAAGAGTGTTTCATAACTGCTCAATCAAAAATATGTTTTATCTCTGTTAACTGAAATTACAGATCAGAAATATGTTTCACAGAATGCATCTGTGTAGTTTTTATTTGAAGATATTATTTTTCCCAATGTAGGCCTCTTAGCGCTTAGCATGTCCAATTGCAGTTTCTACAGAAGGAGTGTTTCAGAACGGCTCAATCAAAAGTAAGGTTTAACTCTGTTAGTTGAATGCACAGAACAGAAAGAATTTTCACAGAATGCTACTGTGTAGTTTATATTTGAATATATTCCTTTTTCCACTATTACCCTCTTAGCGCTCCGAATGTCCACTTGCATTTTCTACAGAAAGAGTGTTCAGAACTGCGCAATCAAAAGTATGGTTTAACTCTGTTAGCTTAATGAACATATCAGAAATAAGTTTCACACAATGCTTCTGTGTACTTTTTATTTGAAGATATTATTTTTCCCAATATAGGCCTCTTAGCGCTCAGAATGTCCAATTGCAGTTTCTACAGAAAGAGTGTTTCAGAAAGGCTCAATCAAAAGTAAGGTTCAACTCTGTTAGTTGAATGCACAGAACAGAAAGAAGTTTCATACAATGCTTCTGTGTAGTTTATATTTGAAAATATTCTTTTTTCCACTATTACCCACTTAGCTCTACGAATGTCCAGTTGCATTTTCTACAGACAGAGTGTTTCAAAACTGCTCAATCATAAGTATGGTTTAACTCTGTTAGCTGAATGCTCAGATCAGAAAGAAGTTTCACAGAATGCTTCTGTGTAGTTTATATTTGAAGACATTCCTTTTTCCACTATTACCCTCTTAGCGCTCCGAATCTCCCCTTGCATTTTCTACAAAAAGAGTGTTTCATAACTGCTCAATCAAAAATATGTTTTATCTCTGTTAACTGCAATTACATATCAGAAATAAGTTTCACAGAATGCATCTGTGTAGTTTTTATTTGAAGATATTCTTTTTCCCAATATAGGCCTCTTAGCGCTTAGCATGTCCAATTGCAGTTTCTACAGAAAGAGTGTTTCAGAACGGCTCAATCAAAAGTAAGGTTCAACTCTGTTAGTTGAATGCACAGAACAGAAAGAATTTTCACAGAATGCTACTGTGTAGTTTATATTTGAATATATTCCTTTTTCCACTATTACCCTCTTAGCGCTCCGAATGTCCACTTGCATTTTCTACAGAAAGAGTGTTCAGAACTGCGCAATCAAAAGTATGGTTTAACTCTGTTAGCTTAATGAACATATCAGAAATAAGTTTCACACAATGCTTCTTTGTAGTTTTTATTTGAAGATTTTATTTTTCCCAATATAGGCCTCTTAGCGCTCAGAATGTCCAATTGCAGTTTCTACAGAAAGAGTGTTTCAGAAAGGCTCAATCAAAAGTAAGGTTCAACTCTGTTAGTTGAATGCACAGAACAGAAAGAAGTTTCATACAATGCATCTGTGTAGTTTATATTTGAACATATTCTTTTTTCCACTATTACCCACTTAGCGCTACGAATGTCCAGTTGCATTTTCTACAGACAGAGTGTTTCAAAACTGCTCAATCAAAAGTATGGTTTAACTCTCTTAGCTGAATGCTCAGATCAGAAAGAAGTTTCACAGATTGCTTCTGTGTAGTTTATATTTGAATATATTCCTTTTTCCACTACTACTCTCTTAGCGCTCCAAATGTCCTGTTGCATTTTCTACAGAAAGAGTGTTCAGATCTGCTCAATCAAAAGTATGGTTTAACTCTGTTAGCTGAATGCACAGATCAGAAAGAAGTTTCACAGAATGATTCTGTGTAGTTTATATTTGGAGACATTCCTTTTTCCACTATTACCCTCTTAGCGCTCCGAATCTCCACTTGCATTTTCTACAGAAAGAGTGTTTCAGAACGGCTCAATCAAAATTAAGGTTCAACTCTTTTAGTTGAACAAACAGAACAGAAGGAAGTTTCACACAATTCTTCTGTGTAGTTTTTATTTGTAGACATTCTTTTTACCAATATAGGCCTCTTAACGCTCATAATGTCCAATTGCAGTTTCTACAGAAAGAGTGTTTCAGAACGGCTCAATCAAAAGTAAGGTTCAACTCTGTTAGTTGAATGCACAGAACAGAAAGAAGTTTCATACAATGCTTCTGTGTAGTTTATATTTGAACATATTCTTTTTTCCACTATTACCCACTTAGCGCTACGAATGTCCAGTTGCATTTTCTACAGACAGAGTGTTTCAAAACTGCTCAATCAAAAATATGGTTTAACTCTGTTAGCTGTATGCTCAGATCAGAAAGAAGTTTCACAGAATGCTTCTGTGTAGTTTATATTTGATTATATTCCTTTTTCCACTACTACGCTCTTAGCGCTCCAAATGTCCAGTTGCATTTTCAACAGAAAGAGTGTTCAGATCTGCTCAATCAAAAGCATGGTTTAACTCTGTTAGCTGAATGCACAGATCAGAAAGAAGTTTCACCGAATGATTCTGTGTAGTTTATATTTGAAGACATTCCTTTTTCCACTCTTACCCTCTTAGCGCTCCGAATCTCCACTTGCATTTTCTACAAAAAGAGTGTTTCATAACTGCTCAATCAAAAATATGTTTTATCTCTGTTAACTGAATTTACAGATCAGAAATATGTTTCACAGAATGCATCTGTGTAGTTTTTATTTGAAGATATTCTTTTTCCCAATGTAGGCCTCTTAGCGCTTAGCATGTCCAATTGCAGTTTCTACAGAAACAGTGTTTCAGAATGGCTCAATCAAAAGTAAGGTTCAAATCTGTTAGTTGAATGCACAGAACAGAAAGAATTTTCACAGAATGCTACTGTGTAGTTTATATTTGAATATATTCCTTTTTCCACTATTACCCTCTTAGCGCTCCGAATGTCCACTTGCATTTTCTACAGAAAGAGTGTTCAGAACTGCGCAATCAAAAGTATGGTTTAACTCTGTTAGCTTAATGAACATATCAGAAATAAATTTCACACAATGCTTCTGTGTAGTTTTTATTTGAAGATATTATTTTTCCCAATATAGGCCTCTTAGCGCTCAGAATGTCCACTTGCAGTTTCTACAGAAAGAGTGTTTCAGAAAGGCTCAATCAAAAGTAAGGTTCAACTCTGTTAGTTGAATGCACAGAACAGAAAGAAGTTTCATACAATGCTTCTGTGTAGTTTATATTTGAACATATTCTTTTTTCCACTATTACCCACTTAGCGCTACGAATGTCCAGTTGCATTTTCTACAGACAGAGTGTTTCAAAACTGCTCAATCAAAAGTATGGTTTAACTCTATTAGCTGAATGCTCAGATCAGAAAGAAGTTTCACAGAATGCTTCTGTGTAGTTTATATTTGAATATATTCCTTTTTCCACTACTACGCTCTTAGCGCTCCAAATGTCCAGTTGCATTTTCAACAGAAAGAGTGTTCAGATGTGCTCAATCAAAAGTATGGTTTAACTCTGTTAGCTGAATGCACAGATCAGAAAGAAGTTTCACCGAATGATTCTGTGTAGTTTATATTTGAAGACATTCCTTTTTCCACTATTACCCTCTTAGCGCTCCGAATCTCCACTTGCATTTTCTACAAAAAGAGTGTTTCATAACTGCTCAATCAAAAGTATGTTTTATCTCTGTTTACTGATTTACAGATCTGAAATATGTTTCACAGAATGCATCTGTGTAGTTTTTATTTGAAGATATTCTTTTTCCCAATGTAGGCCTCTTAGCGCTTAGCATGTCCAATTGCAGTTTCTACAGAAAGAGTGTTTCAGAACGGCTCAATCAAAAGTAAGGTTCAACTCTGTTAGTTGAATGCACAGAACAGAAAGAATTTTCACAGAATGCTACTGTGTAGTTTATATTTGAATATATTCCTTTTTCCACTATTACCCTCATAGCGCTCCGAATGTCCACTTGCATTTTCTACAGAAAGAGTGTTCAGAACTGCGCAATCAAAAGTATGGTTTAACTCTGTTAGCTTAATGAACATATCAGAAATAAGTTTCACACAATGCTTCTGTGTAGTTTTATTTGAAGATATTATTTTTCCCAATATAGGCCTCTTAGCGCTCAGAATGTCCAATTGCAGTTTCTACAGAAAGAGTGTTTCAGAAAGGCTCAATCAAAAGTAAGGTTCAACTCTGTTAGTTGAATGCACAGAACAGAAAGAAGTTTCATACAATGCTTCTGTGTAGTTTATATTTGAAAATATTCTTTTTTCCACTATTACCCTCTTAGCGCTAAGAATGTCCAGTTGCATTTTCTACAGACAGAGTGTTTCAAAACTGCTCAATCATAAGTATGGTTTAACTCTGTTAGCTGAATGCTCAGATCAGAAAGAAGTTTCACAGAATGCTTCTGTGTAGTTTATATTTGAATATATTCCTTTTTCCTCTACTACTCTCTTAGCGCTCCAAATGTCCAGTTGCATTTTCTACAGAAAGAGTGTTCAGATCTGCTCAATCAAAAGTATGGTTTAACTCTGTTAGCTGAATGCACAGATCAGAAAAAAGTTTCACCGAATGATTCTGTGTAGTTTATATTTGAAGACATTCCTTTTTCCACTATTACCCTCTTAGCGCTCCGAATCTCCACTTGCATTTTCTACAAAAAGAGTGTTTCATAACTGCTCAATCAAAAATATGTTTTATCTCTGTTAACTGAAATTACAGATCAGAAATAAGTTTCACAGAATGCATCTGTGTAGTTTTTATTTGAAGATATTCTTTTTCCCAATGTAGGCCTCTTAGCGCTTAGCATGTCCAATTGCAGTTTCTACAGAAGGAGTGTTTCAGAACGGCTCAATCAAAAGTAAGGTTCAACTCTGTTAGTTGAATGCACAGAACAGAAAGAATTTTCACAGAATGCTACTGTGTAGTTTATATTTGAATATATTCCTTTTTCCACTATTACCATCTTAGCGCTCCGAAAGTCCACTTGCATTTTCTACAGAAAGAGTGTTCAGAACTGCGCAATCAAAGTATGGTTTAACTCTGTTAGCTTAATAAACATATCAGAAATAAGTTTCACACAATGCTTCTGTGTAGTTTTTATTTGAAGATATTATTTTTCCCAATATAGGCCTCTTAGCGCTCAGAATGTCCAATTGCAGTTTCTACAGAAAGAGTGTTTCAGAAAGGCTCAATCAAAAGTAAGGTTCAACTCTGTTAGTTGAATGCACAGAACAGAAAGAAGTTTCATACAATGCTTCTGTGTAGTTTATATTTGAACATATTCTTTTTTCCACTATTACCCACTTAGCGCTACGAATGTCCAGTTGCATTTTCTACAGACAGAGTGTTTCAAAACTGCTCAATCAAAAGTATGGTTTAACTCTGTTAGCTGAATGCACAGATCAGAAAGAAGTTTCACAGAATGATTCTGTGTAGTTTATATTTGGAGACATTCCTTTTTCCACTATTACCCTCTTAGCGCTCCGAATCTCCACTTGCATTTCCTACAGAAAGAGTGTTTCAGAACGGCTCAATCAAAACTAAGGTTCAACTCTTTTAGTTGAACAAACAGAACAGAAAGAAGTTTCACACAATTCTTCTGTGTAGTTTTTATTTGTAGACATTCTTTTTCCCAATATAGGCCTCTTAACGCTCAGAATGTCCAATTGCAGTTTCTACAGAAAGAGTGTTTCAGAACGGCTCAATCAAAAGTAAGGTTCAATTCTGTTAGTTGAATGCACAGAACAGAAAGAAGTTTCATACAATGCTTCTGTGTAGTTTATATTTGAATATATTCCTTTTTCCACTACTACGCTCTTAGCGCTCCAAATGTCCAGTTGCATTTTCAACAGAAAGAGTGTTCAGATCTGCTCAATCAAAAGTATGGTTTAACTCTGTTAGCTGAATGCACAGATCAGAAAGAAGTTTCACCGAATGATTCTGTGTAGTTTATATTTGAAGACATTCCTTTTTCCACTATTACCCTCTTAGCGCTCCGAATCTCCACTTGCATTTTCTACAAAAAGAGTGTATCATAACTGCTCAATCAAAAATATGTTTTATCTCTGTTAACTGAATTTACAGATCAGAAATAAGTTTCACAGAATGCATCTGTGTAGTTTTTATTTGAAGATATTCTTTTTCCCAATGTAGGCCTCTTAGCGTTTAGCATGTCCAATTGCAGTTTCTACAGAAAGAGTGTTTCAGAACGGCTCAATCAAAAGTAAGGTTCAACTCTGTTAGTTGAATGCACAGAACAGAAAGAATTTTCACAGAATGCTACTGTGTAGTTTATATTTGAATATATTCCTTTTTCCACTATTACCCTCTTAGCGCTCCGAATGTCCACTTGCATTTTCTACAGAAAGAGTGTTCAGAACTGCGCAATCAAAAGTATGGTTTAACTCTGTTAGCTTAATGAACATATCAGAAATAAGTTTCACACAATGCTTCTGTGTAGTTTTATTTGAAGATATTATTTTTCCCAATATAAGCCTCTTAGCGCTCAGAATGTCCAATTGCAGTTTCTACAGAAAGAGTGTTTCAGAAAGGCTCAATCAAAAGTAAGGTTCAACTCTGTTAGTTGAATGCACAGAACAGAAAGTAGTTTCATACAATGCTTCTGTGTAGTTTATATTTGAAAATATTCTTTTTTCCACTATTACCCTCTTAGCGCTAAGAATGTCCAGTTGCATTTTCTACAGACAGAGTGTTTCAAAACTGCTCAATCATAAGTATGGTTTAACTCTGTTAGCTGAATGCTCAGATCAGAAAGAAGTTTCACAGAATGCTTCTGTGTAGTTTATATTTGAATATATTCCTTTTTCCTCTACTACTCTCTTAGCGCTCCAAATGTCCAGTTGCATTTTCTACAGAAAGAGTGTTCAGATCTGCTCAATCAGAAGTATGGTTTAACTCTGTTAGCTGAATGCACAGATCAGAAAAAAGTTTCACCGAATGATTCTGTGTAGTTTATATTTGAAGACATCCCTTTTTCCACTATTACCCACTTAGCGCTCCGAATCTCCACTTGCATTTTCTACAAAAAGAGTGTTTCATAACTGCTCAATCAAAAATATGTTTTATCTCTGTTAACTGAAATTACAGATCAGAAATATGTTTCACAGAATGCATCTGTGTAGTTTTTATTTGAAGATATTCTTTTTCCCAATGTAGGCCTCTTAGCGCTTAGCATGTCCAATTGCAGTTTCTACAGAAGGAGTGTTTCAGAACGGCTCAATCAAAAGTAAGGTTCAACTCTGTTAGTTGAATGCACAGAACAGAAAGAATTTTCACAGAATGCTACTGTGTAGTTTATATTTGAATATATTCCTTTTTCCACTATTACCATCTTAGCGCTCCGAAAGTCCACTTGCATTTTCTACAGAAAGAGTGTTCAGAACTGGGCAATCAAAAGTATGGTTTAACTCTGTTAGCTTAATGAACATATCAGAAATAAGTTTCACACAATGCTTCTGTGTAGTTTTTATTTGAAGATATTATTTTTCCCAATATAGGCCTCTTAGCGCTCAGAATGTCCAATTGCAGTTTCTACAGAAAGAGTGTTTCAGAAAGGCTCAATCAAAAGTAAGGTTCAACTCTGTTAGTTGAATGCACAGAACAGAAAGAAGTTTCATACAATGCTTCTGTGTAGTTTATATTTGAACATATTCTTTTTTCCACTATTACCCACTTAGCGCTACGAATGTCCAGTTGCATTTTCTACAGACAGAGTGTTTCAAAACTGCTCAATCAAAAGTATGGTTTAACTCTGTTAGCTGAATGCACAGATCAGAAAGAAGTTTCACAGAATGATTCTGTGTAGTTTATATTTGGAGACATTCCTTTTTCCACTATTACCCTCTTAGCGCTCCGAATCTCCACTTGCATTTTCTACAGAAAGAGTGTTTCAGAACGGCTCAATGAAAACTAAGGTTCAACTCTTTTAGTTGAACAAACAGAACAGAAAGAAGTTTCACACAATTCTTCTGTGTAGTTTTTATTTGTGGACATTCTTTTTCCCAATATAGGCCTCTTAACGCTCAGAATGTCCAATTGCAGTTTCTACAGAAAGAGTGTTTCAGAACGGCTCAATCAAAAGTAAGGTTCAATTCTGTTAGTTGAATGCACAGAACAGAAAGAAGTTTCATACAATGCTTCTGTGTAGTTTATATTTGAACATATTCTTTTTTCCACTATTACCCACTTAGCGCTACGAATGTCCAGTTGCATTTTCTACAGACAGAGTGTTTCAAAACTGCTCAATCAAAAGTATGGTTTAACTCTGTTAGCTGAATGCTCAGATCAGAAAGAAGTTTCACAGAATGCTTCTGTGTAGTTTATATTTGAATATATTCCTTTTTCCACTACTACGCTCTTAGCGCTCCAAATGTCCAGTTGCATTTTCAACAGAAAGAGTGTTCAGATCTGCTCAATCAAAAGTATGGTTTAACTCTGTTAGCTTAATGAACATATCAGAAATAAGTTTCACACAATGCTTCTGTGTAGTTTTTATTTGAAGATATTTTTTTTCCCAATATAGGACTCTTAGCGCTCAGAATGTCCAATTGCAGTTTCTACAGAAAGAGTGTTTCAGAAAGGCTCAATCAAAAGTAAGGTTCAACTCTGTTAGTTGAATGCACAGAACAGAAAGAAGTTTCATACAATGCTTCTGTGTAGTTTATATTTGAAAATATTCTTTTTTCCACTATTACCCACTTAGCGCTACGAATGTCCAGTTGCATTTTCTACAGACAGAGTGTTTCAAAACTGCTCAATCATAAGTATGGTTTAACTCTGTTAGCTGAATGCTCAGATCAGAAAGAAGTTTCACAGAATGCTTCTGTGTAGTTTTTATTTGAATATATTCCTTTTTCCACTACTACTCTCTTAGCGCTCCAAATGTCCAGTTGCATTTTCTACAGAAAGAGTGTTCAGATCTGCTCAATCAAAAGTATGGTTTAACTCTGTTAGCTGAATGCACAGATCAGAAAGAAGTTTCACAGAATGATTCTGTGTAGTTTATATTTGGAGACATTAATTTTTCCACTATTACCCTCTTAGCGCTCCGAATCTCCACTTGCATTTTCTACAGAAAGAGTGTTTCAGAACGGCTCAATCAAAACTAAGGTTCAACTCTTTTAGTTGAACAAACAGAACAGAAAGTAGTTTCACACAATTCTTCTGTGTAGTTTTTATTTGTAGACATTCTTTTTCCCAATATAGGCCTCTTAGCGCTCAGAATGTCCAATTGCAGTTTCTACCGAAAGAGTGTTTCAGAACGGCTCAATCAAAAGTAAGGTTCAACTCTGTTAGTTGAATGCACAGAACAGAAAGAAGTTTCATACAATGCTTCTGTGTAGTTTATATTTGAACATATTCTTTTTTCCACTATTACCCACTTAGCGCTACGAATGTCCAGTTGCATTTTCTACAGACAGAGAGTTTCAAAACTGCTCAATCAAAAGTATGGTTTAACTCTGTTAGCTGTATGCTCAGATCAGAAAGAAGTTTCACAGAATGCTTCTGTGTAGTTTATATTTGCATATATTCCTTTTTCCACTAATACGCTCTTAGCGCTCCAAAGGTCCAGTTGCATTTTCAACAGAAAGAGTGTTCAGATGTGCTCAATCAAAAGTATGGTTTAACTCTGTTAGCTGAATGCACAGATCAGAAAGAAGTTTCACCGAATGATTCTGTGTAGTTTATATTTGAAGACATTCCTTTTTCCACTATTACCCTCTTAGCGCTCCGAATCTCCACTTGCATTTTCTACAAAAAGAGTGTTTCATAACTGCTCAATCAAAAAAATGTTTTATCTCTGTTATCTGAATTTACAGATCAGAAATAAGTTTCACAGAATGCATCTGTGTAGTTTTTATTTGAAGATATTCTTTTTCCTAATGTAGGCCTCTTAGCGCTTAGCATGTCCAATTGCAGTTTCTACACAAAGAGTGTTTCAGAACGGCTCAATCAAAAGTAAGGTTCAACTCTGTTAGTTGAATGCATAGAACAGAAAGAATTTTCACAGAATGCTACTGTGTAGTTTATATTTGAATATATTCCTTTTTCCACTATTACACTCTTAGCGCTCCGAATGTCCACTTGCGTTTTCTACAGAAAGAGTGTTCAGAACTGCGCAATCAAAAGTATGGTTTAACTCTGTTAGCTTAATGAACATATCAGAAATAAGTTTCACACAATGCTTCTGTGTAGTTTTTATTTGAAGATATTTTTTTTCCCAATATAGGCCTCTTAGCGCTCAGAATGTCCAATTGCAGTTTCTACAGAAAGAGTGTTTCAGAAAGGCTCAATCAAAAGTAAGGTTCAACTCTGTTAGTTGAATGCACAGAACAGAAAGAAGTTTCATACAATGCTTCTGTGTAGTTTATATTTGAAAATATTCTTTTTTCCACTATTACCCACTTAGCGCTACGAATGTCCAGTTGCATTTTCTACAGAGTGTTTCAAAACTGCTCAATCATAAGTATGGTTTAACTCTGTTAGCTGAATGCTCAGATCAGAAAGAAGTTTCACAGAATGCTTCTGTGTAGTTTTTATTTGAATATATTCCTTTTTCCACTACTACTCTCTTAGCGCTCCAAATGTCCAGTTGCATTTTCTACAGAAAGAGTGTTCAGATCTGCTCAATCAAAAGTATGGTTTAACTCTGTTAGCTGAATGCACAGATCAGAAAGAAGTTTCACAGAATGATTCTGTGTAGTTTATATTTGGAGACATTAATTTTTCCACTATTACCCTCTTAGCGCTCCGAATCTCCACTTGCATTTTCTACAGAAAGAGTGTTTCAGAACGGCTCAATCAAAACTAAGGTTCAACTCTTTTAGTTGAACAAACAGAACAGAAAGTAGTTTCACACAATTCTTCTGTGTAGTTTTTATTTGTAGACATTCTTTTTCCCAATATAGGCCTCTTAGCGCTCAGAATATCCAATTGCAGTTTCTACAGAAAGAGTGTTTCAGAATGGCTCAATCAAAAGTAAGGTTCAACTCTGTTAGTTGAATGCACAGAACAGAAAGAAGTTTCATACAATGCTTCTGTGTAGTTTATATTTGAACATATTCTTTTTTCCACTATTACCCACTTAGCGCTACGAATGTCCAGTTGCATTTTCTACAGACAGAGAGTTTCAAAACTGCTCAATCAAAAGTATGGTTTAACTCTGTTAGCTGTATGCTCAGATCAGAAAGAAGTATCACAGAATGCTTCTGTGTAGTTTATATTTGCATATATTCCTTTTTCCACTACTACGCTCTTAGCGCTCCAAATGTCTAGTTGCATTTTCAACAGAAAGAGTGTTCAGATGTGCTCAATCAAAAGTATGGTTTAACTCTGTTAGCTGAATGCACAGATCAGAAAGAAGTTTCACCGAATGATTCTGTGTAGTTTATATTTGAAGACATTCCTTTTTCCACTATTACCCTCTTAGCGCTCCGAATCTCCACTTGCATTTTCTACAAAAAGAGTGTTTCATAACTGCTCAATCAAAAAAATGTTTTATCTCTGTTATCTGAATTTACAGATCAGAAATAAGTTTCACAGAATGCATCTGTGTAGTTTTTATTTGAAGATATTCTTTTTCCTAATGTAGGCCTCTTAGCGCTTAGCATGTCCAATTGCAGTTTCTACACAAAGAGTGTTTCAGAACGGCTCAATCAAAAGTAAGGTTCAACTCTGTTAGTTGAATGCACAGAACAGAAAGAATATTCACAGAATGCTACTGTGTAGTTTATATTTGAATATATTCCTTTTTCCACTATTACCCTCTTAGCGCTCCGAATGTCCACTTGCATTTTCTACAGAAAGAGTGTTCAGAACTGCGCAATCAAAAGTATGGTTTAACTCTGTTAGCTTAATGAACATATCAGAAATAAGTTTCACACAATGCTTCTGTGTAGTTTTTATTTGAAGATATTTTTTTTCCCAATATAGGCCTCTTAGCGCTCAGAATGTCCAATTGCAGTTTCTACAGAAAGAGTGTTTCAGAAAGGCTCAATCAAAAGTAAGGTTCAACTCTGTTAGTTGAATGCACAGAACAGAAAGAAGTTTCATACAATGCTTCTGTGTAGTTTATATTTGAAAATATTCTTTTTTCCACTATTACCCACTTAGCGCTACGAATGTCCAGTTGCATTTTCTACAGACAGAGTGTTTCAAAACTGCTCAATCATAAGTATGGTTTAACTCTGTTAGCTGAATGCTCAGATCAGAAAGAAGTTTCACAGAATGCTTCTGTGTAGTTTTTATTTGAATATATTCCTTTTTCCACTACTACTCTCTTAGCGCTCCAAATGTCCAGTTGCATTTTCTACAGAAAGAGTGTTCAGATCTGCTCAATCAAAAGTATGGTTTAACTCTGTTAGCTGAATGCACAGATCAGAAAGAAGTTTCACAGAATGATTCTGTGTAGTTTATATTTGGAGACATTAATTTTTCCACTATTACCCTCTTAGCGCTCCGAATCTCCACTTGCATTTTCTACAGAAAGACTGTTTCAGAACGGCTCAATCAAAACTAAGGTTCAACTCTTTTAGTTGAACAAACAGAACAGAAAGTAGTTTCACACAATTCTTCTGTGTAGTTTTTATTTGTAGACATTCTTTTTCCCAATATAGGCCTCTTAGCGCTCAGAATGTCCAATTGCAGTTTCTACAGAAAGAGTGTTTCAGAACGGCTCAATCAAAAGTAAGGTTCAACTCTGTTAGTTGAATGCACAGAACAGAAAGATGTTTCATACAATGCTTCTGTGTAGTTTATATTTGAACATATTCTTTTTTCCACTATTACCCACTTAGCGCTACGAATGTCCAGTTGCATTTTCTACAGACAGAGAGTTTCAAAACTGCTCAATCAAAAGTATGGTTTAACTCTGTTAGCTGTATGCTCAGATCAGAAAGAAGTTTCACAGAATGCTTCTGTGTAGTTTATATTTGCATATATTCCTTTTTCCACTACTACGCTCTTAGCGCTCCAAATGTCCAGTTGCATTTTCAACAGAAAGAGTGTTCAGATGTGCTCAATCAAAAGTATGGTTTAACTCTGTTAGCTGAATGCACAGATCAGAAAGAAGTTTCACCGAATGATTCTGTGTAGTTTATATTTGAAGACATTCCTTTTTCCAGTATTACCATCTTAGCGCTCCGAATCTCCACTTGCATTTTCTACAAAAAGAGTGTTTCATAACTGCTCAATCAAAAATATGTTTCATCTCTGTTAACTGAATTTACAGATCAGAAATAAGTTTCACAGAATGCATCTGTGTAGTTTTTATTTGAAGATATTCTTTTTCCTAATGTAGGCCTCTTAGCGCTTAGCATGTCCAATTGCAGTTTCTACAGAAAGAGTGTTTCAGAACGGCTCAATCAAAAGTAAGGTTCAACTCTCTTAGTTGAATGCACAGAACAGAAAGAATTTTCACAGAATGCTACTGTGTAGTTTATATTTGAATATATTCCTTTTTCCACTATTACCCTCTTAGCGCTCCGAATGTCCACTTGCATTTTCTACAGAAAGAGTGTTCAGAACTGCGCAATCAAAAGTATGGTTTAACTCTGTTAGCTTAATGAACATATCAGAAATAAGTTTCACACAATGCTTCTGTGTAGTTTTTATTTGAAGATATTATTTTTCCCAATATAGGCCTCTTAGCGCTCAGAATGTCCAATTGCAGTTTCTACAGAAAGAGTGTTTCAGAAAGGCTCAATCAAAAGTAAGGTTCAACTCTGTTAGTTGAATGCACAGAACAGAAAGAAGTTTCATACAATGCTTCTGTGTAGTTTATATTTGAAAATATTCTTTTTTCCACTATTACCCACTTAGCGCTACGAATGTCCAGTTGCATTTTCTACAGACAGAGTGTTTCAAAACTGCTCAATCATAAGAATGGTTTAACTCTGTTAGCTGAATGCTCAGATCAGAAAGAAGTTTCACAGAATGCTTCTGTGTAGTTTATATTTGAATATATTCCTTTTTCCACTACTACTCTCTTAGCGCTCCAAATGTCCAGTTGCATTTTCTACAGAAAGTGTGTTCAGATCTGCTCAATCAAAAGTATGGTTTAACCCTGTTAGCTGAATGCACAGATCAGAAAGAAGTTTCACAGAATGATTCTGTGTAGTTTATATTTGGAGACATTCCTTTTTCCACTATTACCCTCTTAGCGCTCCGAATCTCCACTTGCATTTTCTACAGAAAGAGTGTTTCAGAACGGCTCAATCAAAACTAAGGTTCAACTCTTTTAGTTGAACAAACAGAACAGAAAGTAGTTTCACACAATTCTTCTGTGTAGTTTTTATTTGTAGACATTCTTTTTCCCAATATAGGCCTCTTAGCGCTCAGAATGTCCAATTGCAGTTTCTACAGAAAGAGTGTTTCAGAACGGCTCAATCAAAAGTAAGGTTCAACTCTGTTAGTTGAATGCACAGAACAGAAAGAAGTTTCATACAATGCTTCTGTGTAGTTTATATTTGAACATATTCTTTTTTCCACTATTACCCACTTAGCGCTACGAATGTCCACTTGCATTTTCTACAGACAGAGAGTTTCAAAACTGCTCAATCAAAAGTATGGTTTAACTCTGTTAGCTGTATGCTCAGATCAGAAAGAAGTTTCACAGAATGCTTCTGTGTAGTTTATATTTGCATATATTCCTTTTTCCACTACTACGCTCTTAGCGCTCCAAATGTCCAGTTGCATTTTCAACAGAAAGAGTGTTCAGATGTGCTCAATCAAAAGTATGGTTTAACTCTGTTAGCTGAATGCACAGATCAGAAAGAAGTTTCACCGAATGATTCTGTGTAGTTTATATTTGAAGACATTCCTTTTTCCACTATTACCCTCTTAGCGCTCCGAATCTCCACTTGCATTTTCTACAAAAAGAGTGTTTCATAACTGCTCAATCAAAAAAATGTTTTATCTCTGTTATCTGAATTTACAGATCAGAAATAAGTTTCACAGAATGCATCTGTGTAGTTTTTATTTGAAGATATTCTTTTTCCTAATGTAGGCCTCTTAGCGCTTAGCATGTCCAATTGCAGTTTCTACACAAAGAGTGTTTCAGAACGGCTCAATCAAAAGTAAGGTTCAACTCTGTTAGTTGAATGCACAGAACAGAAAGAATTTTCACAGAATGCTACTGTGTAGTTTATATTTGAATATATTCCTTTTTCCACTATTACCCTCTTAGCGCTCCGAATGTCCACTTGCATTTTCTACAGAAAGAGTGTTCAGAACTGCGCAATCAAAAGTATGGTTTAACTCTGTTAGCTTAATGAACATATCAGAAATAAGTTTCACACAATGCTTCTGTGTAGTTTTTATTTGAAGATATTTTTTTTCCCAATATAGGCCTCTTAGCGCTCAGAATGTCCAATTGCTGTTTCTACAGAAAGAGTGTTTCAGAAAGGCTCAATCAAAAGTAAGGTTCAACTCTGTTAGTTGAATGCACAGAACAGAAAGAAGTTTCATACAATGCTTCTGTGTAGTTTATATTTGAAAATATTCTTTTTTCCACTATTACCCACTTAGCGCTACGAATGTCCAGTTGCATTTTCTACAGACAGAGTGTTTCAAAACTGCTCAATCATAAGTATGGTTTAACTCTGTTAGCTGAATGCTCAGATCAGAAAGAAGTTTCACAGAATGCTTCTGTGTAGTTTTTATTTGAATATATTCCTTTTTCCACTACTACTCTCTTAGCGCTCCAAATGTCCAGTTGCATTTTCTACAGAAAGAGTGTTCAGATCTGCTCAATCAAAAGTATGGTTTAACTCTGTTAGCTGAATGCACAGATCAGAAAGAAGTTTCACAGAATGATTCTGTGTAGTTTATATTTGGAGACATTAATTTTTCCACTATTACCCTCTTAGCGCTCCGAATCTCCACTTGCATTTTCTACAGAAAGAGTGTTTCAGAACGGCTCAATCAAAACTAAGGTTCAACTCTTTTAGTTGAACAAACAGAACAGAAAGTAGTTTCACACAATTCTTCTGTGTAGTTTTTATTTGTAGACATTCTTTTTCCCAATATAGGCCTCTTAGCGCTCAGAATGTCCAATTGCAGTTTCTACAGAAAGAGTGTTTCAGAACGGCTCAATCAAAAGTAAGGTTGAACTCTGTTAGTTGAATGCACAGAACAGAAAGAAGTTTCATACAATGCTTCTGTGTAGTTTATATTTGAACATATTCTTTTTTCCACTATTACCCACTTAGCGCTACGAATGTCCAGTTGCATTTTCTACAGACAGAGAGTTTCAAAACTGCTCAATCAAAAGTATGGTTTAACTCTGTTAGCTGTATGCTCAGATCAGAAAGAAGTTTCACAGAATGCGTCTGTGTAGTTTATATTTGCATATATTCCTTTTTCCACTACTACGCTCTTAGCGCTCCAAATGTCCAGTTGCATTTTCAACAGAAAGAGTGTTCAGATGTGCTCAATCAAAAGTATGGTTTAACTCTGTTAGCTGAATGCACAGATCAGAAAGAAGTTTCACCGAATGATTCTGTGTAGTTTATATTTGAAGACATTCCTTTTTCCACTATTACCCTCTTAGCGCTCCGAATCTCCACTTGCATTTTCTACAAAAAGAGTGTTTCATAACTGCTCAATCAAAAATATGTTTCATCTCTGTTAACTGAATTTACAGATCAGAAATAAGTTTCACAGAATGCATCTGTGTAGTTTTTATTTGAAGATATTCTTTTTCCTAATGTAGGCCTCTTAGCGCTTAGCATGTCCAATTGCAGTCTCTACACAAAGAGTGTTTCAGAACGGCTCAATCAAAAGTAAGGTTCAACTCTGTTAGTTGAATGCACAGAACAGAAAGAATTTTCACAGAATGCTACTGTGTAGTTTATATTTGAATATATTCCTTTTTCCACTATTACCCTCTTAGCGCTCCGAATGTCCACTTGCATTTTCTACAGAAAGAGTGTTCAGAACTGCGCAATCAAAAGTATGGTTTAACTCTGTTAGCTTAATGAACATATCAGAAATAAGTTTCACACAATGCTTCTGTGTAGTTTTTATTTGAAGATATTATTTTTCCCAATATAGGCCTCTTAGCGCTCAGAATGTCCAATTGCAGTTTCTACAGAAAGAGTGTTTCAGAAAGGCTCAATCAAAAGTAAGGTTCAACTCTGTTAGTTGAATGCACAGAACAGAAAGAAGTTTCATACAATGCTTCTGTGTAGTTTATATTTGAAAATATTCTTTTTTCCACTATTACCCACTTAGTGCTACGAATGTCCAGTTGCATTTTCTACAGACAGAGTGTTTCAAAACTGCTCAATCATAAGTATGGTTTAACTCTGTTAGCTGAATGCTCAGATCAGAAAGAAGTTTCACAGAATGCTTCTGTGTAGTTTATATTTGAATATATTCCTTTTTCCACTACTACTCTCTAAGCGCTCCAAATGTCCCGTTGCATTTTCTACAGAAAGAGTGTTCAGATCTGCTCAATCAAAAGTATGGTTTAACTCTGTTAGCTGAATGCACAGATCAGAAAGAAGTTTCACAGAATGATTCTGTGTAGTTTATATTTGGAGACATTAATTTTTCCACTATTACCCTCTTAGCGATCCGAATCTCCACTTGCATTTTCTACAGAAAGAGTGTTTCAGAACAGCTCAATCAAAACTAAGGTTCAACTCTTTTAGTTGAACAAACAGAACAGAAAGTAGTTTCACACAATTCTTCTGTGTAGTTTTTATTTGTAGACATTCTTTTTCCCAATATAGGCCTCTTAGCGCTCAGAATGTCCAATTGCAGTTTCTACAGAAAGAGTGTTTCAGAACGGCTCAATCAAAAGTAAGGTTCAACACTGTTAGTTGAATGCACAGAACAGAAAGAAGTTTCATACAATGCTTCTGTGTAGTTTATATTTGAACATATTCTTTTTTCCACTATTACCCAATTAGCGCTACGAATGTCCAGTTGCATTTTCTACAGACAGAGAGTTTCAAAACTGCTCAATCAAAAGTATGGTTTAACTCTGTTAGCTGTATGCTCAGATCAGAAAGAAGTTTCACAGAATGTTTCTGTGTAGTTTATATTTGCATATATTCCTTTTTCCACTACTACGCTCTTAGCGCTCCAAATGTCCAGTTGCATTTTCAACAGAAAGAGTGTTCAGATGTGCTCAATCAAAAGTATGGTTTAACTCTGTTAGCTGAATGCACAGATCAGAAAGAAGTTTCACCGAATGATTCTGTGTAGTTTATATTTGAAGACATTCCTTTTTCCACTATTACCCTCTTAGCGCTCCGAATCTCCACTTGCATTTTCTACAAAAAGAGTGTTTCATAACTGCTCAATCAAAAATATGTTTTATCTCTGTTAACTGAATTTACAGATCAGAAATAAGTTTCACAGAATGCATCTGTGTAGTTTTTATTTGAAGATATTCTTTTTCCTAATGTTGGCCTCTTAGCGCTTAGCATGTCCAATTGCAGTTTCTACACAAAGAGTGTTTCAGAACGGCTCAATCAAAAGTAAGATTCAACTCTGTTAGTTGAATGCACAGAACAGAAAGAATTTTCACAGAATGCTACTGTGTAGTTTATATTTGAATATATTCCTTTTTCCACTATTACCCTCTTAGCGCTCCGAATGTCCACTTGCATTTTCTACAGAAAGAGTGTTCAGAACTGCGCAATCAAAAGTATGGTTTAACTCTGTTAGCTTAATGAACATATCGGAAATAAGTTTCACACAATGCTTCTGTGTAGTTTTTATTTGAAGATATTATTTTTCCCAATATAGGCCTCTTAGCGCTCAGAATGTCCAATTGCAGTTTCTACAGAAAGAGTGTTTCAGAAAGGCTCAATCAAAAGTAAGATTCAACTCTGTTAGTTGAATGCACAGAACCGAAAGAAGTTTCATACAATGCTTCTGTGTAGTTTATATTTGAAAATATTCTTTTTTCCACTATTACCCACTTAGTGCTACGAATGTCCAGTTGCATTTTCTACAGACAGAGTGTTTCAAAACTGCTCAATCATAAGTATGGTTAAACTCTGTTAGCTGAATGCTCAGATCAGAAAGAAGTTTCACAGAATGCTTCTGTGTAGTTTATATTTGCATATATTCCTTTTTCCACTACTACTCTCTTAGCGCTCCAAATGTCCAGTTGCATTTTCTACAGAAAGAGTGTTCAGATCTGCTCAATCAAAAGTATGGTTTAACTCTGTTAGCTGAATGCACAGATCAGAAAGAAGTTTCACAGAATGATTCTGTGTAGTTTATATTTGGAGACATTAATTTTTCCACTATTACCCTCTTAGCGCTCCGAATCTCCACTTGCATTTTCTACAGAAAGAGTGTTTCAGAACGGCTCAATCAAAACTAAGGTTCAACTCTTTTAGTTGAACAAACAGAACAGAAAGTAGTTTCACACAATTCTTCTGTGTAGTTTTTATTTGTAGACATTCTTTTTCCCAATATAGGCCTCTTAGCGCTCAGAATGTCCAATTGCAGTTTCTACAGAAAGAGTGTTTCAGAACGGCTCAATCAAAAGTAAGGTTCAACTCTGTTAGTTGAATGCACAGAACAGAAAGAAGTTTCATACAATGCTTCTGTGTAGTTTATATTTGAACATATTCTTTTTTCCACTATTACCCACTTAGCGCTACGAATGTCCAGTTGCATTTTCTACAGACAGAGAGTTTCAAAACTGCTCAATCAAAAGTATGGTTTAACTCTGTTAGCTGTATGCTCAGATCAGAAAGAAGTTTCACAAAATGCTTCTGTGTAGATTATATTTGCATATATTCCTTTTTCCACTACTACGCTCTTAGCGCTCCAAATGTCCAGTTGCATTTTCAACAGAAAGAGTGTTCAGATGTGCTCAATCAAAAGTATGGTTTAACTCTGTTAGCTGAATGCACAGATCAGAAAGAAGTTTCACCGAATGATTCTGTGTAGTTTATATTTGAAGACATTCCTTTTTCCACTATTACCCTCTTAGCGCTCCGAATCTCCACTTGCATTTTCTACAAAAAGAGTGTTTCATAACTGCTCAATCAAAAATATGTTTCATCTCTGTTAACTGAATTTACAGATCAGAAATAAGTTTCACAGAATGCATCTGTGTAGTTTTTATTTGAAGATATTCTTTTTCCTAATGTAGGCCTCTTAGCGCTTAGCATGTCCAATTGCAGTTTCTACAGAAAGAGTGTTTCAGAACGGCTCAATCAAAAGTAAGGTTCAACTCTCTTAGTTGAATGCACAGAACAGAAAGAATTTTCACAGAATGCTACTGTGTAGTTTATATTTGAATATATTCCTTTTTCCACTATTACCCTCTTAGCGCTCCGAATGTCCACTTGCATTTTCTACAGAAAGAGTGTTCAGAACTGCGCAATCAAAAGTATGGTTTAACTCTGTTAGCTTAATGAACATATCAGAAATAAGTTTCACACAATGCTTCTGTGTAGTTTTTATTTGAAGATATTATTTTTCCCAATATAGGCCTCTTAGCGCTCAGAATGTCCAATTGCAGTTTCTACAGAAAGAGTGTTTCAGAAAGGCTCAATCAAAAGTAAGGTTCAACTCTGTTAGTTGAATGCACAGAACAGAAAGAAGTTTCATACAATGCTTCTGTGTAGTTTATATTTGAAAATATTCTTTTTTCCACTATTACCCACTTAGCGCTACGAATGTCCAGTTGCATTTTCTACAGACAGAGTGTTTCAAAACTGCTCAATCATAAGAATGGTTTAACTCTGTTAGCTGAATGCTCAGATCAGAAAGAAGTTTCACAGAATGCTTCTGTGTAGTTTATATTTGAATATATTCCTTTTTCCACTACTACTCTCTTAGCGCTCCAAATGTCCAGTTGCATTTTCTACAGAAAGAGTGTTCAGATCTGCTCAATCAAAAGTATGGTTTAACCCTGTTAGCTGAATGCACAGATCAGAAAGAAGTTTCACCGAATGATTCTGTGTAGTTTATATTTGAAGACATTCCTTTTTCCACTATTACCCTCTTAGCGCTCCGAATCTCCACTTGCATTTTCTACAAAAAGAGTGTTTCATAACTGCTCAATCAAAAATATGTTTTATCTCTGTTAACTGAATTTACAGATCAGAAATAAGTTTCACAGAATGCATCTGTGTAGTTTTTATTTGAAGATATTCTTTTTCCTAATGTAGGCCTCTTAGCGCTTAGCATGTCCAATTGCAGTTTCTACACAAAGAGTGTTTCAGAACGGCTCAATCAAAAGTAAGGTTCAACTCTCTTAGTTGAATGCACAGAACAGAAAGAATTTTCACAGAATGCTATTGTGTAGTTTATATTTGAATATATTCCTTTTTCCACTATTACCCTCTTAGCGCTCCGAATGTCCACTTGCATTTTCTACAGAAAGAGTGTTCAGAACTGCGCAATCAAAAGTATGGTTTAACTCTGTTAGCTTAATGAACATATCAGAAATAAGTTTCACACAATGCTTCTGTGTAGTTTTTATTTGAAGATATTATTTTTCCCAATATAGGCCTCTTAGCGCTCAGAATGTCCAATTGCAGTTTCTACAGAAAGAGTGTTTCAGAAAGGCTCAATCAAAAGTAAGGTTCAACTCTGTTAGTTGAATGCACAGAACAGAAAGAAGTTTCATACAATGCTTCTGTGTAGTTTATATTTGAAAATATTCTTTTTTCCACTATTACCCACTTAGTGCTACGAATGTCCAGTTGCATTTTCTACAGACAGAGTGTTTCAAAACTGCTCAATCATAAGTATGGTTTAACTCTGTTAGCTGAATGCTCAGATCAGAAAGAAGTTTCACAGAATGCTTCTGTGTAGTTTATATTTGAATATATTCCTTTTTCCACTACTACTCTCTTAGCGCTCCAAATGTCCAGTTGCATTTTCTACAGAAAGAGTGTTCAGATCTGCTCAATCAAAAGTATGGTTTAACTCTGTTAGCTGAATGCACAGATCAGAAAGAAGTTTCACAGAATGATTCTGTGTAGTTTATATTTGGAGACATTAATTTTTCCACTATTACCCTCTTAGCGCTCCGAATCTCCACTTGCATTTTCTACAGAAAGAGTGTTTCAGAACGGCTCAATCAAAACTAAGGTTCAACTCTTTTAGTTGAACAAACAGAACAGAAAGTAGTTTCACACAATTCTTCTGTGTAGTTTTTATTTGTAGACATTCTTTTTCCCAATATAGGCCTCTTAGCGCTCAGAATGTCCAATTGCAGTTTCTACAGAAAGAGTGTTTCAGAACGGCTCAATCAAAAGTAAGGTTCAACTCTGTTAGTTGAATGCACAGAACAGAAAGAAGTTTCATACAATGCTTCTGTGTAGTTTATATTTGAACATATTCTTTTTTCCACTATTACCCACTTAGCGCTACGAATGTCCAGTTGCATTTTCTACAGACAGAGAGTTTCAAAACTGCTCAATCAAAAGTATGGTTTAACTCTGTTAGCTGTATGCTCAGATCAGAAAGAAGTTTCACAGAATGCTTCTGTGTAGTTTATATTTGCATATATTCCTTTTTCCACTACTACGCTCTTAGCGCTCCAAATGTCCAGTTGCATTTTCAACAGAAAGAGTGTTCAGATGTGCTCAATCAAAAGTATGGTTTAACTCTGTTAGCTGAATGCACAGATCAGAAAGAAGTTTCACCGAATGATTCTGTGTAGTTTATATTTGAAGACATTCCTTTTTCCACTATTACCCTCTTAGCGCTCCGAATCTCCACTTGCATTTTCTACAAAAAGAGTGTTTCATAACTGCTCAATCAAAAATATGTTTCATCTCTGTTAACTGAATTTACAGATCAGAAATAAGTTTCACAGAATGCATCTGTGTAGTTTTTATTTGAAGATATTCTTTTTCCTAATGTAGGCCTCTTAGCGCTTAGCATGTCCAATTGCAGTTTCTACAGAAAGAGTGTTTCAGAACGGCTCAATCAAAAGTAAGGTTCAACTCTCTTAGTTGAATGCACAGAACAGAAAGAATTTTCACAGAATGCTACTGTGTAGTTTATATTTGAATATATTCCTTTTTCCACTATTACCCTCTTAGCGCTCCGAATGTCCACTTGCATTTTCTACAGAAAGAGTGTTCAGAACTGCGCAATCAAAAGTATGGTTTAACTCTGTTAGCTTAATGAACATATCAGAAATAAGTTTCACACAATGCTTCTGTGTAGTTTTTATTTGAAGATATTATTTTTCCCAATATAGGCCTCTTAGCGCTCAGAATGTCCAATTGCAGTTTCTACAGAAAGAGTGTTTCAGAAAGGCTCAATCAAAAGTAAGGTTCAACTCTGTTAGTTGAATGCACAGAACAGAAAGAAGTTTCATACAATGCTTCTGTGTAGTTTATATTTGAAAATATTCTTTTTTCCACTATTACCCACTTAGCGCTACGAATGTCCAGTTGCATTTTCTACAGACAGAGTGTTTCAAAACTGCTCAATCATAAGAATGGTTTAACTCTGTTAGCTGAATGCTCAGATCAGAAAGAAGTTTCACAGAATGCTTCTGTGTAGTTTATATTTGAATATATTCCTTTTTCCACTACTACTCTCTTAGCGCTCCAAATGTCCAGTTGCATTTTCTACAGAAAGTGTGTTCAGATCTGCTCAATCAAAAGTATGGTTTAACCCTGTTAGCTGAATGCACAGATCAGAAAGAAGTTTCACAGAATGATTCTGTGTAGTTTATATTTGGAGACATTCCTTTTTCCACTATTACCCTCTTAGCGCTCCGAATCTCCACTTGCATTTTCTACAGAAAGAGTGTTTCAGAACGGCTCAATCAAAACTAAGGTTCAACTCTTTTAGTTGAACAAACAGAACAGAAAGTAGTTTCACACAATTCTTCTGTGTAGTTTTTATTTGTAGACATTCTTTTTCCCAATATAGGCCTCTTAGCGCTCAGAATGTCCAATTGCAGTTTCTACAGAAAGAGTGTTTCAGAACGGCTCAATCAAAAGTAAGGTTCAACTCTGTTAGTTGAATGCACAGAACAGAAAGAAGTTTCATACAATGCTTCTGTGTAGTTTATATTTGAACATATTCTTTTTTCCACTATTACCCACTTAGCGCTACGAATGTCCACTTGCATTTTCTACAGACAGAGAGTTTCAAAACTGCTCAATCAAAAGTATGGTTTAACTCTGTTAGCTGTATGCTCAGATCAGAAAGAAGTTTCACAGAATGCTTCTGTGTAGTTTATATTTGCATATATTCCTTTTTCCACTACTACGCTCTTAGCGCTCCAAATGTCCAGTTGCATTTTCAACAGAAAGAGTGTTCAGATGTGCTCAATCAAAAGTATGGTTTAACTCTGTTAGCTGAATGCACAGATCAGAAAGAAGTTTCACCGAATGATTCTGTGTAGTTTATATTTGAAGACATTCCTTTTTCCACTATTACCCTCTTAGCGCTCCGAATCTCCACTTGCATTTTCTACAAAAAGAGTGTTTCATAACTGCTCAATCAAAAAAATGTTTTATCTCTGTTATCTGAATTTACAGATCAGAAATAAGTTTCACAGAATGCATCTGTGTAGTTTTTATTTGAAGATATTCTTTTTCCTAATGTAGGCCTCTTAGCGCTTAGCATGTCCAATTGCAGTTTCTACACAAAGAGTGTTTCAGAACGGCTCAATCAAAAGTAAGGTTCAACTCTGTTAGTTGAATGCACAGAACAGAAAGAATTTTCACAGAATGCTACTGTGTAGTTTATATTTGAATATATTCCTTTTTCCACTATTACCCTCTTAGCGCTCCGAATGTCCACTTGCATTTTCTACAGAAAGAGTGTTCAGAACTGCGCAATCAAAAGTATGGTTTAACTCTGTTAGCTTAATGAACATATCAGAAATAAGTTTCACACAATGCTTCTGTGTAGTTTTTATTTGAAGATATTTTTTTTCCCAATATAGGCCTCTTAGCGCTCAGAATGTCCAATTGCAGTTTCTACAGAAAGAGTGTTTCAGAAAGGCTCAATCAAAAGTAAGGTTCAACTCTGTTAGTTGAATGCACAGAACAGAAAGAAGTTTCATACAATGCTTCTGTGTAGTTTATATTTGAAAATATTCTTTTTTCCACTATTACCCACTTAGCGCTACGAATGTCCAGTTGCATTTTCTACAGAGAGAGTGTTTCAAAACTGCTCAATCATAAGTATGGTTTAACTCTGTTAGCTGAATGCTCAGATCAGAAAGAAGTTTCACAGAATGCTTCTGTGTAGTTTTTATTTGAATATATTCCTTTTTCCACTACTACTCTCTTAGCGCTCCAAATGTCCAGTTGCATTTTCTACAGAAAGAGTGTTCAGATCTGCTCAATCAAAAGTATGGTTTAACTCTGTTAGCTGAATGCACAGATCAGAAAGAAGTTTCACAGAATGATTCTGTGTAGTTTATATTTGGAGACATTAATTTTTCCACTATTACCCTCTTAGCGCTCCGAATCTCCACTTGCATTTTCTACAGAAAGAGTGTTTCAGAACGGCTCAATCAAAACTAAGGTTCAACTCTTTTAGTTGAACAAACAGAACAGAAAGTAGTTTCACACAATTCTTCTGTGTAGTTTTTATTTGTAGACATTCTTTTTCCCAATATAGGCCTCTTAGCGCTCAGAATGTCCAATTGCAGTTTCTACAGAAAGAGTGTTTCAGAACGGCTCAATCAAAAGTAAGGTTCAACTCTGTTAGTTGAATGCACAGAACAGAAAGAAGTTTCATACAATGCTTCTGTGTAGTTTATATTTGAACATATTCTTTTTTCCACTATTACCCACTTAGCGCTACGAATGTCCAGTTGCATTTTCTACAGACAGAGAGTTTCAAAACTGCTCAATCAAAAGTATGGTTTAACTCTGTTAGCTGTATGCTCAGATCAGAAAGAAGTTTCACAGAATGCTTCTGTGTAGTTTATATTTGCATATATTCCTTTTTCCACTACTACGCTCTTAGCGCTCCAAATGTCCAGTTGCATTTTCAACAGAAAGAGTGTTCAGATGTGCTCAATCAAAAGTATGGTTTAACTCTGTTAGCTGAATGCACAGATCAGAAAGAAGTTTCACCGAATGATTCTGTGTAGTTTATATTTGAAGACATTCCTTTTTCCACTATTACCCTCTTAGCGCTCCGAATCTCCACTTGCATTTTCTACAAAAAGAGTGTTTCATAACTGCTCAATCAAAAATATGTTTCATCTCTGTTAACTGAATTTACAGATCAGAAATAAGTTTCACAGAATGCATCTGTGTAGTTTTTATTTGAAGATATTCTTTTTCCTAATGTAGGCCTCTTAGCGCTTAGCATGTCCAATTGCAGTTTCTACAGAAAGAGTGTTTCAGAACGGCTCAATCACAAGTAAGGTTCAACTCTCTTAGTTGAATGCACAGAACAGAAAGAATTTTCACAGAATGCTACTGTGTAGTTTATATTTGAATATATTCCTTTTTCCACTATTACCCTCTTAGCGCTCCGAATGTCCACTTGCATTTTCTACAGAAAGAGTGTTCAGAACTGCGCAATCAAAAGTATGGTTTAACTCTGTTAGCTTAATGAACATATCAGAAATAAGTTTCACACAATGCTTCTGTGTAGTTTTTATTTGAAGATATTATTTTTCCCAATATAGGCCTCTTAGCGCTCAGAATGTCCAATTGCAGTTTCTACAGAAAGAGTGTTTCAGAAAGGCTCAATCAAAAGAAAGGTTCAACTCTGTTAGTTGAATGCACAGAACAGAAAGAAGTTTCATACAATGCTTCTGTGTAGTTTATATTTGAAAATATTCTTTTTTCCACTATTACCCACTTAGCGCTACGAATGTCCAGTTGCATTTTCTACAGACAGAGTGTTTCAAAACTGCTCAATCATAAGAATGGTTTAACTCTGTTAGCTGAATGCTCAGATCAGAAAGAAGTTTCACAGAATGCTTCTGTGTAGTTTATATTTGAATATATTCCTTTTTCCACTACTACTCTCTTAGCGCTCCAAATGTCCAGTTGCATTTTCTACAGAAAGAGTGTTCAGATCTGCTCAATCAAAAGTATGGTTTAACCCTGTTAGCTGAATGCACAGATCAGAAAGAAGTTTCACAGAATGATTCTGTGTAGTTTATATTTGGAGACATTCCTTTTTCCACTATTACCCTCTTAGCGCTCCGAATCTCCACTTGCATTTTCTACAGAAAGAGTGTTTCAGAACGGCTCAATCAAAACTAAGGTTCAACTCTTTTAGTTGAACAAACAGAACAGAAAGTAGTTTCACACAATTCTTCTGTGTAGTTTTTATTTGTAGACATTCTTTTTCCCAATATAGGCCTCTTAGCGCTCAGAATGTCCAATTGCAGTTTCTACAGAAAGAGTGTTTCAGAACGGCTCAATCAAAAGTAAGGTTCAACACTGTTAGTTGAATGCACAGAACAGAAAGAAGTTTCATACAATGCTTCTGTGTAGTTTATATTTGAACATATTCTTTTTTCCACTATTACCCAATTAGCGCTACGAATGTCCAGTTGCATTTTCTACAGACAGAGAGTTTCAAAACTGCTCAATCAAAAGTATGGTTTAACTCTGTTAGCTGTATGCTCAGATCAGAAAGAAGTTTCACAGAATGTTTCTGTGTAGTTTATATTTGCATATATTCCTTTTTCCACTACTACGCTCTTAGCGCTCCAAATGTCCAGTTGCATTTTCAACAGAAAGAGTGTTCAGATGTGCTCAATCAAAAGTATGGTTTAACTCTGTTAGCTGAATGCACAGATCAGAAAGAAGTTTCACCGAATGATTCTGTGTAGTTTATATTTGAAGACATTCCTTTTTCCACTATTACCCTCTTAGCGCTCCGAATCTCCACTTGCATTTTCTACAAAAAGAGTGTTTCATAACTGCTCAATCAAAAATATGTTTCATCTCTGTTAACTGAATTTACAGATCAGAAATAAGTTTCACAGAATGCATCTGTGTAGTTTTTATTTGAAGATATTCTTTTTCCTAATGTAGGCCTCTTAGCGCTTAGCATGTCCAATTGCAGTTTCTACAGAAAGAGTGTTTCAGAACGGCTCAATCAAATGTAAGGTTCAACTCTGTTAGTTGAATGCACAGAACAGAAAGAATTTTCACAGAATGCTACTGTGTAGTTTATATTTGAATATATTCCTTTTTCCACTATTACCCTCGTAGCGCTCCGAATGTCCACTTGCATTTTCTACAGAAAGAGTGTTCAGAACTGCGCAATCAAAAGTATGGTTTAACTCTGTTAGCTTAATGAACATATCAGAAATAAGTTTCACACAATGCTTCTGTGTAGTTTTTATTTGAAGATATTATTTTTCCCAATAGAGTCCTCTTAGCGCTCAGAATGTCCAATTGCAGTTTCTACAGAAAGAGTGTTTCAGAAAGGCTCAATCAAAAGTAAGGTTCAACTCTGTTAGTTGAATGCACAGAACAGAAAGAAGTTTCATACAATGCTTCTGTGTAGTTTATATTTGAACATATTCTTTTTTCCACTATTACCCACTTAGCGCTACGAATGTCCAATTGCATTTTCTACAGACAGAGTGTTTCAAAACTGCTCAATCATAAGTATGGTTTAACTCTGTTATCTGAATGCTCAGATCAGAAAGAAGTTTCACAGAATGCTTCTGTGTAGTTTATATTTGAATATATTCCTTTTTCCACTACTAGTCTCTTAGCGCTCCAAATGTCCAGTTGCATTTTCTACAGAAAGAGTGTTCAGATCTGCTCAATCAAAAGTATGGTTTAACTCTGTTAGCTGAATGCACAGATCAGAAAGAAGTTTCACAGAATGATTCTGTGTAGTTTATATTTGGAGACATTCCTTTTTCCACTATGACCCTCTTAGCGCTCCGAATCTCCACTTGCATTTTCTACAAAAAGAGTGTTTCATAACTGCTCAATCAAAAATATGTTTTATCTCTGTTAACTGAATTTACAGATCAGAAATAAGTTTCACAGAATGCATCTGTGTAGTTTTTATTTGAAGATATTCTTTTTCCTAATGTAGGCCTCTTAGCGCTTAGCATGTCCAATTGCAGTTTCTACACAAAGAGTGTTTCAGAACGGCTCAATCAAAAGTAAGGTTCAACTCTGTTAGTTGAATGCACAGAACAGAAAGAATTTTCACAGAATGCTACTGTGTAGTTTATATTTGAATATATTCCTTTTTCCACTATTACCCTCTTAGCGCTCCGAATGTCCACTTGCAATTTCTACAGAAAGAGTGTTGAGAACTGCGCAATCAAAAGTATGGTTTAACTGTGTTAGCTTAATGAACATATCAGAAATAAGTTTCACACAATGCTTCTGTGTAGTTTTTATTTGAAGATATTATTTTTCCCAATAGAGTCCTCTTAGCGCTCAGAATGTCCAATTGCAGTTTCTACAGAAAGAGTGTTTCCGAAAGGCTCAATCAAAAGTAAGGTTCAAATCTGTTAGTTGAATGCACAGAACAGAAAGAAGTTTCATACAATGCTTCTGTGTAGTTTATATTTGAACATATTCTTTTTTCCACTATTACCCACTTAGCGCTACGAATGTCCAATTGCATTTTCTACAGACAGAGTGTTTCAAAACTGCTCAATCATAAGTATGGTTTAACTCTGTTAGCTGAATGCTCAGATCAGAAAGAAGTTTCACAGAATGCTTCTGTGTAGTTTATATTTGAATATATTCCTTTTTCCACTACTACTCTCTTAGCGCTCCAAATGTCCAGTTGCATTTTCTACAGAAAGAGTGTTCAGATCTGCTCAATCAAAAGTATGGTTTAACTCTGTTAGCTGAATGCACAGATCAGAAAGAAGTTTCACAGAATGATTCTGTGTAGTTTATATTTGGAGACATTCCTTTTTCCACTATTACCCTCTTAGCGCTCCGAATCTCCACTTGCATTTTCTACAGAAAGAGTGTTTCAGAACGGCTCAATCAAAACTAAGGTTCAACTCTTTTAGTTGAACAAACAGAACAGAAAGTAGTTTCACACAATTCTTCTGTGTAGTTTTTATTTGTAGACATTCTTTTTCCCAATATAGGCCTCTTAGCGCTCAGAATGTCCAATTGCAGTTTCTACAGAAAGAGTGTTTCAGAACGGCTCAATCAAAAGTAAGGTTCAACTCTGTTAGTTGAATGCACAGAACAGAAAGAAGTTTCATACAATGCTTCTGTGTAGTTTATATTTGAACATATTCTTTTTTCCACTATTACCCACTTAGCGCTACGAATGTCCAGTTGCATTTTCTACAGACAGAGAGTTTCAAAACTGCTCAATCAAAAGTATGGTTTAACTCTGTTAGCTGTATGCTCAGATCAGAAAGAAGTTTCACACAATGCTTCTGTGTAGTTTATATTTGCATATATTCCTTTTTCCACTACTACGCTCTTAGCGCTCCAAATGTCCAGTTGCATTTTCAACAGAAAGAGTGTTCAGATGTGCTCAATCAAAAGTATGGTTTAACTCTGTTAGCTGAATGCACAGATCAGAAAGAAGTTTCACCGAATGATTCTGTGTAGTTTATATTTGAAGACATTCCTTTTTCCACTATTACCCTCTTAGCGCTCCGAATCTCCACTTGCATTTTCTACAAAAAGAGTGTTTCATAACTGCTCAATCAAAAATATGTTTTATCTCTGTTAACTGAATTTACAGATCAGAAATAAGTTTCACAGAATGCATCTGTGTAGTTTTTATTTGAAGATATTCTTTTTCCTAATGTAGGCCTCTTAGCGCTTAGCATGTCCAATTGCAGTTTCTACACAAAGAGTGTTTCAGAACGGCTCAATCAAAAGTAAGGTTCAACTCTGTTAGTTGAATGCACAGAACAGAAAGAATTTTCACAGAATGCTACTGTGTAGTTTATATTTGTATATATTCCTTTTTCCACTATTACCCTCTAGCGCTCCGAATGTCCACTTGCATTTTCTACAGAAAGAGTGTTCAGAACTGCGCATTCAAAAGTATGGTTTAACTCTGTTAGCTTAATGAACATATCAGAAATAAGTTTCACACAATGCTTATGTGTAGTTTTTATTTGAAGATATCATTTTTCCCAATATAGGCCTCTTAGCGCTCAGAATGTCCAATTGCAGTTTCTACAGAAAGAGTGTTTCAGAAAGGCTCAATCAAAAGTAAGGTTCAACTCTGTTAGTTGAATGCACAGAACAGAAAGAAGTTTCATACAATGCTTCTGTGTAGTTTATATTTGAAAATATTCTTTTTTCCACTATTACCCACTTAGCGCTACGAATGTCCAGTTGCATTTTCTACAGACAGAGAGTTTCAAAACTGCTCAATCAAAAGTATGGTTTAACTCTGTTAGCTGTATGCTCAGATCAGAAAGAAGTTTCACAGAATGCTTCTGTGTAGTTTATATTTGCATATATTCCTTTTTCCACTACTACGCTCTAAGCGCTCCAAATGTCCAGTTGCATTTTCAACAGAAAGAGTGTTCAGATGTGCTCAATCAAAAGTATGGTTTAACTCTGTTAGCTGAATGCACAGATCAGAAAGAAGTTTCACCGAATGATTCTGTGTAGTTTATATTTGAAGACATTCCTTTTTCCACTATTACCCTCTTAGCGCTCCGAATCTCCACTTGCATTTTCTACAAAAAGAGTGTTTCATAACTGCTCAATCAAAAATATGTTTTATCTCTGTTAACTGAATTTACAGATCAGAAATAAGTTTCACAGAATGCATCTGTGTAGTTTTTATTTGAAGATATTCTTTTTCCTAATGTAGGCCTCTTAGCGCTTAGCATGTCCAATTGCAGTTTCTACACAAAGAGTGTTTCAGAACGGCTCAATCAAAAGTAAGGTTCAACTCTGTTAGTTGAATGCACAGAACAGAAAGAATTTTCACAGAATGCTACTGTGTAGTTTATATTTGTATATATTTCTTTTTCCACTATTACCCTCTTAGCGCTCCGAAAGTCCACTTGCATTTTCTACAGAAAGAGTGTTCAGAACTGCGCAATCAAAAGTATGGTTTAACTCTGTTAGCTTAATGAACATATCAGAAATTAGTTTCACACAATGCTTCTGTGTAGTTTTTATTTGAAGATATTATTTTTCCCAATATAGGCCTCTTAGCGCTCAGAATGTCCAATTGCAGTTTCTACAGAAAGAGTGTTTCAGAAAGGCTCAATCAAAAGTAAGGTTCAACTCTGTTAGTTGAATGCACAGAACAGAAAGAAGTTTCATACAATGCTTCTGTGTAGTTTATATTTGAAAATATTCTTTTTTCCACTATTACCCACTTAGCGCTACGAATGTCCAGTTGCATTTTCTACAGACAGAGTGTTTCAAAACTGCTCAATCATAAGTATGGTTTAACTCTGTTAGCTGAATGCTCAGATCAGAAAGAAGTTTCACAGAATGCTTCTGTGTAGTTTTTATTTGAATATATTCCTTTTTCCACTACTACTCTCTTAGCGCTCCAAATGTCCAGTTGCATTTTCTACAGAAAGAGTGTTCAGATCTGCTCAATCAAAAGTATGGTTTAACTCTGTTAGCTGAATGCACAGATCAGAAAGAAGTTTCACAGAATGATTCTGTGTAGTTTATATTTGGAGACATTCCTTTTTCCACTATGACCCTCTTAGCGCTCCGAATCTCCACTTGCATTTTCTACAGAAAGAGTGTTTCAGAACGGCTCAATCAAAACTAAGGTTCAACTCTTTTAGTTGAACAAACAGAACGGAAAGTAGTTTCACACAATTCTTCTGTGTAGTTTTTATTTGTAGACATTCTTTTTCCCAATATAGGCCTCTTAGCGCTCAGAATGTCCAATTGCAGTTTCTACAGAAAGAGTGTTTCAGAACGGCTCAATCAAAAGTAAGGTTCAACTCTGTTAGTTGAATGCACAGAACAGAAAGAAGTTTCATACAATGCTTCTGTGTAGTTTATATTTGAACATATTATTTTTTCCACTATTACCCACTTAGCGCTACGAATGTCCAGTTGCATTTTCTACAGACAGAGAGTTTCAAAACTGCTCAATCAAAAGTATGGTTTAACTCTGTTAGCTGTATGCTCAGATCAGAAAGAAGTTTCACAGAATGCTTCTGTGTAGTTTATATTTGCATATATTCCTTTTTCCACTACTACGCTCTTAGCGCTCCAAATGTCCAGTTGCATTTTCAACAGAAAGAGTGTTCAGATGTGCTCAATCAAAAGTATGGTTTAACTCTGTTAGCTGAATGCACAGATCAGAAAGAAGTTTCACCGAATGATTCTGTGTAGTTTATATTTGAAGACATTCCTTTTTCCACTATTACCCTCTTAGCGCTCCGAATCTCCACTTGCATTTTCTACAAAAAGAGTGTTTCATAACTGCTCAATCAAAAATATGTTTTATCTCTGTTAACTGAATTTACAGATCAGAAATAAGTTTCACAGAATGCATCTGTGTAGTTTTTATTTGAAGATATTCTTTTTCCTAATGTAGGCCTCTTAGCGCTTAGCATGTCCAATTGCAGTTTCTACACAAAGAGTGTTTCAGAACGGCTCAATCAAATGTAAGGTTCAACTCTGTTAGTTGAATGCACAGAACAGAAAGAATTTTCACAGAATGCTACTGTGTAGTTTATATTTGAATATATTCCTTTTTCCACTATTACCCTCTTAGCGCTCCGAATGTCCACTTGCATTTTCTACAGAAAGAGTGTTCAGAACTGCGCAATCAAAAGTATGGTTTAACTCTGTTAGCTTAATGAACATATCAGAAATAAGTTTCACACAATGCTTCTGTGTAGTTTTTATTTGAAGATATTATTTTTCCCAATAGAGGCCTCTTAGCGCTCAGAATGTCCAATTGCAGTTTCTACAGAAAGAGTGTTTCAGAACGGCTCAATCAAAAGTAAGGTTCAACTCTGTTAGTTGAATGCACAGAACAGAAAGAAGTTTCATACAATGCTTCTGTGTAGTTTATATTTGAACATATTCTTTTTTCCACTATTACCCACTTAGCGCTACGAATGTCCAGTTGCATTTTCTACAGAGTGTTTCAAAACTGCTCAATCAAAAGTATGGTTTAACTCTGTTAGATGTATGCTCAGATCAGAAAGAAGTTTCACAGAATGCTTCTGTGTAGTTTATATTTGAATATATTCCTTTTTCCACTACTACGCTCTTAGCGCTCCAAATGTCCAGTTGCATTATCCACAGAAAGAGTGTTCAGATCTGCTCAATCAAAAGTATGGTTTAACTCTGTTAGCTGAATGCACAGATCAGAAAGAAGTTTCACCGAATGATTCTGTGTAGTTTGTATTTGAAGACATTCCTTTTTCCACTATTACCCACTTAGCGCTCCGAATCTCCACTTGCATTTTCTACAAAAAGAGTGTTTCATAACTGCTCAATCAAAAATATGTTTTATCTCTGTTAACTGAATTTACATATCAGAAATAAGTTTCACAGAATGCATCTGTGTAGTTTTTATTTGAAGATATTATTTTTCCCAATGTAGGCCTCTTAGCGCTTAGCATGTACAATTGCAGTTTCTACAGAAAGAGTGTTTCAGAACGGCTCAATCAAAAGTAAGGTTCAACTCTGTTAGTTGAATGCACAGAACAGAAAGAATTTTCACAGAATGCTACTGTGTAGTTTATATTTGAATATATTCCTTTTTCCACTATTACCCTCTTAGCGCTCCGAATGTCCACTTGCATTTTCTACAGAAAGAGTGTTCAGAACTGCGCAATCAAAAGTATGGTTTAACTCTGTTAGCTTAATGAACATATCAGAAATAAGTTTCACACAATGTTTCTGTGTAGTTTTTATTTGAAGATATTATATTTCCCAATAGAGGCCTCTTAGCGCTCAGAATGTCCAATTGCAGTTTCTACAGAAAGAGTGTTTCAGAAAGGCTCAATCAAAAGTAAGGTTCAACTCTGTTAGTTGAATGCAGAGAACAGAAAGAAGTTTCATACAATGCTTCTGTGTAATTTATATTTGAACATATTCTTTTTTCCACTATTACACACTTAGCGCTACGAATGTCCAGTTGCATTTTCTACAGACAGAGTGTTTCAAAACTGCTCAATCAAAAGTATGGTTTAACTCTGTTAGCTGAATGCTCAGATCAGAAAGAAGTTTCACAGAATGCTTCTGTGTAGTTTATATTTGAATATATTCCTTTTTCCACTACTACTCTCTTAGCGCTCCAAATGTCCAGTTGCATTTTCTACAGAAAGACTGTTCAGATCTGCTCAATCAAAAGTATGGTTTAAATCTGTTAGCTTAATGCACAGATCAGAAAGAAGTTTCACAGAGTGATTCTTTGTAGTTTATATTAGGAGACATTCCTTTTTCCACTATTACCCTCTTAGCGCTCCGAATCTCCACTTGCATTTTCTACAGAAAGAGTGTTTCAGAACGGCTCAATCAAAAATAAGGTTCAACTCTTTTAGTTGAACAAACAGAACAGAAAGAAGTTTCACACAATTCTTCTGTGTAGTTTTTATTTGTAGACATTCTTTTTCCCAATATAGGCCTCTTAGCGGTCAGAATGTCCAATTGCAATTTCTACAGATAGAGTGTTTCAGAACGGCTCAATCAAAAGTAAGGTTCAACTCTGTTAGTTGAATGCACAGAACAGAAAGAAGTTTCATACAATGCTTCTGTGTAGTTAATATTTGAACATATTCTTTTTTCCACTATTACCCACTTAGCGCTACGAATGTCCAGTTGCATTTTCTACAGACAGAGTGTTTCAAAACTGCTCAATCAAAAGTATGGTTTAACTCTGTTAGCTGAATGCTCAGATCAGAAAGAAGTTTCACAGAATGCTTCTGTGTAGTTTATATTTGAATATATTCCTTTTTCCACTACTACTCTCTTAGCGCTCCAAATGTCCAGTTGCATTTTCTACAGAAAGAGTGTTCAGATCTGCTCAATCAAAAGTATGGTTTAACTCTGTTAGCTGAATGCACAGATCAGAAAGAAGTTTCACAGAATGATTCTGTGTAGTTTATATTTGGAGACATTCCTTTTTCCACTATTACCCTCTTAGCGCTCCGAATCTCCACTTGCATTTTCTACAGAAAGAGTGTTTCAGAACGGCTCAATCAAAACTAAGGTTCAACTCTTTTAGTTGAACAGACAGAACAGAAAGAATTTTCACACAATTCTTCTGTGTAGTTTTTATTTGTAGACATTCTTTTTCCCAATATAGGCCTCTTAGCGCTCAGAATGTCCAATTGCAGTTTCTACAGAAAGAGTGTTTCAGAAAGGCTCAATCAAAAGTAAGGTTCAACTCTGTTAGTTGAATGCACAGAACAGAAAGAAGTTTCATACAATGCTTCTGTGTAGTTCATATTTGAACATATTCTTTTTTCCACTATTACCCACTTAGCGCTACGAATGTCCAGTTGCATTTTCTACAGACAGAGTGTTTCTAAACTGCTCAATCAAAAGTATGGTTTAACTCTGTTAGCTGAATGCTCAGATCAGAAAGAAGTTTCACCGAATGATTCTGTGTAGTTTATATTTGAAGACATTCCTTTTTCCACTGTTACCCACTTAGCGCTCCGAATCTCCACTTGCATTTTCTACAAAAAGAGTGTTTCATAACTGCTCAATCAAAAATATGTTTTATATCTGTTAACTGAATTTACAGATCAGAAATAAGTTTCACAGAATCCATCTGTGTAGTTTTTATTTGAAGATATTCTTTTTCCCAATGTAGGCCTCTTAGCGCTTAGCATGTCCAATTGCAGTTACTACAGAAAGAGTGTTTCAGAACGGCTCAATCAAAAGTAAGGTTCAACTCTGTTAGTTGAATGCACAGAACAGAAAGAATTTTCACAGAATGCTACTGTGTAGTTTATATTTGAATATATTCCTTTTTCCACTATTACCCTCTTAGCGCTCCGAATGTCCACTTGCATTTTCTACAGAAAGAGTGTTCAGAACTGCGTAATCAAAAGTATGGTTTAACTCTGTTAGCTGAATGCACAGATCAGAAAGAAGTTTCACAGAATGATTCTGTGTAGTTTATATTTGGAGACATTCCTTTTTCCACTATTACCCTCTTAGCGCTCCGAATCTCCACTTGCATTTTCTACAGAAAGAGTGTTTCAGAACGGCTCAATCAAAACTAAGGTTCAACTCTTTTAGTTGAACAGACAGAACAGAAAGAATTTTCACACAATTCTTCTGTGTAGTTTTTATTTGTAGACATTCTTTTTCCCAATATAGGCCTCTTAGCGCTCAGAATGTCCAATTGCAGTTTCTACAGAAAGAGTGTTTCAGAACGGCTCAATCAAAAGTAAGGTTCAACTCTGTTAGTTGAATGCACAGAACAGAAAGAAGTTTCATACAATGCTTCTGTGTAGTTCATATTTGAACATATTCTTTTTTCCACTATTACCCACTTAGCGCTACGAATGTCCAGTTGCATTTTCTACAGACAGAGTGTTTCAAAACTGCTCAATCAAAAGTATGGTTTAACTCTGTTAGCTGAATGCTCAGATCAGAAAGAAGTTTCACCGAATGATTCTGTGTAGTTTATATTTGAAGACATTCCTTTTTCCACTGTTACCCTCTTAGCGCTCCGAATCTCCACTTGCATTTTCTACAAAAAGTGTGTTTCATAACTGCTCAATCAAAAATATGTTTTATATCTGTTAACTGAATTTACAGATCAGAAATAAGTTTCACAGAATGCATCTGTGTAGTTTTTATTTGAAGATATTCTTTTTCCCAATGTAGGCCTCTTAGCGCTTAGCATGTCCAATTGCAGTTACTACAGAAAGAGTGTTTCAGAACGGCTCAATCAAAAGTAAGGTTCAACTCTGTTAGTTGAATGCACAGAACAGAAAGAATTTTCACAGAATGCTACTGTGTAGTTTATATTTGAATATATTCCTTTTTCCACTATTACCCTCTTAGCGCTCCGAATGTCCACTTGCATTTTCTACAGAAAGAGTGTTCAGAACTGCGCAATCAAAAGTATGGTTTAACTCTGTTAGCTTAATGAACATATCAGAAATAAGTTTCACACAATGCTTCTGTGTAGTTTTTATTTGAAGATATTATTTTTCCCAATAGAGGCCTCTTAGCGCTCAGAATGTCCAATTGCAGTTTCTACAGAAAGAGTGTTTCAGAAAGGCTCAATCAAAAGTAAGGTTCAACTCTGTTAGTTGAATGCACAGAACAGAAAGAAGTTTCATACAATGTTTCTGTGTAGTTTATATTTGAACATATTCTTTTTTCCACTATTACCCACTTAGCGCTACGAATGTCCAGTTGCATTTTCTACAGACAGAGTGTTTCAAAACTGCTCAATCAAAAGTATGGTTTAACTCTGTTAGCTGAATGCTCAGATCAGAAATAAGTTTCACAGAATGCTTCTGTGTAGTTTATATTTGAATATATTCCTTTTTCCACTACTACTCTCTTAGCGCTCCAAATGTCCAGTTGCATTTTCTACAGAAAGAGTGTTCAGATCTGCTCAATCAAAAGTATGGTTTAACTCTGTTAGCTGAATGCACAGATCAGAAAGAAGTTTCACAGAATGATTCTGTGTAGTTTATATTTGGAGACATTCCTTTTTCCACTATTACCCTCTTAGCGCTCCGAATCTCCACTTGCATTTTCTACAGAAAGAGTGTTTCAGAACGGCTCAATCAAAACTAAGGTTCAACTATTTTAGTTGAACAAACAGAACAGAAAGAAGTTTCACACAATTCTTCTGTGTAGTTTTTATTTGTAGACATTCTTTTTCCCAATATAGGCCTCTTAGCGCTCAGAATGTCCAATTGCAGTTTCTACAGAAAGAGTGTTTCAGAACGGCTCAATCAAAAGTAAGGTTCAACTCTGTTAGTTGAATGCACAGAACAGAAAGAAGTTTCATAAAATGCTTCTGTGTAGTTTATATTTGAACATATTCTTTTTTCCACTATTACCCACTTAGCTCTACGAATGTCCAGTTGCATTTTCTACAGACAGAGTGTTTCAAAACTGCTCAATCAAAAGTATGGTTTAACTCTGTTAGCTGAATGCTCAGATCAGAAAGAAGTTTCACAGAATGCTTCTGTGTAGTTTATATTTGAATATATTCCTTTTTCCACTACTACGCTCTTACCGCTCCAAATGTCCAGTTGCATTTTCAACAGAAAGAGTGTTCAGATCTGCTCAATCAAAAGTATGGTTTAACTCTGTTAGCTGAATGCACAGATCAGAAAGAAGTTTCACCGAACGATTCTGTGTAGTTTATATTTGAAGACATTCCTTTTTCCACTATTACCCTCTTAGCGCTCCGAATCTCCACTTGCATTTTCTACAAAAAGAGTGTTTCATAACTGCTCAATCAAAAATATGTTTTATCTCTGTTAACTGAATTTACAGATCAGAAATAAGTTTCACAGAATGCATCTGTGTAGTTTTTATTTGAAGATATTCTTTTTCCCAATGTAGGCCTCTTAGCGCTTAGCATGTCCAATTGCAGTTTCTACACAAAGAGTGTTTCAGAACGGCTCAATCAAAAGTAAGGTTCAACTCTGTTAGTTGAATGCACAGAACAGAAAGAATTTTCACAGAATGCTACTGTGTAGTTTATATTTGAATATATTCCTTTTTCCACTATTACCCTCTTAGCGCTCCGAATGTCCACTTGCATTTTCTACAGAAAGAGTGTTCAGAACTGCGCAATCAAAAGTATGGTTTAACTCTGTTAGCTTAATGAACATATCAGAAATAAGTTTCACAAAATGCTTCTGTGTAGTTTTTATTTGAAGATATTATTTTTCCCAATAGAGGCCTCTTAGCGCTCAGAATGTCCAATTGCAGTTTCTACAGAAAGAGTGTTTCAGAAAGGCTCAATCAAAAGTAAGGTTCAACTCTGTTAGTTGAATGCACAGAACAGAAAGAAGTTTCATACAATGCTTCTGTGTAGTTTATATTTGAACATATTCTTTTTTCCACTATTACCCACTTAGCGCTACGAATGTCCAGTTGCATTTTCTACAGACAGAGTGTTTCAAAACTGCTCAATCATAAGTATGGTTTAACTCTGTTAGCTGAATGCTCAGATCAGAAAGAAGTTTCACAGAATGCTTCTGTGTAGTTTATATTTGAATATATTCCTTTTTCCACTACTACTCTCTTAGCGCTCCAAATGTCCAGTTGCATTTTCTACAGAAAGAGTGTTCAGATCTGCTCAATCAAAAGTATGGTTTAACTCTGTTAGCTGAATGCACAGACCAGAAAGAAGTTTCACAGAATGATTCTGTGTAGTTTATATTTGGAGACATTCCTTTTTCCACTATTACCCTCTTAGCGCTCCGAATGTCCACTTGCATTTTCTACAGAAAGAGTGTGTCAGAACGGCTCAAACAAAACTAAGGTTCAACTCTTTTAGTTGAACAAACAGAACAGAAAGAATTTTCACACAATTCTTCTGTGTAGTTTTTATTTGTAGACATTCATTTTCCCAATATAGGCCTCTTAGCGCTCAGAATGTCCAATTGCAGTTTCTACAGAAAGAGTGTTTCAGAACGGCTCAATCAAAAGTAAGGTTCAACTCTGTTAGTTGAATGCACAGAACAGAAAGAAGTTTCATACAATGCTTCTGTGTAGTTTATATTTGAACATATTCTTTTTTCCACTATTACCCACTTAGTGCTACGAATGTCCAGTTGCATTTTCTACAGACAGAGTGTTTCAAAACTGCTTAATCAAAAGTATGGTTTAACTCTGTTAGCTGAATGCTCAGATCAGAAAGAAGTTTCACAGAATGCTTCTGTGTAGCTTATATTTGAATATATTCCTTTTTCCACTACTACCCTCTTAGCGCTCCGAATCTCCACTTGCATTTTCTACAGAAAGAGTGTTTCAGAACGGCTCAATCAAAACTAAGGTTCAACTCTTTTAGTTGAACAAACAGAACAGAAAGAAGTTTCACACAATTCTTCTGTGTAGTTTTTATTTGTAGACATTCTTTTTCCCAATATAGGCCTCTTAGCGCTCAGAATGTCCAATTGCAGTTTCTACAGAAGGAGTGTTTCAGAACGGCTCAATCAAAAGTAAGGTTCAACTCTGTTAGTTGAATGCACAGAACAGAAAGAAGTTTCATAAAATGCTTCTGTATAGTTTATATTTGAACATATTCTTTTTTCCACTATTACCCCCTTAGCGCTACGAATGTCCAGTTGCATTTTCTACAGACAGAGAGTTTCAAAACTGCTCAATCAAAATATGGTTTAACTCTGTTAGCTGAATGCTGAGATAAGAAAGAAGTTTCACAGAATGCTTCTGTGTAGTTTATATTTGAATATATTCCTTTTTCCACTACTACGCTCTTAGCGCTCAAAATGTCCAGTTGCATTTTCTACAGAAAGAGTGTTCAGATCTGCTCAATGAAAAGTATGGTTTAACTCTGTTAGCTGAATGCACAGATCAGAAAGAAGTTTCACCGAATGATTCTGTTTAGTTTATATTTGAAGACATTCCTTTTTAAACTGTTACCCTCTTAGCGCTCCGAATCTCCACTTGCATTTTCTACAAAAAGAGTGTTTCATAACTGCTCAATCAAAAATATGTTTTATATCTGTTAACTGAATTTACAGATCAGAAATAAGTTTCACAGAATGCATCTGTGTAGTTTTTATTTGAAGATATTCTTTTTCCCAATGTAGGCCTCTTAGCGCTTAGCATGTCCAATTGCAGTTACTACAGAAAGAGTGTTTCAGAACGGCTCAATCAAAAGTAAGGTTCAACTCTGTTAGTTGAATGCACAGAACAGAAAGAATTTTCACAGAATGCTACTGTGTAGTTTATATTTGAATATATTCCTTTTTCCACTATTACCCTCTTAGCGCTCCGAATGTCCACTTGCATTTTCTACAGAAAGAGTGTTCAGAACTGCGCAATCAAAAGTATGGTTTAACTCTGTTAGCTTAATGAACATATCAGAAATAAGTTTCACACAATGCTTCTGTGTAGTTTTTATTTGAAGATATTATTTTTCCCAATAGAGGCCTCTTAGCGCTCAGAATGTCCAATTGCAGTTTCTACAGAAAGAGTGTTTCAGAAAGGCTCAATCAAAAGTAAGGTTCAACTCTGTTAATTGAATGCACAGAACAGAAAGAAGTTTCATACAATGCTTCTGTGTAGTTTATATTTGAACATATTCTTTTTTCCACTATTACCCACTTAGCGCTACGAATGTCCAGTTGCATTTTCTACAGACAGAGTGTTTCAAAACTGCTCAATCAAAAGTATGGTTTAACTCTGTTAGCTGAATGCTCAGATCAGAAATAAGTTTCACAGAATGCTTCTGTGTAGTTTATATTTGAATATATTCCTTTTTCCACTACTACTCTCTTAGCGCTCCAAATGTCCAGTTGCATTTTCTACAGAAAGAGTGTTCAGATCTGCTCAATCAAAAGTATGGTTTAACTCTGTTAGCTGAATGCACAGCTCAGAAAGAAGTTTCACAGAATGATTTTGTGTAGTTTATATTTGGAGACATTCCTTTATCCACTATTACCCTCTTAGCGCTCCGAATCTCCACTTGCATTTTCTACAGAAAGAGTGTTTCAGAACGGCTCAATCAAAACTAAGGTTCAACTCTTTTAGTTGAAGAAACAGAACAGAAAGAAGTTTCACACAATTCTTCTGTGTAGTTTTTATTTGTAGACATTCTTTTTCCCAGTATAGGCCTCTTAGCGCTCACAATGTCCAATTGCAGTTTCTACAGAAAGAGTGTTTCAGAAAGGCTCAATCAAAAGTAAGGTTCAACTCTGTTAGTTGAATGCACAGAACAGAAAGAAGTTTCATACAATGCTTCTGTGTAGTTTATATTTGAACATATTCTTTTTTCCACTATTACCCACTTAGCGCTACGAATGTCCAGTTGCATTTTCTACAGACAGAGTGTTTCAAAACTGCTCAATCAAAAGTATGGTTTAACTCTGTTAGCTGAATGCTCAGATCAGAAAGAAGTTTCACAGAATGCTTCTGTGTAGTTTATATTTGAATATATTTCTTTTTCCACTACTACGCTCTTAGCGCTCCAAATGTCCAGTTGCATTTTCTACAGAAAGAGTGTTCAGATCTGCTCAATCAAAAGTATGGTTTAACTCTGTTAGCTGAATGCACAGATCAGAAAGAAGTTTCACCGAATGATTCTGTGTAGTTTATATTTGAAGACATTCCTTTTTCCACTATTACCCTCTTAGCGCTCCGAATCTCCACTTGCATTTTCTACAAAAAGAGTGTTTCATAACTGCTCAATCAAAAATATGTTTTATCTCTGTTAACTGAATTTACAGATCAGAAATAAGTTTCACAGAGTGCATCTGTGTAGTTTTTATTTCAAGATATTTTTTTCCCAATGTAGGCCTCTTAGCGCTTAGCATGTCCAATTGCAGTTTCTACAGAAAGAGTGTTTCAGAACGGCTCAATCAAAAGTAAGGTTCAACTGTGTTAGTTGAATGCACAGAACAGAAAGAATTTTCACAGAATGCTACTGTGTAGTTTATATTTGAATATATTCCTTTTTCCACTATTACCCTCTTAGCGCTCCGAATGTCCACTTGGATTTTCTACAGAAAGAGTGTTCAGAACTGCGCAATCAAAAGTATGGTTTAACTCTGGTAGCTTAATGAACATATCAGAAATAAGTTTCACACAATGCTTCTGTGTAGTTTTTGTTTGAAGATATTATTTTTCCCAATAGACGCCTCTTAGCGCTCAGAATGTCCAATTGCAGTTTCTACAGAAAGAGTGTTTCAGAACGGCTCAATCAAAACTAAGGTTCAACTCTTTTAGTTGAACAAACAGAACAGAAAGAAGTTTCACACAATTCTTCTGTTTAGTTTTTATTTCTAGACATTCTTTTTCCCAATATAGGCCTCTTAGCGCTCAGAATGTCCAATTGCAATTTCTACAGAAAGAGTGTTTCAGAACGGCTCAATCAAAAGTAAGGTTCAACTCTGTTAGTTGAATGCACAGAACAGAAAGAAGTTTCATACAATGCATCTGTGTAGTTTATATTTGAACATATTCTTTTTTCCACTATTACCCACTTAACGTTACGAATCTCCAGTTGCATTTTCTACAGACAGAGTGTTTCAAAACTGCTCAATCAAAAGTATGGTTTAACTCTGTTAGCTGAATGCTCAGATCAGAAAGAAGTTTCACAGAATGCTTCTGTGTAGTTTATATTTGAATATATTCCTTTTTCCACTACTACTCTCTTAGCGCTCCAAATGTCCAGTTGCATTTTCTACAGAAAGAGTGTTCAGATCTGCTCAATCAAATGTATGGTTTAACTCTGTTAGCTGAATACACAGATCAGAAAGAAGTTTCACAGAATGATTCTGTGTAGTTTATATTTGGAGACATTCCTTTTTCCACTATTACCCTCTTAGCGCTCCGAATCTCCACTTGCATTTTCTACAGAAAGAGTGTTTCAGAACGGCTCAATCAAAACTAAGGTTCAACTCTTTTAGTTGAACAGACAGAACAGAAAGAATTTTCACACAATTCTTCTGTGTAGTTTATATATGTAGACATTCTTTTTCCCAATATAGGCCTCTTAGCGCTCAGAATGTCCAATTGCAGTTTCTACAGAAAGAGTGTTTCAGAACGGCTCAATCAAAAGTAAGGTTCAACTCTGTTAGTTGAATGCACAGAACAGAAAGAAGTTTCATACAATGCTTCTGTGTAGTTTATATTTGAACATATTCTTTTTTCCACTATTACCCACTTAGTGCTACGAATGTCCAGTTGCATTTTCTACAGACAGAGTGTTTCAAAACTGCTCAATCAAAAGTATGGTTTAACTCTGTTAGCTGAATGCTCAGATCAGAAAGAAGTTTCACGGAATGCTTCTGTGTAGCTTATATTTGAATATATTCCTTTTTCCTCTACTACCCTCTTAGCGCTCCGAATCTCCACTTGCATTTTCTACAGAAAGAGTGTTTCAGAACGGCTCAATCAAAACTAATGTTCAACTCTTTTAGTTGAACAAACAGAACAGAAAGAAGTTTCACACAATTCTTCTGTGTAGTTTTTATTTGTAGACATTCTTTTTCCCAATATAGGCCTCTTAGCGCTCAGAATGTCCAATTGCAGTTTCTACAGAAGGAGTGTTTCAGAACGGCTCAGTCAAAAGTAAGGTTCAACTCTGTTAGTTGAATGCACAGAACAGAAAGAAGTTTCATAAAATGCTTCTGTATAGTATATATTTGAACATATTCTTTTTTCCACTATTACCCACTTAGCGCTACGAATGTCCAGTTGCATTTTCTACAGACAGAGAGTTTCAAAACTGCTCAATCAAAAGTATGGTTTAACTCTGTTAGCTGAATGCTCAGATAAGAAAGAAGTTTCACAGAATGCTTCTGTGTAGTTTATATTTGAATATATTCCTTTTTCCACTACTACGCTCTTAGCGCTCCAAATGTCCAGTTGCATTTTCTACAGAAAGAGTGTTCAGATCTGCTCAATGAAAAGTATGGTTTAACTCTGTTAGCTGAATGCACAGATCAGAAAGAAGTTTCACCGAATGATTCTGTTTAGTTTATATTTGAAGACATTCCTTTTTCCACTGTTACCATCTTAGCGCTCCGAATCTCCACTTGCATTTTCTACAAAAAGAGTGTTTCATAACTGCTCAATCAAAAATATGTTTTATATCTGTTAACTGAATTTACAGATCAGAAATAAGTTTCACAGAATGCATCTGTGTAGTTTTTATTTGAAGAGATTCTTTTTCCCAATGTAGGCCTCTTAGCGCTTAGCATGTCCAATTGCAGTTACTACAGAAAGAGTGTTTCAGAACGGCTCAATCAAAAGTAAGGTTCAACTCTGTTAGTTGAATGCACAGAACAGAAAGAATTTTCACAGAATGCTACTGTGTAGTTTATATTTGAATATATTCCTTTTTCCACTATTACCCTCTTAGCGCTCCGAATGTCCACTTGCATTTTCTACAGAAAGAGTGTTCAGAACTGCGCAATCAAAAGTATGGTTTAACTCTGTTAGCTTAATGAACATATCAGAAATAAGTTTCACACAATGCTTCTGTGTAGTTTTTATTTGAAGACATTATTTTTCCCAATAGAGGCCTCTTAGCGCTCAGAATGTCCAATTGCAGTTTCTACAGAAAGAGTGTTTCAGAAAGGCTCAATCAAAAGTAAGGTTCAACTCTGTTAATTGAATGCACAGAACAGAAAGAAGTTTCATACAATGCTTCTGTGTAGTTTATATTTGAACATATTCTTTTTTCCACTATTACCCACTTAGCGCTACGAATGTCCAGTTGCATTTTCTACAGACAGAGTGTTTCAAAACTGCTCAATCAAAAGTATGGTTTAACTCTGTTAGCTGAATGCTCAGATCAGAAATAAGTTTCACAGAATGCTTCTGTGTAGTTTATATTTGAATATATTCCTTTTTCCACTACTACTCTCTTAGCGCTCCAAATGTCCAGTTGCATTTTCTACAGAAAGAGTGTTCAGATCTGCTCAATCAAAAGTATGGTTTAACTCTGTTAGCTGAATGCACAGCTCAGAAAGAAGTTTCACAGAATGATTTTGTGAAGTTTATATTTGGAGACATTCCATTATCCACTATTACCCTCTTAGCGCTCCGAATCTCCACTTGCATTTTCTACAGAAAGAGTGTTTCAGAACGGCTCAATCAAAACTAAGGTTCAACTCTTTTAGTTGAACAAACAGAACAGAAAGAAGTTTCACACAATTCTTCTGTGTAGTTTTTATTTGCAGACATTCTTTTTCCCAGTATAGGCCTCTTAGCGCTCAGAATGTCCAATTGCAGTTTCTACAGAAAGAGTGTTTCAGAACGGCTCAATCAAAAGTAAGGTTCAACTCTGTTAGTTGAATGCACAGAACAGAAAGAAGTTTCATACAATGCTTCTGTGTAGTTTATATTTGAACATATTCTTTTTTCCACTATTACCCACTTAGCGCTACGAATGTCCAGTTGCATTTTCTACAGACAGAGTGTTTCAAAACTGCTCAATCAAAAGTATGGTTTAACTCTGTTAGCTGAATGCTCAGATCAGAAAGAAGTTTCACAGAATGCTTCTGTGTAGTTTATATTTGAATATATTTCTTTTTCCACTACTACGCTCTTAGCGCTCCAAATGTCCAGTTGCATTTTCTACAGAAAGAGTGTTCAGATCTGCTCAATCAAAAGTATGGTTTAACTCTGTTAGCTGAATGCACAGATCAGAAAGAAGTTTCACCGAATGATTCTGTGTAGTTTATATTTGAAGACATTCCTTTTTCCACTATTACCCTCTTAGCGCTCCGAATCTCCACTTGCATTTTCTACAAAAAGAGTGTTTCATAACTGCTCAATCAAAAATATGTTTTATCTCTGTTAACTGAATTTACAGATCAGAAATAAGTTTCACAGAGTGCATCTGTGTAGTTTTTATTTCAAGATATTTTTTTCCCAATGTAGGCCTCTTAGCGCTTAGCATGTCCAATTGCAGTTTCTACAGAAAGAGTGTTTCAGAACGGCTCAATCAAAAGTAAGGTTCAACTCTGTTAGTTGAATGCACAGAACAGAAAGAATTTTCACAGAATGCTACTGTGTAGTTTATATTTGAATATATTACTTTTTCCACTATTACCCTCTTAGCGCTCCGAATGTCCACTTGGATTTTCTACAGAAAGAGTGTTCAGAACTGCGCAATCAAAAGTATGGTTTAACTCTGTTAGATTAATGAACATATCAGAAATAAGTTTCACACAATGCTTCTGTGTAGTTTTTGTTTGAAGATATTATTTTTCCCAATAGAGGCCTCTTAGCGCTCAGAATGTCCAATTGCAGTTTCTACAGAAAGAGTGTTTCAGAACGGCTCAATCAAAACTAAGGTTCAACTCTTTTAGTTGAACAAACAGAACAGAAAGAAGTTTCACACAATTCTTCTGTTTAGTTTTTATTTGTAGACATTCTTTTTCCCAATATAGGCCTCTTAGCGCTCAGAATGTCCAATTGCAATTTCTACAGAAAGAGTGTTTCAGAACGGCTCAATCAAAAGTAAGGTTCAACTCTGTTAGTTGAATGCACAGAACAGAAAGAAGTTTCATACAATGCATCTGTGTAGTTTATATTTGAACATATTCTTTTTTCCACTATTACCCACTTAACGCTACGAATGTCCAGTTGCATTTCCTACAGACAGAGTGTTTCAAAACTGCTCAATCAAAAGTATGGTTTAACTCTGTTAGCTGAATGCTCAGATCAGAAAGAAGTTTCACAGAATGCTTCTGTGTAGTTTATATTTGAATATATTCCTTTTTCCACTACTACTCTCTTAGCGCTCCAAATGTCCAGTTGCATTTTCTACAGAAAGAGTGTTCAGATCTGCTCAATCAAATGTATGGTTTAACTCTGTTAGCTGAATACACAGATCAGAAAGAAGTTTCACGGAATGATTCTGTGTAGTTTATATTTGGAGACATTCCTTTTTCCACTATTACCCTCTTAGCGCTCCGAATCTCCACTTGCATTTTCTACAGAAAGAGTGTTTCAGAACGGCTCAATCAAAACTAAGGTTCAACTCTTTTAGTTGAACAGACAGAACAGAAAGAATTTTCACACAATTCTTCTGTGTAGTTTTTATATGTAGACATTCTTTTTCCCAATATAGGCCTCTTAGCGCTCAGAATGTCCAATTGCAGTTTCTACAGAAAGAGTGTTTCAGAACGGCTCAATCAAAAGTAAGGTTCAACTCTGTTAGTTGAATGCACAGAACAGAAAGAAGTTTCATACAATGCTTCTGTGTAGTTTATATTTGAACATATTCTTTTTTCCACTATTACCCACTTAGCGCTACGAATGTCCAGTTGCATTTTCTACAGACAGAGTGTTTCAAAACTGCTCAATCAAAAGTATGGTTTAACTCTGTTAGCTGAATGCTCAGATCAGAAAGAAGTTTCACAGAATGCTTCTGTGTAGTTTATATTTGAATATATTTCTTTTTCCACTACTACGCTCTTAGCGCTCCAAATGTCCAGTTGCATTTTCTACAGAAAGAGTGTTCAGATCTGCTCAATCAAAAGTATGGTTTAACTCTGTTAGCTGAATGCACAGATCAGAAAGAAGTTTCACCGAATGATTCTGTGTAGTTTATATTTGAAGACATTCCTTTTTCCACTATTACCCTCTTAGCGCTCCGAATCTCCACTTGCATTTTCTACAAAAAGAGTGTTTCATAACTGCTCAATCAAAAATATGTTTTATCTCTGTTAACTGAATTTACAGATCAGAAATAAGTTTCACAGAGTGCATCTGTGTAGTTTTTATTTCAAGATATTTTTTTCCCAATGTAGGCCTCTTAGCGCTTAGCATGTCCAATTGCAGTTTCTACAGAAAGAGTGTTTCAGAACGGCTCAATCAAAAGTAAGGTTCAACTCTGTTAGTTGAATGCACAGAACAGAAAGAATTTTCACAGAATGCTACTGTGTAGTTTATATTTGAATATATTACTTTTTCCACTATTACCCTCTTAGCGCTCCGAATGTCCACTTGGATTTTCTACAGAAAGAGTGTTCAGAACTGCGCAATCAAAAGTATGGTTTAACTCTGTTAGATTAATGAACATATCAGAAATAAGTTTCACACAATGCTTCTGTGTAGTTTTTGTTTGAAGATATTATTTTTCCCAATAGAGGCCTCTTAGCGCTCAGAATGTCCAATTGCAGTTTCTACAGAAAGAGTGTTTCAGAACGGCTCAATCAAAACTAAGGTTCAACTCTTTTAGTTGAACAAACAGAACAGAAAGAAGTTTCACACAATTCTTCTGTTTAGTTTTTATTTGTAGACATTCTTTTTCCCAATATAGGCCTCTTAGCGCTCAGAATGTCCAATTGCAATTTCTACAGAAAGAGTGTTTCAGAACGGCTCAATCAAAAGTAAGGTTCAACTCTGTTAGTTGAATGCACAGAACAGAAAGAAGTTTCATACAATGCATCTGTGTAGTTTATATTTGAACATATTCTTTTTTCCACTATTACCCACTTAACGCTACGAATGTCCAGTTGCATTTCCTACAGACAGAGTGTTTCAAAACTGCTCAATCAAAAGTATGGTTTAACTCTGTTAGCTGAATGCTCAGATCAGAAAGAAGTTTCACAGAATGCTTCTGTGTAGTTTATATTTGAATATATTCCTTTTTCCACTACTACTCTCTTAGCGCTCCAAATGTCCAGTTGCATTTTCTACAGAAAGAGTGTTCAGATCTGCTCAATCAAATGTATGGTTTAACTCTGTTAGCTGAATACACAGATCAGAAAGAAGTTTCACGGAATGATTCTGTGTAGTTTATATTTGGAGACATTCCTTTTTCCACTATTACCCTCTTAGCGCTCCGAATCTCCACTTGCATTTTCTACAGAAAGAGTGTTTCAGAACGGCTCAATCAAAACTAAGGTTCAACTCTTTTAGTTGAACAGACAGAACAGAAAGAATTTTCACACAATTCTTCTGTGTAGTTTTTATATGTAGACATTCTTTTTCCCAATATAGGCCTCTTAGCGCTCAGAATGTCCAATTGCAGTTTCTACAGAAAGAGTGTTTCAGAACGGCTCAATCAAAAGTAAGGTTCAACTCTGTTAGTTGAATGCACAGAACAGAAAGAAGTTTCATACAATGCTTCTGTGTAGTTTATATTTGAACATATTCTTTTTTCCACTATTACCCACTTAGCGCTACGAATGTCCAGTTGCATTTTCTACAGACAGAGTGTTTCAAAACTGCTCAATCAAAAGTATGGTTTAACTCTGTTAGCTGAATGCTCAGATCAGAAATAAGTTTCACAGAATGCTTCTGTGTAGTTTATATTTGAATATATTCCTTTTTCCACTACTACTCTCTTAGCGCTCCAAATGTCCAGTTGCATTTTCTACAGAAAGAGTGTTCAGATCTGCTCAATCAAAAGTATGGTTTAACTCTGTTAGCTGAATGCACAGCTCAGAAAGAAGTTTCACAGAATGATTTTGTGTAGTTTATATTTGGAGACATTCCTTTATCCACTATTACCCTCTTAGCGCTCCGAATCTCCACTTGCATTTTCTACAGAAAGAGTGTTTCAGAACGGCTCAATCAAAACTAATGTTCAACTCTTTTAGTTGAACAAACAGAACAGAAAGAAGTTTCACACAATTCTTCTGTGTAGTTTTTATTTGTAGACATTCTTTTTCCCAATATAGGCCTCTTAGCGCTCAGAATGTCCAATTGCAGTTTCTACAGAAGGAGTGTTTCAGAACGGCTCAATCAAAAGTAAGGTTCAACTCTGTTAGTTGAATGCACAGAACAGAAAGAAGTTTCATAAAATGCTTCTGTATAGTTTATATTTGAACATATTCTTTTTTCCACTATTACCCACTTAGCGCTACGAATGTCCAGTTGCATTTTCTACAGACAGAGAGTTTCAAAACTGCTCAATCAAAAGTATGGTTTAACTCTGTTAGCTGAATGCTCAGATAAGAAAGAAGTTTCACAGAATGCTTCTGTGTAGTTTATATTTGAATATATTCCTTTTTCCACTACTACGCTCTTAGCGCTCCAAATGTCCAGTTGCATTTTCTACAGAAAGAGTGTTCAGATCTGCTCAATGAAAAGTATGGTTTAACTCTGTTAGCTGAATGCACAGATCAGAAAGAAGTTTCACCGAATGATTCTGTTTAGTTTATATTTGAAGACATTCCTTTTTCCACTGTTACCCTCTTAGCGCTCCGAATCTCCACTTGCATTTTCTACAAAAAGAGTGTTTCATAACTGCTCAATCAAAAATATGTTTTATATCTGTTAACTGAATTTACAGATCAGAAATAAGTTTCACAGAATGCATCTGTGTAGTTTTTATTTGAAGATATTCTTTTTCCCAATGTAGGCCTCTTAGCGCTTAGCATGTCCAATTGCAGTTACTACAGAAAGAGTGTTTCAGAACGGCTCAATCAAAAGTAAGGTTCAACTCTGTTAGTTGAATGCACAGAACAGAAAGAATTTTCACAGAATGCTACTGTGTAGTTTATATTTGAATATATTCCTTTTTCCACTATTACCCTCTTAGCGCTCCGAATGTCCACTTGCATTTTCTACAGAAAGAGTGTTCAGAACTGCGCAATCAAAAGTATGGTTTAACTCTGTTATCTTAATGAACATATCAGAAATAAGTTTCACACAATGCTTCTGTGTAGTTTTTATTTGAAGATATTATTTTTCCCAATAGAGGCCTCTTAGCGCTCAGAATGTCCAATTGCAGTTTCTACAGAAGGAGTGTTTCAGAACGGCTCAATCAAAAGTAAGGTTCAACTCTGTTAGTTGAATGCACAGAACAGAAAGAAGTTTCATAAAATGCTTCTGTATAGTTTATATTTGAACATATTCTTTTTTCCACTATTACCCACTTAGCGGTACGAATGTCCAGTTGCATTTTCTACAGACAGAGAGTTTCAAAACTGCTCAATCAAAAGTATGGTTTAACTCTGTTAGCTGAATGCTCAGATAAGAAAGAAGTTTCACAGAATGCTTCTGTGTAGTTTATATTTGAATATATTCCTTTTTCCACTACTACTCTCTTAGCGCTCCAAATGTCCAGTTGCATTTTCTACAGAAAGAGTGTTCAGATCTGCTCAATCAAAAGTATGGTTTAACTCTGTTAGCTGAATGCACAGCTCAGAAAGAAGTTTCACAGAATGATTCTGTGTAGTTTATATTTGGAGACATTCCTTTTTCCACTATTACCCCCTTAGCGCTCCGAATCTCCACTTGCATTTTCTACAGAAAGAGTGTTTCAGAACGGCTCAATCAAAACTAAGGTTCTACTCTTTTAGTTGAACAAACAGAACAGAAAGAAGTTTCACACAATTCTTCTGTGTAGTTTTTATTTGTAGACATTCTTTTTCCCAGTATAGGCCTCTTAGCGCTCAGAATGTCCAATTGCAGTTTCTACAGAAAGAGTGTTTCAGAACGGCTCAATCAAAAGTAAGGTTCAACTCTGTTAGTTGAATGCACAGAACAGAAAGAAGTTTCATATAATGCTTCTGTGTAGTTTATATTTGAACATATTCTTTTTTCCACTATTACCCACTTAGCGCTACGAATGTCCAGTTGCATTTTCTACAGACAGAGTGTTTCAAAACTGCTCAATCAAAAGTATGGTTTAACCCTGTTAGCTGAATGCTCAGATCAGAAAGAAGTTTCACAGAATGCTTCTGTGTAGTTTATATTTGAATATATTCCTTTTTCCACTACTACGCTCTTACCGCTCCAAATGTCCAGTTGCATTTTCAACAGAAAGAGTGTTCAGATCTGCTCAATCAAAAGTATGGTTTAACTCTGTTAGCTGAATGCACAGATCAGAAAGAAGTTTCACCGAATGATTCTGTGTAGTTTATATTTGAAGACATTCCTTTTTCCACTCTTACCCTCTTAGCGCTCCGAATCTCCACTTGCATTTTCTACAAAAAGAGTGTTTCATAACTGCTCAATCAAAAATATGTTTTATCTCTGTTAACTGAATTTACAGATCAGAAATAAGTTTCACAGAGTGCATCTGTGTAGTTTTTATTTCAAGATATTTTTTTCCCAATGTAGGCCTCTTAGCGCTTAGCATGTCCAATTGCAGTTTCTACAGAAAGAGTGTTTCAGAAAGGCTCAATCAAAAGTAAGGTTCAACTCTGTTAGTTGAATGCACAGAACAGAAAGAATTTTCACAGAATGCTACTGTGTAGTTTATATTTGAATATATTCCTTTTTCCACTATTACCCTCTTAGCGCTCCGAATGTCCACTTGGATTTTCTACAGAAAGAGTGTTCAGAACTGCGCAATCAAAAGTATGGTTTAACTCTGTTAGCTTAATGAACATATCAGGAATAAGTTTCACACAATGCTTCTGTGTAGTTTTTGTTTGAAGATATTATTTTTAACAATAGAGGCCTCTTAGCGCTCAGAATGTCCAATTGCAGTTTCTACAGAAAGAGTGTTTCAGAACGGCTCAATCAAAACTAAGGTTCAACTCTTTTAGTTGAACAAACAGAACAGAAAGAAGTTTCACACAATTCTTCTGTTTAGTTTTTATTTGTAGACATTCTTTTTCCCAATATAGGCCTCTTAGCGCTCAGAATGTCCAATTGCAATTTCTACAGAAAGAGTGTTTCAGAACGGCTCAATCAAAAGTAAGGTTCAACTCTGTTAGTTGAATGCACAGAACAGAAAGAAGTTTCATACAATGCATCTGTGTAGTTTATATTTGAACATATTCTTTTTTCCACTATTACCCACTTAACGCTACGAATGTCCAGTTGCATTTACTACAGACAGAGTGTTTCAAAACTGCTCAATCAAAAGTATGGTTTAACTCTGTTAGCTGAATGCTCAGATCAGAAAGAAGTTTCACAGAATGCTTCTGTGTAGTTTATATTTGAATATATTCCTTTTTCCACTACTACTCTCTTAGCGCTCCAAATGTCCAGTTGCATTTTCTACAGAAAGAGTGTTCATATCTGCTCAATCAAAAGTATGGTTTAACTCTGTTAGCTGAATGCACAGATCAGAAAGAAGTTTCACAGAATGATTCTGTGTAGTTTATATTTGGAGACATTCCTTTTTCCACTATTACCCTCTTAGCGCTCCGAATCTCCACTTGCATTTTCTACGGAAAGAGTGTTTCAGAACGGCTCAATCAAAACTAAGGTTCAACTCTTTTAGTTGAACAGACAGAACAGAAAGAATTTTCACATAATTCTTCTGTGTAGTTTTTATTTGTAGACATTCTTTTTCCCAATATAGGCCTCTTAGCGCTCAGAATGTCCAATTGCAGTTTCTACAGAAAGAGTGTTTCAGAACGGCTCAATCAAAAGTAAGGTTCAACTCTGTTAGTTGAATGCACAGAACAGAAAGAAGTTTCATACAATGCTTCTGTGTAGTTCATATTTGAACATATTCTTTTTTCCACTATTACCCACTTAGCGCTACGAATGTCCAGTTGCATTTTCTACAGACAGAGTGTTTCAAAACTGCTCAATCAAAAGTATGGTTTAACTCTGTTAGCTGAATGCTCAGATCAGAAAGAAGTTTCACAGAATGCTTCTGTGTAGTTTATATTTGAATATATTACTTTTTCCACTACTACGCTCTTACCGCTCCAAATGTCCAGTTGCATTTTCAACAGAAAGAGTGTTCAGATCTGCTCAATCAAAAGTATGGTTTAACTCTGTTAGCTGAATGCACAGATCAGAAAGAAGTTTCACCGAATGATTCTGTGTAGTTTATATTTGAAGACATTCCTTTTTCCACTATTACCCTCTTAGCGCTCCGAATCTCCACTTGCATTTTCTACAAAAAGAGTGTTTCATAACTGCTCAATCAAAAATATGTTTTATCTCTGTTAACTGAATTTACAGATCAGAAATAAGTTTCACAGAATGCATCTGTGTAGTTTTTATTTGAAGATATTCTTTTTCCCAATGTAGGCCTCTTAGCGCTTAGCATGTCCAATTGCAGTTTCTACACAAAGAGTGTTTCAGAACGGCTCAATCAAAAGTAAGGTTCAACTCTGTTAGTTGAATGCACAGAACAGAAAGAATTTTCACAGAATGCTACTGTGTAGTTTATATTTGAATATATTCCTTTTTCCACTATTACCCTCTTAGCGCTCCGAATGTCCACTTGCATTTTCTACAGAAAGAGTGTTCAGAACTGCGCAATCAAAAGTATGGTTTAACTCTGTTAGCTTAATGAACATATCAGAAATATGTTTCACACAATGCTTCTGTGTAGTTTTTATTTGAAGATATTATTTTTCCCAATAGAGGCCTCTTAGCGCTCAGAATGTCCAATTGCAGTTTCTACAGAAAGAGTGTTTCAGAAAGGCTCAATCAAAAGTAAGGTTCAACTCTGTTAGTTGAATGCACAGAACAGAAAGAAGTTTCATACAATGCTTCTGTGTAGTTTATATTTGAACATATTCTTTTTTCCACTATTACCCACTTAGCGCTACGAATGTCCAGTTGCATTTTCTACAGACAGAGTGTTTCAAAACTGCTCAATCAAAAGTATGGTTTAACTCTGTTAGCTGAATGCTCAGATCAGAAAGAAGTTTCACAGAATGCTTCTGTGTAGTTTATATTTGAATATATTCCTTTTTCCACTACTACTCTCTTAGCGCTCCAAATGTCCTGTTGCATTTTCTACAGAAAGAGTGTTCAGATCTGCTCAATCAAAAGTATGGTTTAACTCTGTTAGCTGAATGCACAGATCAGAAAGAAGTTTCACAGAATGATTCTGTGTAGTTTATATTTGTAGACATTCCTTCTTCCACTATTACCCTCTTAGCGCTCCGAATCTCCACTTGCATTTTCTACAGAAAGAGTGTTTCAGAACGACTCAATCAAAACTAAGGTTCAACTCCTTTTGTTGAACAAACAGAACAGAAAGAAGTTTCACACAATTGTTCTGTGTTCTTTTTATTTGTAGATATTCTTTTTCCCAATATAGGCCTCTTAGCGCTCAGAATGTCCAATTGCAGTTTCTACAGAAAGAGTGTTTCAGAACGGCTCAATCAAAAGTAAGGTTCAACTCTGTTAGTAGAATGCACAGAACAGAAAGAAGTTTCATACAATGCTTCTGTGTAGTTTATATTTGAACATATTCTCTTTTCCACTATTACCCACTTAGCGCTACGAATGTCCAGTTGCATTTTCTACAGACAGAGTGTTTCAAAACTGCTCAATCAAAAGTATGGTTTAACTCTGTTAGCTGTATGCTCAGATCAGAAAGAAGTTTCACAGAATGCTTCTGTGTAGTTTATATTTGAATATATTCCTTTTTCCACTACTACGCTCTTAGCGCTCCAAATGTCCAGTTGCATTTTCAACAGAAAGAGTGTTCAGATATGCTCAATCAAATGTATGGTTTAACTCTGTTAGCTGAATGCACAGATCAGAAAGAAGTTTCACCGAATGATTCTGTGTAGTTTATATTTGAAGACATTCCTTTTTCAACTATTACCCCCTTAGCGCTCCGAAGCTCCACTTGCATTTTCTACAAAAAGAGTGTTTCATAACTGCTCAATCAAAAATATGTTTTATCTCTGTTAACTGAATTTACAGATCAGAAATAAGTTTCACAGAATGCATCTGTGTAGTTTTTATTGGAAGACATTCTTTTTCCCAATGTAGGCCTCTTAGCGCTTAGCATGTCCAATTGCAGTTTCTACAGAAACAGTGTTTCAGAAAGGCTCAATCAAAAGTAAGGTTCAACACTGTTAGTTGAATGCACAGAACAGAAAGAATTTTCACAGAATGCTACTGTGTAGTTTATATTTGAATATATTCCTTTTTCCACTATTACCCTCTTAGCGCTCCGAATGTCCACTTGCATTTTCTACAGAAAGAGTGTTCAGAACTGCGAAATCAAAAGTATGGTTTAACTCTGTTAGCTTAATGAACATATCAGAAATAAGTTTCACACAATGCTTCTGTGTAATTTTTATTTGAAGATATTATTTTTCCCAATAGAGGCCTCTTAGCGCTCAGAATGTCCAATTGCAGTTTCTACAGAAAGAGTGTTTCAGAAAGGCTCAATCAAAAGTAAGGTTCAACTCTGTTAGTTGAATGCACAGAACAGAAAGAAGTTTCATACAATGCTTCTGTGTAGTTTATATTTGAACATATTCTTTTTTCCACTATTACCCACTTAGCGCTACGAATGTCCAGTTGCATTTTCCACAGACAGAGTGTTTCAAAACTGCTCAATCAAAAGTATGGTTTAACTCTGTTAGCTGAATGCTCAGTTCAGAAAGAAGTTTCACAGAATGCTTCTGTGTAGTTTATATTTGAATATATTCCTTTTTCCACTACTACTCTCTTAGCGCTCCAAATGTCCAGTTGCATTTTCTACAGAAAGAGTGTTCAGATCTGCTCAATCAAAAGTATGGTTTAACTCTGTTAGCTGAATGCACAGATCAGAAAGAAGTTTCACAGAATGATTCTGTGTAGTTTATATTTGGAGACATTCCTTTTTCCACTATTACCCTCTTAGCGCTCGGAATCTCCACTTGCATTTTCTACAGAAAGAGTGTTTCAGAACGGCTCAATCAAAACTAAGGTTCAACTCTTTTAGTTGAACAAACAGAACAGAAAGAAGTTTCACACAATTCTTCTGTGTAGTTTTTATTTGTAGACATTCTTTTTCCCAATATAGGCCTCTTAGCGCTCAGAATGTCCAATTGCAGTTTCTACAGAAAGAGTGTTTCAGAACGGCTCAATCAAAAGTAAGGTTCAAACCTGTTAGTTGAATGCACAGAACAGAAAGAAGTTTCATACAATGCTTCTGTGTAGTTTATATTTGAACATATTCTTTTTTCCACTATTACCCACTTAGCGCTACGAATGTCCAGTTGCATTTTCTACAGACAGAGTGTTTCAAAACTGCTCAATCAAAATTATGGTTTAACTCTGTTAGCTGAATGCACAGATCAGAAAGAAGTTTCACTGAATGATTCTGTGTAGTTTATATTTGAAGACATTCCTTTTTCCACTATTACCCCCTTAGCGCTCCGAAGCTCCACTTGCATTTTCTACAAAAAGAGTGTTTCATAACTGCTCAATCAAAAATATGTTTTATCTCTGTTAACTGAATTTACAGATCAGAAATAAGTTTCACAGAATGCATCTGTGTTGTTTTTATTGGAAGACATTCTTTTTCCCAATGTAGGCCTCTTAGCGCTTAGCATGTCCAATTGCAGTTTCTACAGAAACAGTGTTTCAGAACGGCTCAATCAAAAGTAAGGTTCAACACTGTTAGTTGAATGCACAGAACAGAAAGAATTTTCACAGAATGCTACTGTGTAGTTTATATTTGAATATATTCCTTTTTCCACTATTACCCTCTTAGCGCTCCGAATGTCCACTTGCATTTTCTACAGAAAGAGTGTTCAGAACTGCGCAATCAAAAGTATGGTTTAACTCTGTTAGCTTAATGAACATATCAGAAATAAGTTTCACACAATGCTTCTGTGTAATTTTTATTTGAAGATATTATTTTTCCCAATAGAGGCCTCTTAGCGCTCAGAATGTCCAACTGCAGTTTCTACAGAAAGAGTGTTTCAGGAAGGCTCAATCAAAAGTAAGGTTCAACTCTGTTAGTTGAATGCACAGAACAGAAAGAAGTTTCATACAATGCTTCTGTGTAGTTTATATTTGAACATATTCTTTTTTCCACTATTACCCACTTAGCACTACGAATGTCCAGTTGCATTTTCCACAGACAGAGTGTTTCAAAACTGCTCAATCAAAAGTATGGTTTAACTCTGTTAGCTGAATGCTCAGTTCAGAAAGAAGTTTCACAGAATGCTTCTGTGTAGTTTATATTTGAATATATTCCTTTTTCCACTACTACTCTCTTAGCGCTCCAAATGTCCAGTTGCATTTTCTACAGAAAGAGTATTCAGATCTGCTCAATCAAAAGTATGGTTTAACTCTGTTAGCTGAATGCACAGATCAGAAAGAAGTTTCACAGAATGATTCTATGTAGTTTATATTTGGAGACATTCCTTTTTCCACTATTACCCTCTTAGCGCTCGGAATCTCCACTTGCATTTTCTACAGAAAGAGTGTTTCAGAACGGCTCAATCAAAACTAAGGTTCAACTCTTTTAGTTGAACAAACAGAACAGAAAGAAGTTTCACACAATTCTTCTGTGTAGTTTTTATTTGTAGACATTCTTTTTCCCAATATAGGCCTCTTAGCGCTCAGAATGTCCAATTGCAGTTTCTACAGAAAGAGTGTTTCAGAACGGCTCTATCAAAAGTAAGGTTCAACTCTGTTAGTTGAATGCACAGAACAGAAAGAAGTTTCATACAATGCTTCTGTTTAGTTTATATTTGAACATATTCTTGTTTCCACTATTACCCACTTAGCGCTACGAATGTCCAGTTGCATTTTCTACAGACAGAGTGTTTGAAAACTGCTCAATCAAAAGTATGGTTTAACTCTGTTAGCTGAATGCTCAGATCAGAAAGAAGTTTCACAGAATGCTTCTGTGTAGTTTATATTTGAATATATTCCTTTTTCCACTACTACGCTCTTAGCGCTCCAAATGTCCAGTTGCATTTTCAACAGAAAGAGTGTTCAAATCTGCTCAATCAAAAGTATGTTTTAAATCTGTTAGCTGAATGCACAGATCAGAAAGAAGTTTCACCGAATTATTCTGTGTAGTTTATATTTGAAGACATTCCTTTTTCCACTATTACCCTCTTAGCGCTCCGAATCTCCACTTGCATTTTCTACAAAAAGAGTGTTTCATAACTGCTGAATCAAAAATATGTTTTATCTCTGTTAACTGAATTTACAGATCAGAAATAAGTTTCACAGAACGCATCTGTGTAGTTTTTATTTGAAGATATTCTTTTTCCCAATGTAGGCCTCTTAGCGCTTAGCATGTCCAATTGCAGTTTCTACAGAAAGAGAGTTTCAGAACGGCTCAATCAAAAGTAAGGTTCAACACTGTTAGTTGAATGCACAGAACACAAAGAATTTTCACAGAATGCTACTGTGTAGTTTATATTTGAATATATTCCTTTTTCCACTATTACCCTCTTAGCGCTCCGAATGTCCACTTGCATTTTCTACAGAAAGAGTGTTCAGAACTGCGCAATCAAAAGTATGGTTTAACTCTGTTAGCTTAATGAACATATCAGAAATAAGTTTCACACAATGCTTCTGTGTAATTTTTATTTGAAGATATTATTTTTCCCAATAGAGGCCTCTTAGCGCTCAGAATGTCCAATTGCAGTTTCTACAGAAAGAGTGTTTCAGAAAGGCTCAATCAAAAGTAAGGTTCAACTCTGTTAGTTGAATGCACAGAACAGAAAGAAGTTTCATACAATGCTTCTGTGTAGTTTATATTTGATCATATTCTTTTTTCCACTATTACCCCCTTAGCGCTACGAATGTCCAGTTGCATTTTCCACAGACAGAGTGTTTCAAAACTGCTCAATCAAAAGTATGGTTTAACTCTGTTAGCTGAATGCTCAGATCAGAAAGAAGTTTCACCGAATGTTTCTGTGTAGTTTATATTTGAATATATTCCTTTTTCCACTACTACGCTCTTAGCGCTCCAAATGTCCAGTTGCATTTTCTACAGAAAGAGTGTTCAGATCTGCTCAATCAAAAGTATGGTTTAACTCTGTTAGCTGAATGCACAGATCAGAAAGAAGTTTCACCGAATGTTTCTGTGTAGTTTATATTTGAAGACATTCCTTTTTCCACTATTACCCCCTTAGCGCTCCGAATCTCCACTTGCATTTTCTACAAAAAGAGTGCTTCATAACTGCTCAATCAAAAATATGTTTTATCTCTGTTAACTGAATTTACAGATCAGAAATAAGTTTCACAGAATGCATCTGTGTAGTTTTTATTTGAAGATATTCTTTTTCCCAATGTAGGCCTCTTAGCGCTTAGCATGTCCAATTGCAGTTTCTACAGAAAGAGTGTTTCAGAACGGCTCAATCAAAAGTAAGGTTCAACTCTGTTAGTTGAATGCACAGAACAGAAAGAATTTTCACAGAATACTACTGTGTAGTTTATATTTGAATATATTCCTTTTTCCAATAATACCCTCTTAGCGCTCCGAATGTACACTTGCATTTTCTACAGAAAGAGTGTTCAGAACTGCGCAATCAAAAGTATGGTTTAACTCTGTTAGCTTAATGAACATATCAGAAATAAGTTTCACACAATGCTTCTGTGTAGTTTTTATTTGAAGATATTATTTTTCCCAATAGAGGCCTCTTAGCGCTCAGAATGTCCAATTGCAGTTTCTACAGAAAGAGTGTTTCAGAAAGGCTCAATCAAATGTGAGGTTCAACTCTGTTAGTTGAATGCACAGAACAGAAAGTAGTTTCATACAATGCTTCTGTGTAGTTTATATTTGAACATATTCTTTTTTCCACTATTACCGACTTAGCGCTACGAATGTCCAGTTGCATTTTCTACAGACAGATTGTTTCAAAACTGCTCAATCAAAAGTATGGTTTAACTCTGTTAGCTGAATGCACAGATCAGAAAGAAGTTTCACAGAATGATTCTGTGTAGTTTATATTTGGAGACATTCCTTTTTCCACTATTACCCTCTTAGCGCTCCGAATCTCCACTTGCATTTTCTACAGAAAGAGTGTTTCAGAACAGCTCAATCAAAACTAAGGTTCAACTCTTTTAGTTGAACAAACAGAACAGAAAGTAGTTTCACACAATTCTTCTGTGTAGTTTTTATTTGTAGACATTCTTTTTCCCAATATAGGCCTCTTAGCGCTCAGAATGTCCAATTGCAGTTTCTACAGAAAGAGAGTTTCAGAACGGCTCAATCAAAAGTAAGGTTCAACTCTGTTAGTTGAATGCACAGAACAGAAAGAAGTTTCATACAATGCTTCTGTGTAGTTTATATTTGAACATATTCTTTTTTCCACTATTACCCACTTAGCGCTACGAATGTCCAGTTGCATTTTCTACAGACAGAGTGTTTCAAAACTGCTCAATCAAAAGTATGGTTTAACTCTGTTAGCTGAATGCTCAGATCAGAAAGAAGTTTCACAGAATGCTTCTGTGTAGTTTATATTTGAATATATTACTTTTTCCACTACTACGCTCTTAGCGCTCCAAATGTCCAGTTGCATTTTCTACAGAAAGAGTGTTCAGATCTGCTCAATCAAAAGTATGGTTTAACTTTGTTAGCTGAATGCACAGATCAGAAAGAAGTTTCACAGAATGATTCTGTGTAGTTTATATTTGAAGACATTCCTTTTTCCACTATTACCCTCTTAGCGCTCCGAATCTCCACTTGCATTTTCTACAAAAAGAGTGTTTCATAACTGCTCAATCAAAAATATGTTTTATCTCTGTTACCTGAATTTACAGATCAGAAATAGGTTTCACAGAATGCATCTGTGTAGTTTTTATTTGAAGATATTATTTTTCCCAATGTAGGCCTCTTAGCGCTTAGCATGTCCAATTGCAGTTTCTACAGAAAGAGTGTTTCAGAACGGCTCAATCAAAAGTAAGGTTCAACTCTGTTAGTTGAATGCACAGAACAGAAAGAATTTTCACAGAATGCTACTGTGTAGTTTATAGTTGAATATATTCCTTTCTCCACTATTACCCTCTTAGCGCTCCGAATGTCCACTTGCATTTTCTACAGAAAGAGTGTTCAGAACTGCGCAATCAAAAGTATGGTTTAACTCTGTTAGCTTAATGAACATATCAGAAATAAGTTTCACACAATGCTTATGTGTAGTTTTTATTTGAAGATATTATTTTTCCCAATATAGGCCTCTTAGCGCTCAGAATGTCCAATTGCAGTTTCTACAGAAAGAGTGTTTCAGAAAGGCTCAATCAAATGTAAGGTTCAACTCTGTTAGTTGAATGCACAGAACAGAAAGTAATTTCATACAATGCTTCTGTGTAGTTTATATTTGAATATATTCTTTTTTCCACTATTACCCACTTGGCGCTACGAATGTCCAGTTGCATTTTCTACAGACAGAGTGTTTCAAAACTGCTCAATCAAAAGTATGGTTTAATTCTGTTAGCTGAATGTTCAGATCAGAAAGAAGTTTCACAAAATGCTTCTGTGTAGTTTATATTTGAATATATCCCTTTTTCCACTACTACCCTCTTAGCGCTCCAAATGTCCAGTTGCATTTTCTACAGAAAGAGTGTTCAGATCTGCTCAATCAAAAGTATGGTTTTACTCTGTTAGCTGAATGCACAGATCAGAAAGAAGTTTCACAGAATTATTCTGTGTAGTTTATATTTGGAGACATTCCTTTTTCCACTATTACCCTCTTAGCGCTCCGAATCTCCACTTGCATTTTCTACAGAAAGAGTGTTTCAGAACGGCTCAATCAAAACTAAGGTTCAACTCTTTTAGTTGAACAAACAGAACAGAAAGAAGTTTCACACAATTCTTCTGTGTAGTTTTTATTTGTAGACATTCTTTTTCCCAATATAGGCCTCTTAGCGCTCAGAATGTCCAATTGCAGTTTCTACAGAAAGAGTGTTTCAGAACGGCTCAATCAAAAGTAAGGTTCAACTCTGTAAGTTGAATGCACAGAACAGAAAGAAGTTTCATACAATGCTTCTGTGTAGTTTATATTTGAACATATTCTTTTTTCCACTATTACCCACTTAGCGCTACAAATGTCCAGTGGCATTTTCTACAGACAGAGTGTTTCAAAACTGCTCAATCAAAAGTATGGTTTAACTCTGTTAGCTGAATGCTCAGATCAGAAAGAAGTTTCACAGAATGCTTCTGTGTAGTTTATATTTGAATATATTCCTTTTTCCACTACTATGCTCTTAGCGTTCCAAATGTCCAGTTGCATTTTCTACAGAAAGAGTGTTCAGATCTGCTCAATCAAAAGTATGGTTTAACTCTGTTAGCTGAATGCACAGATCAGAAAGAAGTTTCACCGAATGATTCTGTGTAGTTTATATTTGAAGACATTCCTTTTTCCACTATTACCCTCTTAGCGCTCCGAATCTCCACTTGCATTTTCTACAAAAAGAGTGTTTCATAACTGCTCAATCAAAAATATGTTTTATCTCTGTTAACTGAATTTACAGATCAGAAATAAGTTTCACAGAATGCATCTGTGTAGTTTTTATTTGAAGATATTCTTTTTCCCAATGTAGGCCTCTTAGCGCTTAGCATGTCCAATTGCAGTTTCTACAGAAAGAGTGTTTCAGAACGGCTCAATCAAAAGTAAGGTTCAACTCTGTTAGTTGAATGCACAGAACAGAAAGAATTTTCACAGAATGCTACTGTGTAGTTTATATTTGAATATATTCCTTTCTCCACTATTTCCCTCTTAGCGCTCCGAATGTCCACTTGCATTTTCTACAGAAAGTGTGTTCAGAACTGCGCAATCAAAAGTATGGTTTAACTCTGTTAGCTTAATGAACATATCAGAAATAAGTTTCACACAATGCTTCTGTGTAGTTTTTATTTGAAGATATTATTTTTCCCAATATAGGCCTCTTAGCGCTCAGAATGTCCAATTGCAGTTTCTACAGAAAGAGTGTTTCAGAAAGGCTCAATCAAAAGTAAGGTTCAACTCTGTTAGTTGAATGCACAGAACAGAAAGAAATTTCAAACAATGCTTCTGTGTAGTTTATATTTGAAGATATTCTTTTTTCCACTATTACCCACTTGGCGCTACGAATGTCCAGTTGCATTTTCTACAGACAGAGTGTTTCCAAACTGCTCAATCAAAAGTATGGTTTAACTCTGTTAGCTGAATGCTCAGATCAGAAAGAAGTTTCACAGAAGGCTTCTGTGTAGTTTATATTTGAATATATTCCTTTTTCCACTAGTACTCTCTTAGCGCTCCAAATGACCAGTTGCATTATCTACAGAAAGAGTGTTCAGATCTGCTCTATCAAAAGTATGGTTTAACTCTGTTAGCTGAATGCACAGATCAGAAAGAAGTTTCACAGAATGATTCTGTGTAGTTTATATTTGGAGACATTCCTTTTTCCACTATTACCCTCTTAGCGCTCCGAATCTCCACTTGCATTTTCTACAGAAAGAGTGTTTCAGAACGGCTCAATCAAAACTAAGGTTCAACTCTTTTAGTTGAACAAACAGAACAGAAAGAAGTTTCACACAATTCTTCTGTGTAGTTTTTATTTGTAGACATTCTTTTTCCCAATATAGGCCTCTTAGCGCTCAGAATGTCCAATTGCAGTTTCTACAGAAAGAGTGTTTCAGAACGGCTCAATCAAAAGTAAGGTTCAACTCTGTAAGTTGAATGCACAGAACAGAAAGAAGTTTCATACAATGCTTCTGTGTAGTTTATATTTGAACATATTCTTTTTTCCACTATTACCCACTTAGCGCTACGAATGTCCAGTTGCATTTTCTACAGACAGAGTGTTTCAAAACTGCTCAATCAAAAGTATGGTTTAACTCTGTTAGCTGAATGCTCAGATCAGAAAGAAGTTTCACAGAATGCTTCTGTGTAGTTTATATTTGAATATATTACTTTTTCCACTACTACGCTCTTAGCGCTCCAAATGTCCAGTTGCATTTTCTACAGAAAGAGTGTTCAGATCTGAGCAATCAAAAGTATGGTTTAACTCTGTTAGCTGAATGCACAGATCAGAAAGAAGTTTCAACGAATGATTCTGTGTAGTTTATATTTGAAGACATTCCTTTTTCCACTATTACCCTCTTAGCGCTCCGAATCTCCACTTGCATTTTCTACAAAAAGAGTGTTTCATAACTGCTCAATCAAAAATATGTTTTATCTCTGTTACCTGAATTTACAGATCAGAAATAGGTTTCACAGAATGCATCTGTGTAGTTTTTATTTGAAGATATTCTTTTTCCCAATGTAGGCCTCTTAGCACTTAGCATGTCCAATTGCAGTTTCTACAGAAAGAGTGTTTCAGAACGGCTCAATCAAAAGTAAGGTTCAACTCTGTTAGTTGAATGCACAGAACAGAAAGAATTTTCACAGAATGCTACTGTGTAGTTTATATTTGAATATATTCCTTTCTCCACTATTTCCCTCTTAGCGCTCCGAATGTCCACTTGCATTTTCTACAGAAAGTGTGTTCAGAACTGCGCAATCAAAAGTATGGTTTAACTCTGTTAGCTTAATGAACATATCAGAAATAAGTTTCACACAATGCTTCTGTGTAGTTTTTATTTGAAGATATTATTTTTCCCAATATAGGCCTCTTAGCGCTCAGAATGTCCAATTGCAGTTTCTACAGAAAGAGTGTTTCAGAAAGGCTCAATCAAAAGTAAGGTTCAACTCTGTTAGTTGAATGCACAGAACAGAAAGAAATTTCATACAATGCTTCTGTGTAGTTTATATTTGAAGATATTCTTTTTTCCACTATTACCCACTTGGCGCTACGAATGTCCAGTTGCACTTTCTACAGACAGAGTGTTTCAAAACTGCTCAATCAAAAGTATGGTTTAACTCTGTTAGCTGAATGCTCAGATCAGAAATAAGTTTCACAGAATGCTTCTGTGTAGTTTATATTTGAATATATTCCTTTTTCCACTACTACTCTCTTAGCGCTCCAAATGTCCAGTTGCATTTTCTACAGAAAGAGTGTTCAGATCTGCTCAATCAAAAGTATGGTTTTACTCTGTTAGCTGAATGCACAGATCAGAAAGAAGTTTCACAGAATTATTCTGTGTAGTTTATATTTGGAGACATTCCTTTTTCCACTATTACCCTCTTAGCGCTCCGAATCTCCACTTGCATTTTCTACAGAAAGTGTGTTTCAGAACGGCTCAATCAAAACTAAGGTTCAACTCTTTTAGTTGAACAAACAGAACAGAAAGAAGTTTCACACAATTCTTCTGTGTAGTTTTTATTTGTAGACATTCTTTTTCCCAATATAGGCCTCTTAGCTCTCAGAATGTCCAATTGCAGTTTCTACAGAAAGAGTGTTTCAGAACGGCTCAATCAAAAGTAAGGTTCAACTCTGTAAGTTGAATGCACAGAACAGAAAGAAGTTTCATACAATGCTTCTGTGTAGTTTATATTTGAACATATTCTGTTTTCCACTATTACCCACTTAGCGCTATCAATGTCCAGTTGCATTTTCTACAGACAGAGTGTTTCAAAACTGCTCAATCAAAGGTATGGTTTAACTCTGTTAGCTGAATGCTCAGATCAGAAAGAAGTTTCACAGAATGCTTCTGTGTAGTTTATATTTGAATATATTCCTTTTTCCACTACTACGCTCTTAGCGCTCCAAATGTCCAGTTGCATTTTCTACAGAAAGAGTGTTCAGATCTGCTCAATCAAAAGTATGGTTTAACTCTGTTAGCTGAATGCAAAGATCAGAAAGGAGTTTCACAGAATGATTCTGTGTAGTTTATATTTGAAGACATTCCTTTTTCCACTATTACCCTCTTAGCGCTCCGAATGTCCACTTGCATTTTCTACAGAAAGAGTGTTCAGAACTGCGCAATCAAAAGTATGTTTTAACTCTGTTAGCTTAATGAACATATCAGAAATAAGTTTCACACAATGCTTCTGTGTAATTTTTATTTGAAGATATTATTTTTCCCATTATAGGCCTCTTAGCGCTCAGAATGTCCAATTGCAGTTTCTACAGAAAGAGTGTTTCAGAAAGGCTCAATCAAAAGTACGGTTCAACTCTGTTAGTTGAATGCACAGAACAGAAAGAAGTTTCGTACAATGCTTCTGTGTAGTTTATATTTGAAAATATTCTTTTTTCCACTCTTACCCACTTAGCGCTACGAATGTCCAGTTGCATTTTCTACAGACAGAGTGTTTCAAAACTGCTCAATCATAAGTATAGTTTAACTCTGTTAGCTGAATGCTCATATCAGAAAGAAGTTTCACAGAATGCTTCTGTGTAGTTTATATTTGAATATATTCCTTTTTCCACTACTACTCTCTTAGCGCTCCAAATGTCCAGTTGCATTTTCTGCAGAAAGACTGTTCAGATCTGCTCAATCAAAAGTATGGTTTAACTCTGTTAGCTGAATGCACAGATCAGATAGAAGTTTCACAGAATGATTCTGTGTAGTTTATATTTGGAGACATTCCTTTTTCCACTATTACCCTCTTAGCGCTCCGAATCTCTACTTGCATTTTCTACAGAAAGAGTGTTTCAGAACGGCTCAAACAAAACTAAGGTTCAACTCTTTTAGTTGAACAAACAGAACAGAAAGTAGTTTCACACAATTCTTCTGTGTAGTTTTTATTTGTAGACATTCTTTTTCCCAAAATAGGCCTCTTAGCGCTCAGAATGTCCAATTGCAGTTTCTACAGAAAGAGTGTTTCAGAACGGCTCAATCAAAAGTAAGGTTCAACTCTGTTAGTTGAATGCACAGAACAGAAAGAAGTTTCATACAATGCTTCTGTGTAGTTTATATTTGAACATATTCTTTTTTCCACTATTACCCACTTAGCGCTACGAATGTCCAGTTGCATTTTCTACAGACAGAGTGTTTCAAAACTGCTCAATCAAAAGTATGGTTTAACTCTGTTAGCTGAATGCTCAGATCAGAAAGAAGTTTCACAGAATGCTTCTGTGTAGTTTATATTTGAATATATTCCTTTTTCCACTACTACGCTCTTAGCGCTCCAAATGTCCAGTTGCATTTTCTACAGAAAGAGAGTTCAGATCTGCTCTATCAAAAGTATGGTTTAACTCTGTTAGCTGAATGCACAAATCAGAAAGAAGTTTCACAGAATGATTCTGTGTAGTTTATATTTGAAGACATTCCTTTTTCCACTACTACCCTCTTAGCGCTCCGAATGTCCACTTGCATTTTCTACAGAAAGAGTGTTCAGAACTGCGCAATCAAAAGTATGGTTTAACACAGTTAGCTTAATGAACATATCACAAATAAGTTTCACACAATGCTTCTGTGTAGTTTTTATTTGTAGACATTCTTTTTCCCAATATAGGCCTCTTAGCGCTCAGAATGTCCAATTGCAGTTTCTACAGAAAGAGTGTTTCAGAACGGCTCAATCAAAACTAAGGTTCAACTCTTTTAGTTGAACAAACAGAACAGAAAGAAGTTTCACACAATTCTTCTGTGTAGTTTTTATTTGTAGACATTCTTTTTCCCAATATAGGCCTCTTAGCGCTCAGAATGTCCAATTGCAGTTTCTACAGAAAGAGTGTTTCAGAACGGCTCAATCAAAATTAAGGTTCAACTCTGTTAGTTGAATGCACAGAACAGAAAGAAGTTTCATACAATGCTTCTGTGTAGTTTATATTTGAACATATTCTTTTTTCCACTATTACCCACTTAGCGCTAAGAATGTCCAGTTGCATTTTCTACAGACAGAGTGTTTCAAATCTGCTCAATCAAAAGTATGGTTTAAATCTGTTAGCTGAATGCTCAGATCAGAAAGAAGTTTCACAGAATGCTTCTATGTAGTTTATATTTGAATATATTCCTTTTTCCACTACTACGCTCTTAGCGCTCCAGATGTCCAGTTGCATTTTCAACAGAAAGAGTGTTCAGATCTGCTCAATCAAAAGTATGGTTTAACTCTGTTAGCTGAATGCACAGATCAGAAAGAAGTTTCACCGAATGATTCTGTGTAGTTTATATTTGAAGACATTCCTTTTTCCACTATTACCCTCTTAGCGCTCCGAATCTCCACTTGCATTTTCTACAAAAAGAGTGTTTCATAACTGCTCAATAAAAAATATGTTTTATCTCTGTTAACTGAATTTACAGATCAGAAATAAGTTTCACAGAATGCATCTGTGTAGTTTTTATTGAAGATATTCTTTTTCCCAATGTAGGCCTCTTAGCGCTTAGCATGTCCAATTGCAGTTTCTACAGAAAGAGTGTTTCAGAACGGCTCAATCAAAAGTAAGGTTCAACTCTGTTAGTTGAATGCACAGAACAGAAAGAATTTTCACAGAATGCTACTGTGTAGTTTACATTTGAATATATTCCTTTTTCCACTATTACCCTCTTAGCGCTCCGAATGTCCACTTGCATTTTCTACAGAAAGAGTGTTCAGAACTGCGCAATCAAAAGTATGGTTTAACTCTGTTAGCTTAATGAACATATCAGAAATAAGTTTCACACAATGCTTCTTTGTAGTTTTTATTTGAAGATATTTTTTTTCCCAATATAGGCCTCTTAGCGCTCAGAATGTCCAATTGCAGTTTCTACAGAAAGAGTGTTTCAGAAAGGCTCAATCAAAAGTACGGTTCAACTCTGTTAGTTGAATGCACAGAACAGAAAGAAGTTTCGTACAATGCTTCTGTGTAGTTTATATTTGAAAATATTCTTTTTTCCACTCTTACCCACTTAGCGCTACGAATCTCCAGTTGCATTTTCTACAGACAGAGTGTTTCAAAACTGCTCAATCAAAAGTATAGTTTAACTCTGTTAGCTGAATGCTCAGATCAGAAAGAAGTTTCACAGAATGCTTCTGTGTAGTTTATATTTGAATATATTCCTTTTTCCACTACTACTCTCTTAGCACTCCAAATGTCCAGTTGCATTTTCTGCAGAAAGACTGTTCAGATCTGCTCAATCAAAAGTATGGTTTAACTCTGTTAGCTGAATGCACAGATCAGATAGAAGTTTCACAGAATGATTCTGTGTAGTTTATATTTGGAGACATTCCTTTTTCCACTATTACCCTCTTAGCGCTCCGAATCTCTACTTGCATTTTCTACAGAAAGAATGTTTCAGAACGGCTCAAACAAAACTAAGGTTCAACTCTTTTAGTTGAACAAACAGAACAGAAAGTAGTTTCACACAATTCTTCTGTGTAGTTTTTATTTGTAGACATTCTTTTTCCCAAAATAGGCCTCTTAGCGCTCAGAATGTCCAATTGCAGTTTCTACAGAAAGAGTGTTTCAGAACGGCTCAATCAAAAGTAAGGTTCAACTCTGTTAGTTGAATGCACAGAACAGAAAGAAGTTTCATACAATGCTTCTGTGTAGTTTATATTTGAACATATTCTTTTTTCCACTATTACCCACTTAGCGCTACGAATGTCCAGTTGCATTTTCTACAGACAGAGTGTTTCAAAACTGCTCAATCAAAAGTATGGTTTAACTCTGTTAGCTGAATGCTCAGATCAGAAAGAAGTTTCACAGAATGCTTCTGTGTAGTTTATATTTGAATATATTCCTTTTTCCACTACTACGCTCTTAGCGCTCCAAATGTCCAGTTGCATTTTCTACAGAAAGAGAGTTCAGATCTGCTCTATCAAAAGTATGGTTTAACTCTGTTAGCTGAATGCACAAATCAGAAAGAAGTTTCACAGAATGATTCTGTGTAGTTTATATTTGAAGACATTCCTTTTTCCACTACTACCCTCTTAGCGCTCCGAATGTCCACTTGCATTTTCTACAGAAAGAGTGTTCAGAACTGCGCAATCAAAAGTATGGTTTAACTCTGTTAGCTGAATGCACAGATCAGAAAGATGTTTCACAGAATGATTCTGTGTAGTTTATATTTGGAGACATTCCTTTTTCCACTATTACCCTCTTAGCGCTCCGAATATCCACTTGCATTTTCTACAGAAAGAGTGTTTCAGAACGGCTCAATCAAAACTAAGGTTCAACTCTTTTAGTTGAACAAACAGAACAGAAAGTAGTTTGACACAATTCTTCTGTGTAGTTTTTATTTGTAGACATTCTTTTTCCCAATATAGGCCTCTTAGCGCTCAGAATATCCAATTGCAATTTCTACAGAAAGAGTGTTTCAGAACGCCTCAATCAAAAGTAAGGTTCAACTCTGTTAGTTGAATGCACAGAACAGAAAGAAGTTTCATACAATGCTTCTGTGTAGTTTATATTTGAACATATTCTTTTTTCCACTATTACCCACTTAGAGCTACGGATGTCCAGTTGCATTTTTTAGAGACAGAGTGTTTCAAAACTGCTCAATCAAAAGTATGGTTTAACTCTGTTAGCTGAATGCTCAGATCAGAAAGAAGTTTCACAGAATGCTTCTGTGTAGTTTATATTTGAATATATTCCTTTTTCCACTACTACTCTCTTAGCGCTCCAAATGTCCAATTGCATTTTCTACAGAAAGAGTGTTCAGATCTCCTCAATCAAAAGTATGCTTTAACTCTGTTAGCTGAATGCACAGATCAGAAAGAAGTTTCACAGAATGATTCTGTGTAGTTTATATTTGGAGACATTCCTTTTTCCACTATTACCCTCTTAGCGCTCCGAATCTCCACTTGCATTTTCTACAGAAAGAGTGTTCAGATCTGCTCAATCAAAAGTATGGTTTAACTCTGTTAGCTGAATGCACAGATCAGAAAGATGTTTCACAGAATGATTCTGTGTAGTTTATATTTGGAGACATTCCTTTTTCCACTATTACCCTCTTAGCGCTCCGAATCTCCACTTGCATTTTCTACAGAAAGAGTGTTTCAGAACGGCTCAATCAAAACTAAGGTTCAACTCTTTTAGTTGAACAAACAGAACAGAAATTAGTTTGACACAATTCTTCTGTGTAGTTTTTATTTGTAGACATTCTTTTTCCCAATATAGGCCTCTTAGCGCTCAGAATATCCAATTGCAATTTCTACAGAAAGAGTGTTTCAGAACGCCTCAATCAAAAGTAAGGTTCAACTCTGTTAGTTGAATGCACAGAACAGAAAGAAGTTTCATACAATGCTTCTGTGTAGTTTATATTTGAACATATTCTTTTTTCCACTATTACCCACTTAGCGCTACGGATGTCCAGTTGCATTTTTTAGAGACAGAGTGTTTCAAAACTGCTCAATCAAAAGTATGGTTTAACTCTGTTAGCTGAATGCTCAGATCAGAAAGAAGTTTCACAGAATGCTTCTGTGTAGTTTATATTTGAATATATTCCTTTTTCCACTACTACTCTCTTAGCGCTCCAAATGTCCAATTGCATTTTCTACAGAAAGAGTGTTCAGATCTCCTCAATCAAAAGTATGGTTTAACTCTGTTAGCTGAATGCACAGATCAGAAAGAAGTTTCACAGAATGATTCTGTGTAGTTTATATTTGGAGACATTCCTTTTTCCACTATTACCCTCTTAGCGCTCCGAATCTCCACTTGCATTTTCTACAGAAAGAGTGTTTCAGAACGGCTCAATCAAAACTAAGGTTCAACTCTTTTAGTTGAACAAACAGAACAGAAAGAAGTTTCACACAATTCTTCTGTGTAGTTTTTATTTGTAGACATTCTTTTTCCCAATATAGGCCTCTTAGCGCTCAGAATGTCCAATTGCAGTTTCTACAGAAAGAGTGTTTCAGAACGGCTCAATCAAAATTAAGGTTCAACTCTGTTAGTTGAATGAACAGAACAGAAAGAAGTTTCATACAATGCTTCTGTGTAGTTTATATTTGAACATATTCTTTTTTCCACTATTACCCACTTGGCGCTACGAATGTCCAGTTGCATTTTCTACAGACAGAGTGTTTCAAAACTGCTCAATCAAAAGTATGGTTTAACTCTGTTAGCTGTATGCTCAGATCAGAAAGAAGTTTCACAGAATGCTTCTGTGTAGTTTATATTTGAATATATTCCTTTTTCCACTACTACGCTCTTAGCGCTCCAAATGTCCAGTTGCATTTTCAACAGAAAGAGTGTTCAGATCTGCTCAATCAAAAGAATGGTTTAACTCTGTTAGCTGAATGCACAGATCAGAAAGAAGTTTCACCGAATGATTCTGTGTAGTTTCTTTGTGAAGACATTCCTTTTTCCACTATTACCCTCTTAGCTCTCCGAATCTCCACTTGCATTTTCTACGAAAAGAGTGTTTCATAACTGCTCAATCAAAAATATGTTTTATCTCTGTTAACTGAATTTACAGATCAGAAATATGTTTCACAGAATGCATCTGTATAGTTTTTATTTGAAGATATTCTTTTTCCCAATGTAGACCTCTTAGCGCTTAGCATGTCCAATTGCAGTTTCTACAGAAAGAGTGTTTCAGAACGGCTCAATCAAAAGTAAGGTTCAACTCTGTTAGTTGAATGCACAGAACAGAAAGAATTTTCACAGAATGCTACTGTGTAGTTTATATTTGAATATATTCCTTTTTCCACTATTACCCTCTTAGCGCTCCGAATGTCCACTTGCATTTTCTACAGAAAGAGTGTTCAGAACTACGCAATCAAAAGTATGGTTTAACTCTGTTAGCTTAATGAACATATCAGAAATAAGTTTCACACAATGCTTCTGTGTAGTTTTTATTTGAAGATATTTTTTTTCCCAATAGAGGCCTCTTAGCGCTCAGAATGTCCAATTGCAGTTTCTACAGAGAGAGTGTTTCAGAAAGGCTCAATCAAAAGTAAGGTTCAACTCTGTTAGTTGAATGCACAGAACAGAAAGAAGTTTCATACTATGCCTCTGTGTAGTTTATATTTGAACATATTCATTTTCCACTATTACCCACTTAGCGCTACGAATGTCCAGTTGCATTTTCTACAGACAGAGTGTTTCAAAACTGCTCAATCAAAAGTATGGTTTAACTCTGTTAGCTGAATGCTCAGATCAGAAAGAAGTTTCACAGAATGCTTCTGTGTAGTTTATATTTGAATATATTCCTTTTTCCACTACTACTCTCTTAGCGCTCCAAATGTCCAGTTGCATTTTCTACAGAAAGAGTGTTCAGATCTGCTCAATCAAAAGTATGGTTTAACTCTGTTAGCTGAATGCACAGATCAGAAAGAAGTTTCACAGAATGATTCTGTGTAGTTTATATTTGGAGACATTCCTTTTTCCACTATTACCCTCTTAGCGCTCCGAATCTCCACTTGCATTTTCTACAGAAAGAGTGTTTCAGAACGGCTCAATCAAAACTAAGGTTCAACTCTTTTAGTTGAACAAACAGAACAGAAAGAAGGTTCACACAATTTTCTGTGTAGTTTTTATTTGTAGACATTCTTTTTCCCAATAAAAGCCTCTTAGCGCTCAGAATGTCCAATTGCAGTTTCTACAGAAAGAGTGTTTCAGAACGGCTCAATCAAAAGTAAGGTTCAACTCTGTTAGTTGAATGCACAGAACAGAAAGAAGTTTCATACAATGCTTCTGTGTAGTTCATATTTGAACATATTCTTTTTTCCACTATTACCCACTTAGCGCTACGAATGTCCAGTTGCATTTTCTACAGACAGAGTGTTTCAAAACTGCTCAATCAAAAGTATGGTTTAACTCTGTTAGCTGAATGCTCAGATCAGAAAGAAGTTTCACAGAATGCTTCTGTGTAGTTTATATTTGAATATATTCCTTTTTCCATTACTACTCTCTTAGCGCTCCTAATGTCCAGTTGCATTTTCTACAGAAAGAGTGTTCAGATCTGCTCAATCAAAAGTATGTTTTAACTCTGTTAGCTGAATGCACAGATCAGAAAGAAGTTTCACAGAATGATTCTGTGTAGTTTATATTTGGAGACATTCCTTTATCCACTATTACCCTCTTAGCGCTCCGAATCTCCACTTGCATTTTCTACAGAAAGAGTGTTTCAGAACGGCTCAATCAAAACTAATGTTCAACTCTTTTAGTTGAACAAACAGAACAGAAAGACGTTTCACACAATTCTTCTGTGTAGTTTTTATTTGTAGACATTCTTTTTCCCAATATAGGCCTCTTAGCGCTCAGAATGTCCAATTGCAGTTTCTACAGAAAGAGTGTTTCAGAAAGGCTCAATCAAAAGTAAGGTTCAACTCTGTTAGTTGAATGCACAGAACAGAAAGAAGTTTCATACAATGCTTCTGTGTAGTTTATATTTGAAAATATTCTTTTTTCCACTATTACCCACTTAGCGCTACGAATGTCCAGTTGTATTTTCTACAGACAGAGTGTTTCAAAACTGCTCAATCATAAGTATGGTTTAACTCTGTTAGCTGAATGCTCAGATCAGAAAGAAGTTTCACAGAATGCTTCTGTGTAGTTTATATTTGAATATATTCCTTTTTCCACTACTACTCTCTTAGCGCTCCAAATGTCCAGTTGCATTTTCTACAGAAAGAGTGTTCAGATCTGCTCAATCAAAAGTATGGTTTAACTCTGTTAGCTGAATGCACAGATCAGAAAGATGTTTCACAGAATGATTCTGTGTAGTTTATATTTGGAGACATTCCTTTTTCCACTATTACCCTCTTAGCGCTCCGAATCTCCACTTGCATTTTCTACAGAAAGAGTGTTTCAGAACGGCTCAATCAAAACTAAGGTTCAACTCTTTTAGTTGAACAAACAGAACAGAAAGTAGTTTGACACAATTCTTCTGTGTAGTTTTTATTTGTAGACATTCTTTTTCCCAATATAGGCCTCTTAGCGCTCAGAATATCCAATTGCAATTTCTACAGAAAGAGTGTTTCAGAACGCCTCAATCAAAAGTAAGGTTCAACTCTGTTAGTTGAATGCACAGAACAGAAAGAAGTTTCATACAATGCTTCTGTGTAGTTTATATTTGAACATATTCTTTTTTCCACTATTACCCACTTAGCGCTACGAATGTCCAGTTGCATTTTTTAGAGACAGAGTGTTTCAAAACTGCTCAATCAAAAGTATGGTTTAACTCTGTTAGCTGAATGCTCAGATCAGAAAGAAGTTTCACAGAATGCTTCTGTGTAGTTTATATTTGAATATATTCCTTTTTCCACTACTACTCTCTTAGCGCTCCAAATGTCCAATTGCATTTTCTACAGAAAGAGTGTTCAGATCTCCTCAATCAAAAGTATGGTTTAACTCTGTTAGCTGAATGCACAGATCAGAAAGAAGTTTCACAGAATGATTCTGTGTAGTTTATATTTGGAGACATTCCTTTTTCCACTATTACCCTCTTAGCGCTCCGAATCTCCACTTGCATTTTCTACAGAAAGAGTGTTTCAGAACGGCTCAATCAAAACTAAGGTTCAACTCTTTTAGTTGAACAAACAGAACAGAAAGAAGTTTCACAAAATTCTTCTGTGTAGTTTTTATTTGTAGACATTCTTTTTCCCAATATAGGCCTCTTAGCGCTCAGAATGTCCAATTGCAGTTTCTACAGAAAGAGTGTTTCAGAACGGCTCAATCAAAATTAAGGTTCAACTCTGTTAGTTGAATGAACAGAACAGAAAGAAGTTTCATACAATGCTTCTGTGTAGTTTATATTTGAACATATTCTTTTTTCCACTATTACCCACTTGGCGCTACGAATGTCCAGTTGCATTTTCTACAGACAGAGTGTTTCAAAACTGCTCAATCAAAAGTATGGTTTAACTCTGTTAGCTGTATGCTCAGATCAGAAAGAAGTTTCACAGAATGCTTCTGTGTAGTTTATATTTGAATATATTCCTTTTTCCACTACTACGCTCTTAGCGCTCCAAATGTCCAGTTGCATTTTCAACAGAAAGAGTGTTCAGATCTGCTCAATCAAAAGAATGGTTTAACTCTGTTAGCTGAATGCACAGATCAGAAAGAAGTTTCACCGAATGATTCTGTGTAGTTTCTTTTTGAAGACATTCCTTTTTCCACTATTACCCTCTTAGCTCTCCGAATCTCCACTTGCATTTTCTACGAAAAGAGTGTTTCATAACTGCTCAATCAAAAATATGTTTTATCTCTGTTAACTGAATTTACAGATCAGAAATAAGTTTCACAGAATGCATCTGTATAGTTTTTATTTGAAGATATTCTTTTTCCCAATGTAGGCCTCTTAGCGCTTAGCATGTCCAATTGCAGTTTCTACAGAAAGAGTGTTTCAGAACGGCTCAATCAAAAGTAAGGTTCAACTCTGTTAGTTGAATGCACAGAACAGAAAGAATTTTCACAGAATGCTACTGTGTAGTTTATATTTGAATATATTCCTTTTTCCACTATTACCCTCTTAGCGCTCCGAATGTCCACTTGCATTTTCTACAGAAAGAGTGTTCAGAACTACGCAATCAAAAGTATGGTTTAACTCTGTTAGCTTAATGAACATATCAGAAATAAGTTTCACACAATGCTTCTGTGTAGTTTTTATTTGAAGATATTTTTTTTCCCAATAGAGGCCTCTTAGCGCTCAGAATGTCCAATTGCAGTTTCTACAGAGAGAGTGTTTCAGAAAGGCTCAATCAAAAGTAAGGTTCAACTCTGTTAGTTGAATGCACAGAACAGAAAGAAGTTTCATACTATGCCTCTGTGTAGTTTATATTTGAACATATTCATTTTCCACTATTACCCACTTAGCGCTACGAATGTCCAGTTGCATTTTCTACAGACAGAGTGTTTCAAAACTGCTCAATCAAAAGTATGGTTTAACTCTGTTAGCTGAATGCTCAGATCAGAAAGAAGTTTCACAGAATGCTTCTGTGTAGTTTATATTTGAATATATTCCTTTTTCCACTACTACTCTCTTAGCGCTCCAAATGTCCAGTTGCATTTTCTACAGAAAGAGTGTTCAGATCTGCTCAATCAAAAGTATGGTTTAACTCTGTTAGCTGAATGCACAGATCAGAAAGATGTTTCACAGAATGATTCTGTGTAGTTTATATTTGGAGACATTCCTTTTTCCACTATTACCCTCTTAGCGCTCCGAATCTCCACTTGCATTTTCTACAGAAAGAGTGTTTCAGAACGGCTCAATCAAAACTAAGGTTCAACTCTTTTAGTTGAACAAACAGAACAGAAAGTAGTTTGACACAATTCTTCTGTGTAGTTTTTATTTGTAGACATTCTTTTTCCCAATATAGGCCTCTTAGCGCTCAGAATATCCAATTGCAATTTCTACAGAAAGAGTGTTTCAGAACGCCTCAATCAAAAGTAAGGTTCAACTCTGTTAGTTGAATGCACAGAACAGAAAGAAGTTTCATACAATGCTTCTGTGTAGTTTATATTTGAACATATTCTTTTTTCCACTATTACCCACTTAGCGCTACGAATGTCCAGTTGCATTTTTTAGAGACAGAGTGTTTCAAAACTGCTCAATCAAAAGTATGGTTTAACTCTGTTAGCTGAATGCTCAGATCAGAAAGAAGTTTCACAGAATGCTTCTGTGTAGTTTATATTTGAATATATTCCTTTTTCCACTACTACTCTCTTAGCGCTCCAAATGTCCAATTGCATTTTCTACAGAAAGAGTGTTCAGATCTCCTCAATCAAAAGTATGGTTTAACTCTGTTAGCTGAATGCACAGATCAGAAAGAAGTTTCACAGAATGATTCTGTGTAGTTTATATTTGGAGACATTCCTTTTTCCACTATTACCCTCTTAGCGCTCCGAATCTCCACTTGCATTTTCTACAGAAAGAGTGTTTCAGAACGGCTCAATCAAAACTAAGGTTCAACTCTTTTAGTTGAACAAACAGAACAGAAAGAAGTTTCACAAAATTCTTCTGTGTAGTTTTTATTTGTAGACATTCTTTTTCCCAATATAGGCCTCTTAGCGCTCAGAATGTCCAATTGCAGTTTCTACAGAAAGAGTGTTTCAGAACGGCTCAATCAAAATTAAGGTTCAACTCTGTTAGTTGAATGAACAGAACAGAAAGAAGTTTCATACAATGCTTCTGTGTAGTTTATATTTGAACATATTCTTTTTTCCACTATTACCCACTTGGCGCTACGAATGTCCAGTTGCATTTTCTACAGACAGAGTGTTTCAAAACTGCTCAATCAAAAGTATGGTTTAACTCTGTTAGCTGTATGCTCAGATCAGAAAGAAGTTTCACAGAATGCTTCTGTGTAGTTTATATTTGAATATATTCCTTTTTCCACTACTACGCTCTTAGCGCTCCAAATGTCCAGTTGCATTTCCAACAGAAAGAGTGTTCAGATCTGCTCAATCAAAAGAATGGTTTAACTCTGTTAGCTGAATGCACAGATCAGAAAGAAGTTTCACCGAATGATTCTGTGTAGTTTCTTTTTGAAGACATTCCTTTTTCCACTATTACCCTCTTAGCTCTCCGAATCTCCACTTGCATTTTCTACGAAAAGAGTGTTTCATAACTGCTCAATCAAAAATATGTTTTATCTCTGTTAACTGAATTTACAGATCAGAAATAAGTTTCACAGAATGCATCTGTATAGTTTTTATTTGAAGATATTCTTTTTCCCAATGTAGGCCTCTTAGCGCTTAGCATGTCCAATTGCAGTTTCTACAGAAAGAGTGTTTCAGAACGGCTCAATCAAAAGTAAGGTTCAACTCTGTTAGTTGAATGCACAGAACAGAAAGAATTTTCACAGAATGCTACTGTGTAGTTTATATTTGAATATATTCCTTTTTCCACTATTACCCTCTTAGCGCTCCGAATGTCCACTTGCATTTTCTACAGAAAGAGTGTTCAGAACTACGCAATCAAAAGTATGGTTTAACTCTGTTAGCTTAATGAACATATCAGAAATAAGTTTCACACAATGCTTCTGTGTAGTTTTTATTTGAAGATATTTTTTTTCCCAATAGAGGCCTCTTAGCGCTCAGAATGTCCAATTGCAGTTTCTACAGAGAGAGTGTTTCAGAAAGGCTCAATCAAAAGTAAGGTTCAACTCTGTTAGTTGAATGCACAGAACAGAAAGAAGTTTCATACTATGCCTCTGTGTAGTTTATATTTGAACATATTCATTTTCCACTATTACCCACTTAGCGCTACGAATGTCCAGTTGCATTTTCTACAGACAGAGTGTTTCAAAACTGCTCAATCAAAAGTATGGTTTAACTCTGTTAGCTGAATGCTCAGATCAGAAAGAAGTTTCACAGAATGCTTCTGTGTAGTTTATATTTGAATATATTCCTTTTTCCACTACTACTCTCTTAGCGCTCCAAATGTCCAGTTGCATTTTCTACAGAAAGAGTGTTCAGATCTGCTCAATCAAAAGTATGGTTTAACTCTGTTAGCTGAATGCACAGATCAGAAAGAAGTTTCACAGAATGATTCTGTGTAGTTTATATTTGGAGACATTCCTTTTTCCACTATTACCCTCTTAGCGCTCCGAATCTCCACTTGCATTTTCTACAGAAAGAGTGTTTCAGAACGGCTCAATCAAAACTAAGGTTCAACTCTTTTAGTTGAACAAACAGAACAGAAAGAAGGTTCACACAATTTTCTGTGTAGTTTTTATTTGTAGACATTCTTTTTCCCAATATAAGCCTCTTAGCGCTCAGAATGTCCAATTGCAGTTTCTACAGAAAGAGTGTTTCAGAACGGCTCAATCAAAAGTAAGGTTCAACTCTGTTAGTTGAATGCACAGAACAGAAAGAAGTTTCATACAATGCTTCTGTGTAGTTCATTATTGAACATATTCTTTTTTCCACTATTACCCACTTAGCGCTACGAATGTCCAGTTGCATTTTCTACAGACAGAGTGTTTCAAAACTGCTCAATCAAAAGTATGGTTTAACTCTGTTAGCTGAATGCTCAGATCAGAAAGAAGTTTCACAGAATGCTTCTGTGTAGTTTATATTTGAATATATTCCTTTTTCCATTACTACTCTCTTAGCGCTCCTAATGTCCAGTTGCATTTTCTACAGAAAGAGTGTTCAGATCTGCTCAATCAAAAGTATGTTTTAACTCTGTTAGCTGAATGCACAGATCAGAAAGAAGTTTCACAGAATGATTCTGTGTAGTTTATATTTGGAGACATTCCTTTATCCACTATTACCCTCTTAGCGCTCCGAATCTCCACTTGCATTTTCTACAGAAAGAGTGTTTCAGAACGGCTCAATCAAAACTAATGTTCAACTCTTTTAGTTGAACAAACAGAACAGAAAGACGTTTCACACAATTCTTCTGTGTAGTTTTTATTTGTAGACATTCTTTTTCCCAATATAGGCCTCTTAGCGCTCAGAATGTCCAATTGCAGTTTCTACAGAAAGAATGTTTCAGAACGGCTCAATCAAAAGTAAGGTTCAACTCTGTTAGTTGAATGCACAGAACAGAAAGAAGTTTCATACAATGCTTCTGTGTAGTTTATATTTGAACATATTCTTTTTTCCACTATTACCCACTTAGCGCTGCGAATGTCCAGTTGCATTTTCTACAGACAGAGTGTTTCAAAACTGCTCAATCAAAAGTATGGTTTAACTCTGTTAGCTGAATGCTCAGATCAGAAAGAAGTTTCACAGAATGCTTCTGTGTAGTTTATATTTGAATATATTCCTTTTTCCACTATTACGCTCTTAGCGCTCCAAATGTCCAGTTGCATTTTCTACAGAAAGAGTGTTCAGATCTGCTCAATCAAAAGTATGGTTTAACTCTGTTAGCTGAATGCACAGATCAGAAAGAAGTTTCACCGAATGATTCTGTGTAGTTTATATTTGAAGACATTCCTTTTTCCACTATTACCCTCTTAGCGCTCCGAATCTCCACTTGCATTTTCTACAAAAAGAGTGTTTCATAACTGCTCAATCAAAAATATGTTTTATCTCTGTTAACTGAATTTACAGATCAGAAATAAGTTTCATAGAATGCATCTGTGTAGTTTTTATTTGAAGATATTCTTTTTCCCAATGTAGGCCTCTTAGCGCTTAGCATGTCCAATTGCAGTTTCTACAGAAAGAGTGTTTCAGAACGGCTCAATCAAAAGTAAGGTTCAACTCTGTTAGTTGAATGCACAGAACAGAAAGAATTTTCACAGAATGCTACTGTGTAGTTTATATTTGAATACATTCCTTTCTCCACTATTACCCTCTTAGCGCTCCGAATGTCCACTTGCATTTTCAACAGAAAGGGTGTTCAGAACTGCGCAATCAAAAGTATGGTTTAACTCTGTTAGCTTAATGAACATATCAGAAATAAGTTTCACACAATGCTTCTGTGTAGTTTTTATTTGAAGATATTATTTTTCCCAATAGAGGCCTCTTAGCGCTCAGAATGTCCAATTGCAGTTTCTACAGAAAGAGTGTTTCAGAAAGGCTCAATCAAACGTAAGGTTCAACTCTGTTAGTTTAATGCACAGAACAGAAAGAAGTTTCATACAATGATTCTGTGTAGTTTATATTTGAACATATTCTTTTTTCCACTATTACCCACTTAGCGCTACGAATGTCCAGTTGCATTTTCTACAGACAGAGTGTTTCAAAACTGCTCAATCAAAAGTATGGTTTAACTCTGTTAGCTGAATGCTCAGATCAGAAAGAAGTTTCACAGAATGCTTCTGTGTAGTTTATATTTGAATATATTCCTTTTTCCACTACTACTCTCTTAGCGCTCCAAATGTCCAGTTGCATTTTCTACAGAAAGAGTGTTCAGATCTGCTCAATCAAAAGTATGTTTTAACTCTGTTAGCTGAATGCACAGATCAGAAAGAAGTTTCACAGAATGATTCTGTGTAGTTTATATTTGGAGACATTCCTTTATCCACTATTACCCTCTTAGCGCTCCGAATCTCCACTTACATTTTCTACAGAAAGAGTGTTTCAGAACGGCTCAATCAAAACTAATGTTCAACTCTTTTAGTTGAACAAACAGAACAGAAAGAAGTTTCACACAATTCTTCTGTGTAGTTTTTATTTGTAGACATTCTTTTTCCCAATATAGGCCTCTTAGCGCTCAGAATGTCCAATTGCAGTTTCTACAGAAAGAATGTTTCAGAACGGCTCAATCAAAAGTAAGGTTCAACTCTGTTAGTTGAATGCACAGAACAGAAAGAAGTTTCATACAATGCTTCTGTGTAGTTTATATTTGAACATATTCTTTTTTCCACTATTACCCACTTAGCGCTACGAATGTCCAGTTGCATTTTCTACAGACAGAGTGTTTCAAAACTGCTCAATCAAAAGTATGGTTTAACTCTGTTAGCTGAATGCTCAGATCAGAAAGAAGTTTCACAGAATGCTTCTGTGTAGTTTATATTTGAATATATTCCTTTTTCCACTACTATGCTCTTAGCGCTCCAAATGTCCAGTTGCATTTTCTACAGAAAGAGTGTTCAGATCTGCTCAATCAAAAGTATGGTTTAACTCTGTTAGCTGAATGCACAGATCAGAAAGAAGTTTCACCGAATGATTCTATGTAGTTTATATTTGAAGACATTCCTTTTTCCAATATTACCCACTCAGCGCTCCGAATCTCCACTTGCATTTTCTACAAAAAGAGTGTTTCATAACTGCTCAATCAAAAATATGTTTTATCTCTGTTAACTGAATTTACAGATCAGAAATAAGTTTCACAGAATGCATCTGTGTAGTTTTTATTTGAAGATATTCTTTTTCCCAATGTAGGCCTCTTAGCGCTTAGCATGTCCAATTGCAGTTTCTACAGAAAGAGTATTTCAGAACGGCTCAATCAAAAGTAAGGTTCAACTCTGTTAGTTGAATGCACAGAACAGAAAGAATTTTCACAGAATGCTACTGTGTAGTTTATATTTGAATATATTCCTTTCTCCACTATTAAACTCTTAGCGCTCCGAATGTCCACTTGCATTTTCTACAGAAAGAGTGTTCAGAACTGCGCAATCAAAAGTATGGTTTAACTCTGTTAGCTTAATGAACATATCAGAAATAAGTTTCACACAATGCTTCTGTGTAGTTTTTATTTGAAGATATTATTTTTCCCAATATAGGCCTTTTAGCGCTCAGAATGACCAATTGCAGTTTCTACAGAAAGAGTGTTTCAGAAAGGCTCAATCAAAAGTAAGGTTCAACTCTGTTAGTTGAATGCGCAGAACAGAAAGAAATTTCATACAATGCTTCTGTTTAGTTTATATTTGAAGATATTCTTTTTTCCACTATTACCCACTTGGCGCTACGAATGTCCAGTTGCATTTTCTACAGACAGAGTGTTTCAAACTGCTCAATCAAAAGTATGGTTTAACTCTGTTAGCTGAATGCTCAGATCAGAAAGAAGTTTCACAGAATGCTTCTGTGTAGTTTATATTTGAATATATTCCTTTTTCCACTACTACTCTCTTAGCGCTCCAAATGTCCAGGTGCATTTTCTACAGAAAGAGTGTTCAGATCTGCTCAATCAAAAGTATGGTTTAACTCTGTTAGCTGAATGCACAGATCAGAAAGAAGTTTCACAGAATGATTCTGTGTAGTTTATATTTGGAGACATTCCTTTTTCCACTATTACCCTCTTAACACTCCGAATCTCCACTTGCATTTTCTACAGAAAGAGTGTTTCAGAACGGCTCAATCAAAACTAAGGTTCAACTCTTTTAGTTGAACAAACAGAGCAGAAAGAAGTTTCACACAATTCTTCTGTGTAGTTTTTATTTGTAGACATTCTTTTTCCCAATATAGGCCTCTTAGCGCTAAGAATGTCCAATTGCAGTTTCTACAGAAAGAGTGTTTCAGAACGGCTCAATCAAAAGTATGGTTCAACTCTGTTAGTTGAATGCACAGAACAGAAAGAAGTTTCATACAATTCTTCTGTGTAGTTTATATTTGAACATATTCATTTTTCCACTATTACCTACTTGGCGCTACGAATGTCCAGTTGCATTTTCTACAGACAGAGTGTTTCAAAACTGCTCAATCAAAAGTATGGTTTAACTCTGTTAGCTGAATGCTCAGATCAGAAAGAAGTTTCACAGAATGCTTCTGTGTAGTTTATAATTGAATATATTCCTTTTTCCACTTCTACGCTCTTAGCGCTCCAAATGTCCAGTTGCATTTTCTACAGAAAGAGTGTTCAGATCTGCTCAATCAAAAGTATGGTTTAACTCTGTTAGCTGAATGCACAGATCAGAAAGAAGTTTCACCGAATGATTCTGTGTAGTTTATATTTGAAGACATTCCTTTTTCCACTATTACCCTCTTAGCGCTCCGAATCTCCACTTGCATTTTCTACAAAAAGAGTGTTTCATAACTGCTCAATCAAAAATATGTTTTATCTCTGTTAACTGAATTTACAGATCAGAAATAAGTTTCACAGAATGCATCTGTGTAGTTTTTATTTGAAGATATTCTTTTTCCCAATGTAGGCCTCTTAGCGCTTAGCATGTCCAATTGCAGTTTCTACAGAAAGAGTGTTTCAGAACGGCTCAATCAAAAGTAAGGTTCAACTCTGTTAGTTGAATGCACAGAACAGAAAGAATTTTCACAGAATGCTACTGTGTAGTTTATATTTGAATACATTCCTTTCTCCACTATTACGCTCTTAGCGCTACGAATGTCCACTTGCATTTTCTACAGAAAGAGTGTTCAGAACTGCGCAATCAAAAGTATGGTTTAACTCTGTTAGCTTAATGAACATATCAGAAATAAGTTTCACACAATGCTTCTGTGTAGTTTTTATTTGAAGATATTATTTTTCCCAATATAGGCCTCTTAGCGCTCAGAATGTCCAATTGCAGTTTCTACAGAAAGAGTGTTTCAGAAAGGGTCAATGAAAACTAAGGTTCAACTCTGTTAGTTGAATGCACAGAACAGAAAGAAATTTCAAACAATGCTTCTGTGTAGTTTATATTTGAACATATTCTTTTTTCCACTATTACCCACTTGGCGCTACGAATGTCCAGTTGCATTTTCTACAGACAGAGTGTTTCAAAACTGCTCAATCAAAAGTATGGTTTAACTCTGTTAGCTGAATGCTCAGATCAGAAAGAAGTTTCACAGAATGCTTCTGTGTAGTTTATATTTGAATATATTCCTTTTTCCACTACTACTCTCTTAGCGCTCCAAATGTCCAGTTGCATTTTCTACAGAAAGAGTGTTCAGATGTGCTCAATCAAAAGTATGGTTTAACTCTGTTAGCTGAATGCACAGATCAGAAACAAGTTTCACAGAATGATTCTGTGTAGTTTATATTTGGAGACATTCCTTTTTCCACTATTACCCTCTTAGCGCTCCGAATCTCCACTTGCATTTTCTACAGAAAGAGTGTTTCAGAACGGCTCAATCAAAACTAAATTTCAACACTTTTAGTTGAACAAACAGAACAGAAAGAAGTTTCACACAATTCTTCTGTGTAGTTTTTATTTGTAGACATTCTTTTTCCCAATATAGGCCTCTTAGCGCTCAGAATGTCCAATTGCAGTTTCTACAGAAAGAGTGTTTCAGAACGGCTCAATCAAAATTAAGGTTCAACTCTGTTAGTTGAATGCACAGAACAGAAAGAAGTTTCATACAATGCTTCTGTGTAGTTTATATTTGAACATATTCTTTTTTCCACTATTACCCACTTAGCGCTACGAATGTCCAGTTGCATTTTGTACAGACAGAGTGTTTCAAAACTGCTCAATCAAAAGTATGGTTTAACTCTGCTAGCTGAATGCTCAGATCAGAAAGAAGTTTCACAGAATGCTTCTGTGTAGTTTATATTTGAATATATCCCTTTTTCCACTACTACGCTCTTAGCGCTCCAAATGTCCAGTTGCATTTTCTACAGAAAGAGTGTTCAGATCTGCTCAATCAAAAGTATGGTTTAACTCTGTTAGCTGAATGCACAGATCAGAAAGAAGTTTCACCGAATGATTCTGTGTAGTTTATATTTGAAGACATTGCTTTTTCCACTATTACCCCCTTAGCGCTCCGAATCTCCACTTGTATTTTCTACAAAAAGAGTGTTTCATAACTCCTCAATCAAAAATATGTTTTATCTCTGTTAACTGAATTTACAGATCAGAAATAAGTTTCACAGAATGCATCTGTGTAATTTTTATTTGAAGATATTCTTTTTCCCAATGTAGGAATCTTAGCGCTTAGCATGTCCAATTGCAGTTTCTACAGAAAGAGTGTTTCAGAACGGCTCAATTAAAAGTAAGGTTCAACTCTGTTAGTTGAATGCACAGAACAGAAAGTATTTTCACAGAATGCTACTGCGTAGTTTATATTTGAATATATTCCTTTTTCCACTATTACCCTCTTAGCGCTCCGAATGTCCACTTGCATTTTCTACAGAAAGAGTGTTCAGAACTGCACAATCAAAAGTATGGTTTAACTCTGTTAGCTTAATGAACATATCAGAAATAAGTTTCACACAATGCTTCTGTGTAGTTTTTACTTGAAGATATTATTTTTCCCAATAGAGGCCTCTTAGCGCTCAGAATGTCCAATTGCAGTTTCTACAGAAAGAGTGTTTCAGAAAGGCTCAATCAAAAGTAAGGTTCAACTCTGTTAGTTGAATGCACAGAACAGAAAGAAGTTTCATACAATGCTTCTGTGTAGTTTATATTTGAACATATTCTTTTTTCCACTATTAACAACTTAGCGCTACGAATGTCCAGTTGCATTGTCTACAGAGTGTTTCAAAACTGCTCAATCAAAAGTATGGTTTAACTCTGTTAGCTGAATGCACAGATCAGAAATAAGTTTCACAGAATGCTTCTGTGTAGTTTATATTTGTAGACATTCCTTTTTCCACTATTACCCTCTTAGCGCTCCGAATCTCCACATGCATTTTCTACAGAAAGATTGTTTCAGAACGGCTCAATCAAAACTAAGGTTCAACTCTTTTAGTTGAACAAACAGAACAGAAAGAAGTTTCACACAATTCTTCTGTGTAGTTTTTATTTGTAGACATTCTTTTTCCCAATATAGGCCTCTTAGCGCTCAGAATGTCCAATTGCAGTTTCTACAGAAAGAGTGTTTCAGAACGGCTCAATCAAAAGTAAGGTTCAACTCTGTTAGTTGAATGCAAAGAACAGAAAGAAGTTTCATACAATGCTTCTGTGTAGTTTATATTTGAACATATTCTTTTTTCCACTATTTCCCACTTAGCGCTACGAATGTCCAGTTGAATTTTCTACAGACAGAGTGTTTCAAAACTGCTCAATCAAAAGTATGGTTTAACTCTGTTAGCTGAATGCTCAGATCAGAAAGAAGTTTCACAGAATGCTTCTGTGTAGTTTATATTTGAATATATTCCTTTTTCCACTAGTACGCTCTTAGCGCTCCAAATGTCCAGTTGCATTTTCTACAGAAAGAGTGTTCAGATCTGCTCAATCAAAAGTATGGTTTAACTCTGTTAGCTGAATGCACAGATCAGAAAGAAGTTTCACCGAATGATTCTGTGTAGTTTATATTTGAAGACATTCCTTTTTCCACTATTACCCTCTTAGCGCTCCGAATCTCCACTTGCATTTTCTACAAAAAGAGTGTTTCATAACTGCTCAATCAAAAATATGTTTTATCTCTGTTAACTGAATTTACAGATCAGAAATAAGTTTCACAGAATGCATCTGTGTAGTTTTTATTTGAAGAGATTCTTTTTCCCAATGTAGGCCTCTTAGCGCTTAGCATGTCCAATTGCAGTTTCTACAGAAAGAGTGTTTCAGAACGGCTCAATCAAAAGTAAGGTTCAACTCTGTTAGTTGAATGCACAGAACAGAAAGAATTTTCACAGAATGCTACTGTGTAGTTTATATTTGAATATATTCCTTTCTCCACTATTACCCTCTTAGCGCTCCGAATGTCCACTTGCATTTTCTACAGAAAGAGTGTTCAGAACTGCGCAATCAAAAGTATGGTTTAACTCTGTTAGCTTAATGAACATATCAGAAATAAGTTTCACACAATGCTTCTGTGTAGTTTTTATTTGAAGATATTATTTTTCCCAATATAGGCCTCTTAGCGCTCAGAATGTCCAATTGCAGTTTCTACAGAAAGAGTGTTTCAGAAAGGCTCAATCAAAAGTAAGGTTCAACTCTGTTAGTTGAATGCACAGAACAGAAAGAAGTTTCATACAATGCTTCTGTGTAGTTTATATTTGAAGATATACTTTTTTCTACTATTACCCACTTGGCGCTACGAATGTCCAGTTGCATTTTCTACAGACAGAGTGTTTCAAAACTGCTCAAACAAAAGTATGGTTTAACTCTGTTAGCTGAATGCTCAGATCAGAAAGAAGTTTCACAGAATGCTCTGTGTAGTTTATATTTGAATATATTCCTTTTTCCACTACTACTCTCTTAGCGCTCCAAATGTCCAGTTGCATTTTCTACAGAAAGAGTGTTCAGATCTGCTCAATCAAAAGTATGGTTTAACACTGTTAGCTGAATGCACAGATCAGAAAGAAGTTTCACAGAATGATTCTGTGTAGTTTATATTTGGAGACATTCCTTTTTCCACTATTACCCTCTTAGCGCTCCGAATCTCCACTTGCATTTTCTACAGAAAGAGTGTTTCAGAACGGCTCAATCAAAACTAAGGTTCAACTCTTTTAGTTGAACAAACAGAACAGAAAGAAGTTTCACACAATTCTTCTGTGTAGTTTTTATTTGTAGACATTCTTTTTCCCAATATAGGCCTCTTAGCCCTCAGAATGTCCAATTGCAGTTTCTACAGAAAGAGTGTTTCAGAACGGCTCAATCAAAAGTAAGCTTCAACTCTGTTAGTTGAATGTACAGAACAGAAAGAAGTTTCATACAATGCTTCTGTGTAGTTTATATTTGAACATATTCTTTTTTCCTCTATTACCCACTTAGCGCTACGAACGTGCAGTTGCATTTTCTACAGACAGAGTGTTTCAAAACTGCTCAATCTAAAGTATGTTTTAACTCTGTTTGCTGAATGCTCAGATCAGAAAGAAGTTTCACAGAATGCTTCTGTGTAGTTTATATTTGAATATATTCCTTTTTCCACTACTACGCTCTTAGCGCTCCAAATGTCCAGTTGCATTTTCTACAGAAAGAGTGTTCAGATCTCCTCAATCAAAAGTATGGTTTAACTCTGTTAGCTGCATGCACAGATCAGAAAGAAGTTTCACCGAATGATTCTGTGTAGTTTATATTTGAAGACATTCCTTTTTCCACTATTACCCTCTTAGCGCTCCGAATCTCCACTTGCATTTTCTACAAAAAGAGTGTTTCATAACTGCTCAATCAAAAATATGTTTTATCTCTGTTAACTGAATTTACAGATCAGAAATAAGTTTCACAGAATGCATCTGTGTAGTTTTTATTTGAAGAGATTCTTTTTCCCAATGTAGGCCTCTTAGCGCTTAGCATGTCCAATTGCAGTTTCTACAGAAAGAGTGTTTCAGAACGGCTCAATCAAAAGTAAGGTTCAACTCTGTTAGTTGAATGCACAGAACAGAAAGAATTTTCACAGAATGCTACTGTGTAGTTTATATTTGAATATATTCCTTTCTCCACTATTACCCTCTTAGCGCTCCGAATGTCCACTTGCATTTTCTACAGAAAGAGTGTTCAGAACTGCGCAATCAAAAGTATGGTTTAACTCTGTTAGCTTAATGAACATATCAGAAATAAGTTTCACACAATGCTTCTGTGTAGTTTTTATTTGAAGATATTATTTTTCCCAATATAGGCCTCTTAGCGCTCAGAATGTCCAATTGCAGTTTCTACAGAAAGAGTGTTTCAGAAAGGCTCAATCAAAAGTAAGGTTCAACTCTGTTAGTTGAATGCACAGAACAGAAAGAAATTTCATACAATGCTTCTGTGTAGTTTATATTTGAAGATATACTTTTTTCCACTATTACCCACTTGGCGCTACGAATGTCCAGTTGCATTTTCTACAGACAGAGTGTTTCAAAACTGCTCAATCAAAAGTATGGTTTAACTCTGTTAGCTGAATGCTCAGATCAGAAAGAAGTTTCACAGAATGCTTCTGTGTAGTTTATATTTGAATATATTCCTTTTTCCACTACTACTCTCTTAGCGCTCCAAATGTCCAGTTGCATTTTCTACAGAAAGAGTGTTCAGATCTGCTCAATCAAAAGTATGGTTTAACTCTGTTAGCTGAATGCACAGATCAGAAAGAAGTTTCACAGAATGATTCTGTGTAGTTTATATTTGGAGACATTACTTTTTCCACTATTACCCTCTTAGCGCACCGAATCTCCACTTGCATTTTCTACAGAAAGAGTGTTTCAGAACGGCTCAATCAAAACTAAGGTTCAACTCTTTTAGTTGAACAAACAGAACAGAAAGAAGTTTCACACAATTCTTCTGTGTAGTTTTTATTTGTAGACATTCTTTTTCCCAATATAGGCCTCTTAGCGCTCAGAATGTCCAATTGCAGTTTCTACAGAAAGAGTGTTTCAGAACGGCTCAATCAAAAGTAAGCTTCAACTCTGTTAGTTGAATGTACACAACAGAAAGAAGTTTCATACAATGCTTCTGTGTAGTTTATATTTGAACATATTCTTTTTTCCTCTATTACCCACTTAGCGCTACGAATGTGCAGTTGCATTTTCTACAGACAGAGTGTTTCAAAACTGCTCAATCTAAAGTATGTTTTAACTCTGTTTGCTGAATGCTCAGATCAGAAAGAAGTTTCACGGAATGCTTCTGTGTAGTTTATATTTGAATATATTCCTTTTTCCACTACTACGCTCTTAGCGCTCCAAATGTCCAGTTGCATTTTCTACAGAAAGAGTGTTCAGATCTCCTCAATCAAAAGTATGGTTTAACTCTGTTAGCTGCATGCACAGATCAGAAAGAAGTTTCACCGAATGATTCTGTGTAGTTTATATTTGAAGACATTCCTTTTTCCACTATTACCCTCTTAGCGCTCCGAATCTCCACTTGCATTTTCTACAAAAAGAGTGTTTCATAACTGCTCAATCAAAAATATGTTTTATCTCTCTTTACTGAATTTACAGATCAGAAATAAGTTTCACAGAATGCATCTGTGTAGTTTTTATTTGAAAATATTCTTTTTCCCAATGTAGGCCTCTTAGCACTTAGCATGTCCAATTGCAGTTTCTACAGAAAGAGTGTTTCAGAACGGCTCAATCAAAAGTAAGGTTCAACTCTGTTATTTGAATGCACAGAACAGAAAGAATTTTCACAGAATGCTACAGTGTAGTTTATATTTGAATATATTCCTTTCTCCACTATTACCCTCTTAGCGCTCCGAATGTCCACTTGCATATTCTACAGAAAGAGTGTTCAGAACTGCGCAATCAAAAGTATGGTTTAACTCTGTTAGCTTAATGAACATATCAGAAATAAGTTTCACACAATGCTTCTGCGTAGTTTTTATTTGAAGATATTATTTTTCCCAATATAGGCCTCTTAGCGCTCAGAATGTCCAATTGCAGTTTCTACAGAAAGAGAGTTTCAGAAAGGCTCAATCAAAAGTAAGGTTCAACACTGTTAGTTGAATGCACAGAACAGAAAGAAATTTCATACAATGCTTCTGTGTAGTTTATATTTGAAGATATTCTTTTTTCCACTATTACTCACTTGGCGCTACGAATGTCCAGTTGCATTTTCTACAGACAGAGTGTTTCAAAACTGCTCAATTAAAAGTATGGTTTAACTCTGTTAGCTGAATGCTCAGATCAGAAAAAAGTTTCACAGAATGCTTCTGTTTAGTTTATATTTGAATATATTCCTTTTTCCACTACTACTCTCTTAGCGCTCCAAATGTCCAGTTGCATTTTCTACAGAAAGAGTGTTCAGATCTGCTCAATCAAAAGTATGTTTTAACTCTGTTAGCTGAATGCACAGATCAGAAAGAAGTTTCACAGAATGATTCTGTGTAGTTTATATTTGGAGTCATTCCTTTTTCCACTATTACCCTCTTAGCGCTCCGAATCTCCACTTGCATTTTCTACAGAAAGAGTGTTTCAGAACGGCTCAATCAAAACTAATGTTCAACTCTTTTAGTTGAACAAACAGAACAGAAAGAAGTTTCACACAATTCTTCTGTGTAGTTTTTATTTGTAGACATTCTTTTTCCCAATATAGGCCTCTTAGCGCTCAGAATGTCCAATTGCAGTTTCTACAGAAAGAATGTTTCAGAACGGCTCAATCAAAAGTAAGGTTCAACTCTGTTAGTTGAATGCACAGAACAGAAAGAAGTTTCATACAATGCTTCTGTGTAGTTTATATTTGAACATATTCTTTTTTCCACTATTACCCACTTAGCGCTACGAATGTCCAGTTGCATTTTCTACAGACAGAGTGTTTCAAAACTGCTCAATCAAAAGTATGGTTTAACTCTGTTAGCTGAATGCTCAGATCAGAAAGAAGTTTCACAGAATGCTTCTGTGTAGTTTTATTTGAATATATTCCTTTTTCCACTATTACGCTCTTAGCGCTCCAAATGTCCAGTTGCATTTTCTACAGAAAGAGTGTTCAGATCTGCTCAATCAAAAGTATGGTTGAACTCTGTTAGCTGAATGCACAGATCAGAAAGAAGTTTCACCGAATGATTCTGTGTAGTTTATAATTGAAGACATTCCTTTTTCCACTATTACCCTCTTGGCGCTCCGAAATTCCACTTGCATTTTCTACAAAAAGAGTGTTTCATAACTGCTCTATCAAAAATATGTTTTATCTCTGTTAACTGAATTTACAGATCAGAAATAAGTTTCAGAGAATGCATCTGTGTAGTTTTTATTTGAAGATATTCTTTTTCCCAATGTAGGCCTCTTAGCGCTTAGCATGTCCAATTGCAGTTTCTACAGAAAGAGTGTTTCAGAACGGCTCAATCAAAAGTAAGGTTCAACTCTGTTAGTTGAATGCACAGAACAGAAAGAATTTTCACAGAATGCTACTGTGTAGTTTATATTTGAATATATTCCTTTCTCCACTATTACCCTCTTAGCGCTCCGAATGTCCACTTGCATTTTCTACAGAAAGAGTGTTCAGAACTGCGCAATCAAAAGTATGGTTTAACTCTGTTAGCTTAATGAACATATCAGAAATAAGTTTCACACAATGCTTCTGTGTAGTTTTTATTTGAAGATATTATTTTTCCCAATAGAGGCCTCTTAGCGCTCAGAATGTCCAATTGCAGTTTCTACAGAAAGAGTGTTTCAGAAAGGCTCAATCAAACGTAAGGTTCAACTCTGTTAGTTGAATGCACAGAACAGAAAGAAGTTTCATACAATGATTCTGTGTAGTTTATATTTGAACATATTCTTTTTTCCACTATTACCCACTTAGCGCTACGAATGTCCAGTTGCATTTTCTACAGACAGAGTGTTTCAAAACTGCTCAATCAAAAGTATGGTTTAACTCTGTTAGCTGAATGCTCAGATCAGAAAGAAGTTTCACAGAATGCTTCTGTGTAGTTTATATTTGAATATATTCCTTTTTCCACTACTACTCTCTTAGCGCTCCAAATGTCCAGTTGCATTTTCTACAGAAAGAGTGTTCAGATCTGCTCAATCAAAAGTATGTTTTAACTCTCTTAGCTGAATGCACAGATCAGAAAGAAGTTTCACAGAATGATTCTGTGTAGTTTATATTTGGAGTCATTCCTTTTTCCACTATTACCCTCTTAGCGCTCCGAATCTCCACTTGCATTTTCTACAGAAAGAGTGTTTCAGAACGGCTCAATCAAAACTAATGTTCAACTCTTTTAGTTGAACAAACAGAACAGAAAGAAGTTTCACACAATTCTTCTGTGTAGTTTTTATTTGTAGACATTCTTTTTCCCAATATAGGCCTCTTAGCGCTCAGAATGTCCAATTGCAGTTTCTACAGAAAGAATGTTTCAGAACGGCTCAATCAAAAGTAAGGTTCAACTCTGTTAGTTGAATGCACAGAACAGAAAGAAGTTTCATACAATGCTTCTGTGTAGTTTATATTTGAACATATTCTTTTTTCCATTATTACCCACTTAGCGCTACGAATGTCCAGTTGCATTTTCTACAGACTGAGTGTTTCAAAACTGCTCAATCAAAAGTATGGTTTAACTCTGTTAGCTGAATGCTCAGATCAGAAAGAAGTTTCACAGAATGCTTCTGTGTAGTTTATATTTGAATATATTCCTTTTTCCACTATTACGCTCTTAGCGCTCCAAATGTCCAGTTGCATTTTCTACAGAAAGAGTGTTCAGATCTGCTCAATCAAAAGTATGGTTTAACTCTGTTAGCTGAATGCACAGATCAGAAAGAAGTTTCACCGAATGATTCTGTGTAGTTTATATTTGAAGACATTCCTTTTTCCACTATTACCCTCTTAGCGCTCCGAAACTCCACTTGCATTTTCTACAAAAAGAGTGTTTCATAACTGCTCAATCAAAAATATGTTTTATCTCTGTTAACTGAATTTACAGATCAGAAAGAAGTTTCAGAGAATGCATCTGTGTAGTTTTTATTTGAAGATATTCTTTTTCCCAATGTAGGCCTCTTAGCGCTTAGCATGTCCAATTGCAGTTTCTACAGAAAGAGTGTTTCAGAACGGCTCAATCAAAAGTAAGGTTCAACTCTGTTAGTTGAATGCACAGAACAGAAAGAATTTTCACAGAATGCTACTGTGTAGTTTATATTTGAATATATTCCTTTTTCCACTATTACCCTCTTAGCGCTCCGAATGTCCACTTGCATTTTCTACAGAAAGAGTGTTCAGAACTGCGCAATCAAAAGTATGGTTTAACTCTGTTAGCTTAATGAACATATCAGAAATAAGTTTCACACAATGCTTCTGTGTAGTTTTTATTTGAAGATATTATTTTTCCCAATAGAGGCATCTTAGCGCTCAGAATGTCCAATTGCAGTTTCTACAGAAAGAGTGTTTCAGAAAGGCTCAATCAAAAGTAAGGTTCAACTCTGTTAGTTGAATGCACAGAACAGAAAGAAGTTTCATACAATGCTTCTGTGTAGTTTATATTTGAACATATTCTTTTTTCCACTATTACCCACTTAGCGCTACGAATGTCCAGTTGCATTTTCTACAGACAGAGTGTTTCAAAACTGCTCAATCAAAAGTATGGTTTACCTCTGTTAGCTGAATGCTCAGATAAGAAAGAAGTTTCACAGAATGCTTCTGTGTAGTTTATATTTGAATATATTCCTTTTTCCAGTACTACTCTCTTAGCGCTCCAAATGTCCAGTTGCATTTTCTACAGAAAGAGTGTTCAGATCTGCTCAATCAAAAGTATGGTTTAACTCTGTTAGCTGAATGCACAGATCAGAAAGAAGTTTCACAGAATGATTCTGTGTAGTTTATATTTGGAGACATTCCTTTTTCCACTATTACCCTCTTAGCGCTCCGAATCTCCACTTGCCTTTTCTACAGAAAGAGTGCTTCAGAACGGCTCAATCAAAACTAAGGTTCAACTCTTTAGTTGAACATACAGAACAGAAAGAAGTTTCACACAATTCTTCTGTGTAGTTTTTATTTGTAGACACTCTTTTTCCCAATATAGGCCTCTTAGCGCTCAGAATGTCCAATTGCAGTTTCTACAGAAAGAATGTTTCAGAACGGCTCAATCAAAAGTAAGGTTCAACTCTGTTAGTTGAATGCACAGAACAGAAAGAAGTTTCATACAATGCTTCTGTGTAGTTTATATTTGAACATATTCTTTTTTCCACTATTACCCACTTAGCGCTACGAATGTCCAGTTGCATTTTCTACAGACAGAGTGTTTCAAAACTGCTCAATCAAAAGTATGGTTTAACTCTGTTAGCTGAATGCTCAGATCAGAAAGAAGTTTCACAGAATGCTTCTGTGTAGTTTTATTTGAATATATTCCTTTTTCCACTATTACGCTCTTAGCGCTCCAAATGTCCAGTTGCATTTTCTACAGAAAGAGTGTTCAGATCTGCTCAATCAAAAGTATGGTTGAACTCTGTTAGCTGAATGCACAGATCAGAAAGAAGTTTCACCGAATGATTCTGTGTAGTTTATATTTGAAGACATTCCTTTTTCCACTATTACCCTCTTAGCGCTCCGAAACTCCACTTGCATTTTCTACAAAAGGAGTGTTTCATAACTGCTCAATCAAAAATATGTTTTATCTCTGTTAACTGAATTTACAGATCAGAAATAAGTTTCAGAGAATGCATCTGTGTAGTTTTTATTTGAAGATATTCTTTTTCCCAATGTAGGCCTCTTAGCGCTTAGCATGTCCAATTGCAGTTTCTACAGAAAGAGTGTTTCAGAACGGCTCAATCAAAAGTAAGGTTCAACTCTGTTAGTTGAATGCACAGAACAGAAAGAATTTTCACAGAATGCTACTGTGTAGTTTATATTTGAATATATTCCTTTTTCCACTATTACCCTCTTAGCGCTCCGAATGTCCACTTGCATTTTCTACAGAAAGAGTGTTCAGAACTGCGCAATCAAAAGTATGGTTTAACTCTGTTAGCTTAATGAACATATCAGAAATAAGCTTCACACAATGCTTCTGTGTAGTTTTTATTTGAAGATATTATTTTTCCCAATAGAGGCATCTTAGCGCTCAGAATGTCCAATTGCAGTTTCTACAGAAAGAGTGTTTCAGAAAGGCTCAATCAAAAGTAAGGTTCAACTCTGTTAGTTGAATGCACAGAACAGAAAGAAGTTTCATACAATGCTTCTGTGTAGTTTATATTTGAACATATTCTTTTTTCCACTATTACCCACTTAGCGCTACGAATGTCCAGTTGCATTTTCTACAGACAGAGTGTTTCAAAACTGCTCAATCAAAAGTATGGTTTACCTCTGTTAGCTGAATGCTCAGATAAGAAAGAAGTTTCACAGAATGCTTCTGTGTAGTTTATATTTGAATATATTCCTTTTTCCACTACTACTCTCTTAGCGCTCCAAATGTCCAGTTGCATTTTCTACAGAAAGAGTGTTCAGATCTGCTCAATCAAAAGTATGGTTTAACTCTGTTAGCTGAATGCACAGATCAGAAAGAAGTTTCACCGAATGATTCTGTGTAGTTTATATTTGGAGTCATTCCTTTTTCCACTATTACCCTCTTAGCGCTCCGAATCTCCACTTGCATTTTCTACAGAAAGAGTGTTTCAGAACGGCTCAATCAAAACTAATGTTCAACTCTTTTAGTTGAACAAACAGAACAGAAAGAAGTTTCACACAATTCTTCTGTGTAGTTTTTATTTGTAGACATTCTTTTTCCCAATATAGGCCTCTTAGCGCTCAGAATGTCCAATTGCAGTTTCTACAGAAAGAATGTTTCAGAACGGCTCAATCAAAAGTAAGGTTCAACTCTGTTAGTTGAATGCACAGAACAGAAAGAAGTTTCATACAATGCTTCTGTGTAGTTTATATTTGAACATATTCTTTTTCCATTATTACCCACTTAGCGCTACGAATGTCCAGTTGCATTTTCTACAGACAGAGTGTTTCAAAACTGCTCAATCAAAAGTATGGTTTAACTCTGTTAGCTGAATGCTCAGATCAGAAAGAAGTTTCACAGAATGCTTCTGTGTAGTTTATATTTGAATATATTCCTTTTTCCACTATTACGCTCTTAGCGCTCCAATTGTCCAGTTGCATTTTCTACAGAAAGAGTGTTCAGATCTGCTCAATCAAAAGTATGGTTTAACTCTGTTAGCTGAATGCACAGATCAGAAAGAAGTTTCACCGAATGATTCTGTGTAGTTTATATTTGAAGACATTCCTTTTTCCACTATTACCCTCTTAGCGCTCCGAAACTCCACTTGCATTTTCTACAAAAAGAGTGTTTCATAACTGCTCAATCAAAAATATGTTTTATCTCTGTTAACTGAATTTACAGATCAGAAAGAAGTTTCAGAGAATGCATCTGTGTAGTTTTTATTTGAAGATATTCTTTTTCCCAATGTAGGCCTCTTAGCGCTTAGCATGTCCAATTGCAGTTTCTACAGAAAGAGTGTTTCAGAACGGCTCAATCAAAAGTAAGGTTCAACTCTGTTAGTTGAATGCACAGAACAGAAAGAATTTTCACAGAATGCTACTGTGTAGTTTATATTTGAATATATTCCTTTTTCCACTATTACCCTCTTAGCGCTCCGAATGTCCACTTGCATTTTCTACAGAAAGAGTGTTCAGAACTGCGCAATCAAAAGTATGGTTTAACTCTGTTAGCTTAATGAACATATCAGAAATAAGCTTCACACAATGCTTCTGTGTAGTTTTTATTTGAAGATATTATTTTTCCCAATAGAGGCATCTTAGCGCTCAGAATGTCCAATTGCAGTTTCTACAGAAAGAGTGTTTCAGAAAGGCTCAATCAAAAGTAAGGTTCAACTCTGTTAGTTGAATGCACAGAACAGAAAGAAGTTTCATACAATGCTTCTGTGTAGTTTATATTTGAATATATTCTTTTTTCCACTATTACCCACTTAGCGCTACGAATGTCCAGTTGCATTTTCTACAGACAGAGTGTTTCAAAACTGCTCAATCAAAAGTATGGTTTACCTCTGTTAGCTGAATGCTCAGATAAGAAAGAAGTTTCACAGAATGCTTCTGTGTAGTTTATATTTGAATATATTCCTTTTTCCACTACTACTCTCTTAGCGCTCCAAATGTCCAGTTGCATTTTCTACAGAAAGAGTGTTCAGATCTGCTCAATCAAAAGTATGGTTTAACTCTGTTAGCTGAATGCACAGATCAGAAAGAAGTTTCACAGAATGATTCTGTGTAGTTTATATTTGGAGACATTCCTTTTTCCACTATTACCTTCTTAGCGCTCCGAATCTCCACTTGCCTTTTCTACAGAAAGAGTGTTTCAGAACGGTTCAATCAAAACTAAGGTTCAACTCTTTTAGTTGAACAACCAGAACAGAAAGAAGTTTCACACAATTCTTCTGTGTAGTTTTATTTGTAGACATTCTTTTTCCCAATATAGGCCTCTTAGCGCTCAGAATGTCCAATTGCAGTTTCTACAGAAAGAATGTTTCAGAACGGCTCAATCAAAAGTAAGGTTCAACTCTGTTAGTTGAATGCACAGAACAGAAAGAATTTTCATACAATGCTTCTGTGTAGTTCATATTTGAACATATTCTTTTTTCCACTATTACCCACTTAGCGCTACGAATGTCCAGTTGCATTTTCTACAGACAGAGTGTTTCAAAACTGTTCAATCAAAAGTATGGTTTAACTCTGTTAGCTGAATGCTCAGATCAGAAAGAAGTTTCACAGAATGCTTCTGTGAAGTTTATATTTGAATATATTCCTTTTTCCACTACTACGCTCTTAGCGCTCCAAATGTCCAGTTGCATTTTTAACAGAAAGAGTGTTCAGATCTGCTCAATCAAAAGTATGGTTTAACTCTGTTAGCTGAATGCACAGATCAGAAAGAAGTTTCACCGAATGATTCTGTGTAGTTTATATTTGAAGACATTCGTTTTTCCACTATTACCCACTTAGCGCTCCGAATCTCCACTTGCATTTTCTACAAAAAGAGTGTTTCATAACTGCTCAATCAAAAATATGTTTTATCTCTGTTAACTGAATTTACAGATGAGAAATAAGTTTCACAGAATTCATCTGTGTAGTTTTTATTTGAAGATATTCTTTTTCCCAATGTAGGCCTCTTAGCGCTTAGCATGTCCAATTGCAGTTTCTACAGAAAGAGTGTTTCAGAACGGCTCAATCAAAAGTAAGGTTCAACTCTGTTAGTTGAATGCACAGAACAGAAAGAATTTTCACAGAATGCTACTGTGTAGTTTATATTTGAATACATTCCTTTCTCCACTATTACCCTCTTAGCGCTCCGAATGTCCACTTGCATTTTCTACAGAAAGAGTGTTCAGAACTGCGCAATCAAAAGTATGGTTTAACTCTGTTAGCTTAATGAACATATCAGAAATAAGTTTCACACAATGCTTCTGTGTAGTTTTTATTTGAAGATATTATTTTTCCCAATAGAGGCCTCTTAGCGCTCAGAATGTCCAATTGCAGTTTCTACAGAAAGAGTGTTTCAGAAAGGCTCAATCAAACGTAAGGTTCAACTCTGTTAGTTGAATGCACAGTACAGAAAGAAGTTTCATACAATGATTCTGTGTAGTTTATATTTGAACATTTTCTTTTTTCCACTATTACCCACTTAGCGCTACGAATGTCCAGTTGCATTTTCTACAGACAGAGTGTTTCAAAACTGCTCAATCAAAAGTATGGTTTAACTCTGTTAGCTGAATGCTCAGATCAGAAACAAGTTTCACAGAATGCTTCTGTTTAGTTTATATTTGAATATATTCCTTTTTCCACTACTACTCTCTTAGCGCTCCAAATGTCCAGTTGCATTTTCTACAGAAAGAGTGTTCAGATCTGCTCAATCAAAAGTATGTTTTAACTCTGTTAGCTGAATGCACAGATCAGAAAGAAGTTTCACAGAATGATTCTGTGTAGTTTATATTTGGAGTCATTCCTTTTTCCACTATTACCCTCTTAGCGCTCCGAATCTCCACTTGCATTTTCTACAGAAAGAGTGTTTCAGAACGGCTCAATCAAAACTAATGTTCAACTCTTTTAGTTGAACAAACAGAACAGAAAGAAGTTTCACACAATTCTTCTGTGTAGTTTTTATTTGTAGACACTCTTTTTCCCAATATAGGCCTCTTAGCGCTCAGAATGTCCAATTGCAGTTTCTACAGAAAGAATGTTTCAGAACGGCTCAATCAAAAGTAAGGTTCAACTCTGTTAGTTGAATGCACAGAACAGAAAGAAGTTTCATACAATGCTTCTGTGTAGTTTATATTTGAACATATTCTTTTTTCCACTATTACCCACTTAGCGCTACGAATGTCCAGTTGCATTTTCTACAGACAGAGTGTTTCAAAACTGCTCAATCAAAAGTATGGTTTAACTCTGTTAGCTGAATGCTCAGATCAGAAAGAAGTTTCACAGAATGCTTCTGTGTAGTTTTATTTGAATATATTCCTTTTTCCACTATTACGCTCTTAGCGCTCCAAATGTCCAGTTGCATTTTCTACAGAAAGAGTGTTCAGATCTGCTCAATCAAAAGTATGGTTGAACTCTGTTAGCTGAATGCACAGATCAGAAAGAAGTTTCACCGAATGATTCTGTGTAGTTTATATTTGAAGACATTCCTTTTTCCACTATTACCCTCTTAGCGCTCCGAAACTCCACTTGCATTTTCTACAAAAAGAGTGTTTCATAACTGCTCAATCAAAAATATGTTTTATCTCTGTTAACTGAATTTACAGATCAGAAATAAGTTTCAGAGAATGCATCTGTGTAGTTTTTATTTGAAGATATTCTTTTTCCCAATGTAGGCCTCTTAGCGCTTAGCATGTCCAATTGCAGTTTCTACAGAAAGAGTGTTTCAGAACGGCTCAATCAAAAGTAAGGTTCAACTCTGTTAGTTGAATGCACAGAACAGAAAGAATTTTCACAGAATGCTACTGTGTAGTTTATATTTGAATATATTCCTTTCTCCACTATTACCCTCTTAGCGCTCCGAATGTCCACTTGCATTTTCTACAGAAAGAGTGTTCAGAACTGCGCAATCAAAAGTATGGTTTAACTCTGTTAGCTTAATGAACATATCAGAAATAAGTTTCACACAATGCTTCTGTGTAGTTTTTATTTGAAGATATTATTTTTCCCAATAGAGGCCTCTTAGCGCTCAGAATGTCCAATTGCAGTTTCTACAGAAAGAGTGTTTCAGAAAGGCTCAATCAAACGTAAGGTTCAACTCTGTTAGTTGAATGCACAGAACAGAAAGAAGTTTCATACAATGATTCTGTGTAGTTTATATTTGAACATATTCTTTTTTCCACTATTACCCACTTAGCGCTACGAATGTCCAGTTGCATTTTCTACAGACAGAGTGTTTCAAAACTGCTCAATCAAAAGTATGGTTTAACTCTGTTAGCTGAATGCTCAGATCAGAAAGAAGTTTCACAGAATGCTTCTGTGTAGTTTATATTTGAATATATTCCTTTTTCCACTACTACTCTCTTAGCGCTCCAAATGTCCAGTTGCATTTTCTACAGAAAGAGTGTTCAGATCTGCTCAATCAAAAGTATGTTTTAACTCTGTTAGCTGAATGCACAGATCAGAAAGAAGTTTCACAGAATGATTCTGTGTAGTTTACATTTGAATATATTCCTTTTTCCACTACTACTCTCTTAGCGCTCCAAATGTCCAGTTGCATTTTCTACAGAAAGAGTGTTCAGATCTGCTCAATCAAAAGTATGGTTTAACTCTGTTAGCTGAATGCACAGATCAGAAAGAAGTTTCACAGAATGATTCTGTGTAGTTTATATTTGGAGACATTCCTTTTTCCACTATTACCTTCTTAGCGCTCCGAATCTCCACTTGCCTTTTCTACAGAAAGAGTGTTTCAGAACGGTTCAATCAAAACTAAGGTTCAACTCTTTTAGTTGAACAACCAGAACAGAAAGAAGTTTCACACAATTCTTCTGTGTAGTTTTTATTTGCAGACATTCTTTTTCCCAATATAGGCCTCTTAGCGCTCAGAATGTCCAATTGCAGTTTCTACAGAAAGAATGTTTCAGAACGGCTCAATCAAAAGTAAGGTTCAACTCTGTTAGTTGAATGCACAGAACAGAAAGAAGTTTCATACAATGCTTCTGTGTAGTTCATATTTGAACATATTCTTTTTTCCACTATTACCCACTTAGCGCTACGAATGTCCAGTTGCATTTTCTACAGACAGAGTGTTTCAAAACTGCTCAATCAAAAGTATGGTTTAACTCTGTTAGCTGAATGCTCAGATCAGAAAGAAGTTTCACAGAATGCTTCTGTGAAGTTTATATTTGAATATATTCCTTTTTCCACTACTACGCTCTTAGCACTCCAAATGTCCAGTTGCATTTTCTACAGAAAGAGTGTTCAGATCTGCTCAATCAAAAGTATGGTTGAACTCTGTTAGCTGAATGCACAGATCAGAAAGAAGTTTCACCGAATGATTCTGTGTAGTTTATATTTGAAGACATTCCTTTTTCCACAATGACCCTCTTAGCGCTCCGAAACTCCACTTGCATTTTCTACAAAAAGAGTGTTTCATAACTGCTCAATCAAAAATATGTTTTATCTCTGTTAACTGAATTTACAGATCAGAAATAAGTTTCAGAGAATGCATCTGTGTAGTTTTTATTTGAAGATATTCTTTTTCCCAATGTAGGCCTCTTAGCGCTTAGCATGTCCAATTGCAGTTTCTACAGAAAGAGTGTTTCAGAACGGCTCAATCAAAAGTAAGGTTCAACTCTGTTAGTTGAATGCACAGAACAGAAAGAATTTTCACAGAATGCTACTGTGTAGTTTATATTTGAATATATTCCTTTCTCCACTATTACCCTCTTAGCGCTCCGAATGTCCACTTGCATTTTCTACAGAAAGAGTGTTCAGAACTGCGCAATCAAAAGTATGGTTTAACTCTGTTAGCTTAATGAACATATCAGAAATAAGTTTCACACAATGCTTCTGTGTAGTTTTTATTTGAAGATATTATTTTTCCCAATAGAGGCCTCTTAGCGCTCAGAATGTCCAATTGCAGTTTCTACAGAAAGAGTGTTTCAGAAAGGCTCAATCAAACGTAAGGTTCAACTCTGTTAGTTGAATGCACAGAACAGAAAGAAGTTTCATACAATGATTCTGTGTAGTTTATATTTGAACATATTCTTTTTTCCACTATTACCCACTTAGCGCTACGAATGTCCAGTTGCATTTTCTACAGACAGAGTGTTTCAAAACTGCTCAATCAAAAGTATGGTTTAACTCTGTTAGCTGAATGCTCAGATCAGAAAGAAGTTTCACAGAATGCTTCTGTGTAGTTTATATTTGAATATATTCCTTTTTCCACTACTACTCTCTTAGCGCTCCAAATGTCCAGTTGCATTTTCTACAGAAAGAGTGTTCAGATCTGCTCAATCAAAAGTATGATTTAACTCTGTTAGCTGAATGCACAGATCAGAAAGAAGTTTCACAGAATGATTCTGTGTAGTTTATATTTGGAGTCATTCCTTTTTCCACTATTACCCTCTTAGCGCTCCGAATCTCCACTTGCATTTTCTACAGAAAGAGTGTTTCAGAACGGCTCAATCAAAACTAATGTTCAACTCTTTTAGTTGAACAAACAGAACAGAAAGAAGTTTCACACAATTCTTCTGTGTAGTTTTTATTTGTAGACATTCTTTTTCCCAATATAGGCCTCTTAGCGCTCAGAATGTCCAATTGCAGTTTCTACAGAAAGAATGTTTCAGAACGGCTCAATCAAAAGTAAGGTTCAACTCTGTTAGTTGAATGCACAGAACAGAAAGAAGTTTCATACAATGCTTCTGTGTAGTTTATATTTGAACATATTCTTTTTTCCATTATTACCCACTTAGCGCTACGAATGTCCAGTTGCATTTTCTACAGACAGAGTGTTTCAAAACTGCTCAATCAAAAGTATGGTTTAACTCTGTTAGCTGAATGCTCAGATCAGAAAGAAGTTTCACAGAATGCTTCTGTGTAGTTTATATTTGAATATATTCCTTTTTCCACTATTACGCTCTTAGCGCTCCAAATGTCCAGTTGCATTTTCTACAGAAAGAGTGTTCAGATCTGCTCAATCAAAAGTATGGTTTAACTCTGTTAGCTGAATGCACAGATCAGAAAGAAGTTTCACCGAATGATTCTGTGTAGTTTATATTTGAAGACATTCCTTTTTCCACTATTACCCTCTTAGCGCTCCGAAACTCCACTTGCATTTTCTACAAAAAGAGTGTTTCATAACTGCTCAATCAAAAATATGTTTTATCTCTGTTAACTGAATTTACAGATCAGAAAGAAGTTTCAGAGAATGCATCTGTGTAGTTTTTATTTGAAGATATTCTTTTTCCCAATGTAGGCCTCTTAGCGCTTAGCATGTCCAATTGCAGTTTCTACAGAAAGAGTGTTTCAGAACGGCTCAATCAAAAGTAAGGTTCAACTCTGTTAGTTGAATGCACAGAACAGAAAGAATTTTCACAGAATGCTACTGTGTAGTTTATATTTGAATATATTCCTTTTTCCACTATTACCCTCTTAGCGCTCCGAATGTCCACTTGCATTTTCTACAGAAAGAGTGTTCAGAACTGCGCAATCAAAAGTATGGTTTAACTCTGTTAGCTTAATGAACATATCAGAAATAAGTTTCACACAATGCTTCTGTGTAGTTTTTATTTGAAGATATTATTTTTCCCAATAGAGGCATCTTAGCGCTCAGAATGTCCAATTGCAGTTTCTACAGAAAGAGTGTTTCAGAAAGGCTCAATCAAAAGTAAGGTTCAACTCTGTTAGTTGAATGCACAGAACAGAAAGAAGTTTCATACAATGCTTCTGTGTAGTTTATATTTGAACATATTCTTTTTTCCACTATTACCCACTTAGCGCTACGAATGTCCAGTTGCATTTTCTACAGACAGAGTGTTTCAAAACTGCTCAATCAAAAGTATGGTTTAACTCTGTTAGCTGAATGCTCAGATCAGAAAGAAGTTTCACAGAATGCTTCTGTGTAGTTTATATTTGAATATATTCCTTTTTCCACTACTACTCTCTTAGCGCTCCAAATGTCCAGTTGCATTTTCTACAGAAAGAGTGTTCAGATCTGCTCAATCAAAAGTATGGTTTAACTCTGTTAGCTGAATGCACAGATCAGAAAGAAGTTTCACAGAATGATTCTGTGTAGTTTATATTTGGAGACATTCTTTTTTCCACTATTACCCACTTAACGCTCCGAATCTCCACTTGCATTATCTACAGAAAGAGTGTTTCAGAACGGCTCAATCAAAACTAAGGTTCAACTCTTTTAGTTGAACAAACAGAACAGAAAGAAGTTTCACACAATTCTTCTGTGTAGTTTTTATTTGTAGACATTCTTTTTCCCAATATAGGCCTCTTAGCGCTAAGAATGTCCAATTGCAGTTTCTACAGAAAGAGTGTTTCAGAACGGCTCAATCAAAAGTATGGTTCAACTCTGTTAGTTGAATGCACAGAACAGAAAGAAGTTTCATACAATGCTTCTGTGTAGTTTATATTTGAACATATTCTTTTTTCCACTATTACCCCCTTAGCGCTACGAATGTCCAGTTGCATTTTCTACAGACAGAGTGTTTCAAAACTGCTCAATCAAAAGTATGGTTTAACTCTGTTAGCTGAAAGCTCAGATCAGAAAGAAGTTTCACAGAATGCTTCTGTGTAGTTTATATTTGAATATATTCCTTTTTCCACTACTACGCTCTTAGCGCTCCAAATGTCCAGTTGCATTTTCTACAGAAAGAGTGTTCAGATCTGCTCAATCAAAAGTATGGTTTAACTCTGTTAGCTGAATGCACAGATCAGAAAGAACTTTCACCGAATGATTCTGTGTAGTTTATATTTGAAGACATTCCTTTTTCCACTATTACCCTCTTAGCGCTCCGAATCTCCACTTGCATTTTCTACAAAAACAGTGTTTCATAACTGCTCAATCAAAAATATGTTTTATCTCTGTTAACTGAATTTACAGATCAGAAATTAGTTTCACAGAATGCATCTGTGTAGTTTTTATTTGAAGATATTCTTTTTCCCAATGTAGGCCTCTTAGCGCTTAGCATGTCCAATTGCAGTTTCTACAGAAAGAGTGTTTCAGAACGGCTCAATCAAAAGTAAGGTTCAACTCTGTTAGTTGAATGCACAGAACAGAAAGTATTTTCACAGAATGCTACTGTGTAGTTTATATTTGAATATATTCCTTTTTCCACTATTACCCTCTTAGCGCTCCGAATGTCCACTTCAATTTTCTACAGAAAGAGTGTTCAGAACTGCGCAATCAAAAGTATGGTTTAACTCTGTTAGCTAAATGAACATATCAGAAATAAGTTTCACACAATGCTTCTGTGTAGTTTTTATTTGAAGATATTATTTTTCCCAATATAGCTCTCTTCGCGCTCAGAATGTCCAATAGCAGTTTCTACAGAAAGAGTGTTTCAGAAAGGCTCAATCAAAAGTAAGATTGAACTCTGTTAGTTGAATGCACAGAACAGAAAGAAGTTTCATACAATGCTTCTGTGTAGTTTATATTTGAACATATTCTTTTTTCCACTATTACCCACTTAGCGCTACGAATGTCCAGTTGCATTTCCTACAGACAGAGTGTTTCAAAACTGCTCAATCAAAAGTATGGTTTAACTCTGTTAGCTGAATGCTCAGATCAGGAAGAAGTTTCACAGAATGCTTCTGTGTAGTTTATATTTGAATATATTCCTTTTTCCACTACTACTCTCTTAGCGCTCCAAATGTCCAGTTGCATTTTCTACAGAAAGAGTGTTCAGATCTGCTCAATCAAAAGTATGGTTTAACTCTGTTAGCTGAATGCACAGATCAGAAAGAAGTTTCACAGAATGATTCTGTGTAATTTATATTTGGAGACATTCCTTTTTCCACTATTACCCTCTTAGCGCTCCGAATCTCCACTTGCATTTTCTACAGAAAGAGTGTTTCAGAACGGCTCAATCAAAACTAAGGTTCAACTCTTTTAGTTGAACAAACAGAACAGAAAGAAGTTTCACACAATTCTTCTGTGTAGTATTTATTTGTAGACATTCTTTTTCCCAATATAGGCCTCTTAGCGCTCAGAATGTCCAATTGCAGTTTCTACAGAAAGAGTGTTTCAGAACGGCTCAATCAAAAGTAAGGTTCAACTCTGTTAGTTGAATGCACAGAACAGAAAGAAGTTTCATACAATGCTTCTGTGTAGTTCATATTTGAACATATTCTTTTTTCCACTATAACCCACTTAGCGCTACGAATGTCCAGTTGCATTTTCTACAGACAGAGTGTTTCAAAACTGCTCAATCAAAAGTATGGTTTAACTCTGTTAGCTGAATGCTCAGATCAGAAAGAAGTTTCACAGAATGCTTCTGTGTAGTTTATATTTGAATATATTCCTTTTTCCACTACTTCGCTCTTAGCGCTCCAAATGTCCAGTTGCATTTTCTACAGAAAGAGTGTTCAGATCTGCTCAATCAAAAGTATGGTTTAACTCTGTTAGCTGAATGCACAGATCAGAAAGAAGTTTCACCGAATGATTCTGTGTAGTTTATATTTGAAGACATTCGTTTTTCCACTATTACCCTCTTAGCGCTCCGAATCTCCACTTGCATTTTCTACAAAAAGAGTGTTTCATAACTGCTCAATCAAAAATATGTTTTATCTCTGTTAACTGAATTTACAGATCAGAAATAAGTTTCACAGAATGCATCTGTGTAGTTTTTATTTGAAGATATTCTTTTTCCCAATGTAGGCCTCTTAGCGATTAGCATGTCCAATTGCAGTTTCTACAGAAAGAGTGTTTCAGAACGGCTCAATCAAAAGTAAGGTTCAACTCTGTTAGTTGAATGCACAGAACAGAAAGAATTTTCACAGAATGCTACTGTGTAGTTTATATTTTAATATATTCCTTTTTCCACTATTACCCTCTTAGCGCTCCGAATGTCCACTTGCATTTTCTACAGAAAGAGTGTTCAGAACTGCACAATCAAAAGAATGTTTTAACTCTGTTAGCTGAATGCACAGATCAGAAAGAAGTTTCAAAGAATGATTCTGTGTAGTTTATATTTGGAGTCATTCCTTTTTCCACTATTACCCTCTTAGCGCTCCGAATCTCCACTTGCATTTTCTACAGAAAGAGTGTTTCAGAACGGCTCAATCAAAACTAATGTTCAACTCTTTTAGTTGAACAAACAGAACAGAAAGAAGTTTCACACAATTCTTCTGTGTAGTTTTTATTTGTAGACATTCTTTTTCCCAATATAGGCCTCTTAGAGCTCAGAATGTCCAATTGCAGTTTCTACAGAAAGAGTGTTTCAGAACGGCTCAATCAAAAGTAAGGTTCAACACTGTTAGTTGAATGCACAGAACAGAAAGAAGTTTCATACAATGCTTCTGTGTAGTTTATATTTGAACATATTCTTTTTTCCACTATTACCCACTTAGCGCTACGAATGTCCAGTTGCATTTTCTACAGACAGAGTGTTTCAAAACTGCTCAATCAAAAGTATGGTTTAACTCTGTCAGCTGAATGCTCAGATCAGAAAGAAGTTTCACAGAATGCTTCTGTGTAGTTTATATTTGAATATATTCCTTTTTCCACTATTACGCTCTTAGCGCTCCAAATGTCCAGTTGCATTTTCTACAGAAAGAGTGTTCAGATCTGCTCAATCAAAAGTATGGTTTAACTCTGTTAGCTGAATGCACAGATCAGAAAGAAGTTTCACCGAATGATTCTGTGTAGTTTATATTTGAAGACATTCTTTTTTCCACTATTACCCTCTTAGCGCTCCGAAACTCCACTTGCATTTTCTACAAAAAGAGTGTTTCATAACTGCTCAATCAAAAATATGTTTTATCTCTGTTAACTGAATTTACAGATCAGAAATAAGTTTCAGAGAATGCATCTGTGTAGTTTTTATTTGAAGATATTCTTTTTCCCAATATAGGCCTCTTAGCGCTTAGCATGTCCTATTGCAGTTTCTACAGAAAGAGTGTTTCAGAACGGCTCAATCAAAAGTAAGGTTCAACTCTGTTAGTTGAATGCACAGAACAGATAGAATTTTCACAGAATGCTACTGTGTAGTTTATATTTGAATATATTCCTTTCTCCACTATTACCCTCTTAGCGCTCCGAATGTCCACTTGCATTTTCTACAGAAAGAGTGTTCAGAACTGCGCAATCAAAAGTATGGTTTAACTCTGTTAGCTTAATGAACATATCAGAAATAAGTTTCACACAATGCTTCTGTGTAGTTTTTATTTGAAGATATTATTTTTCCCAATAGAGGCCTCTTAGCGCTCAGAATGTGCAATTGCAGTTTCTACAGAAAGAGTGTTTCAGAAAGGCTCAATCAAACGTAAGGTTCAAATCTGTTAGTTGAATGCACAGAACAGAAAGAAGTTTCATACAATGATTCTGTGTAGTTTATATTTGAACATATTCTTTTTTCCGCTATTACCCACTTAGCGCTACGAATGTCCAGTTGCATTTTCTACAGACAGAGTGTTTCAAAACTGCTCAATCAAAAGTATGGTTTAACTCTGTTAGCTGAATGCTCAGATCAGAAAGAAGTTTCACAGAATGCTTCTGTGTAGTTTATATTTGAATATATTCCTTTTTCCACTACTACTCTCTTAGCGCTCCAAATGTCCAGTTGCATTTTCTACAGAAAGAGTGTTCAGATCTGCTCAATCAAAAGTATGGTTTAACTCTGTTAGCTGAATGCACAGATCAGAAAGAAGTTTCACAGAATGATTCTGTGTAATTTATATTTGGAGACATTCCTTTTTCCACTATTACCCTCTTAGCGCTCTGAATCTCCACTTGCATTTTCTACAGAAAGAGTGTTTCAGAACGGCTCAATCAAAACTAAGGTTCAACTCTTTTAGTTGAACAAACAGAACAGAAAGAAGTTTCACACAATTCTTCTGTGTAGTTTTTATTTGTAGACATTCTTTTTCCCAATATAGGCCTCTTAGCGCTCAGAATGTCCAATTGCAGTTTCTACAGAAAGAGTGTTTCAGAACGGCTCAATCAAAAGTAAGGTTCAACTCTGTTAGTTGAATGCACAGAACAGAAAGAAGTTTCATACAATGCTTCTGTGTAGTTCATATTTGAACATATTCTTTTTTCCACTATTACCCACTTAGCGCTACGAATGTCCAGTTGCATTTTCTACAGACAGAGTGTTTCAAAACTGCTCAATCAAAAGTATGGTTTAACTCTGTTAGCTGAATGCTCAGATCAGAAAGAAGTTTCACAGAATGCTTCTGTGTAGTTTATATTTGAATATATTCCTTTTTCCACTACTACGCTCTTAGCGCTCCAAATGTCCAGTTGCATTTTCTACAGAAAGAGTGTTCAGATCTGCTCAATCAAAAGTATGGTTTAACTCTGTTAGCTGAATGCACAGATCAGAAAGAAGTTTCACCGAATGATTCTGTGTAGTTTATATTTGAAGACATTCCTTTTTCCACTATTACCATCTTAGCGCTCCGAATCTCCACTTGCATTTTCTACAAAAAGAGTGTTTCATAACTGCTCAATCAAAAATATGTTTTATCTCTGTTAACTGAATTTACAGATCAGAAATAAGTTTCACAGAATGCATCTGTGTAGTTTTTATTTGAAGATATTCTTTTTCCCAATGTAGGCCTCTTAGCGATTAGCATGTCCAATTGCAGTTTCTACAGAAAGAGTGTTTCAGAACGGCTCAATCAAAAGTAAGGTTCAACTCTGTTAGTTGAATGCACAGAACAGAAAGAATTTTCACAGAATGCTACTGTGTAGTTTATATTTGAATATATTCCTTTTTCCACTATTACCCTCTTAGCGCTCCGAATGTCCACTTGCATTTTCTACAGAAAGAGTGTTCAGAACTGCACAATCAAAAGTATGGTTTAACTCTATTAGCTTAATGAACATATCAGAAATAAGTTTCACACAATGCTTCTGTGTAGTTTTTATTTGAAGATATTATTTTTCCCAATAGAGGCCTCTTAGCGCTCAGAATGTCCAATTGCAGTTTCTACAGAAAGAGTGTTTCAGAAAGGCTCAATCAAAAGTAAGGTTCAACTCTGTTAGTTGAATGCACAGAACAGAAAGAAGTTTCATACAATGCTTCTGTGTAGTTTATATTTGAACATATTCTTTTTTCCACTATTACCCACTTGGCGCTACGAATGTCCAGTTGCATTTTCTACAGACAGAGTGTTTCAAAACTGCTCAATCAAAAGTATGTTTTAACTCTGTTAGCTGAATGCTCAGATCAGAAAGAAGTTTCACAGAATGCTTCTGTGTAGTTTATATTTGAATATATTCCTTTTTCCACTACTACGCTCTTAGCGCTCCAAATGTCCAGTGGCATTTTCTACAGAAAGAGTGTTCAGATCTGCTCAATAAAAAGTATGGTTTAACTGTGTTAGCTGAATGCACAGATCAGAAAGAAGTTTCACCGAATGATTCTGTGTAGTTTATATTTGAAGACATTCCTTTTTCCACTATTACCCTCTTAGCGCTCCGAATCTCCACTTGCATTTTCTACAAAAAGAGTGTTTCATAACTGCTCAATCAAAAATATGTTTTATCTCTGTTAACTGAATTTACAGATCAGAAATAAGTTTCACAGAATGCATCTGTGTAGTTTTTATTTGAAGATATTCTTTTTCCCAATGTAGGCCTCTTAGCGCTTAGCATGTCCAATTGCAGTTTCTACAGAAAGAGTGTTTCAGAAGGGCTCAATCAAAAGTAAGGTTCAACTCTGTTAGTTGAATGCACAGAACAGAAAGAATTTTCACAGAATGCTACTGTGTAGTTTATATTTGAATATATTCCTTTCTCCACTATTACCCTCTTAGCACTACGAATGTCCACTTGCATTTTCTACAGAAAGAGTGTTCAGAACTGCACAATCAAAAGTATGGTTTAACTCTGTTAGCTTAATGAACATATCAGAAATAAGTTTCACACAATGCTTCTGTGTAGTTTTTATTTGAAGATATTATTTTTCCCAATAGAGGCCTCTTAGCGCTCAGAATGTCCAATTGCAGTTTCTACAGAAAGAGTGTTTCAGAAAGGCTCAATCAAAACTAAGGTTCAACTCTGTTAGTTGAATGCACAGAACAGAAAGAAATTTCAAACAATGCTTCTGTGTAGTTTATATTTGAACATATTCTTTTTTCCACTATTACCCACTTGGCGCTACGAATGCCCAGTTGCATTTTCTACAGACAGAGTGTTTCAAAACTGCTCAATCAAAAGTATGGTTTAACTCTGTTAGCTGAATGCTCAGATCAGAAAGAAGTTTCACAGAATGCTTCTGTGTAGTTTATATTTGAATATATTCCTTTTTCCACTACTACTCTCTTAGCGCTCCAAATGTCCAGTTGCATTATCTACAGAAAGAGTGTTCAGATCTGCTCAATCAAAAGTATGGTTTAACTCTGTTAGCTGAATGCACAGATCAGAAAGAAGTTTCACAGAATGATTCTGTGTAGTTTATATTTGGAGACATTCCTTTTTGCACTATTACCCTCTTAGCGCTCTGAATCTCCACTTGCATTTTCTACACAAAGAGTGTTTCAGAACGGCTCAATCAAAACTAAAGTTCAACTCTTTCAGTTGAACAAACAGAACAGAAAGAAGTTTCACACAATTCTTCTGTGTAGTTTTTATTTGTAGACATTCTTTTTCCCAATATAGGCCTCTTAGCGCTCAGAATGTCCAATTGCAGTTTCTACAGAAAGAGTGTTTCAGAACGGCTCAATCAAAAGTAAGGTTCAGCTCTGTTAGTTGAATGCACAGAACAGAAAGAAGTTTCATACAATGCTTCTGTGTAGTTTATATTTGAACATATTCTTTTTTCCACTATTACCCACTTAGCGCTACGAATGTCCAGTTGCATTTTCTACAGACAGAGTGTTTCAAAACTGCTCAATCAAAAGTATGGTTTAACTCTGTTAGCTGAATGCTCAGATCAGAAAGAAGTTTCACAGAATGCTTCTGTGTAGTTTATATTTGATATATTCCTTTTTCCACTACTACGCTCTTAGCGCTCCAAATGTCCAGTTGCATTTTCTACAGAAAGAGTGTTCAGATCTGCTCAATCAAAAGTATGGTTTAAATCTGTTGGCTGAATGCACAGATCAGAAAGAAGTTTCACCGAATGATTCTGTGTAGTTTATATTTGAAGACATTCCTTTTTCCACTGTTATCCTCTTAGCGCTCCGAATCTGCACTTGCATTTTCTACAAAAAGAGTGTTTCATAACTGCTCAATCAAAAATATGTTTTATATCTGTTAACTGAATTTACAGATCAGAAATAAGTTTCACAGAATGCATCTGTGTAGTTTTTATTTGAAGATATTCTTTTTCCCAATGTAGGCCTCTTAGCGCTTAGCATGTCCAATTGCAGTTACTAAAGAAAGAGTGTTTCAGAACGGCTCAATCAAAAGTAAGGTTCAACTCTGTTAGTTGAATGCACAGAACAGAAAGAATTTTCACAGAATGCTACTGTGTAGTTTATATTTGAATATATTCCTTTTTCCACTATTACCCTCTTAGCGCTCCGAATGTCCACTTGCATTTTCTACAGAAAGAGTGTTCAGAACTGCGCAATCAAAAGTATGGTTTAACTCTGTTAGCTTAATGAACATATCAGAAATAAGTTTCACACAATGCTTCTGTGTAGTTTTTATTTGAAGATATTATTTTTCCCAATAGAGGCCTCTTAGCGCTCAGAATGTCCAATTGCAGTTTCTACAGAAAGAGTGTTTCAGAAAGGCTCAATCAAAAGTAAGGTTCAACTCTGTTAGTTGAATGCACAGAACAGAAAGAAGTTTCATACAATGCTTCTGTGTAGTTTATATTTGAACATATTCTTTTTTCCACTATTACCCACTTAGCGCTACGAATGTCCAGTTGCATTTTCTACAGACAGAGTGTTTCAAAACTGCTCAATCAAAAGTATGGTTTAACTCTGTTAGCTGAATGCTCAGATCAGAAAGAAGTTTCACAGAATGCTTCTGTGTAGTTTATATTTGAAAATATTCCTTTTTCCACTACTACGCTCTTAGTGCTCCAAATGTCCAGTTGCATTTTGTACAGAAAGAGTGTTCAGATCTCCTCAATCAAAAGTATGGTTTAACTCTGTTAGCTGAATGCACAGATCAGAAAGAAGTTTCACAGAATGATTCTGTGTAGTTTATATTTGAAGACATTCCTTCTTCCACTATTACCCTCTTAGCGCTCCGAATCTCCACTTGCATTTTCTACAGAAAGAGTGTTTCAGAACGGCTCAATCAAAACTAAGGTTCAACTCTTTTAGTTGAACAAACAGAACAGAAAGAAGTTTCACACAATTCTTCTGTGTAGTTTTTATTTGTAGACATTCTTTTTCCCAATATAGGCCTCTTAGCGCTCAGAATGTCCAATTGCAGTTTCTACAGAAAGAGTGTTTCAGAACGGCTCAATCAAAAGTAAGGTTCAACTCTGTTAGTTGAATGCACAAAACAGAAAGAAGTTTCATACAATGCTTCTGTGCAGTTTATATTTGAACATATTCTTTTTTCCACTATTACCCACTTAGCGCTACGAATGTCCAGTTGCATTTTCTACAGACAGAGTGTTTCAAAACTGCTCAATCAAAAGTATGGTTTAACTCTGTTAGCTGAATGCTCAGATCAGAAAGAAGTTTCACAGAATGCTTCTGTGTAGTTTATATTTGAATATATTCCTTTTTCCACTACTACGCTCTTAGCGCTCCAAATGTCCAGTTGCATTTTCTACAGAAAGAGTGTTCAGATCTGCTCAATCAAAAGTATGGTTTAACTCTGTTAGCTGAATGCACAGATCAGAAAGAAGTTTCACCGAATGATTCTGTGTAGTTTATATTTGAAGACATTCCTTTTTCCACTGTTATCCTCTTAGCGCTCCGAATCTCCACTTGCATTTTCTACAAAAAGAGTGTTTCATAACTGCCCAATCAAAAATATGTTTTATATCTGTTAACTGAATTTACAGATCAGAAATAAGTTTCACAGAATGCATCTGTGTTGTTTTTATTTGAAGATATTCTTTTTCCCAATGTAGGCCTCTTAGCGCTTAGCATGTCCAATTGCAGTTACTAAAGAAAGAGTGTTTCAGAACGGCTCAATCAAAAGTAAGGTTCAACTCTGTTAGTTGAATGCACAGAACAGAAAGAATTTTCACAGAATGCTACTGTGTAGTTTATATTTGAATATATTCCTTTTTCCACTATTACCCTCTTAGCGCTCCGAATGTCCACTTGCATTTTCTACAGAAAGAGTGTTCAGAACTGCGCAATCAAAAGTATGGTTTAACTCTGTTAGCTTAATGAACATATCAGAAATAAGTTTCACACAATGCTTCTGTGTAGTTTTTATTTGAAGATATTATTTTTCCCAATAGAGGCCTCTTAGCGCTCAGAATGTCCAATTGCAGTTTCTACAGAAAGAGAGTTTCAGAAAGGCTCAATCAAATGTAAGGTTCAACTCTGTTAGTTGAATGCACAGAACAGAAAGAAGTTTCATACAATGCTTCTGTGTAGTTTATATTTGAACATATTCTTTTTTCCACTATTACCCACTTAGCGCTACGAATGTCCAGTTGCATTTTCTACAGACAGAGTGTTTCAAAACTGCTCAATCAAAAGTATGGTTTAACTCTGTTAGCTGAATGCTCAGATCAGATAGAAGTTTCACAGAATGCTTCTGTGTAGTTTATATTTGAATATATTCCTTTTTCCACTACTACTCTCTTAGCGCTCCAACTGTCCAGTTGCATTTTCTACAGAAAGTGTGTTCAGATCTGCTCAATCAAAAGTATGGTTTAACTCTTTTAGCTGAATGCACAGATCAGAAAGAAGTTTCACAGGATGATTCTGTGTAGTTTATATTTGGAGACATTCCTTTTTCACCTATTACCCTCTTAGCGCTCCGAATCTCCACTTGCATTTTCTACAGAAAGAGTGTTTCAGAACGGCTCAATCAAAACTAAGGTTCAACTCTTTTAGTTGAACAAACAGAACAGAAAGAAGTTTCACACAATTCTTCTGTGTAGTTTTTATTTGTAGACATTCTTTTTCCCAATATAGGCCTCTTAGCGCTCAGAATGTCCAATTGCAGTTTCTACAGAAAGAGTGTTTCAGAACGGCTCAATCAAAAGTAAGGTTCAACTCTGTTAGTTGAATGCACAGAACAGAAAGAAGTTTCATACAATGCTTCTGTGTAGTTTATATTTGAACATATTCTTTTTTCCACTATTACCCACTTAGCGCTACGAATGTCCAGTTGCATTTTCTACAGACAGAGTGTTTCAAAACTGCTCAATCAAAAGTATGGTTTAACTCTGTTAGCTGAATGCTCAGATCAGAAAGAAGTTTCACAGAATGCTTCTGTGTAGTTTATATTTGAATATATTCCTTTTTCCACTACTACGCTCTTAGCGCTCCAAATGTCCAGTTGCATTTTCTACAGAAAGAGTGTTCAGATCTGCTCAATCAAAAGTATGGTTTAACTCTGTTAGCTGAATGCACAGATCAGAAAGAAGTTTCACCGAATGATTCTGTGTAGTTTATATTTGAAGACATTCCTTTTTCCACTGTTATCCTCTTAGCGCTCCGAATCTCCACTTGCATTTTCTACAAAAAGAGTATTTCATAACTGCCCAATCAAAAATATGTTTTATATCTGTTAACTGAATTTACAGATCAGAAATAAGTTTCACAGAATGCATCTGTGTTGTTTTTATTTGAAGATATTCTTTTTCCCAATGTAGGCCTCTTAGCGCTTAGCATGTCCAATTGCAGTTACTAAAGAAAGAGTGTTTCAGAACGGCTCAATCAAAAGTAAGGTTCAACTCTGTTAGTTGAATGCACAGAACAGAAAGAATTTTCACAGAATGCTACTGTGTAGTTTATATTTGAATATATTCCTTTTTCCACTATTACCCTCTTAGCGCTCCGAATGTCCACTTGCATTTTCTACAGAAAGAGTGTTCAGAACTGCGCAATCAAAAGTATGGTTTAACTCTGTTAGCTTAATGAACATATCAGAAATAAGTTTCACACAATGCTTCTGTGTAGTTTTTATTTGAAGATATTATTTTTCCCAATAGAGGCCTCTTAGCGCTCAGAATGTCCAATTGCAGTTTCTACAGAAAGAGAGTTTCAGAAAGGCTCAATCAAATGTAAGGTTCAACTCTGTTAGTTGAATGCACAGAACAGAAAGAAGTTTCATACAATGCTTCTGTGTAGTTTATATTTGAACATATTCTTTTTTCCACTATTACCCACTTAGCGCTACGAATGTCCAGTTGCATTTTCTACAGACAGAGTGTTTCAAAACTGCTCAATCAAAAGTATGGTTTAACTCTGTTAGCTGAATGCTCAGAGCAGAAAGAAGTTTCACAGAATGCTTCTGTGTAGTTTATATTTGAATATATTCCTTTTTCCACTACTACTCTCTTAGCGCTCCAACTGTCCAGTTGCATTTTCTACAGAAAGTGTGTTCAGATCTGCTCAATCAAAAGTATGGTTTAACTCTTTTAGCTGAATGCACAGATCAGAAAGAAGTTTCACAGAATGATTCTGTGTAGTTTATATTTGGAGACATTCCTTTTTCACCTATTACCCTCTTAGCGCTCCGAATCTCCACTTGCATTTTCTACAGAAAGAGTCTGTCAGAACGGCTCAATCAAAACTAAGGTTCAACTCTTTTAGTTGAACAAACAGAACAGAAAGAAGTTTCACACAATTCTTCTGTGTAGTTTTTATTTGTAGACATTCTTTTTCCCAATATAGGCCTCTTAGCGCTCAGAATGTCCAATTGCAGTTTCTACAGAAAGAGTGTTTCAGAACGGCTCAATCAAAAGTAAGGTTCAACTCTGTTAGTTGAATGCACAGAACAGAAAGAAGTTTCATACAATGCTTCTGTGTAGTTTATATTTGAACATATTCTTTTTTCCACTATTACCCACTTAGCGCTACGAATGTCCAGTTGCATTTTCTACAGACAGAGTGTTTCAAAACTGCTCAATCAAAAGTATGGTTTAACTCTGTTAGCTGAATGCTCAGATCAGAAAGAAGTTTCACAGAATGCTTCTGTGTAGTTTATATTTGAATATATTCCTTTTTCCACTACTACGCTCTTAGCGCTCCAAATGTCCAGTTGCATTTTCTACAGAAAGAGTGTTCAGATCTGCTCAATCAAAAGTATGGTTTAACTCTGTTAGCTGAATGCACAGATCAGAAAGAAGTTTCACCGAATGATTCTGTGTAGTTTATATTTGAAGACATTCCTTTTTCCACTGTTATCCTCTTAGCGCTCCGAATCTCCACTTGCATTTTCTACAAAAAGAGTATTTCATAACTGCCCAATCAAAAATATGTTTTATATCTGTTAACTGAATTTACAGATCAGAAATAAGTTTCACAGAATGCATCTGTGTTGTTTTTATTTGAAGATATTCTTTTTCCCAATGTAGGCCTCTTAGCGCTTAGCATGTCCAATTGCAGTTACTAAAGAAAGAGTGTTTCAGAACGGCTCAATCAAAAGTAAGGTTCAACTCTGTTAGTTGAATGCACAGAACAGAAAGAATTTTCACAGAATGCTACTGTGTAGTTTATATTTGAATATATTCCTTTTTCCACTATTACCCTCTTAGCGCTCCGAATGTCCACTTGCATTTTCTACAGAAAGAGTGTTCAGAACTGCGCAATCAAAAGTATGGTTTAACTCTGTTAGCTTAATGAACATATCAGAAATAAGTTTCACACAATGCTTCTGTGTAGTTTTTATTTGAAGATATTATTTTTCCCAATAGAGGCCTCTTGGCGCTCAGAATGTCCAATTGCAGTTTCTACAGAAAGAGAGTTTCAGAAAGGCTCAATCAAATGTAAGGTTCAACTCTGTTAGTTGAATGCACAGAACAGAAAGAAGTTTCATACAATGCTTCTGTGTAGTTTATATTTGAACATATTCTTTTTTCCACTATTACCCACTTAGCGCTACGAATGTCCAGTTGCATTTTCTACAGACAGAGTGTTTCAAAACTGCTCAATCAAAAGTATGGTTTAACTCTGTTAGCTGAATGCTCAGAGCAGAAAGAAGTTTCACAGAATGCTTCTGTGTAGTTTATATTTGAATATATTCCTTTTTCCACTACTACTCTCTTAGCGCTCCAACTGTCCAGTTGCATTTTCTACAGAAAGTGTGTTCAGATCTGCTCAATCAAAAGTATGGTTTAACTCTTTTAGCTGAATGCACAGATCAGAAAGAAGTTTCACAGAATGATTCTGTGTAGTTTATATTTGGAGACATTCCTTTTTCACCTATTACCCTCTTAGCGCTCCGAATCTCCACTTGCATTTTCTACAGAAAGAGTCTGTCAGAACGGCTCAATCAAAACTAAGGTTCAACTCTTTTAGTTGAACAAACAGAACAGAAAGAAGTTTCACACAATTCTTCTGTGTAGTTTTTATTTGTAGACATTCTTTTTCCCAATATAGGCCTCTTAGCGCTCAGAATGTCCAATTGCAGTTTCTACAGAAAGAGTGTTTCAGAACGGCTCAATCAAAAGTAAGGTTCAACTCTGTTAGTTGAATGCACAGAACAGAAAGAAGTTTCATACAATGCTTCTGTGTAGTTTATATTTGAACATATTCTTTTTTCCACTATTACCCACTTAGCGCTACGAATGTCCAGTTGCATTTTCTACAGACAGAGTGTTTCAAAACTGCTCAATCAAAAGTATGGTTTAACTCTGTTAGCTGAATGCTCAGATCAGAAAGAAGTTTCACAGAATGCTTCTGTGTAGTTTATATTTGAATATATTCCTTTTTCCACTACTACGCTCTTAGCGCTCCAAATGTCCAGTTGCATTTTCTACAGAAAGAGTGTTCAGATCTGCTCAATCAAAAGTATGGTTTAACTCTGTTAGCTGAATGCACAGATCAGAAAGAAGTTTCACCGAATGATTCTGTGTAGTTTATATTTGAAGACATTCCTTTTTCCACTGTTATCCTCTTAGCGCTCCGAATCTCCACTTGCATTTTCTACAAAAAGAGTATTTCATAACTGCCCAATCAAAAATATGTTTTATATCTGTTAACTGAATTTACAGATCAGAAATAAGTTTCACAGAATGCATCTGTGTTGTTTTTATTTGAAGATATTCTTTTTCCCAATGTAGGCCTCTTAGCGCTTAGCATGTCCAATTGCAGTTACTAAAGAAAGAGTGTTTCAGAACGGCTCAATCAAAAGTAAGGTTCAACTCTGTTAGTTGAATGCACAGAACAGAAAGAATTTTCACAGAATGCTACTGTGTAGTTTATATTTGAATATATTCCTTTTTCCACTATTACCCTCTTAGCGCTCCGAATGTCCACTTGCATTTTCTACAGAAAGAGTGTTCAGAACTGCGCAATCAAAAGTATGGTTTAACTCTGTTAGCTTAATGAACATATCAGAAATAAGTTTCACACAATGCTTCTGTGTAGTTTTTATTTGAAGATATTATTTTTCCCAATAGAGGCCTCTTAGCGCTCAGAATGTCCAATTGCAGTTTCTACAGAAAGAGAGTTTCAGAAAGGCTCAATCAAATGTAAGGTTCAACTCTGTTAGTTGAATGCACAGAACAGAAAGAAGTTTCATACAATGCTTCTGTGTAGTTTATATTTGAACATATTCTTTTTTCCACTATTACCCACTTAGCGCTACGAATGTCCAGTTGCATTTTCTACAGACAGAGTGTTTCAAAACTGCTCAATCAAAAGTATGGTTTAACTCTGTTAGCTGAATGCTCAGAGCAGAAAGAAGTTTCACAGAATGCTTCTGTGTAGTTTATATTTGAATATATTCCTTTTTCCACTACTACTCTCTTAGCGCTCCAACTGTCCAGTTGCATTTTCTACAGAAAGTGTGTTCAGATCTGCTCAATCAAAAGTATGGTTTAACTCTTTTAGCTGAATGCACAGATCAGAAAGAAGTTTCACAGAATGATTCTGTGTAGTTTATATTTGGAGACATTCCTTTTTCACCTATTACCCTCTTAGCGCTCCGAATCTCCACTTGCATTTTCTACAGAAAGAGTCTGTCAGAACGGCTCAATCAAAACTAAGGTTCAACTCTTTTAGTTGAACAAACAGAACAGAAAGAAGTTTCACACAATTCTTCTGTGTAGTTTTTATTTGTAGACATTCTTTTTCCCAATATAGGCCTCTTAGCGCTCAGAATGTCCAATTGCAGTTTCTACAGAAAGAGTGTTTCAGAACGGCTCAATCAAAAGTAAGGTTCAACTCTGTTAGTTGAATGCACAGAACAGAAAGAAGTTTCATACAATGCTTCTGTGTAGTTTATATTTGAACATATTCTTTTTTCCACTATTACCCACTTAGCGCTACGAATGTCCAGTTGCATTTTCTACAGACAGAGTGTTTCAAAACTGCTCAATCAAAAGTATGGTTTAACTCTGTTAGCTGAATGCTCAGATCAGAAAGAAGTTTCACAGAATGCTTCTGTGTAGTTTATATTTGAATATATTCCTTTTTCCACTACTACGCTCTTAGCGCTCCAAATGTCCAGTTGCATTTTCTACAGAAAGAGTGTTCAGATCTGCTCAATCAAAAGTATGGTTTAACTCTGTTAGCTGAATGCACAGATCAGAAAGAAGTTTCACCGAATGATTCTGTGTAGTTTATATTTGAAGACATTCCTTTTTCCACTGTTATCCTCTTAGCGCTCCGAATCTCCACTTGCATTTTCTACAAAAAGAGTGTTTCATAACTGCCCAATCAAAAATATGTTTTATATCTGTTAACTGAATTTACAGATCAGAAATAAGTTTCACAGAATGCATCTGTGTTGTTTTTATTTGAAGATATTCTTTTTCCCAATGTAGGCCTCTTAGCGCTTAGCATGTCCAATTGCAGTTACTAAAGAAAGAGTGTTTCAGAACGGCTCAATCAAAAGTAAGGTTCAACTCTGTTAGTTGAATGCACAGAACAGAAAGAATTTTCACAGAATGCTACTGTGTAGTTTATATTTGAATATATTCCTTTTTCCACTATTACCCTCTTAGCGCTCCGAATGTCCACTTGCATTTTCTACAGAAAGAGTGTTCAGAACTGCGCAATCAAAAGTATGGTTTAACTCTGTTAGCTTAATGAACATATCAGAAATAAGTTTCACACAATGCTTCTGTGTAGTTTTTATTTGAAGATATTATTTTTCCCAATAGAGGCCTCTTAGCGCTCAGAATGTCCAATTGCAGTTTCTACAGAAAGAGAGTTTCAGAAAGGCTCAATCAAATGTAAGGTTCAACTCTGTTAGTTGAATGCACAGAACAGAAAGAAGTTTCATACAATGCTTCTGTGTAGTTTATATTTGAACATATTCTTTTTTCCACTATTACCCACTTAGCGCTACGAATGTCCAGTTGCATTTTCTACAGACAGAGTGTTTCAAAACTGCTCAATCAAAAGTATGGTTTAACTCTGTTAGCTGAATGCTCAGATCAGAAAGAAGTTTCACAGAATGCTTCTGTGTAGTTTATATTTGAATATATTCCTTTTTCCACTACTACTCTCTTAGCGCTCCAACTGTCCAGTTGCATTTTCTACAGAAAGTGTGTTCAGATCTGCTCAATCAAAAGTATGGTTTAACTCTTTTAGCTGAATGCACAGATCAGAAAGAAGTTTCACAGAATGATTCTGTGTAGTTTATATTTGGAGACATTCCTTTTTCACCTATTACCCTCTTAGCGCTCCGAATCTCCACTTGCATTTTCTACAGAAAGAGTGTGTCAGAACGGCTCAATCAAAACTAAGGTTCAACTCTTTTAGTTGAACAAACAGAACAGAAAGAAGTTTCACACAATTCTTCTGTGTAGTTTTTATTTGTAGACATTCTTTTTCCCAATATAGGCCTCTTAGCGCTCAGAATGTCCAATTGCAGTTTCTACAGAAAGAGTGTTTCAGAACGGCTCAATCAAAAGTAAGGTTCAACTCTGTTAGTTGAATGCACAGAACAGAAAGAAGTTTCATACAATGCTTCTGTGTAGTTTATATTTGAACATATTCTTTTTTCCACTATTACCCACTTAGTGCTACGAATGTCCAGTTGCATTTTCTACAGACAGAGTGTTTCAAAACTGCTCAATCAAAAGTATGGTTTAACTCTGTTAGCTGAATGCTCAGATCAGAAAGAAGTTTCACAGAATGCTTCTGTGTACTTTATATTTGAATATATTCCTTTTTCCACTACTACGCTCTTAGCGCTCCAAATGTCCAGTTGCATTTTCTACAGAAAGAGTGTTCAGATCTGCTCAATCAAAAGTATGGTTTAACTCTGTTAGCTGAATGCACAGATCAGAAAGAAGTTTCACCGAATGATTCTGTGTAGTTTATATTTGAAGACATTCCTTTTTCCACTGTTATCCTCTTAGCGCTCCGAATCTCCACTTGCATTTTCTACAAAAAGAGTGTTTCATAACTGCCCAATCAAAAATATGTTTTATATCTGTTAACTGAATTTACAGATCAGAAATAAGTTTCACAGAATGCATCTGTGTTGTTTTTATTTGAAGATATTCTTTTTCCCAATGTAGGCCTCTTAGCGCTTAGCATGTCCAATTGCAGTTACTAAAGAAAGAGTGTTTCAGAACGGCTCAATCAAAAGTAAGGTTCAACTCTGTTAGTTGAATGCACAGAACAGAAAGAATTTTCACAGAATGCTACTGTGTAGTTTATATTTGAATATATTCCTTTTTCCACTATTACCCTCTTAGCGCTCCGAATGTCCACTTGCATTTTCTACAGAAAGAGTGTTCAGAACTGCGCAATCAAAAGTATGGTTTAACTCTGTTAGCTTAATGAACATATCAGAAATAAGTTTCACACAATGCTTCTGTGTAGTTTTTATTTGAAGATATTATTTTTCCCAATAGAGGCCTCTTAGCGCTCAGAATGTCCAATTGCAGTTTCTACAGAAAGAGAGTTTCAGAAAGGCTCAATCAAATGTAAGGTTCAACTCTGTTAGTTGAATGCACAGAACAGAAAGAAGTTTCATACAATGCTTCTGTGTAGTTTATATTTGAACATATTCTTTTTTCCACTATTACCCACTTAGCGCTACGAATGTCCAGTTGCATTTTCTACAGACAGAGTGTTTCAAAACTGCTCAATCAAAAGTATGGTTTAACTCTGTTAGCTGAATGCTCAGATCAGAAAGAAGTTTCACAGAATGCTTCTGTGTAGTTTATATTTGAATATATTCCTTTTTCCACTACTAGTCTCTTAGCGCTCCAACTGTCCAGTTGCATTTTCTACAGAAAGTGTGTTCAGATCTGCTCAATCAAAAGTATGGTTTAACTCTTTTAGCTGAATGCACAGATCAGAAAGAAGTTTCACAGAATGATTCTGTGTAGTTTATATTTGGAGACATTCCTTTTTCACCTATTACCCTCTTAGCGCTCCGAATCTCCACTTGCATTTTCTACAGAAAGAGTGTGTCAGAACGGCTCAATCAAAACTAAGGTTCAACTCTTTTAGTTGAACAAACAGAACAGAAAGAAGTTTCACACAATTCTTCTGTGTAGTTTTTATTTGTAGACATTCTTTTTCCCAATATAGGCCTCTTAGCGCTCAGAATGTCCAATTGCAGTTTCTACAGAAAGAGTGTTTCAGAACGGCTCAATCAAAAGTAAGGTTCAACTCTGTTAGTTGAATGCACAGAACAGAAAGAAGTTTCATACAATGCTTCTGTGTAGTTTATATTTGAACATATACTTTTTTCCACTATTACCCACTTAGCGCTACGAATGTCCAGTTGCATTTTCTACAGACAGAGTGTTTCAAAACTGCTCAATCAAAAGTATGGTTTAACTCTGTTAGCTGAATGCTCAGATCAGAAAGAAGTTTCACAGAATGCTTCTGTGTAGTTTATATTTGAATATATTCCTTTTTCCACTACTACGCTCTTAGCGCTCCAAATGTCCAGTTGCATTTTCTACAGAAAGAGTGTTCAGATCTGCTCAATCAGAAGTATGGTTTAACTCTGTTAGCTGAATGCACAGATCAGAAAGAAGTTTCACCGAATGATTCTGTGTAGTTTATATTTGAAGACATTCCTTTTTCCACTGTTACCCTCTTAGCGCTCCGAATCTCCACTTGCATTTTCTACAAAAAGAGTGTTTCATAACTGCTCAATCAAAAATATGTTTTATATCTGTTAACTGAATTTACAGATCAGAAATAAGTTTCACAGAATGCATCTGTGTAGTTTTTATTTGAAGATATTCTTTTTCCCAATGTAGGCCTCTTAGCGCTTAGCATGTCCAATTGCAGTTACTACAGAAAGAGTGTTTCAGAACAGCTCAATCAAAAGTAAGGTTCAACTCTGTTAGTTGAATGCACAGAACAGAAAGAATTTTCACAGAATGCTACTGTGTAGTTTATATTTGAATATATTCCTTTTTCCACTATTACCCTCTTAGCGTTCCGAATGTCCACTTGCATTTTCTACAGAAAGAGTGTTCAGAACTGCGCAATCAAAAGTATGGTTTAACTCTGTTAGCTTAATGAACATATCAGAAATAAGTTTCACACAATGCTTCTGTGTAGTTTTTATTTGAAGATATTATTTTTCCCAATAGAGGCCTCTTAGCGCTCAGAATGTCCAATTGCAGTTTCTACAGAAAGAGTGTTTCAGAAAGGCTCAATCAAAAGTAAGGTTCAACTCTGTTAGTTGAATGCACAGAACAGAAAGAAGTTTCATACAATGCTTCTGTGTAGTTTATATTTGAACATATTCTTTTTTCCACTATTACCCACTTAGCGCTACGAATGTCCAGTTGCATTTTCTACAGACAGAGTGTTTCAAAACTGCTCAATCAAAAGTATGGTTTAACTCTGTTAGCTGAATGCTCAGATCAGAAAGAAGTTTCACAGAATGCTTCTGTGTAGTTTATATTTGAATATATTCCTTTTTCCACTACTACTCTCTTAGCGCTCCAAATGTCCAGTTGCATTTTCTACAGAAAGAGTGTTCAGATCTGCTCAATCAAAAGTATGGTTTAACTCTGTTAGCTGAATGCACAGATCAGAAAGAAGTTTCACAGAATGATTCTGTGTAGTTTATATTTGAAGACATTCCTTTTTCCACTATTACCCTCTTAGCGCTCCGAATCTCCACTTGCATTTTCTACAGAAAGAGTGTTTCAGAACGGCTCAATCAAAACTAAGGTTCAACTCTTTTAGTTGAACAAACAGAACAGAAAGAAGTTTCACACAATTCTTCTGTGTCGTTTTTATTTGTAGACATTCTTTTTCCCAATATAGGCCTCTTAGCGCTCAGAATGTCCAATTGCAGTTTCTTCAGAAAGAGTGTTTCAGAACGGCTCAATCAAAAGTAAGGTTCAACTCTGTTAGTTGAATGCACAGAACAGAAAGAAGTTTCATACAATGCTTCTGTGTAGTTTATATTTGAACATATTCTTTTTTCCACTATTACCCACTTAGCGCTACGAATGTCCAGTTGCATTTTCTACAGACAGAGTGTTTCAAAACTGCTCAATCAAAAGTATGGTTTAACTCTGTTAGCTGAATGCTCAGATCAGAAAGAAGTTTCACAGAATGCTTCTGTGTAGTTTATATTTGAATATATTCCTTTTTCCACTACTACGCTCTTAGCGCTCCAAATGTCCAGTTGCATTTTCTACAGAAAGAGTGTTCAGATCTGCTCAATCAAAAGTATGGTTTAACTCTGTTAGCTGAATGCACAGATCAGAAAGAAGTTTCACCGAATGATTCTGTGTAGTTTATATTTGAAGACATTCCTTTTTCCACTGTTATCCTCTTAGCGCTCCGAATCTCCACTTGCATTTTCTACAAAAAGAGTGTTTCATAACTGCTCAATCAAAAATATGTTTTATATCTGTTAACTGAATTTACAGATCAGAAATAAGTTTCACAGAATGCATCTGTGTAGTTTTTATTTGAAGATATTCTTTTTCCCAATGTAGGCCTCTTAGCGCTTAGCATGTCCAATTGCAGTTACTAAAGAAAGAGTGTTTCAGAACGGCTCAATCAAAAGTAAGGTTCAACTCTGTTAGTTGAATGCACAGAACAGAAAGAATTTTCACAGAATGCTACTGTGTAGTTTATATTTGAATATATTCCTTTTTCCACTATTACCCTCTTAGCGCTCCGAATGTCCACTTGCATTTTCTACAGAAAGAGTGTTCAGAACTGCGCAATCAAATGTATGGTTTAACTCTGTTAGCTTAATGAACATATCAGAAATAAGTTTCACACAATGCTTCTGTGTAGTTTTTATTTGAAGATATTATATTTCCCAATAGAGGCCTCTTAGCGCTCAGAATGTCCAATTGCAGTTTCTACAGAAAGAGTGTTTCAGAAAGGCTCAATCAAAAGTAAGGTTCAACTCTGTTAGTTGAATGCACAGAACAGAAAGAAGTTTCATACAATGCTTCTGTGTAGTTTATATTTGAACATATTCTTTTTTCCACTATTACCCACTTAGCGCTACGAATGTCCAGTTGCATTTTCTACAGACAGAGTGTTTCAAAACTGCTCAATCAAAAGTATGGTTTAACTCTGTTAGCTGAATGCTCAGATCAGAAAGAAGTTTCACAGAATGCTTCTGTGTAGTTTATATTTGAATATATTCCTTTTTCCACTACTACTCTCTTAGCGCTCCAAATGTCCAGTTGCATTTTCTACAGAAAGAGTGTTCAGATCTGCTCAATCAAAAGTATGGTTTAACTCTGTTAGCTGAATGCACAGATCAGAAAGAAGTTTCACAGAATGATTCTGTGTAGTTTATATTTGGAGTCATTCCTTTTTCCACTATTACCCTCTTAGCGCTCCGAATCTCCACTTGCATTTTCTACAGAAAGAGTGTTTCAGAACGGCTCAATCAAAACTAAGGTTCAACTCTTTTAGTTGAACAAACGGAACAGAAAGAAGTTTCACACAATTCTTCTGTGTAGTTTTTATTTGTAGACATTCTTTTTCCCAATATAGGCCTCTTAGCGCTCAGAATGTCCAATTGCAGTTTCTACAGAAAGAGTGTTTCAGAACGGCTCAATCAAAAGTAAGGTTCAACTCTGTTAGTTGAATGCACAGAACAGAAAGAAGTTTCATACAATGCTTCTGTGTAGTTTATATTTGAACATATTCTTTTTTCCACTATTACCCACTTAGCGCTACGAATGTCCAGTTGCATTTTCTACAGACAGAGTGTTTCAAAACTGCTCAATCAAAAGTATGGTTTAACTCTGTTAGCTGAATGCTCAGATCAGAAAGAAGTTTCACAGAATGCTTCTGTGTAGTTTATATTTGAATATATTCCTTTTTCCACTACTACGCTCTTAGCGCTCCAAATGTCCAGTTGCATTTTCTACAGAAAGAGTGTTCAGATCTGCTCAATCAAAAGTATGGTTTAACTCTGTTAGCTGAATGCACAGATCAGAAAGAAGTTTCACCGAATGATTCTGTGTAGTTTATATTTGAAGACATTCCTTTTTCCACTGTTATCCTCTTAGCGCTCCGAATCTCCACTTGCATTTTCTACAAAAAGAGTGTTTCATAACTGCCCAATCAAAAATATGTTTTATATCTGTTAACTGAATTTACAGATCAGAAATAAGTTTCACAGAATGCATCTGTGTAGTTTTTATTTGAAGATATTCTTTTTCCCAATGTAGGCCTCTTAGCGCTTAGCATGTCCAATTGCAGTTACTAAAGAAAGAGTGTTTCAGAACGGCTCAATCAAAAGTAAGGTTCAACTATGTTAGTTGAATGCACAGAACAGAAAGAATTTTCACAGAATGCTACTGTGTAGTTTATATTTGAATATATTCCTTTTTCCACTATTACCCTCTTAGCGCTCCGAATGTCCACTTGCATTTTCTACAGAAAGAGTGTTCAGAACTGCGCAATCAAAAGTATGGTTTAACTCTGTTAGCTTAATGAACATATCAGAAATAAGTTTCACACAATGCTTCTGTGTAGTTTTTATTTGAAGATATTATTTTTCCCAATAGAGGCCTCTTAGCGCTCAGAATGTCCAATTGCAGTTTCTACAGAAAGAGTGTTTCAGAAAGGCTCAATCAAAAGTAAGGTTCAACTCTGTTAGTTGAATGCACAGAACAGAAAGAAGTTTCATACAATGCTTCTGTGTAGTTTATATTTGAACATATTCTTTTTTCCACTATTACCCACTTAGCGCTACGAATGTCCAGTTGCATTTTCTACAGACAGAGTGTTTCAAAACTGCTCAATCAAAAGTATGGTTTAACTCTGTTAGCTGAATGCTCAGATCAGAAAGAAGTTTCACAGAATGCTTCTGTGTAGTTTATATTTGAATATATTCCTTTTTCCACTACTACTCTCTTAGCGCTCCAAATGTCCAGTTGCATTTTCTACAGAAAGAGTGTTCAGATCTGCTCAATCAAAAGTATGGTTTAACTCTGTTAGCTGAATGCACAGATCAGAAAGAAGTTTCACAGAATGATTCTGTGTAGTTTATATTTGGAGACATTCCTTTTTCCACTATTACCCTCTTAGCGCTCCGAATCTCCACTTGCATTTTCTACAGAAAGAGTGTGTCAGAACGGCTCAATCAAAACTAAGGTTCAAGTCTTTTAGTTGAACAAACAGAACAGAAAGAAGTTTCACACAATTCTTCTGTGTAGTTTTTATTTGTAGACATTCTTTTTCCCAATATAGGCCTCTTAGCGCTCAGAATGTCCAATTGCAGTTTCTACAGAAAGAGTGTTTCAGAACGGCTCAATCAAAAGTAAGGTTCAACTCTGTTAGTTGAATGCACAGAACAGAAAGAAGTTTCATACAATGCTTCTGTGTAGTTTATATTTGAACATATTCTTTTTCCCACTATTACCCACTTAGCGCTACGAATGTCCAGTTGCATTTTCTACAGACAGAGTGTTTCAAAACTCCTCAATCAAAAGTATGGTTTAACTCTGTTAGCTGAAGGCTCAGATCAGAAAGAAGTTGCACAGAATGCTTCTGTGTAGTGTATATTTGAATATATTCCTTTTTCCACTACTACGCTCTTAGCGCTCAAAATGTCCAGTTGCATTTTCTACAGAAAGAGTGTTCAGATCTGCTCAATCAAAAGTATGGTTTAACTCTGTTAGCTGAATGCACAGATCAGAAAGAAGTTTCACCGAATGATTCTGTGTAGTTTATATTTGAAGACATTCCTTTTTCCACTGTTATCCTCTTAGCGCTCCGAATCTCCACTTGAATTTTCTACAAAAAGAGTGTTTCATAACTGCTCAATCAAAAATATGTTTTATATCTGTTAACTGAATTTACAGATCAGAAATAAGTTTCACAGAATGCATCTGTGTAGTTTTTATTTGAAGATATTCTTTTTCCCAATGTAGGCCTCTTAGCGCTTAGCATGTCCAATTGCAGTTACTAAAGAAAGAGTGTTTCAGAACGGCTCAATCAAAAGTAAGGTTCAACTCTGTTAGTTGAATGCACAGAACAGAAAGAATTTTCACAGAATGCTACTGTGTAGTTTATATTTGAATATATTACTTTTTCCACTATTACCCTCTTAGCGCTCCGAATGTACACTTGCATTTTCTACAGAAAGAGTGTTCAGAACTGCGCAATCAAAAGTATGGTTTAACTCTGTTAGCTTAATGAACATATCAGAAATAAGTTTCACACAATGCTTCTGTGTAGTTTTTATTTGAAGATATTATTTTTCCCAATAGAGGCCTCTTAGCCGTCAGAATGTCCAATTGCAGTTTCTACAGAAAGAGTGTTTCAGAAAGGCTCAATCAAAAGTAAGGTTCAACTCTGTTAGTTGAATGCACAGAACAGAAAGAAGTTTCATACAATGCTTCTGTGTAGTTTATATTTGAACATATTCTTTTTTCCACTATTACCCACTTAGCGCTACGAATGTCCAGTTGCATTTTCTACAGACAGAGTGTTTCAAAACTGCTCAATCAAAAGTATGGTTTAACTCTGTTAGCTGAATGCTCAGATCAGAAAGAAGTTTCACAGAATAATTCTGTGTAGTTTATATTTGAATATATTCCTTTTTCCACTACTACGCTCTTAGCGCTCCAAATGTCCAGTTGCATTTTCTACAGAAAGAGTGTTCAGATCTGCTCAATCAAAAGTATGGTTTAACTCTGTTAGCTGAATGCACAGATCAGAAAGAAGTTTCACAGAATGATTCTGTGTAGTTTATATTTGGAGTCATTCCTTTTTCCACTATTACCCTCTTAGCGCTCCGAATCTCCACTTGCATTTTCTACAGAAAGAGTGTTTCAGAACGGCTCAATCAAAACTAAGGTTCAACTCTTTTAGTTGAACAAACAGAACAGAAAGAACTTTCACACAATTCTTCTGTGTAGTTTTTATTTGTAGACATTCTTTTTCCCAATATAGGCCTCTTAGCTCTCAGAATGACCAATTGCAGTTTCTACAGAAAGAGTGTTTCAGAACGGCTCAATCAAAGGTAAGGTTGAACTCTGTTAGTTGAATGCACAGAACAGAAAGAAGTTTCATACAATGCTTCTGTGTAGTTTATATTTGAACATATTCATTTTTCCACTGTTACCCACTTAGCGCTACGAATGTCCAGTTCCATTTCCTACAGACAGAGTGTTTCAAAACTGCTCAATCAAAAGTATGGTTTAACTCTGTTAGCTGAATGCTCAGATCAGAAAGAGGTTTCACAGAATGCTTCTGTGTAGTTTATATTTGAATATATTCCTTTTTCCACTACTACGCTCTAAGCGCTCCAAATGTCCAGTTGCATTTTCTACAGAAAGAGTGTTCAGATCTGCTCAATCAAAAGTATGGTTTAACTCTGTTAGCTGAATGCACAGATCAGAAAGAAGTTTCACCGAATGATTCTGTGTAGTTTATATTTGAAGACATTCCTTTTTCCACTATTACCCTCTTAGCGCTCCGAATCTCCACTTGCATTTTCTACAAAAAAGTGTTTCATAACTGCTCAATCAAAAATATGTTTTATCTCTGTTAACTGAATTTACAGATCAGAAATAAGTTTCACATAATGCATCTGTGTAGTTTTTATTTGAAGATATTATTTTTCCCAATAGAGGCCTCTTAGCGCTCAGAATGTCCAATTGCAGTTTCAACAGAAAGAGTGTTTCAGAAAGGCTCAATCAAAAGTAAGGTTCAACTCTGTTAGTTGAATGCACAGAACAGAAAGAAGTTTCATACAATGCTTCTGTGTAGTTTATATTTGAACATATTCTTTTTTCCACTATTACCCACTTAGCGCTACGAATGTCCAGTTGCATTTTCTACAGACAGAGTGTTTCAAAACTGCTCAATCAAAAGTATGGTTAAACTCTGTTAGCTGAATGCACAGATCAGAAAGAAGTTTCACAGAATGATTCTGTGTAGTTTATATTTGTAGACATTCCTTTTTCCACTATTACACTCTTAGCGCTCCGAATCTCCACTTGCATTTTCTACAGAAAGAGTGTTTCAGAACGGCTCAATCAAAACTAAGTTTCAACTCCTTTAGTTGAACAAACAGAACAGAAAGAAGTTTCACACAATTCTTCTGTGTAGTTTTTATTTGTAGACATTCTTTTTCCCAATATAGGCCTCTTTGCGCTCAGAATGTCCAATTGCAGTTTCTACAGAAAGAGTGTTTCAGAACGGCTCAATCAAAAGTAAGGTTCAACTCTGTTAGTTGAATGCACAGAACAGAAAGAAGTTTCATACAATGCTTCTGTGTAGTTTATATTTGAACATATTCTTTTTTCCACTATTACCCACTTAGCGCTACGAATGTCCAGTTGCATTTTCTACAGACAGAGTGTTTCAAAACTGCTCAATCAAAAGTATGGTTTAACTATGTTAGCTGAATGCTCAGATCAGAAAGAAGTTTCACAGAATGCTTCTGTGTAGTTTATATTTGAATATATTCCTTTTTCCACTACTAATCTCTTAGCGCTCCAAATGTCCAGTTGCATTTTCTACAGAAAGAGTGTTCAGATCTGCTCAATCAAAAGTATGGTTTAACTCTGTTAGCTGAATGCACAGATCAGAAAGAAGTTTCACAGAATGATTCTGTGTAGTTTATATTTGGAGACATTCCTTTTTCCACTATTACCCTCTTAGCGCTCCGAATCTCCACTTGCATTTTCTACAGAAAGAGTGTTTCAGTACGGCTCAATCAAAACTAAGGTTCAACTCTTTTAGTTGAACAAACAGAACAGAAAGAAGTTTCACACAATTCTTCTGTGTAGTTTTTATTTGTAGACATTCTTTTTCCCAATATAGGCCTCTTAGCGCTCAGAATGTCCAATTGCAGTTTCTACAGAAAGAGTGTTTCAGAAAGGCTCAATCAAAAGTAAGGTTCAACTCTGTTAGTTGAATGCACAGAACAGAAAGAAGTTTCATACAATGCTTCTGTGTAGTTTATATTTGAACATATTCTTTTTTCCACTATTACCCACTTAGCGCTACGAATGTCCATTTGCATTTTCTACAGACAGAGTGTTTCAAAACTGCTCAATCAAAAGTATGGTTTAACTCTGTTAGCTGAATGCTCAGATCAGAAAGAAGTTTCACAGAATGCTTCTGTGTAGTTTATATTTGAATATATTCCTTTTTCCACTACTACGCTCTTAGCGCTCCAAATGTCCAGTTGCATTTTCTACAGAAAGAGTGTTCAGATCTTCTCAATCAAAAGTATGGTTTAACTCTGTTAGCTGAATGCACAGATCAGAGAGAAGTTTCACCGAATGATTCTGTGTAGTTTATATTTGAAGACATTCCTTTTTCCACTATTACCCACTTAGCGCTCCGAATCTCCACTTGCATTTTCTACAAAAAGTGTGTTTCATAACTGCTCAATCCAAAACATGTTTTATCTCTGTTAACTGAATTTACAGATCAGAAATAAGTTTCACAGAATGCATCTGTGTAGTTTTTATTTGAAGATATTCTTTTTCCCAATGTAGGCCTCTTAGCGCTTAGCATGTCCAATTGCAGTTTCTACAGAAAGAGTGTTTCAGAACGGCTCAATCAAAAGTAAGGTTCAAATCTGTTAGTTGAATGCACAGAACAGAAAGTATTTTCACAGAATGCTACTGTGTAGTTTATATTTCAATATATTCCTTTTTCCACTATTACCCTCTTAGCGCTCCGAATGTCCACTTGCATTTTCTACAGAAAGAGTGTTCAGAACTGCGCAATCAAAAGTATGGTTTAACTCTGTTAGCTTAATGAACATATCAGAAATATGTTTCACACAATGCTTCTGTGTAGTTTTATTTGAAGTTATTATTTTTCCCAATAGAGGCCTCATAGCGCTCAGAATGTCCAATTGCAGTTTCTACAGAAAGAGTGTTTCGAAAGGCTCAATCAAAAGTAAGGTTCAACTCTGTTAGTTGAATGCACAGAACAGAAAGAAGTTTCATACAATGCTTCTGTGTAGTTTATATATGAACATATTCTTTTTTCCACTATTACCCACTTAGCGCTACGAATGTCCAGTTGCATTTTCTACAGACAGAGTGTTTCAAAACTGCTCAATCAAAAGTATGGTTTAACTCTGTTAGCTGAATGCTCAGATCAGAAAGAAGTTTCACAGAATGCTTCTGTGTAGTTTATATTTGAATATATTCCTTTTTCCACTACTACTCTCTTAGCGCTCCAAATGTCCAGTTGCATTTTCTACAGAAAGAGTGTTCAGATCTGCTCAATCAAAAGTATGGTTTAACTCGGTTAGCTGAATGCACAGATCAAAAAGAAGTTTCACAGAATGATTCTGTGTAGTTTATATTTGGAGACATTCCTTTTTCCACTATTACCCTCTTAGCGCTCCGAAACTCCACTTGCATTTTCTACAGAAAGAGTGTTTCAGAACGGCTCAATCAAAACTAAGGTTCAACTCTTTTAGTTGAACAAACAGAACAGAAAGAAGTTTCACACAATTCTTCTGTGTAGTTTTTATTTGTAGACATTCTTTTTCCCAATATAGGCCTCTTTGCGCTCAGAATGTCCAATTGCAGTTTCTACAGAAAGAGTGTTTCAGAACGGCTCAATCAAAAGAAAGGTTCAACTCTGTTAGTTGAATGCACAGAATAGAAAGAAGTTTCATACAATGCTTCTGTGTAGTTTATATTTGAACATATTCTTTTTTCCACTATTACCCACTTAGCGCTACGAATGTCCAGTTGCATTTTCTACAGACAGAGTGTTTCAAAACTGCTCAATCAAAAGTATGGTTTAACTCTGTTAGCTGAATGCTCAGATCAGAAAGAAGTTTCACAGAATGCTTCTGTGTAGTTTATATTTGAATATATTCCTTTTTCCACTACTACTCTCTTAGCGCTCCAAATGTCCAGTTGCATTTTCTACAGAAAGAGTGTTCAGATCTGCTCAATCAAAAGTATGGTTTAACTCTGTTAGCTGAATGCACAGATCAGAAAGAAGTTTCACAGAATGATTCTGTGTAGTTTATATTTGGAGACATTCCTTTTTCCACTATTACCCTCTTAGCGCTCCGAATCTCCACTTGCATTTTCTACAGAAAGAGTGTTTCAGAACGGCTCAATCAAAACTAAGGTTCAACGCTTTTATTTGAACAAACAGAACAGAAAGAAGTTTCACACAATTCTTCTGTGTAGTTTTTATTTGTAGACATTCTTTTTCCCAATATAGGCCTCTTAGCGCTCAGAATGTCCAATTGCAGTTTCTACAGAAAGAGTGTTTCAGAACGGCTCAATCAAAAGTAAGGTTGAACTCTGTTAGTTGAATGCACAGAACAGAAAGTAGTTTCATACAATGCTTCTGTGTAGTTTATATTTGAACATATTCTTTTTTCCACTATTACCCACTTAGCGCTACGAATGTCCAGTTGCATTTTCTACAGAAATAGTGTTCAGATCTGCTCAATCAAAAGTATGTTTTAACTCTTTTAGCTGAATGCACAGATCAGAAAGAAGTTTCACCGAATGATTCTGTGTAGTTTATATTTGAAGACATTCCTTTTTCCACTATTACCCTCTTAGCGCTCCGAATCTCCACTTGCATTTTCTACAAAAAGAGTGTTTCATAACTGCTCAATCAAAAATATGTTTTATCTCTGTTAACTGAATTTACAGATCAGAAATAAGTTTCACAGAATGCATCTGTGTAGTTTTTATTTGAAGATATTCTTTTTCCCAATGTAGGCCTCTTAGCGCTTAGCATGTCCAATTGCAGTTTCCACAGAAAGAGTGTTTCAGAACGGCTCAATCAAAAGTAAGGTTCAACTCTGTTAGTTGAATGCACAGAACAGAAAGAATTTTCACAAAATGCTACTGTGTAGTTTATATTTGAATATATTCCTTTTTCCACTATTACCCTCTTAGCGCTCCGAATGTCCACTTGCATTTTCTACAGAAAGAGTGTTCAGAACTGCGCAATCAAAAGTATGGTTTAACTCTGTTAGCTTAATGAACATATCAGAAATAAGTTTCACACAATGCTTCTGTGTAGTTTTTATTTGAAGATATTATTTTTCCCAATAGAGGCCTCTTAGCGCTCAGAATGTCCAATTGCAGTTTCTACAGAAAGAGTGTTTCAGAACGGCTCAATCAAAAGTAAGGTTCAACTCTGTTAGTTGAATGCACAGAACAGAAAGAAGTTTCATACAATGCTTCTGTGTAGTTTATATTTGAACATATTCTTTTTTCCACTATTACCGACTTAGCGCTACGAATGTCCAGTTGCATTTTCTACAGACAGAGTGTTTCAAAACTGCTCAATCAAAAGTATGGTTTAACTCTGTTAGCTGAATGCTCAGATCAGAAAGAAGTTTCACAGAATGCTTCTGTGTAGTTTATATTTGAATATATTCCTTTTTCCACTACTACGCTCTTAGCGCTCCAAATGTCCAGTTGCATTTTCTAGAGAAAAAGTGTTCAGATCTGCTCAATCAAAAGTATGGTTTAACTCTGTTAGCTGAATGCACAGATCAGAAAGAAGTTTCACAGAATGATTCTGTGTAGTTTATATTTGGAGACATTCCTTTTTCCACTATTACCCTCTTAGCGCTCCGAATCTCCACTTGCATTTCCTACAGAAAGAGTGTTTCAGTACGGCTCAATCAAAACTAAGGTTCAACTCTTTTAGTTGAACAAACAGAACAGAAAGAAGTTTCACACAATTCTTCTGTGTAGTTTTTATTTGTAGACATTCTTTTTCCCAATATAGGCCTCTTAGCGCTCAGAATGTCCAATTGCAGTTTCTACAGAAAGAGTGTTTCAGAAAGGCTCAATCAAAAGTAAGGTTCAACTCTGTTAGTTGAATGCACAGAACAGAAAGAAGTTTCATACAATGCTTCTGTGTAGTTTATATTTGAACATATTCTTTTTTCCACTATTACCCACTTAGCGCTACGAATGTCCAGTTGCATTTTCTACAGACAGAGTGTTTCAAAACTGCTCAATCAAAAGTATGGTTTAACTCTGTTAGCTGAATGCTCAGATCAGAAAGAAGTTTCACAGAATGCTTCTGTGTAGTTTATATTTGAATATATTCCTTTTTCCACTACTACGCTCTTAGCGCTCCAAATGTCCAGTTGCATTTTCTACAGAAAGAGTGTTCAGATCTTCTCAATCAAAAGTATGGTTTAACTCTGTTAGCTGAATGCACAGATCAGAGAGAAGTTTCACCGAATGATTCTGTGTAGTTTATATTTGAAGACATTCCTTTTTCCACAATTACCCACTTAGCGCTCCGAATCTCCACTTGCATTTTCTACAAAAAGTGTGTTTCATAACTGCTCAATCCAAAACATGTTTTATCTCTGTTAACTGAATTTACAGATCAGAAATAAGTTTCACAGAATGCATCTGTGTAGTTTTTATTTGAAGATATTCTTTTTCCCAATGTAGGCCTCTTAGCGCTTAGCATGTCCAATTGCAGTTTCTACAGAAAGAGTGTTTCAGAACGGCTCAATCAAAAGTAAGGTTCAAATCTGTTAGTTGAATGCACAGAACAGAAAGTATTTTCACAGAATGCTACTGTGTAGTTTATATTTCAATATATTCCTTTTTCCACTATTACCCTCTTAGCGCTCCGAATGTCCACTTGCATTTTCTACAGAAAGAGTGTTCAGAACTGCGCAATCAAAAGTATGGTTTAACTCTGTTAGCTTAATGAACATATCAGAAATATGTTTCACACAATGCTTCTGTGTAGTTTTATTTGAAGTTATTATTTTTCCCAATAGAGGCCTCATAGCGCTCAGAATGTCCAATTGCAGTTTCTACAGAAAGAGTGTTTCAGAAAGGCTCAATCAAAAGTAAGGTTCAACTCTGTTAGTTGAATGCACAGAACAGAAAGAAGTTTCATACAATGCTTCTGTGTAGTTTATATATGAACATATTCTTTTTTCCACTATTACCCACTTAGCGCTACGAATGTCCAGTTGCATTTTCTACAGACAGAGTGTTTCAAAACTGCTCAATCAAAAGTATGGTTTAACTCTGTTAGCTGAATGCTCAGATCAGAAAGAAGTTTCACAGAATGCTTCTGTGTAGTTTATATTTGAATATATTCCTTTTTCCACTACTACTCTCTTAGCGCTCCAAATGTCCAGTTGCATTTTCTACAGAAAGAGTGTTCAGATCTGCTCAATCAAAAGTATGGTTTAACTCGGTTAGCTGAATGCACAGATCAAAAAGAAGTTTCACAGAATGATTCTGTGTAGTTTATATTTGGAGACATTCCTTTTTCCACTATTACCCTCTTAGCGCTCCGAAACTCCACTTGCATTTTCTACAGAAAGAGTGTTTCAGAACGGCTCAATCAAAACTAAGGTTCAACTCTTTTAGTTGAACAAACAGAACAGAAAGAAGTTTCACACAATTCTTCTGTGTAGTTTTTATTTGTAGACATTCTTTTTCCCAATATAGGCCTCTTTGCGCTCAGAATGTCCAATTGCAGTTTCTACAGAAAGAGTGTTTCAGAACGGCTCAATCAAAAGAAAGGTTCAACTCTGTTAGTTGAATGCACAGAATAGAAAGAAGTTTCATACAATGCTTCTGTGTAGTTTATATTTGAACATATTCTTTTTTCCACTATTACCCACTTAGCGCTACGAATGTCCAGTTGCATTTTCTACAGACAGAGTGTTTCAAAACTGCTCAATCAAAAGTATGGTTTAACTCTGTTAGCTGAATGCTCAGATCAGAAAGAAGTTTCACAGAATGCTTCTGTGTAGTTTATATTTGAATATATTCCTTTTTCCACTACTACTCTCTTAGCGCTCCAAATGTCCAGTTGCATTTTCTACAGAAAGAGTGTTCAGATCTGCTCAATCAAAAGTATGGTTTAACTCTGTTAGCTGAATGCACAGATCAGAAAGAAGTTTCACAGAATGATTCTGTGTAGTTTATATTTGGAGACATTCCTTTTTCCACTATTACCCTCTTAGCGCTCCGAATCTCCACTTGCATTTTCTACAGAAAGAGTGTTTCAGAACGGCTCAATCAAAACTAAGGTTCAACTCTTTTATTTGAACAAACAGAACAGAAAGAAGTTTCACACAATTCTTCTGTGTAGTTTTTATTTGTAGACATTCTTTTTCCCAATATAGGCCTCTTAGCGCTCAGAATGTCCAATTGCAGTTTCTACAGAAAGAGTGTTTCAGAACGGCTCAATCAAAAGTAAGGTTGAACTCTGTTAGTTGAATGCACAGAACAGAAAGTAGTTTCATACAATGCTTCTGTGTAGTTTATATTTGAACATATTCTTTTTTCCACTATTACCCACTTAGCGCTACGAATGTCCAGTTGCATTTTCTACAGAAATAGTGTTCAGATCTGCTCAATCAAAAGTATGTTTTAACTCTTTTAGCTGAATGCACAGATCAGAAAGAAGTTTCACCGAATGATTCTGTGTAGTTTATATTTGAAGACATTCCTTTTTCCACTATTACCCTCTTAGCGCTCCGAATCTCCACTTGCATTTTCTACAAAAAGAGTGTTTCATAACTGCTCAATCAAAAATATGTTTTATCTCTGTTAACTGAATTTACAGATCAGAAATAAGTTTCACAGAATGCATCTGTGTAGTTTTTATTTGAAGATATTCTTTTTCCCAATGTAGGCCTCTTAGCGCTTAGCATGTCCAATTGCAGTTTCCACAGAAAGAGTGTTTCAGAACGGCTCAATCAAAAGTAAGGTTCAACTCTGTTAGTTGAATGCACAGAACAGAAAGAATTTTCACAAAATGCTACTGTGTAGTTTATATTTGAATATATTCCTTTTTCCACTATTACCCTCTTAGCGCTCCGAATGTCCACTTGCATTTTCTACAGAAAGAGTGTTCAGAACTGCGCAATCAAAAGTATGGTTTAACTCTGTTAGCTTAATGAACATATCAGAAATAAGTTTCACACAATGCTTCTGTGTAGTTTTTATTTGAAGATATTATTTTTCCCAATAGAGGCCTCTTAGCGCTCAGAATGTCCAATTGCAGTTTCTACAGAAAGAGTGTTTCAGAACGGCTCAATCAAAAGTAAGGTTCAACTCTGTTAGTTGAATGCACAGAACAGAAAGAAGTTTCATACAATGCTTCTGTGTAGTTTATATTTGAACATATTCTTTTTTCCACTATTACCGACTTAGCGCTACGAATGTCCAGTTGCATTTTCTACAGACAGAGTGTTTCAAAACTGCTCAATCAAAAGTATGGTTTAACTCTGTTAGCTGAATGCTCAGATCAGAAAGAAGTTTCACAGAATGCTTCTGTGTAGTTTATATTTGAATATATTCCTTTTTCCACTACTACGCTCTTAGCGCTCCAAATGTCCAGTTGCATTTTCTAGAGAAAAAGTGTTCAGATCTGCTCAATCAAAAGTATGGTTTAACTCTGTTAGCTGAATGCACAGATCAGAAAGAAGTTTCACAGAATGATTCTGTGTAGTTTATATTTGGAGACATTCCTTTTTCCACTATTACCCTCTTAGCGCTCCGAATCTCCACTTGCATTTTCTACAGAAAGAGTGTTTCAGTACGGCTCAATCAAAACTAAGGTTCAACTCTTTTAGTTGAACAAACAGAACAGAAAGAAGTTTCACACAATTCTTCTGTGTAGTTTTTATTTGTAGACATTCTTTTTCCCAATATAGGCCTCTTAGCGCTCAGAATGTCCAATTGCAGTTTCTACAGAAAGAGTGTTTCAGAAAGGCTCAATCAAAAGTAAGGTTCAACTCTGTTAGTTGAATGCACAGAACAGAAAGAAGTTTCATACAATGCTTCTGTGTAGTTTATATTTGAACATATTCTTTTTTCCACTATTACCCACTTAGCGCTACGAATGTCCAGTTGCATTTTCTACAGACAGAGTGTTTCAAAACTGCTCAATCAAAAGTATGGTTTAACTCTGTTAGCTGAATGCTCAGATCAGAAAGAAGTTTCACAGAATGCTTCTGTGTAGTTTATATTTGAATATATTCCTTTTTCCACTACTACGCTCTTAGCGCTCCAAATGTCCAGTTGCATTTTCTACAGAAAGAGTGTTCAGATCTTCTCAATCAAAAGTATGGTTTAACTCTGTTAGCTGAATGCACAGATCAGAGAGAAGTTTCACCGAATGATTCTGTGTAGTTTATATTTGAAGACATTCCTTTTTCCACTATTACCCACTTAGCGCTCCGAATCTCCACTTGCATTTTCTACAAAAAGTGTGTTTCATAACTGCTCAATCCAAAACATGTTTTATCTCTGTTAACTGAATTTACAGATCAGAAATAAGTTTCACAGAATGCATCTGTGTAGTTTTTATTTGAAGATATTCTTTTTCCCAATGTAGGCCTCTTAGCGCTTAGCATGTCCAATTGCAGTTTCTACAGAAAGAGTGTTTCAGAACGGCTCAATCAAAAGTAAGGTTCAAATCTGTTAGTTGAATGCACAGAACAGAAAGTATTTTCACAGAATGCTACTGTGTAGTTTATATTTGAATATATTCCTTTTTCCACTATTACCCTCTTAGCGCTCCGAATGTCCACTTGCATTTTCTACAGAAAGAGTGTTCAGAACTGCGCAATCAAAAGTATGGTTTAACTCTGTTAGCTTAATGAACATATCAGAAATATGTTTCACACAATGCTTCTGTGTAGTTTTATTTGAAGTTATTATTTTTCCCAATAGAGGCCTCATAGCGCTCAGAATGTCCAATTGCAGTTTCTACAGAAAGAGTGTTTCAGAAAGGCTCAATCAAAAGTAAGGTTCAACTCTGTTAGTTGAATGCACAGAACAGAAAGAAGTTTCATACAATGCTTCTGTGTAGTTTATATATGAACATATTCTTTTTTCCACTATTACCCACTTAGCGCTACGAATGTCCAGTTGCATTTTCTACAGACAGAGTGTTTCAAAACTGCTCAATCAAAAGTATGGTTTAACTCTGTTAGCTGAATGCTCAGATCAGAAAGAAGTTTCACAGAATGCTTCTGTGTAGTTTATATTTGAATATATTCCTTTTTCCACTACTACTCTCTTAGCGCTCCAAATGTCCAGTTGCATTTTCTACAGAAAGAGTGTTCAGATCTGCTCAATCAAAAGTATGGTTTAACTCGGTTAGCTGAATGCACAGATCAAAAAGAAGTTTCACAGAATGATTCTGTGTAGTTTATATTTGGAGACATTCCTTTTTCTACTATTACCCTCTTAGCGCTCCGAAACTCCACTTGCATTTTCTACAGAAAGAGTGTTTCAGAACGGCTCAATCAAAACTAAGGTTCAACTCTTTTAGTTGAACAAACAGAACAGAAAGAAGTTTCACACAATTCTTCTGTGTAGTTTTTATTTGTAGACATTCTTTTTCCCAATATAGGCCTCTTTGCGCTCAGAATGTCCAATTGCAGTTTCTACAGAAAGAGTGTTTCAGAACGGCTCAATCAAAAGAAAGGTTCAACTCTGTTAGTTGAATGCACAGAATAGAAAGAAGTTTCATACAATGCTTCTGTGTAGTTTATATTTGAACATATTCTTTTTTCCACTATTACCCACTTAGCGCTACGAATGTCCAGTTGCATTTTCTACAGACAGAGTGTTTCAAAACTGCTCAATCAAAAGTATGGTTTAACTCTGTTAGCTGAATGCTCAGATCAGAAAGAAGTTTCACAGAATGCTTCTGTGTAGTTTATATTTGAATATATTCCTTTTTCCACTACTACTCTCTTAGCGCTCCAAATGTCCAGTTGCATTTTCTACAGAAAGAGTGTTCAGATCTGCTCAATCAAAAGTATGGTTTAACTCTGTTAGCTGAATGCACAGATCAGAAAGAAGTTTCACAGAATGATTCTGTGTAGTTTATATTTGGAGACATTCCTTTTTCCACTATTACCCTCTTAGCGCTCCGAATCTCCACTTGCATTTTCTACAGAAAGAGTGTTTCAGAACGGCTCAATCAAAACTAAGGTTCAACTCTTTTATTTGAACAAACAGAACAGAAAGAAGTTTCACACAATTCTTCTGTGTAGTTTTTATTTGTAGACATTCTTTTTCCCAATATAGGCCTCTTAGCGCTCAGAATGTCCAATTGCAGTTTCTACAGAAAGAGTGTTTCAGAACGGCTCAATCAAAAGTAAGGTTGAACTCTGTTAGTTGAATGCACAGAACAGAAAGAAGTTTCATACAATGCTTCTGTGTAGTTTATATTTGAACATATTCTTTTTTCCACTATTACCCACTTAGCGCTACGAATGTCCAGTTGCATTTTCTACAGAAATAGTGTTCAGATCTGCTCAATCAAAAGTATGTTTTAACTCTTTTAGCTGAATGCACAGATCAGAAAGAAGTTTCACCGAATGATTCTGTGTAGTTTATATTTGAAGACATTCCTTTTTCCACTATTACCCTCTTAGCGCTCCGAATCTCCACTTGCATTTTCTACAAAAAGAGTGTTTCATAACTGCTCAATCAAAAATATGTTTTATCTCTGTTAACTGAATTTACAGATCAGAAATAAGTTTCACAGAATGCATCTGTGTAGTTTTTATTTGAAGATATTCTTTTTCCCAATGTAGGCCTCTTAGCGCTTAGCATGTCCAATTGCAGTTTCCACAGAAAGAGTGTTTCAGAACGGCTCAATCAAAAGTAAGGTTCAACTCTGTTAGTTGAATGCACAGAACAGAAAGAATTTTCACAAAATGCTACTGTGTAGTTTATATTTGAATATATTCCTTTTTCCACTATTACCCTCTTAGCGCTCCGAATGTCCACTTGCATTTTCTACAGAAAGAGTGTTCAGAACTGCGCAATCAAAAGTATGGTTTAACTCTGTTAGCTTAATGAACATATCAGAAATAAGTTTCACACAATGCTTCTGTGTAGTTTTTATTTGAAGATATTATTTTTCCCAATAGAGGCCTCTTAGCGCTCAGAATGTCCAATTGCAGTTTCTACAGAAAGAGTGTTTCAGAACGGCTCAATCAAAAGTAAGGTTCAACTCTGTTAGTTGAATGCACAGAACAGAAAGAAGTTTCATACAATGCTTCTGTGTAGTTTATATTTGAACATATTCTTTTTTCCACTATTACCGACTTAGCGCTACGAATGTCCAGTTGCATTTTCTACAGACAGAGTGTTTCAAAACTGCTCAATCAAAAGTATGGTTTAACTCTGTTAGCTGAATGCTCAGATCAGAAAGAAGTTTCACAGAATGTTTCTGTGTAGTTTATATTTGAATATATTCCTTTTTCCACTACTACGCTCTTAGCGCTCCAAATGTCCAGTTGCATTTTCTAGAGAAAAAGTGTTCAGATCTGCTCAATCAAAAGTATGGTTTAACTCTGTTAGCTGAATGCACAGATCAGAAAGAAGTTTCACCGAATGACTCTGTGTAGTTTATATTTGAAGACATTCCTTTTTCCACTATTACCCTCTTAGCGCTCCGAATCTCCACTTGCATTTTCTACAAAAAGAGTGTTTCATAACTGCTCAATCAAAAATATGTTTTATCTCTGTTAACTGAATTTACAGATCAGAAATAAGTTTCACAGAATGCATCTGTGTAGTTTTTATTTGAAAATATTCTTTTTCCCAATGTAGGCCTCTTAGCGCTTAGCATGTCCAATTGCAGTTTCTACAGAAAGAGTGTTTCAGAACGGCTCAATCAAAAGTAAGGTTCAACTCTGTTAGTTGAATGCACAGAACAGAAAGAATTTTCACAGAATGCTACTGTGTAGTTTATATTTGAATATATTCCTTTTTCCACTATTACCCTCTTAGCGCTCCGAATGTCCACTTGCATTTTCTACAGAAAGAGTGTTCTGAACTGCGCAATCAAAAGTATGGTTTAACTCTGTTAGCTTAATGAACATATCAGAAATAAGTTTCACACAATGCTTCTGTGTAGTTTTTATTTGAAGATATTATTTTTCCCAATAGAGGCCTCTTAGCGCTCAGAATGTCCAATTGCAGTTTCTACAGAAAGAGTGTTTCAGAAAGGCTCAATCAAAAGTAAGGTTCAACTCTGTTAGTTGAATGCACAGAACAGAAAGAAGTTTCATACAGTGCTTCTGTGTAGTTTATATTTGAACATATTATTTTTTCCACTATTACCCACTTAGCGCTACGATTGTCCAGTTGCATTTTCTACAGACAGAGTGTTTCAAAACTGCTCAATCAAAAGTATGGTTTAACTCTGTTAGCTGAATGCTCAGATCAGAAACAAGTTTCACAGAATGCTTCTGTGTAGTTTATATTTGAATATATTCCTTTATCCACTACTACGCTCTTAGCGCTCCAAATGTCCAGTTGCATTTTCTACAGAAAGAGTGTTCAGATCTGCTCAATCAAAAGTATGGTTTAACTCTGTTAGCTGAATGCACAGATCAGAAAGAAGTTTCACCGAATGATTCTGTGTAGTTTATATTTGAAGACATTCCTTTTTCCACTATTACCCTCTTAGCGCTCCGAATCTCCACTTGCATTTTCTACAAAAAAGTGTTTCATAACTGCTCAATCAAAAATAGGTTTTATCTCTGTTAACTGAATTTACAGATCAGAAATAAGTTTCACATAATGCATCTGTGTAGTTTTTATTTGAAGATATTATTTTTCCCAATAGAGGCCTCTTAGCGCTCAGAATGTCCAATTGCAGTTTCAACAGAAAGAGTGTTTCAGAAAGGCTCAATCAAAAGTAAGGTTCAACTCTGTTAGTTGAATGCACAGAACAGAAAGAAGTTTCATACAATGCTTCTGTGTAGTTTATATTTGAACATATTCTTTTTTCCACTATTACCCACTTAGCACTACGAATGTCCAGTTGCATTTTCTACAGACAGAGTGTTTCAAAACTGCTCAATCAAATGTATGGTTAAACTCTGTTAGCTGAATGCACAGATCAGAAAGAAGTTTCACAGAATGATTCTGTGTAGTTTATATTTGTAGACATTCCTTTTTCCACTATTACCCACTTAGCGCTCCGAATCTCCACTTGCATTTTCTACAGAAAGAGTGTTTCAGAACGGCTCAATCAAAACTAAGTTTCAACTCCTTTAGTTGAACAAACAGAACAGAAAGAAGTTTCACACAATTCTTTTGTGTAGTTTTTATTTGTAGACATTCTTTTTCCCAATAGAGGCCTCTTAGCGCTCAGAATGTCCAATTGCAGTTTCTACAGAAAGAGTGTTTCAGAAAGGCTCAATCAAAAGTAAGGTTCAACTCTGTTAGTTGAATGCACAGAACAGAAAGAAGTTTCATACAATGCTTCTGTGTAGTTTATATTTGAACATATTCTTTTTTCCACTATTACCCACTTAGCGCTACGAATGTCCAGTTGCATTTTCTACAGACAGAGTGTTTCAAAACTGCTCAATCAAAAGTATGGTTTAACTCTGTTAGCTGAATGCTCAGATCAGAAAGAAGTTTCACAGAATGCTTCTGTGTAGTTTATATTTGAATATATTCCTTTTTCCACTACTACGCTCTTAGCGCTCCAAATGTCCAGTTGCATTTTCTAGAGAAAGAGTGTTCAGATCTGCTCAATCAAAAGTATGGTTTAACTCTGTTAGCTGAATGCACAGATCAGAAAGAAGTTTCACCGAATGATTCTGTGTAGTTTATATTTGAAGACATTCCTTTTTCCACTATTACCCTCTTAGCGCTCCGAATCTCCACTTGCATTTTCTCCAAAAAGAGTGTTTCATAACTGCTCAATCAAAAATATGTTTTATCTCTGTTAACTGAATTTACAGATCAGAAATAAGTTTCACAGAATGCATCTGTGTAGTTTTTATTTGAAGATATTCTTTTTCCCAATGTAGGCCTCTTAGCGCTTAGCATGTCCAATTGCAGTTTCTACAGAAAGAGTGTTTCAGAACGGCTCAATCAAAAGTAAGGTTCAACTCTGTTAGTTGAAAGCACAGAACAGAAAGAATTTTCACATAATGCTACTGTGTAGTTTATATTTGAATATATTCCTTTTTCCACTATTACCCTCTTAGCGCTCCGAATGTCCACTTGCATTTTCTACAGAAAGAGTGTTCTGAACTGCGCAATCAAAAGTATGGTTTAACTCTGTTAGCTTAATGAACATATCAGAAATAAGTTTCACACAATGCTTCTGTGTAGTTTTTATTTGAAGATATTATTTTTCCCAATAGAGGCCTCTTAGTGCTCAGAATGTCCAATTGCAGTTTCTACAGAAAGAGTGTTTCAGAAAGGCTCAATCAAAAGTAAGGTTCAACTCTGTTAGTTGAATGCACAGAACAGAAAGAAGTTTCATACAATGCTTCTGTGTAGTTTATATTTGAACATATTCTTTTTTCCACTATTACCCACTTAGCGCTACGAATGTCCAGTTGCATTTTCTACAGACAGAGTGTTTCAAAACTGCTCAATCAAAAGTATGGTTTAACTCTGTTATCTGAATGCTCAGATCAGAAAGAAGTTTCACAGAATGCTTCTGTGTAGTTTATATTTGAATATATTCCTTTTTCCACTACTACGCTCTTAGCGCTCCAAATGTCCAGTTGCATTTTCTACAGAAAGAGTGTTCAGATCTGCTCTATCAAAAGTATGGTTTAACTCTGTTAGCTGAATGCACAGATCAGAAAGAAGTTTCACCGAATTATTCTGTGTAGTTTATATTTGAAGACATTCCTTTTTCCACTATTACCCTCTTAGCGCTCCGAATCTCCACTTGCATTTTCTACAAAAAGAGTGTTTCATAACTGCTCAATCAAAAACATGTTTTATCTCTGTTAACTGAATTTACAGATCAGAAATAAGTTTCAGAGAATGCATCTGTGTAGTTTTTATTTGAAGATATTCTTTTTCCCAATGTAGGCCTCTTAGCGCTTAGCATGTCCAATTGCAGGTTCTACAGAAAGAGTGTTTCAGAACGGCTCAATCAAAAGTAAGGTTCAACTCTGTTAGTTGAATGCACAGAACAGAAAGAATTTTCACAGAATGCTACTGTGTAGTTTATATTTGAATATATTCCTTTTTCCACTATTACCCTCTTAGCGCTCCGAATGTCCACTTGCATTTTCTACAGAAAGAGTGTTCAGAACTGCGCAATCAAAAGTATGGTTTAACTCTGTTAGCTTAATGAACATATCAGAAATAAGTTTCACACAATGCTTCTGTGTAGTTTTTATTTGAAGATATTATTTTTCCCAATAGAGGCCTCTTAGCGCTCAGAATGTCCAATTGCAGTTTCTACAGAAAGAGTGTTTCAGAGAGGCTCAATCAAAAGTAAGGTTCAACTCTGTTAGTTGAATGCACAGAACAGAAAGAAGTTTCATACAATGCTTCTGTGTAGTTTATATTTGAACATATTCTTTTTTCCACAATTACCCACTTAGGGATACGAATGTCCAGTTGCATTTTCTACAGACAGAGTGTTTCAAAACTGCTCAATCAAAAGTATGGTTTAACTCTGTTAGCTGAATGCTCAGATCAGAAAGAAGTTTCACAGAATGCTTCTGTGTAGTTTATATTTGAATATATTCTTTTTTTCCACTACTACTCTCTTAGCGCTCCAAATGTCCAGTTGCATTCTCTACAGAAAGAGTGTACAGATCTGCTCAATCAAAATTATGGTTTAACTCTGTTAGCTGAATGCACAGATCAGAAAGAAGTTTCACAGAATGATTCTGTGTAGTTTATATTTGGAGACATTCCTTTTTCCACTATTACCCTCTTAGCGCTCCGAATCTCCACTTGCATTTTCTACAGAAAGAGTGTTTCAGAACGGCTCAATCAAAACTAAGGTTCAACTCTTTTAGTTGAACAAACAGAACAGAAAGAAGTTTCACACAATTCTTCTGTGTAGTTTTTATTTGTAGACATTCTTTTTCCCAATATAGGCCTCTTTGCGCTCAGAATGTCCAATTGCAGTTTCTACAGAAAGAGAGTTTCAGAACGGCTCAATCAAAAGTAGGGTTCAACTCTGTTAGTTGAATGCACAGAATAGAAAGAAGTTTCATACAATGCTTCTGTGTAGTTTATATTTGAACATATTCTTTTTTCCACTATTACCCACTTAGCGCTACGAATGTCCACTTGCATTTTCTACAGACAGAGAGTTTCAAAACTGCTCAATCAAAACTATGGTTTAACTCTGTTAGCTGAATGCTCACATCAGAAAGAAGTTTCACAGAATGCTTCTGTGTAGTTTATATTTGAATATATTCCTTTTTCCACTACTACTCTCTTAGCGCTCCAAATGTCCAGTTGCATTTTCTACAGAAAGAGTGTTCAGATCTGCTCAATCAAAAGTATGGTTTAACTCTGTTAGCTGAATGCACAGATCAGAAAGAAGTTTCACAGAATGATTCTGTGTAGTTTATATTTGGAGACATTCCTTTTTCCACTATTACCCTCTTAGCGCTCCGAATGTCCACTTGCATTTTCTACAGAAAGAGTGTTTCAGAACGGCTCAATCAAAACTAAGGTTCAACTCTTTTAGTTGAACAAACAGAACAGAAAAAGTTTCACACAATTCTTCTGTGTAGTTTTTATTTGTAGACATTCTTTTTCCCAATATAGGCCTCTTAGCGCTCAGAATGTCCAATTGCAGTTTCTACATAAAGAGTGTTTCAGAACGGCTCAATCAAAAGTAAGGTTGAACTCTCTTAGTTGAATGCACAGAACAGAAAGAAGTTTCATACAATGCTTCTGTGTAGTTTATATTTGAACATATTCTTTTTTCCACTATTACCCACTTAGCGCTACGAATGTCCAGTTGCATTTTCTACAGACAGGGTGTTTCAAAACTGTTCAATCAAAAGTATGGTTTAACTCTGTTAGCTGAATGCTCAGATCAGAAAGAAGTTTCACAGAATGCTTCTGTGTAGTTTATATTTGAATATATTCCTTTTTCCACTACTACGCTCTTAGCGCTCCAAATGTCCAGTTGCATTTTCTACAGAAAGAGTGTTCAGATCTGCTCAATCAAAAGTATGGTTTAACTCTGTTAGCTGAATGCACAGATCAGAAAGAAGTTTCACCGAATGATTCTGTGTTGTTTATATTTGAAGACATTCCTTTTTCCACTATTACCCACTTAGCGCTCCGAATCTCCACTTGTATTTTCTACAAAAAGAGTGTTTCATATCTGCTCAATCAAAAATATGTTTTATCTCTGTTAACTGAATTTACAGATCAGAAATAAGTTTCACAGAATGCATCTGTGTAGTTTTTATTTGAAGATATTCTTTTTCCCAAAGTAGGCCTCTTAGCGCTTAGCATGTCCAATTGCAGTTTCTACAGAAAGAGTGTTTCAGAACGGCTCAATCAAAAGTAAGGTTCAAATCTGTTAGTTGAATGCACAGAACAGAAAGAATTTTCACAGACTGCTACTGTGTAGTTTATATTTGAATATAGTCCTTTTTCCACTATTACCCTCTTAGCGCTCCGAATGTCCACTTGCATTTTCTACAGAAAGAGGGTTCAGCACTGCGCAATCAAAAGTATGGTTTAACTCTGTTAGCTTAATGAACATATCAGAAATAAGTTTCACACAATGCTTCTGTGTAGTTTTTATTTGAAGATATTATTTTTCCCAATAGAGGCCTCTTAGCGCTCAGAATGTCCAATTGCAGTTTCTACAGAAAGAGTGTTTCAGAAAGGCTCAATCAAAAGTAAGGTTCAACTCTGTTAGTTGAATGCACAGAACAGAAAGAAGTTTCATACAATGCTTCTGTGTAGTTTATATTTGAAAATATTCTTTTTTCCACTATTACCCACTTAGCGCTACGAATGTCCAGTTGCATTTTCTACAGACAGAGTGTTTCAAAACTGCTCAATCAAAAGTATGGTTTAACTCTGTTAGCTGAATGCTCAGATTAGAAAGAAGTTTCACAGTATGCTTCTGTGTAGTTTATATTTGAATATATTCCTTTTTCCACTACTACTCTCTTAGCGCTCCAAATGTCCAGTTGCATTTTCTACAGAAAGAGTGTTCAGATCTGCTCAATCAAAAGTATGGTTTAACTCTGTTAGCTGAATGCACAGATCAGAAAGAAGTTTCACAGAATGATTCTGTGTAGTTTATATTTGGAGACATTCCTTTTTCCACTATTACCCTCTTAGCGCTCTGAATCTCCACTTGCATTTTCTACAGAAAGAGTGTTTCAGAACGGCTCAATCAAAACTAAGGTTCAACTCTTTTAGTTGAACAAACAGAACAGAAAGAAGTTTCACACAATTCTTCTGTGTAGTTTTTATTTGTAGACATTCTTTTTCCCAATATAGGCCTCTTAGCGCTCAGAATGTACAATTGCAGTTTCTACAGAAAGAGTGTTTCAGAACGGCTCAATCAAAAGTAAGGTTCAACTCTGTTAGTTGAATGCACAGAACAGAAAGTAGTTTCATACAATGCTTCTGTGTAGTTTATATTTGAACATATTCTTTTTTCCACTGTTACCCACTTAGCGCTACGAATGTCCAGCTGCATTTTCTACAGATAGAGTGTTTCAAAACTGCTCAATCAAAAGTATGGTTTAACTCTGTTAGCTGAATGCTCAGATCAGAAAGATGTTTCACAGAATGCTTCTGTGTAGTTTATATTTGAATATATTCCTTTTTCCACTACTACGCTCTTAGCGCTCCAAATGTCCAGTTGCATTTTCTACAGAAAGAGTGTTCAGATCTGCTCAATCAAAAGTATGGTTTAACTCTGTTAGCTGAATGCACAGATCAGAAAGAAGTTTCACCGAATGATTCTGTGTAGTTTATATTTGAAGACATTCCTTTTTCCACTATTACCCACTTAGCGCTCCGAATCTCCACTTGTATTTTCTACAAAAAGAGTGTTTCATAACTGCTCAATCAAAAATATGTTTTATCTCTGTTAACTGAATTTACAGATCAGAAATAAGTTTCACAGAATGCATCTGTGTAGTTTTTATTTGAAGATATTCTTTTTCCCAAAGTAGGCCTCTTAGCGCTTAGCATGTCCAATTGCAGTTTCTACAGAAAGAGTGTTTCAGAACGGCTCAATCAAAAGTAAGGTTCAACTCTGTTAGTTGAATGCACAGAACAGAAAGAATTTTCACAGACTGCTACTGTGTAGTTTATATTTGAATATAGTCCTTTTTCCACTATTACCCTCTTAGCGCTCCGAATGTCCACTTGCATTTTCTACAGAAAGAGGGTTCAGCACTGCGCAATCAAAAGTATGGTTTAACTCTGTTAGCTTAATGAACATATCAGAAATAAGTTTCACACAATGCTTCTGTGTAGTTTTTATTTGAAGATATTATTTTTCCCAATAGAGGCCTCTTAGCGCTCAGAATGTCCAATTGCAGTTTCTACAGAAAGAGTGTTTCAGAAAGGCTCAATCAAAATTAAGGTTCAACTCTGTTAGTTGAATGCACAGAACAGAAAGAAGTTTCATACAATGCTTCTGTGTAGTTTATATTTGAACATATTCTTTTTTCCACTATTACCCACTTAGCGCTACGAATGTCCAGTTGCATTTTCTACAGACAGAGTGTTTCAAAACTGCTCAATCAAAAGTATGGTTTAACTCTGTTAGCTGAATGCTCAGATCAGAAAGAAGTTTCACAGAATGCTTCTGTGTAGTTTATATTTGAATATATTCCTTTTTCCACTACTACTCTCTTAGCGCTCCAAATGTCCAGTTGCATTTTCTACAGAAAGAGTGTTCAGATCTGCTCAATCAAAAGTATGGTTTAACTCTGTTAGCTGAATGCACAGATCAGAAAGGAGTTTCACAGAATGATTCTGTGTAGTTTATATTTGGAGACATTCCTTTTTCCACTATTACCCTCTTAGCGCTCCGAATGTCCACTTGCATTTTCTACAGAAAGAGTGTTTCAGAACGGCTCAATCAAAACTAAGGTTCAACTCTTTTAGTTGAACAAACAGAACAGAAAGAAGTTTCACACAATTCTTCTGTGTAGTTTTTATTTGTAGACATTCTTTTTCCCAATATAGGCCTCTTAGCGCTCAGAATGTCCAATTGCAGTTTCTACATAAAGAGTGTTTCAGAACGGCTCAATCAAAAGTAAGGTTCAACTCTGTTAGTTGAATGCACAGAACAGAAAGAAGTTTCATACAATGCTTCTGTGTAGTTTATATTTGAACATATTCTTTTTTCCACTATTACCCACTTAGCGCTACGAATGTCCAGTTGCATTTTCTACAGACAGAGTGTTTCAAAACTGCTCAATCAAAAGTATGGTTTAACTCTGTTATCTGAATGCTCAGATCAGAAAGAAGTTTCACAGAATGCTTCTGTGTAGTTTATATTTGAATATATTCCTTTTTCCACTACTACGCTCTTAGCGCTCCAAATGTCCAGTTGCATTTTCTACAGAAAGAGTGTTCAGATCTGCTCAATCAAAAGTATGGTTTAACTCTGTTAGCTGAATGCACAGATCAGAAAGAAGTTTCACCGAATGATTCTGTGTTGTTTATATTTGAAGACATTCCTTTTTCCACTATTACCCACTTAGCGCTCCGAATCTCCACTTGTATTTTCTACAAAAAGAGTGTTTCATAACTGCTCAATCAAAAATATGTTTTATCTCTGTTAACTGAATTTACAGATCAGAAATAAGTTTCACAGAATGCATCTGTGTAGTTTTTATTTGAAGATATTCTTTTTCCCAAAGTAGGCCTCTTAGCGCTTAGCATGTCCAATTGCAGTTTCTACAGAAAGAGTGTTTCAGAACGGCTCAATCAAAAGTAAGGTTCAACTCTGTTAGTTGAATGCACAGAACAGAAAGAATTTTCACAGACTGCTACTGTGTAGTTTATATTTGAATATAGTCCTTTTTCCAATATTACACTCTTAGCGCTCCGAATGTCCACTTGCATTTTCTACAGAAAGAGGGTTCAGCACTGCGCAATCAAAAGTATGGTTTAACTCTGTTAGCTTAATGAACATATCAGAAATAAGTTTCACACAATGCTTCTGTGTAGTTTTTATTTGAAGATATTATTTTTCCCAATAGAGGCCTCTTAGCGCTCAGAATGTCCAATTGCAGTTTCTACAGAAAGAGTGTTTCAGAAAGGCTCAATCAAAAGTAAGGTTCAACTCTGTTAGTTGAATGCACAGAACAGAAAGAAGTTTCATACAATGCTTCTGTGTAGTTTATATTTGAACATATTCTTTTTTCCACTATTACCCACTTAGCGCTACGAATGTCCAGTTGCATTTTCTACAGACAGAGTGTTTCAAAACTGCTCAATCAAAAGTATGGTTTAACTCTGTTAGCTGAATGCTCAGATCAGAAAGAAGTTTCACAGAATGCTTCTGTGTAGTTTATATTTGAATATATTCCTTTTTCCACTACTACTCTCTTAGCGCTCCAAATGTCCAGTTGCATTTTCTACAGAAAGAGTGTTCAGATCTGCTCAATCAAATGTATGGTTTAACTCTGTTAGCTGAATGCACAGATCAGAAAGAAGTTTCACAGAATGATTCTGTGTAGTTTATATTTGGAGACATTCCTTTTTCCACTATTACCCTCTTAGCGCTCCGAATCTCCACTTGCATTTTCTACAGAAAGAGTGTTTCAGAACGGCTCAATCAAAACTAAGGTTCAACTCTTTTAGTTGAACAAACAGAACAGAAAGAAGTTTCACTCAATTCTTCTGTGTCGTTTTTATTTGTAGACATTCTTTTTCCCAATATAGGCCTCTTAGCGCTCAGAATGTACAATTGCAGTTTCTACAGAAAGAGTGTTTCAGAACGGCTCAATCAAAAGTAAGGTTCAACTCTGTTAGTTGAATGCACAGAACAGAAAGAAGTTTCATACAATGCTTCTGTGTAGTTTATATTTGAACATATTCTTTTTTCCACTATTACCCACTTAGCGCTACGAATGTCCAGCTGCATTTTCTACAGACAGAGTGTTTCAAAACTGCTCAATCAAAAGTATGGTTTAACTCTGTTAGCTGAATGCTCAGATCAGAAAGAAGTTTCACAGAATGCTTCTGTGTAGTTTATATTTGAATATATTCCTTTTTCCACTACTACGCTCTTAGCGCTCCAAATGTCCAGTTGCATTTTCTACAGAAAGAGTGTTCAGATCTGCTCAATCAAAAGTATGGTTTAACTCTGTTAGCTGAATGCACAGACCAGAAAGAAGTTTCACCGAATGATTCTGTGTAGTTTATATTTGAAGACATTCCTTTTTCCACTATTACCCTCTTAGCGCTCCGAATCTCCACTTGCATTTTCTACAAAAAGAGTGTTTCATAACTGCTCAATCAAAAACATGTTTTATCTCTGTTAACTGAATTTACAGATCAGAAATAAGTTTCAGAGAATGCATCTGTGTAGTTTTTATTTGAAGATATTCTTTTTCCCAATGTAGGCCTCTTAGCGCTTAGCATGTCCAATTGCAGGTTCTACAGAAAGAGTGTTTCAGAACGGCTCAATCAAAAGTAAGGTTCAACTCTGTTAGTTGAATGCACAGAACAGAAAGAATTTTCACAGAATGCTACTGTGTAGTTTATATTTGAATATATTCCTTTTTCCACTATTACCCTCTTAGCGCTCCGAATGTCCACTTGCATTTTCTACAGAAAGAGTGTTCAGAACTGCGCAATCAAAAGTATGGTTTAACTCTGTTAGCTTAATGAACATATCAGAAATAAGTTTCACACAATGCTTCTGTGTAGTTTTTATTTGAAGATATTATTTTTCCCAATAGAGGCCTCTTAGCGCTCAGAAGGTCCAATTGCAGTTTCTACAGAAAGAGTGTTTCAGAAAGGCTCAATCAAAAGTAAGGTTCAACTCTGTTAGTTGAATGCACAGAACAGAAAGAAGTTTCATACAATGCTTCTGTGTAGTTTATATTTGAACATATTCTTTTTTCCACTATTACCCACTTAGCGCTACGAATGTCCAGTTGCATTTTCTACAGACAGAGTGTTTCAAAACTGCTCAATCAAAAGTATGGTTTAACTCTGTTAGCTGAATGCTCAGATCAGAAAGAAGTTTCACAGAATGCTTCTGTGTAGTTTATATTTGAATATATTCCTTTTTCCACTACTACGCTCTTAGCGCTCCAAATGTCCAGTTGCATTTTCTAGAGAAAGAGTGTTCAGATCTGCTCAATCAAAAGTATGGTTTAACTCTGTTAGCTGAATGCACAGATCAGAAAGAAGTTTCACCGAATGATTCTGTGTAGTTTATATTTGAAGACATTCCTTTTTCCACTATTACCCTCTTAGCGCTCCGAATCTCCACTTGCATTTTCTCCAAAAAGAGTGTTTCATAACTGCTCAATCAAAAATATGTTTTATCTCTGTTAACTGAATTTACAGATCAGAAATAAGTTTCACAGAATGCATCTGTGTAGTTTTTATTTGAAGATATTCTTTTTCCCAATGTAGGCCTCTTAGCGCTTAGCATGTCCAATTGCAGTTTCTACAGAAAGAGTGTTTCAGAACGGCTCAATCAAAAGTAAGGTTCAACTCTGTTAGTTGAATGCACAGAACAGAAAGAATTTTCACAGAATGCTACTGTGTAGTTTATATTTGAATATATTCCTTTTTCCACTATTACCCTCTTAGCGCTCCGAATGTCCACTTGCATTTTCTACAGAAAGAGTGTTCTGAACTGCGCAATCAAAAGTATGGTTTAACTCTGTTAGCTTAATGAACATATCAGAAATAAGTTTCACACAATGCTTCTGTGTAGTTTTTATTTGAAGATATTATTTTTCCCAATAGAGGCCTCTTAGTGCTCAGAATGTCCAATTGCAGTTTCTACAGAAAGAGTGTTTCAGAAAGGCTCAATCAAAAGTAAGGTTCAACTCTGTAAGTTGAATGCACAGAACAGAAAGAAGTTTCATACAATGCTTCTGTGTAGTTTATATTTGAACATATTTTTTTCCACTATTACCCACTTAGCGCTACGAATGTCCAGTTGCATTTTCTACAGACAGAGTGTTTCAAAACTGCTCAATCAAAAGTATGGTTTAACTCTGTTATCTGAATGCTCAGATCAGAAAGAAGTTTCACAGAATGTTTCTGTGTAGTTTATATTTGAATATATTCCTTTTTCCACTACTACGCTCTTAGCGCTCCAAATGTCCAGTTGCATTTTCAACAGAAAGAGTGTTCAGATCTGCTCAATCAAAAGTATGGTTTAACTCTGTTAGCTGAATGCACAGATCAGAAAGAAGTTTCATCGAATTATTCTGTGTAGTTTATATTTGAAGACATTCCTTTTTCCACTATTACCCTCTTAGCGCTCCGAATCTCCACTTGCATTTTCTACAAAAAGAGTGTTTCATAACTGCTCAATCAAAAACATGTTTTATCTCTGTTAACTGAATTTACAGATCAGAAATAAGTTTCAGAGAATGCATCTGTGTAGTTTTTATTTGAAGATATTCTTTTTCCCAATGTAGGCCTCTTAGCGCTTAGCATGTCCAATTGCAGGTTCTACAGAAAGAGTGTTTCAGAACGGCTCAATCAAAAGTAAGGTTCAACTCTGTTAGTTGAATGCACAGAACAGAAAGAATTTTCACAGAATGCTACTGTGTAGTTTATATTTGAATATATTCCTTTTTCCACTATTACCCTCTTAGCGCTCCGAATGTCCACTTGCATTTTCTACAGAAAGAGTGTTCAGAACTGCGCAATCAAAAGTATGGTTTAACTCTGTTAGCTTAATGAACATATCAGAAATAAGTTTCACACAATGCTTCTGTGTAGTTTTTATTTGAAGATATTATTTTTCCCAATAGAGGCCTCTTAGCGCTCAGAATGTCCAATTGCAGTTTCTACAGAAAGAGTGTTTCAGAGAGGCTCAATCAAAAGTAAGGTTCAACTCTGTTAGTTGAATGCACAGAACAGAAAGAAGTTTCATACAATGCTTCTGTGTAGTTTATATTTGAACATATTCTTTTTTCCACAATTACCCACTTAGGGATACGAATGTCCAGTTGCATTTTCTACAGACAGAGTGTTTCAAAACTGCTCAATCAAAAGTATGGTTTAACTCTGTTAGCTGAATGCTCAGATCAGAAAGAAGTTTCACAGAATGCTTCTGTGTAGTTTATATTTGAATATATTCCTTTTTCCACTACTACTCTCTTAGCGCTCCAAATGTCCAGTTGCATTTTCTACAGAAAGAGTGTTCAGATCTGCTCAATCAAAAGTATGGTTTAACTCTGTTAGCTGAATGCACAGATCAGAAAGAAGTTTCACAGAATGATTCTGTGTAGTTTATATTTGGAGACATTCCTTTTTCCACTATTACCCTCTTAGCGCTCCGAATGTCCACTTGCATTTTCTACAGAAAGAGTGTTTCAGAACGGCTCAATCAAAACTAAGGTTCAACTCTTTTAGTTGAACAAACAGAACAGAAAGAAGTTTCACACAATTCTTCTGTGTAGTTTTTATTTGTAGACATTCTTTTTCCCAATATAGGCCTCTTAGCGCTCAGAATGTCCAATTGCAGTTTCTACATAAAGAGTGTTTCAGAACGGCTCAATCAAAAGTAAGGTTGAACTCTGTTAGTTGAATGCACAGAACAGAAAGAAGTTTCATACAATGCTTCTGTGTAGTTTATATTTGAACATATTCTTTTTTCCACTATTACCCACTTAGCGCTACGAATGTCCAGTTGCATTTTCTACAGACAGAGTGTTTCAAAACTGCTCAATCAAAAGTATGGTTTAACTCTGTTAGCTGAATGCTCAGATCAGAAAGAAGTTTCACAGAATGCTTCTGTGTAGTTTATATTTGAATATATTCCTTTTTCCACTACTACGCTCTTAGCGCTCCAAATGTCCAGTTGCATTTTCTACAGAAAGAGTGTTCAGATCTGCTCAATCAAAAGTATGGTTTAACTCTGTTAGCTGAATGCACAGATCAGAAAGAAGTTTCACCGAATGATTCTGTGTTGTTTATATTTGAAGACATTCCTTTTTCCACTATTACCCACTTAGCGCTCCGAATCTCCACTTGTATTTTCTACAAAAAGAGTGTTTCATAACTGCTCAATCAAAAATATGTTTTATCTCTGTTAACTGAATTTACAGATCAGAAATAAGTTTCACAGAATGCATCTGTGTAGTTTTTATTTGAAGATATTCTTTTTCCCAAAGTAGGCCTCTTAGCGCTTAGCATGTCCAATTGCAGTTTCTACAGAAAGAGTGTTTCAGAACGGCTCAATCAAAAGTAAGGTTCAAATCTGTTAGTTGAATGCACAGAACAGAAAGAATTTTCACAGACTGCTACTGTGTAGTTTATATTTGAATATAGTCCTTTTTCCACTATTACCCTCTTAGCGCTCCGAATGTCCACTTGCATTTTCTACAGAAAGAGGGTTCAGCACTGCGCAATCAAAAGTATGGTTTAACTCTGTTAGCTTAATGAACATATCAGAAATAAGTTTCACACAATGCTTCTGTGTAGTTTTTATTTGAAGATATTATTTTTCCCAATAGAGGCCTCTTAGCGCTCAGAATGTCCAATTGCAGTTTCTACAGAAAGAGTGTTTCAGAAAGGCTCAATCAAAAGTAAGGTTCAACTCTGTTAGTTGAATGCACAGAACAGAAAGAAGTTTCATACAATGCTTCTGTGTAGTTTATATTTGAACATATTCTTTTTTCCACTATTACCCACTTAGCGCTACGAATGTCCAGTTGCATTTTCTACAGACAGAGTGTTTCAAAACTGCTCAATCAAAAGTATGGTTTAACTCTGTTAGCTGAATGCTCAGATTAGAAAGAAGTTTCACAGAATGCTTCTGTGTAGTTTATATTTGAATATATTCCTTTTTCCACTACTACTCTCTTAGCGCTCCAAATGTCCAGTTGCATTTTCTACAGAAAGAGTGTTCAGATCTGCTCAATCAAAAGTATGGTTTAACTCTGTTAGCTGAATGCACAGATCAGAAAGAAGTTTCACAGAATGATTCTGTGTAGTTTATATTTGGAGACATTCCTTTTTCCACTATTACCCTCTTAGCGCTGCGAATCTCCACTTGCATTTTCTACAGAAAGAGTGTTTCAGAACGGCTCAATCAAAACTAAGGTTCAACTCTTTTAGTTGAACAAACAGAACAGAAAGAAGTTTCACACAATTCTTCTGTGTAGTTTTTATTTGTAGACATTCTTTTTCCCAATATAGGCCTCTTAGCGCTCAAAATGTACAATTGCAGTTTCTACAGAAAGAGTGTTTCAGAACGGCTCAATCAAAAGTAAGGTTCAACTCTGTTAGTTGAATGCACAGAACAGAAAGTAGTTTCATACAATGCTTCTGTGTAGTTTATATTTGAACATATTCTTTTTTCCACTGTTACCCACTTAGCGCTACGAATGTCCAGCTGCATTTTCTACAGACAGAGTGTTTCAAAACTGCTCAATCAAAAGTATGGTTTAACTCTGTTAGCTGAATGCTCAGATCAGAAAGAAGTTTCACAGAATGCTTCTGTGTAGTTTATATTTGAATATATTCCTTTTTCCACTACTACGCTCTTAGCGCTCCAAATGTCCAGTTGCATTTTCTACAGAAAGAGTGTTCAGATCTGCTCAATCAAAAGTATGGTTTAACTCTGTTAGCTGAATGCACAGATCAGAAAGAAGTTTCACCGAATGATTCTGTGTAGTTTATATTTGAAGACATTCCTTTTTCCACTATTACCCACTTAGCGCTCCGAATCTCCACTTGTATTTTCTACAAAAAGAGTGTTTCATAACTGCTCAATCAAAAATATGTTTTATCTCTGTTAACTGAATTTACAGATCAGAAATAAGTTTCACAGAATGCATCTGTGTAGTTTTTATTTGAAGATATTCTTTTTCCCAAAGTAGGCCTCTTAGCGCTTAGCATGTCCAATTGCAGTTTCTACAGAAAGAGTGTTTCAGAACAGCTCAATCAAAAGTAAGGTTCAACTCTGTTAGTTGAATGCACAGAACAGAAAGAATTTTCACAGACTGCTACTGTGTAGTTTATATTTGAATATAGTCCTTTTTCCACTATTACCCTCTTAGCGCTCCGAATGTCCACTTGCATTTTCTACAGAAAGAGGGTTCAGCACTGCGCAATCAAAAGTATGGTTTAACTCTGTTAGCTTAATGAACATATCAGAAATAAGTTTCACACAATGCTTCTGTGTAGTTTTTATTTGAAGATATTATTTTTCCCAATAGAGGCCTCTTAGCGCTCAGAATGTCCAATTGCAGTTTCTACAGAAAGAGTGTTTCAGAAAGGCTCAATCAAAATTAAGGTTCAACCCTGTTAGTTGAATGCACAGAACAGAAAGAAGTTTCATACAATGCTTCTGTGTAGTTTATATTTGAACATATTCTTTTTTCCACTATTACCCACTTAGCGCTACGAATGTCCAGTTGCATTTTCTACAGACAGAGTGTTTCAAAACTGCTCAATCAAAAGTATGGTTTAACTCTCTTAGCTGAATGCTCAGATCAGAAAGAAGTTTCACAGAATGCTTCTGTGTAGTTTATATTTGAATATATTCCTTTTTCCACTACTACTCTCTTAGCGCTCCAAATGTCCAGTTGCATTTTCTACAGAAAGAGTGTTCAGATCTGCTCAATCAAAAGTATGGTTTAACTCTGTTAGCTGAATGCACAGATCAGAAAGAAGTTTCACAGAATGATTCTGTGTAGTTTATATTTGGAGACATTCCTTTTTCCACTATTACCCTCTTAGCGCTCCGAATGTCCACTTGCATTTTCTACAGAAAGAGTGTTTCAGAACGGCTCAATCAAAACTAAGGTTCAACTCTTTTAGTTGAACAAACAGAACAGAAAGAAGTTTCACACAATTCTTCTGTGTAGTTTTTATTTGTAGACATTCTTTTTCCCAATATAGGCCTCTTAGCGCTCAGAATGTCCAATTGCAGTTTCTACATAAAGAGTGTTTCAGAACGGCTCAATCAAAAGTAAGGTTCAACTCTGTTAGTTGAATGCACAGAACAGAAAGAAGTTTCATACAATGCTTCTGTGTAGTTTATATTTGAACTTATTCTTTTTTCCACTATTACCCACTTAGCGCTACGAATGTCCAGTTGCATTTTCTACAGACAGAGTGTTTCAAAACTGCTCAATCAAAAGTATGGTTTAACTCTGTTATCTGAATGCTCAGATCAGAAAGAAGTTTCACAGAATGCTTCTGTGTAGTTTATATTTGAATATATTCCTTTTTCCACTACTACGCTCTTAGCGCTCCAAATGTCCAGTTGCATTTTCTACAGAAAGAGTGTTCAGATCTGCTCAATCAAAAGTATGGTTTAACTCTGTTAGCTGAATGCACAGATCAGAAAGAAGTTTCACCGAATGATTCTGTGTTGTTTATATTTGAAGACATTCCTTTTTCCACTATTACCCACTTAGCGCTCCGAATCTCCACTTGTATTTTCTACAAAAAGAGTGTTTCATAACTGCTCAATCAAAAATATGTTTTATCTCTGTTAACTGAATTTACAGATCAGAAATAAGTTTCACAGAATGCATCTGTGTAGTTTTTATTTGAAGATATTCTTTTTCCCAAAGTAGGCCTCTTAGCGCTTAGCATGTCCAATTGCAGTTTCTACAGAAAGAGTGTTTCAGAACGGCTCAATCAAAAGTAAGGTTCAACTCTGTTAGTTGAATGCACAGAACAGAAAGAATTTTCACAGACTGCTACTGTGTAGTTTATATTTGAATATAGTCCTTTTTCCAATATTACACTCTTAGCGCTCCGAATGTCCACTTGCATTTTCTACAGAAAGAGGGTTCAGCACTGCGCAATCAAAAGTATGGTTTAACTCTGTTAGCTTAATGAACATATCAGAAATAAGTTTCACACAATGCTTCTGTGTAGTTTTTATTTGAAGATATTATTTTTCCCAATAGAGGCCTCTTAGCGCTCAGAATGTCCAATTGCAGTTTCTACAGAAAGAGTGTTTCAGAAAGGCTCAATCAAAAGTAAGGTTCAACTCTGTTAGTTGAATGCACAGAACAGAAAGAAGTTTCATACAATGCTTCTGTGTAGTTTATATTTGAACATATTCTTTTTTCCACTATTACCCACTTAGCGCTACGAATGTCCAGTTGCATTTTCTACAGACAGAGTGTTTCAAAACTGCTCAATCAAAAGTATGGTTTAACTCTGTTAGCTGAATGCTCAGATCAGAAAGAAGTTTCACAGAATGCTTCTGTGTAGTTTATATTTGAATATATTCCTTTTTCCACTACTACTCTCTTAGCGCTCCAAATGTCCAGTTGCATTTTCTACAGAAAGAGTGTTCAGATCTGCTCAATCAAAAGTATGGTTTAACTCTGTTAGCTGAATGCACAGATCAGAAAGAAGTTTCACAGAATGATTCTGTGTAGTTTATATTTGGAGACATTCCTTTTTCCACTATTACCCTCTTAGCGGTCCGAATCTCCACTTGCATTTTCTACAGAAAGAGTGTTTCAGAACGGCTCAATCAAAACTAAGGTTCAACTCTTTTAGTTGAACAAACAGAACAGAAAGAAGTTTCACACAATTCTTCTGTGTAGTTTTTATTTGTAGACATTCTTTTTCCCAATATAGGCCTCTTAGCGCTCAGAATGTACAATTGCAGTTTCTACAGAAAGAGTGTTTCAGAACGGCTCAATCAAAAGTAAGGTTCAACTCTGTTAGTTGAATGCACAGAACAGAAAGTAGTTTCATACAATGCTTCTGTGTAGTTTATATTTGAACATATTCTTTTTTCCACTATTACCCACTTAGCGCTACGAATGTCCAGCTGCATTTTCTACAGACAGAGTGTTTCAAAACTGCTCAATCAAAAGTATGGTTTAACTCTGTTAGCTGAATGCTCAGATCAGAAAGAAGTTTCACAGAATGCTTCTGTGTAGTTTATATTTGAATATATTCCTTTTTCCACTACTACGCTCTTAGCGCTCCAAATGTCCAGTTGCATTTTCTACAGAAAGAGTGTTCAGATCTGCTCAATCAAAAGTATGGTTTAACTCTGTTAGCTGAATGCACAGACCAGAAAGAAGTTTCACCGAATGATTCTGTGTAGTTTATATTTGAAGACATTGCTTTTTCCACAATTACCCACTTAGCGCTCCGAATCTCCACTTCGATTTTCTACAAAAAGAGTGTTTCATAACTGCTCAATCAAAAATATGTTTTATCTCTGTTAACTGAATTTAAAGATCAGAAATAAGTTTCACAGAATGCATCTGTGTAGTTTTTATTTGAAGATATTCTTTTTCCCAAAGTAGGCCTCTTAGCGCTTAGCATGTCCAATTGCAGTTTCTACAGAAAGAGTGTTTCAGAACGGCTCAATCAAAAGTAAGGTTCAACTCTGTTAGTTGAATGCACAGAACAGAAAGAATTTTCACAGACTGCTACTGAGTAGTTTATATTTGAATATAGTCCTTTTTCCACTATTACCCTCTTAGCGCTCCGAATGTCCACTTGCATTTTCTACAGAAAGAGGGTTCAGCACTGCGCAATCAAAAGTATGGTTTAACTCTGTTAGCTTAATGAACATATCAGAAATAAGTTTCACACAATGCTTCTGTGTAGTTTTTATTTGAAGATATTATTTTTCCCAATAGAGGCCTCTTAGCGCTCAGAATGTCCAATTGCAGTTTCTACAGAAAGAGTGTTTCAGAAAGGCTCAATCAAAAGTAAGGTTCAACTCTGTTAGTTGAATGCACAGAACAGAAAGAAGTTTCATACAATGCTTCTGTGTAGTTTATATTTGAACATATTCCTTTTTCCACTATTACCCACTTAGCGCTACGAATGTCCAGCTGCATTTTCTACAGACAGAGTGTTTCAAAACTGCTCAATCAAAAGTATGGTTTACCTCTGTTAGCTGAATGCTCAGATCAGAAAGAAGTTTCACAGAATGCTTCTGTGTAGTTTATATTTGAATATATTCCTTTTTCCACTACTACTCTCTTAGCGCTCCAAATGTCCAGTTGCATTTTCTACAGAAAGAGTGTTCAGATCTGCTCAATCAAAAGTATGGTTTAACTCTGTTAGCTGAATGCACAGATCAGAAAGAAGTTTCACAGAATGATTCTGTGTAGTTTATATTTGGAGACATTCCTTTTTCCACTATTACCCTCTTAGCGCTCCGAATCTCCACTTGCATTTTCTACAGAAAGAGTGTTTCAGAACGGCTCAATCAAAACTAAGGTTCAACTCTTTTAGTTGAACAAACAGAACAGAAAGAAGTTTCACACAATTCTTCTGGGTAGTTTTTATTTGTAGACATTCTTTTTCCCAATATAGGCCTCTTAGCGCTCAGAATGTACAATTGCAGTTTCTACAGAAAGAGTGTTTCAGAACGGCTCAATCAAAAGTAAGGTTCAACTCTGTTAGTTGAATGCACAGAACAGAAAGAAGTTTCATACAATGCTTCTGTGTAGTTTATATTTGAACATATTCTTTTTTCCACTATTACCCACTTAGCGCTACGAATGTCCAGCTGCATTTTCTACAGACAGAGTGTTTCAAAACTGCTCAATCAAAAGTATGGTTTAACTCTGTTAGCTGAATGCTCAGATCAGAAAGAAGTTTCACAGAATGCTTCTGTGTAGTTTATATTTGAATATATTCCTTTTTCCACTACTACGCTCTTAGCGCTCCAAATGTCCAGTTGCATTTTCTAGAGAAAGAGTGTTCAGATCTGCTCAATCAAAAGTATGGTTTAACTCTGTTAGCTGAATGCACAGATCAGAAAGAAGTTTCACCGAATGATTCTGTGTAGTTTATATTTGAAGACATTCCTTTTTCCACTATTACCCTCTTAGCGCTCCGAATCTCCACTTGCATTTTCTCCAAAAAGAGTGTTTCATAACTGCTCAATCAAAAATATGTTTTATCTCTGTTAACTGAATTTACAGATCAGAAATAAGTTTCACAGAATGCATCTGTGTAGTTTTTATTTGAAGATATTCTTTTTCCCAATGTAGGCCTCTTAGCGCTTAGCATGTCCAATTGCAGTTTCTACAGAAAGAGTGTTTCAGAACGGCTCAATCAAAAGTAAGGTTCAACTCTGTTAGTTGAATGCACAGAACAGAAAGAATTTTCACAGAATGCTACTGTGTAGTTTATATTTGAATATATTCCTTTTTCCACTATTACCCTCTTAGCGCTCCGAATGTCCACTTGCATTTTCTACAGAAAGAGTGTTCTGAACTGCGCAATCAAAAGTATGGTTTAACTCTGTTAGCTTAATGAACATATCAGAAATAAGTTTCACACAATGCTTCTGTGTAGTTTTTATTTGAAGATATTATTTTTCCCAATAGAGGCCTCTTAGTGCTCAGAATGTCCAATTGCAGTTTCTACAGAAAGAGTGTTTCAGAAAGGCTCAATCAAAAGTAAGGTTCAACTCTGTTAGTTGAATGCACAGAACAGAAAGAAGTTTCATACAATGCTTCTGTGTAGTTTATATTTGAACATATTTTTTTCCACTATTACCCACTTAGCGCTACGAATGTCCAGTTGCATTTTCTACAGACAGAGTGTTTCAAAACTGCTCAATCAAAAGTATGGTTTAACTCTGTTATCTGAATGCTCAGATCAGAAAGAAGTTTCACAGAATGTTTCTGTGTAGTTTATATTTGAATATATTCCTTTTTCCACTACTACGCTCTTAGCGCTCCAAATGTCCAGTTGCATTTTCAACAGAAAGAGTGTTCAGATCTGCTCAATCAAAAGTATGGTTTAACTCTGTTAGCTGAATGCACAGATCAGAAAGAAGTTTCACCGAATTATTCTGTGTAGTTTATATTTGAAGACATTCCTTTTTCCACTATTACCCTCTTAGCGCTCCGAATCTCCACTTGCATTTTCTACAAAAAGAGTGTTTCATAACTGCTCAATCAAAAACATGTTTTATCTCTGTTAACTGAATTTACAGATCAGAAATAAGTTTCAGAGAATGCATCTGTGTAGTTTTTATTTGAAGATATTCTTTTTCCCAATGTAGGCCTCTTAGCGCTTAGCATGTCCAATTGCAGGTTCTACAGAAAGAGTGTTTCAGAACGGCTCAATCAAAAGTAAGGTTCAACTCTGTTAGTTGAATGCACAGAACAGAAAGAATTTTCACAGAATGCTACTGTGTAGTTTATATTTGAATATATTCCTTTTTCCACTATTACCCTCTTAGCGCTCCGAATGTCCACTTGCATTTTCTACAGAAAGAGTGTTCAGAACTGCGCAATCAAAAGTATGGTTTAACTCTGTTAGCTTAATGAACATATCAGAAATAAGTTTCACACAATGCTTCTGTGTAGTTTTTATTTGAAGATATTATTTTTCCCAATAGAGGCCTCTTAGCGCTCAGAATGTCCAATTGCAGTTTCTACAGAAAGAGTGTTTCAGAGAGGCTCAATCAAAAGTAAGGTTCAACTCTGTTAGTTGAATGCACAGAACAGAAAGAAGTTTCATACAATGCTTCTGTGTAGTTTATATTTGAACATATTCTTTTTTCCACAATTACCCACTTAGGGATACGAATGTCCAGTTGCATTTTCTACAGACAGAGTGTTTCAAAACTGCTCAATCAAAAGTATGGTTTAACTCTGTTAGCTGAATGCTCAGATCAGAAAGAAGTTTCACAGAATGCTTCTGTGTAGTTTATATTTGAATATATTCCTTTTTCCACTACTACTCTCTTAGCGCTCCAAATGTCCAGTTGCATTTTCTACAGAAAGAGTGTTCAGATCTGCTCAATCAAAAGTATGGTTTAACTCTGTTAGCTGAATGCACAGATCAGAAAGAAGTTTCACAGAATGATTCTGTGTAGTTTATATTTGGAGACATTCCTTTTTCCACTATTACCCTCTTAGCGCTCCGAATGTCCACTTGCATTTTCTACAGAAAGAGTGTTTCAGAACGGCTCAATCAAAACTAAGGTTCAACTCTTTTAGTTGAACAAACAGAACAGAAAGAAGTTTCACACAATTCTTCTGTGTAGTTTTTATTTGTAGACATTCTTTTTCCCAATATAGGCCTCTTAGCGCTCAGAATGTCCAATTGCAGTTTCTACATAAAGAGTGTTTCAGAACGGCTCAATCAAAAGTAAGGTTGAACTCTGTTAGTTGAATGCACAGAACAGAAAGAAGTTTCATACAATGCTTCTGTGTAGTTTATATTTGAACATATTCTTTTTTCCACTATTACCCACTTAGCGCTACGAATGTCCAGTTGCATTTTCTACAGACAGAGTGTTTCAAAACTGCTCAATCAAAAGTATGGTTTAACTCTGTTAGCTGAATGCTCAGATCAGAAAGAAGTTTCACAGAATGCTTCTGTGTAGTTTATATTTGAATATATTCCTTTTTCCACTACTACGCTCTTAGCGCTCCAAATGTCCAGTTGCATTTTCTACAGAAAGAGTGTTCAGATCTGCTCAATCAAAAGTATGGTTTAACTCTGTTAGCTGAATGCACAGATCAGAAAGAAGTTTCACCGAATGATTCTGTGTTGTTTATATTTGAAGACATTCCTTTTTCCACTATTACCCACTTAGCGCTCCGAATCTCCACTTGTATTTTCTACAAAAAGAGTGTTTCATAACTGCTCAATCAAAAATATGTTTTATCTCTGTTAACTGAATTTACAGATCAGAAATAAGTTTCACAGAATGCATCTGTGTAGTTTTTATTTGAAGATATTCTTTTTCCCAAAGTAGGCCTCTTAGCGCTTAGCATGTCCAATTGCAGTTTCTACAGAAAGAGTGTTTCAGAACGGCTCAATCAAAAGTAAGGTTCAAATCTGTTAGTTGAATGCACAGAACAGAAAGAATTTTCACAGACTGCTACTGTGTAGTTTATATTTGAATATAGTCCTTTTTCCACTATTACCCTCTTAGCGCTCCGAATGTCCACTTGCATTTTCTACAGAAAGAGGGTTCAGCACTGCGCAATCAAAAGTATGGTTTAACTCTGTTAGCTTAATGAACATATCAGAAATAAGTTTCACACAATGCTTCTGTGTAGTTTTTATTTGAAGATATTATTTTTCCCAATAGAGGCCTCTTAGCGCTCAGAATGTCCAATTGCAGTTTCTACAGAAAGAGTGTTTCAGAAAGGCTCAATCAAAAGTAAGGTTCAACTCTGTTAGTTGAATGCACAGAACAGAAAGAAGTTTCATACAATGCTTCTGTGTAGTTTATATTTGAACATATTCTTTTTTCCACTATTACCCACTTAGCGCTACGAATGTCCAGTTGCATTTTCTACAGACAGAGTGTTTCAAAACTGCTCAATCAAAAGTATGGTTTAACTCTGTTAGCTGAATGCTCAGATTAGAAAGAAGTTTCACAGAATGCTTCTGTGTAGTTTATATTTGAATATATTCCTTTTTCCACTACTACTCTCTTAGCGCTCCAAATGTCCAGTTGCATTTTCTACAGAAAGAGTGTTCAGATCTGCTCAATCAAAAGTATGGTTTAACTCTGTTAGCTGAATGCACAGATCAGAAAGAAGTTTCACAGAATGATTCTGTGTAGTTTATATTTGGAGACATTCCTTTTTCCACTATTACCCTCTTAGCGCTGCGAATCTCCACTTGCATTTTCTACAGAAAGAGTGTTTCAGAACGGCTCAATCAAAACTAAGGTTCAACTCTTTTAGTTGAACAAACAGAACAGAAAGAAGTTTCACACAATTCTTCTGTGTAGTTTTTATTTGTAGACATTCTTTTTCCCAATATAGGCCTCTTAGCGCTCAAAATGTACAATTGCAGTTTCTACAGAAAGAGTGTTTCAGAACGGCTCAATCAAAAGTAAGGTTCAACTCTGTTAGTTGAATGCACAGAACAGAAAGTAGTTTCATACAATGCTTCTGTGTAGTTTATATTTGAACATATTCTTTTTTCCACTGTTACCCACTTAGCGCTACGAATGTCCAGCTGCATTTTCTACAGACAGAGTGTTTCAAAACTGCTCAATCAAAAGTATGGTTTAACTCTGTTAGCTGAATGCTCAGATCAGAAAGAAGTTTCACAGAATGCTTCTGTGTAGTTTATATTTGAATATATTCCTTTTTCCACTACTACGCTCTTAGCGCTCCAAATGTCCAGTTGCATTTTCTACAGAAAGAGTGTTCAGATCTGCTCAATCAAAAGTATGGTTTAACTCTGTTAGCTGAATGCACAGATCAGAAAGAAGTTTCACCGAATGATTCTGTGTAGTTTATATTTGAAGACATTCCTTTTTCCACTATTACCCACTTAGCGCTCCGAATCTCCACTTGTATTTTCTACAAAAAGAGTGTTTCATAACTGCTCAATCAAAAATATGTTTTATCTCTGTTAACTGAATTTACAGATCAGAAATAAGTTTCACAGAATGCATCTGTGTAGTTTTTATTTGAAGATATTCTTTTTCCCAAAGTAGGCCTCTTAGCGCTTAGCATGTCCAATTGCAGTTTCTACAGAAAGAGTGTTTCAGAACAGCTCAATCAAAAGTAAGGTTCAACTCTGTTAGTTGAATGCACAGAACAGAAAGAATTTTCACAGACTGCTACTGTGTAGTTTATATTTGAATATAGTCCTTTTTCCACTATTACCCTCTTAGCGCTCCGAATGTCCACTTGCATTTTCTACAGAAAGAGGGTTCAGCACTGCGCAATCAAAAGTATGGTTTAACTCTGTTAGCTTAATGAACATATCAGAAATAAGTTTCACACAATGCTTCTGTGTAGTTTTTATTTGAAGATATTATTTTTCCCAATAGAGGCCTCTTAGCGCTCAGAATGTCCAATTGCAGTTTCTACAGAAAGAGTGTTTCAGAAAGGCTCAATCAAAATTAAGGTTCAACCCTGTTAGTTGAATGCACAGAACAGAAAGAAGTTTCATACAATGCTTCTGTGTAGTTTATATTTGAACATATTCTTTTTTCCACTATTACACACTTAGCGCTACGAATGTCCAGTTGCATTTTCTACAGACAGAGTGTTTCAAAACTGCTCAATCAAAAGTATGGTTTAACTCTGTTAGCTGAATGCTCAGATCAGAAAGAAGTTTCACAGAATGCTTCTGTGTAGTTTATATTTGAATATATTCCTTTTTCCACTACTACTCTCTTAGCGCTCCAAATGTCCAGTTGCATTTTCTACAGAAAGAGTGTTCAGATCTGCTCAATCAAAAGTATGGTTTAACTCTGTTAGCTGAATGCACAGATCAGAAAGAAGTTTCACAGAATGATTCTGTGTAGTTTATATTTGGAGACATTCCTTTTTCCACTATTACCCTCTTAGCGCTCCGAATGTCCACTTGCATTTTCTACAGAAAGAGTGTTTCAGAACGGCTCAATCAAAACTAAGGTTCAACTCTTTTAGTTGAACAAACAGAACAGAAAGAAGTTTCACACAATTCTTCTGTGTAGTTTTTATTTGTAGACATTCTTTTTCCCAATATAGGCCTCTTAGCGCTCAGAATGTCCAATTGCAGTTTCTACATAAAGAGTGTTTCAGAACGGCTCAATCAAAAGTAAGGTTCAACTCTGTTAGTTGAATGCACAGAACAGAAAGAAGTTTCATACAATGCTTCTGTGTAGTTTATATTTGAACTTATTCTTTTTTCCACTATTACCCACTTAGCGCTACGAATGTCCAGTTGCATTTTCTACAGACAGAGTGTTTCAAAACTGCTCAATCAAAAGTATGGTTTAACTCTGTTATCTGAATGCTCAGATCAGAAAGAAGTTTCACAGAATGCTTCTGTGTAGTTTATATTTGAATATATTCCTTTTTCCACTACTACGCTCTTAGCGCTCCAAATGTCCAGTTGCATTTTCTACAGAAAGAGTGTTCAGATCTGCTCAATCAAAAGTATGGTTTAACTCTGTTAGCTGAATGCACAGATCAGAAAGAAGTTTCACCGAATGATTCTGTGTTGTTTATATTTGAAGACATTCCTTTTTCCACTATTACCCACTTAGCGCTCCGAATCTCCACTTGTATTTTCTACAAAAAGAGTGTTTCATAACTGCTCAATCAAAAATATGTTTTATCTCTGTTAACTGAATTTACAGATCAGAAATAAGTTTCACAGAATGCATCTGTGTAGTTTTTATTTGAAGATATTCTTTTTCCCAAAGTAGGCCTCTTAGCGCTTAGCATGTCCAATTGCAGTTTCTACAGAAAGAGTGTTTCAGAACGGCTCAATCAAAAGTAAGGTTCAACTCTGTTAGTTGAATGCACAGAACAGAAAGAATTTTCACAGACTGCTACTGTGTAGTTTATATTTGAATATAGTCCTTTTTCCAATATTACACTCTTAGCGCTCCGAATGTCCACTTGCATTTTCTACAGAAAGAGGGTTCAGCACTGCGCAATCAAAAGTATGGTTTAACTCTGTTAGCTTAATGAACATATCAGAAATAAGTTTCACACAATGCTTCTGTGTAGTTTTTATTTGAAGATATTATTTTTCCCAATAGAGGCCTCTTAGCGCTCAGAATGTCCAATTGCAGTTTCTACAGAAAGAGTGTTTCAGAAAGGCTCAATCAAAAGTAAGGTTCAACTCTGTTAGTTGAATGCACAGAACAGAAAGAAGTTTCATACAATGCTTCTGTGTAGTTTATATTTGAACATATTCTTTTTTCCACTATTACCCACTTAGCGCTACGAATGTCCAGTTGCATTTTCTACAGACAGAGTGTTTCAAAACTGCTCAATCAAAAGTATGGTTTAACTCTGTTAGCTGAATGCTCAGATCAGAAAGAAGTTTCACAGAATGCTTCTGTGTAGTTTATATTTGAATATATTCCTTTTTCCACTACTACTCTCTTAGCGCTCCAAATGTCCAGTTGCATTTTCTACAGAAAGAGTGTTCAGATCTGCTCAATCAAAAGTATGGTTTAACTCTGTTAGCTGAATGCACAGATCAGAAAGAAGTTTCACAGAATGATTCTGTGTAGTTTATATTTGGAGACATTCCTTTTTCCACTATTACCCTCTTAGCGGTCCGAATCTCCACTTGCATTTTCTACAGAAAGAGTGTTTCAGAACGGCTCAATCAAAACTAAGGTTCAACTCTTTTAGTTGAACAAACAGAACAGAAAGAAGTTTCACACAATTCTTCTGTGTAGTTTTTATTTGTAGACATTCTTTTTCCCAATATAGGCCTCTTAGCGCTCAGAATGTACAATTGCAGTTTCTACAGAAAGAGTGTTTCAGAACGGCTCAATCAAAAGTAAGGTTCAACTCTGTTAGTTGAATGCACAGAACAGAAAGTAGTTTCATACAATGCTTCTGTGTAGTTTATATTTGAACATATTCTTTTTTCCACTATTACCCACTTAGCGCTACGAATGTCCAGCTGCATTTTCTACAGACAGAGTGTTTCAAAACTGCTCAATCAAAAGTATGGTTTAACTCTGTTAGCTGAATGCTCAGATCAGAAAGAAGTTTCACAGAATGCTTCTGTGTAGTTTATATTTGAATATATTCCTTTTTCCACTACTACGCTCTTAGCGCTCCAAATGTCCAGTTGCATTTTCTACAGAAAGAGTGTTCAGATCTGCTCAATCAAAAGTATGGTTTAACTCTGTTAGCTGAATGCACAGACCAGAAAGAAGTTTCACCGAATGATTCTGTGTAGTTTATATTTGAAGACATTGCTTTTTCCACAATTACCCACTTAGCGCTCCGAATCTCCACTTCGATTTTCTACAAAAAGAGTGTTTCATAACTGCTCAATCAAAAATATGTTTTATCTCTGTTAACTGAATTTAAAGATCAGAAATAAGTTTCACAGAATGCATCTGTGTAGTTTTTATTTGAAGATATTCTTTTTCCCAAAGTAGGCCTCTTAGCGCTTAGCATGTCCAATTGCAGTTTCTACAGAAAGAGTGTTTCAGAACGGCTCAATCAAAAGTAAGGTTCAACTCTGTTAGTTGAATGCACAGAACAGAAAGAATTTTCACAGACTGCTACTGAGTAGTTTATATTTGAATATAGTCCTTTTTCCACTATTACCCTCTTAGCGCTCCGAATGTCCACTTGCATTTTCTACAGAAAGAGGGTTCAGCACTGCGCAATCAAAAGTATGGTTTAACTCTGTTAGCTTAATGAACATATCAGAAATAAGTTTCACACAATGCTTCTGTGTAGTTTTTATTTGAAGATATTATTTTTCCCAATAGAGGCCTCTTAGCGCTCAGAATGTCCAATTGCAGTTTCTACAGAAAGAGTGTTTCAGAAAGGCTCAATCAAAAGTAAGGTTCAACTCTGTTAGTTGAATGCACAGAACAGAAAGAAGTTTCATACAATGCTTCTGTGTAGTTTATATTTGAACATATTCCTTTTTCCACTATTACCCACTTAGCGCTACGAATGTCCAGCTGCATTTTCTACAGACAGAGTGTTTCAAAACTGCTCAATCAAAAGTATGGTTTACCTCTGTTAGCTGAATGCTCAGATCAGAAAGAAGTTTCACAGAATGCTTCTGTGTAGTTTATATTTGAATATATTCCTTTTTCCACTACTACTCTCTTAGCGCTCCAAATGTCCAGTTGCATTTTCTACAGAAAGAGTGTTCAGATCTGCTCAATCAAAAGTATGGTTTAACTCTGTTAGCTGAATGCACAGATCAGAAAGAAGTTTCACAGAATGATTCTGTGTAGTTTATATTTGGAGACATTCCTTTTTCCACTATTACCCTCTTAGCGCTCCGAATCTCCACTTGCATTTTCTACAGAAAGAGTGTTTCAGAACGGCTCAATCAAAACTAAGGTTCAACTCTTTTAGTTGAACAAACAGAACAGAAAGAAGTTTCACACAATTCTTCTGGGTAGTTTTTATTTGTAGACATTCTTTTTCCCAATATAGGCCTCTTAGCGCTCAGAATGTACAATTGCAGTTTCTACAGAAAGAGTGTTTCAGAACGGCTCAATCAAAAGTAAGGTTCAACTCTGTTAGTTGAATGCACAGAACAGAAAGAAGTTTCATACAATGCTTCTGTGTAGTTTATATTTGAACATATTCTTTTTTCCACTATTACCCACTTAGCGCTACGAATGTCCAGCTGCATTTTCTACAGACAGAGTGTTTCAAAACTGCTCAATCAAAAGTATGGTTTAACTCTGTTAGCTGAATGCTCAGATCAGAAAGAAGTTTCACAGAATGCTTCTGTGTAGTTTATATTTGAATATATTCCTTTTTCCACTACTACGCTCTTAGCGCTCCAAATGTCCAGTTGCATTTTCTACAGAAAGAGTGTTCAGATCTGCTCAATCAAAAGTATGGTTTAACTCTGTTAGCTGAATGCACAGATCAGAAAGAAGTTTCACCGAATGATTCTGTGTAGTTTATATTTGAAGACATTGCTTTTTCCACTATTACCCACTTAGCGCTCCGAATCTCCACTTGTATTTTCTACAAAAAGAGTGTTTCATAACTGCTCAATCAAAAATATGTTTTATCTCTGTTAACTGAATTTACAGATCAGAAATAAGTTTCACAGAATGCATCTGTGTAGTTTTTATTTGAAGATATTCTTTTTCCCAAAGTAGGCCTCTTAGCGCTTAGCATGTCCAATTGCAGTTTCTACAGAAAGAGTGTTTCAGAACGGCTCAATCAAAAGTAAGGTTCAACTCTGTTAGTTGAATGCACAGAACAGAAAGAATTTTCACAGACTGCTACTGTGTAGTTTATATTTGAATATAGTCCTTTTTCCACTATTACCCTCTTAGCGCTCCGAATGTCCACTTGCATTTTCTACAGAAAGAGGGTTCAGCACTGCGCAATCAAAAGTATGGTTTAACTCTGTTAGCTTAATGAACATATCAGAAATAAGTTTCACACAATGCTTCTGTGTAGTTTTTATTTGAAGATATTATTTTTCCCAATAGAGGCCTCTTAGTGCTCAGAATGTCCAATTGCAGTTTCTACAGAAAGAGTGTTTCAGAAAGGCTCAATCAAAAGTAAGGTTCAACTCTGTTAGTTGAATGCACAGAACAGAAAGAAGTTTCATACAATGCTTCTGTGTAGTTTATATTTGAACATATTTTTTTTTCCACTATTACCCACTTAGCGCTACGAATGTCCAGTTGCATTTTCTACAGACAGAGTGTTTCAAAACTGCTCAATCAAAAGTATGGTTTAACTCTGTTAGCTGAATGCTCAGATCACAAAGAAGTTTCACAGAATGCTTCTGTGTAGTTTATGTTTGAATATATTCCTTTTTCCACTACTACTCTCTTAGCGCTCCAAATGTCCAGTTGCATTTTCTACAGAAAGATTGTTCAGATCTGCTCAATCAAAAGTATGGTTTAACTCTGTTAGCTGAATGCACAGATCATAAAGAAGTTTCACAGAATGATTCTGTGTAGTTTATATTTGGAGACATTCCTTTTTCCACTATTACCCTCTTAGCGCTCCGAATCTCCACTTGCATTTTCTACAGAAAGAGTGTTTCAGAACGGCTCAATCAAAACTAAGGTTCAACTCTTTTAGTTGAACAAACAGAACAGAAAGAAGTTTCACACAATTCTTCTGTGTAGTTTTTATTTGTAGACATTCTTTTTCCCAATATAGGCCTCCTAGCGCTCAGAATGTCCAATTGCAGTTTCTACAGAAAGAGTGTTTCAGAACGGCTCAATCAAAAGTAAGGTTCAACTCTGTTAGTTGAATGCACAGAACAGAAAGAAGTTTCATACAATGCTTCTGTGTAGTTTATATTTGAACATATTTTTTTTCCACTATTACTCACTTAGCGCTACGAATGTCCAGTTGCATTTTCAACAGACAGAGTGTTTCAAAACTGCTCAATCAAAAGTATGGTTTAACTCTGTTACCTGAATGCTCAGATCAGAAAGAAGTTTCACAGAATGCTTCTGTGTAGTTTATATTTGAATATATTCCTTTTTCCACTACTACGCTCTTAGCGCTCAAAATGTCCAGTTGCATTTTCTACAGAAAGAATGTTCAGATCTGCTCAATCAAAAGTATGGTTTAACTCTGTTAGCTGAATGCACAGATCAGAAAGAAGTTTCACCGAATGATTCTGTGTAGTTTATATTTGAAGACATTCCTTTTTCCACTATTACCCTCTTAGCGCTCCGAATCTCCACTTGCATTTTCTACAAAAAGAGTGTTTCATAACTGTTCAATCAAAAATATGTTTTATATCTGTTAACTGAATTTACAGATCAGAAATAAGTTTCACAGAATGCATCTGTGTAGTTTTTATTTGAAGATATTCTTTTTCCCAATGTAGGCCTCTTAGCGCTTAGCAGGTCCAATTGCAGTTTCTACAGAAAGAGTGTTTCAGAACGGCTCAATCAAAAGTAAGGTTCAACTCTGTTAGTTGAATGCACAGAACAGAAAGAAGTTTCATACAATGCTTCTGTGTAGTTTATATTTGAACATATTTTTTTCCACTATTACCCACTTAGCGCTACGAATGTCCAGTTGCATTTTCTACAGACAGAGTGTTTCAAAACTGCTCAATCAAAAGTATGGTTTAACTCTGTTAGCTGAATGCTCAGATCAGAAAGAAGTTTCACAGAATGCTTCTGTGTAGTTTATATTTGAATATATTCCTTTTTCCACTACTACGCTCTTAGCGCTCCAAATGTCCAGTTGCATTTTCTACAGAAAGAGTGTTCAGATCTGCTCAATCAAAAGTATGGTTTAACTCTGTTAGCTGAATGCACAGACCAGAAAGAAGTTTCACCGAGTGATTCTGTGTAGTTTATATTTGAAGACATTGCTTTTTCCACAATTACCCACTTAGCGCTCCGAATCTCCACTTCTATTTTCTACAAAAAGAGTGTTTCATAACTGCTCAATCAAAAATATGTTTTATCTCTGTTAACTGAATTTACAGATCAGAAATAAGTTTCACAGAATGCATCTGTGTAGTTTTTATTTGAAGATATTCTTTTTCCCAAAGTAGGCCTCTTAGCGCTTAGCATGTCCAATTGCAGTTTCTACAGAAAGAGTGTTTCAGAACGGCTCAATCAAAAGTAAGGTTCAACTCTGTTAGTTGAATGCACAGAACAGAAAGAATTTTCACAGACTGCTACTGTGTAGTTTATATTTGAATATAGTCCTTTTTCCACTATTACCCTCTTAGCGCTCCGAATGTCCACTTGCATTTTCTACAGAAAGAGGGTTCAGCACTGCGCAATCAAAAGTATGGTTTAACTCTGTTAGCTTAATGAACATATCAGAAATAAGTTTCACACAATGCTTCTGTGTAGTTTTTATTTGAAGATATTATTTTTCCCAATAGAGGCCTCTTAGCGCTCAGAATGTCCAATTGCAGTTTCTACAGAAAGAGTGTTTCAGAAAGGCTCAATCAAAAGTAAGGTTCAACTCTGTTAGTTGAATGCACAGAACAGAAAGTAGTTTCATACAATGCTTCTGTGTAGTTTATATTTGAACATATTCCTTTTTCCACTATTACCCTCTTAGCGCTACGAATGTCCAGCTGCATTTTCTACAGACAGAGTGTTTCAAAACTGCTCAATCAAAAGTATGGTTTACCTCTGTTAGCTGAATGCTCAGATCAGAAAGAAGTTTCACAGAATGCTTCTGTGTAGTTTATATTTGAATATATTCCTTTTTCCACTACTACTCTCTTAGCGCTCCAAATGTCCAGTTGCATTTTCTACAGAAAGAGTGTTCAGATCTGCTCAATCAAAAGTATGGTTTAACTCTGTTAGCTGAATGCACAGATCAGAAAGAAGTTTCACAGAATGATTCTGTGTAGTTTATATTTGGAGACATTCCTTTTTCCACTATTACCCTCTTAGCGCTCCGAATGTCCACTTGCATTTTCTACAGAAAGAGTGTTTCAGAACGGCTCAACCAAAACTAAGGTTCAACTCTTTTAGTTGAACAAACAGAACAGAAAGAAGTTTCACACAATTCTTCTGTGTAGTTTTTATTTGTAGACATTCTTTTTCCCAATATAGGCCTCTTAGCGCTCAGAATGTCCAATTGCAGTTTCTACATAAAGAGTGTTTCAGAACGGCTCAATCAAAAGTAAGGTTCAACTCTGTTAGTTGAATGCACAGAACAGAAAGAAGTTTCATACAATGCTTCTGTGTAGTTTATATTTGAACTTATTCTTTTTTCCACTATTACCCACTTAGCGCTACGAATGTCCAGTTGCATTTTCTACAGACAGAGTGTTTCAAAACTGCTCAATCAAAAGTATGGTTTAACTCTGTTATCTGAATGCTCAGATCAGAAAGAAGTTTCACAGAATGCTTCTGTGTAGTTTATATTTGAATATATTCCTTTTTCCACTACTACGCTCTTAGCGCTCCAAATGTCCAGTTGCATTTTCTACAGAAAGAGTGTTCAGATCTGCTCAATCAAAAGTATGGTTTAACTCTGTTAGCTGAATGCACAGACCAGAAAGAAGTTTCACCGAATGATTCTGTGTAGTTTATATTTGAAGACATTGCTTTTTCCACAATTACCCACTTAGCGCTCCGAATCTCCACTTCTATTTTCTACAAAAAGAGTGTTTCATAACTGCTCAATCAAAAATATGTTTTATCTCTGTTAACTGAATTTACAGATCAGAAATAAGTTTCACAGAATGCATCTGTGTAGTTTTTATTTGAAGATATTCTTTTTCCCAAAGTAGGCCTCTTAGCGCTTAGCATGTCCAATTGCAGTTTCTACAGAAAGAGTGTTTCAGAACGGCTCAATCAAAAGTAAGGTTCAACTCTGTTAGTTGAATGCACAGAACAGAAAGAATTTTCACAGACTGCTACTGAGTAGTTTATATTTGAATATAGTCCTTTTTCCACTATTACCCTCTTAGCGCTCCGAATGTCCACTTGCATTTTCTACAGAAAGAGGGTTCAGCACTGCGCAATCAAAAGTATGGTTTAACTCTGTTAGCTTAATGAACATATCAGAAATAAGTTTCACACAATGCTTCTGTGTAGTTTTTATTTGAAGATATTATTTTTCCCAATAGAGGCTTCTTAGTGCTCAGAATGTCCAATTGCAGTTTCTACAGAAAGAGTGTTTCAGAAAGGCTCAATCAAAAGTAAGGTTCAACTCTGTTAGTTGAATGCACAGAACAGAAAGAAGTTTCATACAATGCTTCTGTGTAGTTTATATTTGAACATATTTTTTTTTCCACTATTACCCACTTAGCGCTACGAATGTCCAGTTGCATTTTCTACAGACAGAGTGTTTCAAAACTGCTCAATCAAAAGTATGGTTTAACTCTGTTAGCTGAATGCTCAGATCAGAAAGAAGTTTCACAGAATGCTTCTGTGTAGTTTATGTTTGAATATATTCCTTTTTCCACTACTACTCTCTTAGCGCTCCAAATGTCCAGTTGCATTTTCTACAGAAAGATTGTTCAGATCTGCTCAATCAAAAGTATGGTTTAACTCTGTTAGCTGAATGCACAGATCATAAAGAAGTTTCACAGAATGATTCTGTGTAGTTTATATTTGGAGACATTCCTTTTTCCACTATTACCCTCTTAGCGCTCCGAATCTCCACTTGCATTTTCTACAGAAAGAGTGTTTCAGAACGGCTCAATCAAAACTAAGGTTCAACTCTTTTAGTTGAACAAACAGAACAGAAAGAAGTTTCACACAATTCTTCTGTGTAGTTTTTATTTGTAGACATTCTTTTTCCCAATATAGGCCTCCTAGCGCTCAGAATGTCCAATTGCAGTTTCTACAGAAAGAGTGTTTCAGAACGGCTCAATCAAAAGTAAGGTTCAACTCTGTTAGTTGAATGCACAGAACAGAAAGAAGTTTCATACAATGCTTCTGGGTAGTTTATATTTGAACATATTTTTTTTCCACTATTACTCACTTAGCGCTACGAATGTCCAGTTGCATTTTCAACAGACAGAGTGTTTCAAAACTGCTCAATCAAAAGTATGGTTTAACTCTGTTACCTGAATGCTCAGATCAGAAAGAAGTTTCACAGAATGCTTCTGTGTAGTTTATATTTGAATATATTCCTTTTTCCACTACTACGCTCTTAGCGCTCAAAATGTCCAGTTGCATTTTCTACAGAAAGAATGTTCAGATCTGCTCAATCAAAAGTATGGTTTAACTCTGTTAGCTGAATGCACAGATCAGAAAGAAGTTTCACCGAATGATTCTGTGTAGTTTATATTTGAAGACATTCCTTTTTCCACTATTACCCTCTTAGCGCTCCGAATCTCCACTTGCATTTTCTACAAAAAGAGTGTTTCATAACTGTTCAATCAAAAATATGTTTTATATCTGTTAACTGAATTTACAGATCAGAAATAAGTTTCACAGAATGCATCTGTGTAGTTTTTATTTGAAGATATTCTTTTTCCCAATGTAGGCCTCTTAGCGCTTAGCAGGTCCAATTGCAGTTTCTACAGAAAGAGTGTTTCAGAACGGCTCAATCAAAAGTAAGGTTCAACTCTGTTAGTTGAATGCACAGAACAGAAAGAAGTTTCATACAATGCTTCTGTGTAGTTTATATTTGAACATATTTTTTTCCACTATTACCCACTTAGCGCTACGAATGTCCAGTTGCATTTTCTACAGACAGAGTGTTTCAAAACTGCTCAATCAAAAGTATGGTTTAACTCTGTTAGCTGAATGCTCAGATCAGAAAGAAGTTTCACAGAATGCTTCTGTGTAGTTTATATTTGAATATATTCCTTTTTCCACTACTACGCTCTTAGCGCTCCAAATGTCCAGTTGCATTTTCTACAGAAAGAGTGTTCAGATCTGCTCAATCAAAAGTATGGTTTAACTCTGTTAGCTGAATGCACAGACCAGAAAGAAGTTTCACCGAGTGATTCTGTGTAGTTTATATTTGAAGACATTGCTTTTTCCACAATTACCCACTTAGCGCTCCGAATCTCCACTTCTATTTTCTACAAAAAGAGTGTTTCATAACTGCTCAATCAAAAATATGTTTTATCTCTGTTAACTGAATTTACAGATCAGAAATAAGTTTCACAGAATGCATCTGTGTAGTTTTTATTTGAAGATATTCTTTTTCCCAAAGTAGGCCTCTTAGCGCTTAGCATGTCCAATTGCAGTTTCTACAGAAAGAGTGTTTCAGAACGGCTCAATCAAAAGTAAGGTTCAACTCTGTTAGTTGAATGCACAGAACAGAAAGAATTTTCACAGACTGCTACTGTGTAGTTTATATTTGAATATAGTCCTTTTTCCACTATTACCCTCTTAGCGCTCCGAATGTCCACTTGCATTTTCTACAGAAAGAGGGTTCAGCACTGCGCAATCAAAAGTATGGTTTAACTCTGTTAGCTTAATGAACATATCAGAAATAAGTTTCACACAATGCTTCTGTGTAGTTTTTATTTGAAGATATTATTTTTCCCAATAGAGGCCTCTTAGCGCTCAGAATGTCCAATTGCAGTTTCTACAGAAAGAGTGTTTCAGAAAGGCTCAATCAAAAGTAAGGTTCAACTCTGTTAGTTGAATGCACAGAACAGAAAGTAGTTTCATACAATGCTTCTGTGTAGTTTATATTTGAACATATTCCTTTTTCCACTATTACCCTCTTAGCGCTACGAATGTCCAGCTGCATTTTCTACAGACAGAGTGTTTCAAAACTGCTCAATCAAAAGTATGGTTTACCTCTGTTAGCTGAATGCTCAGATCAGAAAGAAGTTTCACAGAATGCTTCTGTGTAGTTTATATTTGAATATATTCCTTTTTCCACTACTACTCTCTTAGCGCTCCAAATGTCCAGTTGCATTTTCTACAGAAAGAGTGTTCAGATCTGCTCAATCAAAAGTATGGTTTAACTCTGTTAGCTGAATGCACAGATCAGAAAGAAGTTTCACAGAATGATTCTGTGTAGTTTATATTTGGAGACATTCCTTTTTCCACTATTACCCTCTTAGCGCTCTGAATCTCCACTTGCATTTTCTACAGAAAGAGTGTTTCAGAACGGCTCAATCAAAACTAAGGTTCAACTCTTTTAGTTGAACAAACAGAACAGAAAGAAGTTTCACACAATTCTTCTGTGTAGTTTTTATTTGTAGACATTCTTTTTCCCAATATAGGCCTCTTAGCGCTCAGAATGTACAATTGCAGTTTCTACAGAAAGAGTGTTTCAGAACGGCTCAATCAAAAGTAAGGTTCAACTCTGTTAGTTGAATGCACAGAACAGAAAGTAGTTTCATACAATGCTTCTGTGTAGTTTATATTTGAACATATTCTTTTTTCCACTATTACCCACTTAGCGCTACGAATGTCCAGCTGCATTTTCTACAGACAGAGTGTTTCAAAACTGCTCAATCAAAAGTATGGTTTAACTCTGTTAGCTGAATGCTCAGATCAGAAAGAAGTTTCACAGAATGCTTCTGTGTAGTTTATATTTGAATATATTCCTTTTTCCACTACTACGCTCTTAGCGCTCCAAATGTCCAGTTGCATTTTCTACAGAAAGAGTGTTCAGATCTGCTCAATCAAAAGTATGGTTTAACTCTGTTAGCTGAATGCACAGACCAGAAAGAAGTTTCACCGAATGATTCTGTGTAGTTTATATTTGAAGACATTGCTTTTTCCACAATTACCCACTTAGCGCTCCGAATCTCCACTTGTATTTTGTACAAAAAGAGTGTTTCATAACTGCTCAATCAAAAATATGTTTTATCTCTGTTAACTGAATTTACAGATCAGAAATAAGTTTCACAGAATGCATCTGTGTAGTTTTTATTTGAAGATATTCTTTTTCCCAAAGTAGGCCTCTTAGCGCTTAGCATGTCCAATTGCAGTTTCTACAGAAAGAGTGTTTCAGAACGGCTCAATCAAAAGTAAGGTTCAACTCTGTTAGTTGAATGCACAGAACAGAAAGAATTTTCACAGACTGCTACTGTGTAGTTTATATTTGAATATAGTCCTTTTTCCACTATTAACCTCTTAGCGCTCCGAATGTCCACTTGCATTTTCTACAGAAAGAGGGTTCAGCACTGCGCAATCAAAAGTATGGTTTAACTCTGTTAGCTTAATGAACATATCAGAAATAAGTTTCACACAATGCTTCTGTGTAGTTTTTATTTGAAGATATTATTTTTCCCAATAGAGGCCTCTTAGTGCTCAGAATGTCCAATTGCAGTTTCTACAGAAAGAGTGTTTCAGAAAGGCTCAATCAAAAGTAAGGTTCAACTCTGTTAGTTGAATGCACAGAACAGAAAGAAGTTTCATACAATGCTTCTGTGTAGTTTATATTTGAACATATTGTTTTTTCCACTATTACCCACTTAGCGCTACGAATGTCCAGTTGCATTTTCTACAGACAGAGTGTTTCAAAACTGCTCAATCAAAAGTATGGTTTAACTCTGTTAGCTGAATGCTCAGATCAGAAAGAAGTTTCACAGAATGCTTCTGTGTAGTTTATGTTTGAATATATTCCTTTTTCCACTACTACTCTCTTAGCGCTCCAAATGTCCAGTTGCATTTTCTACAGAAAGATTGTTCAGATCTGCTCAATCAAAAGTATGGTTTAACTCTGTTAGCTGAATGCACAGATCAGAAAGAAGTTTCACAGAATGATTCTGTGTAGTTTATATTTGGAGACATTCCTTTTTCCACTATTACCCTCTTAGCGCTCCGAATCTCCACTTGCATTTTCTACAGAAAGAGTGTTTCAGAACGGCTCAATCAAAACTAAGGTTCAACTCTTTTAGTTGAACAAACAGAACAGAAAGAAGTTTCACACAATTCTTCTGTGTAGTTTTTATTTGTAGACATTCTTTTTCCCAATATAGGCCTCCTAGCGCTCAGAATGTCCAATTGCAGTTTCTACAGAAAGAGTGTTTCAGAACGGCTCAATCAAAAGTAAGGTTCAACTCTGTTAGTTGAATGCACAGAACAGAAAGAAGTTTCATACAATGCTTCTGTGTAGTTTATATTTGAACATATTTTTTTTCCACTATTACTCACTTAGCGCTACGAATGTCCAGTTGCATTTTCAACAGACAGAGTGTTTCAAAACTGCTCAATCAAAAGTATGGTTTAACTCTGTTACCTGAATGCTCAGATCAGAAAGAAGTTTCACAGAATGCTTCTGTGTAGTTTATATTTGAATATATTCCTTTTTCCACTACTACGCTCTTAGCGCTCAAAATGTCCAGTTGCATTTTCTACAGAAAGAATGTTCAGATGTGCTCAATCAAAAGTATGGTTTAACTCTGTTAGCTGAATGCACAGATCAGAAAGAAGTTTCACCGAATGATTCTGTGTAGTTTATATTTGAAGACATTCCTTTTTCCACTATTACCCTCTTAGCGCTCCGAATCTCCACTTGCATTTTCTACAAAAAGAGTGTTTCATAACTGCTCAATCAAAAATATGTTTTATATCTGTTAACTGAATTTACAGATCAGAAATAAGTTTCACAGAATGCATCTGTGTAGTTTTTATTTGAAGATATTCTTTTTCCCAATGTAGGCCTCTTAGCGCTTAGCAGGTCCAATTGCAGTTTCTACAGAAAGAGTGTTTCAGAACGGCTCAATCAAAAGTAAGGTTCAACTCTGTTAGTTGAATGCACAGAACAGAAAGAATTTTCACAGAATGCTACTGTGTAGTTTATATTTGAATATATTCCTTTTTCCACTATTACCCTCTTAGCGCTCCGAATGTCCACTTGCATTTTCTACAGAAAGAGTGTTCAGAACTGCGCAATCAAAAGTATGGTTTAACTCTGTTAGCTTAATGAACATATCAGAAATAAGTTTCACACAATGCTTCTGTGTAGTTTTTATTTGAAGATATTATTTTTCCCAATAGAGGCCTCTTAGCGCTCAGAATGTCCAATTGCAGTTTCTACAGAAAGAGTGTTTCAGAAAGGCTCAATCAAAAGTAAGGTTCAACTCTGTTAGTTGAATGCACAGAACAGAAAGAAGTTTCATACAATGCTTCTGTGTAGTTTATATTTGAACATACTCTTTTTTCCACTATTACCCACTTAGCGCTACGAATGTCCAGTTGCATTTTCTACAGACAGAGTGTTTCAAAACTGCTCAATCAAAAGTATGGTTTAACTCTGTTAGCTGAATGCTCAGATCAGAAAGAAGTTTCACAGAATGCTTCTGTGTAGTTTATATTTGAATATATTCCTTTTTCCACTACTACGCTCTTAGCGCTCCAAATGTCCAGTTGCATTTTCTACAGAAAGAGTGTTCAGATCTGCTCAATCAAAAGTATGGTTTAACTCTGTTAGCTGAATGCAGAGATCAGAAAGAAGTTTCACAGAATGATTCTGTGCAGTTTATATTTGGAGACATTCCTTTTTCCACTATTACCCTCTTAGCGCTCCGAATCTCCACTTGCATTTTCTACAGAAAGAGTGTTTCAGAACGGCTCAATCAAAACTAACGTTCAACTCTTTTAGTTGAACAAACAGAACAGAAAGTAGTTTCACACAATTCTGCTGTGTAGTTTTTATTTGTAGACATTCTTTTTCCCAATATAGGCCTCTTAGCGCTCAGAATGTCCAATTGCAGTTTCTACAGAAAGAGTGTTTCAGAACGGCTCAATCAAAAGTAAGGTTCAACTCTGTTAGTTGAATGCACAGAACAGAAAGAAGTTTCATACAATGCTTCTGTGTAGTTTATATTTGAACATATTCTTTTTTCCACTATTACCCACTTAGCGCTACGAATGTCCAGTTGCATTTTCTACAGACAGAGTGTTTCAAAACTGCTCCATCAAAAGTATGGTTTAACTCTGTTAGCTGAATGCTCAGATCAGAAAGAAGTTTCACAGAATGCTTCTGTGTAGTTTATATTTGAATATATTCCTTTTTCCACTACTACGCTCTTAGCGCTCCAAATGTCCAGTTGCATTTTCTACAGAAAGAGTGTTCAGATCTGCTCAATCAAAAGTATGGTTTAACTCTGTTAGCTGAATGCACAGATCAGAAAGAAGTTTCACCGAATGTTTCTGTGTAGTTTATATTTGAAGACATTCCTTTTTCCACTATTACCCTCTTAGCGCTCCGAATCTCCACTTGTATTTTCTTCAAAAAGAGTGTTTCATAACTGCTCAATCAAAAATATGTTTTATCTCTGTTAACTGAATTTACAGATCAGAAATAAGTTTCACAGAATGCATCTGTGTAGTTTTTATTTGAAGATATTCTTTTTCCCAAAGTAGGCCTCTTAGCGCTTAGCATGTCCAATTGCAGTTTCTACAGAAAGAGTGTTTCAGAACGGCTCAATCAAAAGTAAGGTTCAACTCTGTTAGTTGAATGCACAGAACAGAAAGAATTTTCACAGAATGCTACTGTGTAGTTTATATTTGAATATAGTCCTTTTTCCACTATTACCCTCTTAGCGCTCCGAATGTCCACTTGCATTTTCTACAGAAAGAGGGTTCAGCACTGCGCAATCAAAAGTATGGTTTAACTCTGTTAGCTTAATGAACATATCAGAAATAAGTTTCACACAATGCTTCTGTGTAGTTTTTATTTGAAGTTATTATTTTTCCCAATAGAGGCCTCTTAGCGCTCAGAATGTCCAATTGCAGTTTCTACAGAAAGAGTGTTTCAGAAAGGCTCAATCAAAAGTAAGGTTCAACTCTGTTAGTTGAATGCACAGAACAGAAAGAAGTTTCATACAATGCTTCTGTGTAGTTTATATTTGAACATACTCTTTTTTCCACTATTACCCACTTAGCGCTACGAATGTCCAGTTGCATTTTCTACAGACAGAGTGTTTCAAAACTGCTCAATCAAAAGTATGGTTTAACTCTGTTAGCTGAATGCTCAGATCAGAAAGAAGTTTCACAGAATGCTTCTGTGTAGTTTATATTTGAATATATTCCTTTTTCCACTACTACGCTCTTAGCGCTCCAAATGTCCAGTTGCATTTTCTACAGAAAGAGTGTTCAGATCTGCTCAATCAAAAGTATGGTTTAACTCTGTTAGCTGAATGCAGAGATCAGAAAGAAGTTTCACAGAATGATTCTGTGCAGTTTATATTTGGAGACATTCCTTTTTCCACTATTACCCTCTTAGCGCTCCGAATCTCCACTTGCATTTTCTACAGAAAGAGTGTTTCAGAACGGCTCAATCAAAACTAACGTTCAACTCTTTTAGTTGAACAAACAGAACAGAAAGTAGTTTCACACAATTCTGCTGTGTAGTTTTTATTTGTAGACATTCTTTTTCCCAATATAGGCCTCTTAGCGCTCAGAATGTCCAATTGCAGTTTCTACAGAAAGAGTGTTTCAGAACGGCTCAATCAAAAGTAAGGTTCAACTCTGTTAGTTGAATGCACAGAACAGAAAGAAGTTTCATACAATGCTTCTGTGTAGTTTATATTTGAACATATTCTTTTTTCCACTATTACCCACTTAGCGCTACGAATGTCCAGTTGCATTTTCTACAGACAGAGTGTTTCAAAACTGCTCCATCAAAAGTATGGTTTAACTCTGTTAGCTGAATGCTCAGATCAGAAAGAAGTTTCACAGAATGCTTCTGTGTAGTTTATATTTGAATATATTCCTTTTTCCACTACTACGCTCTTAGCGCTCCAAATGTCCAGTTGCATTTTCTACAGAAAGAGTGTTCAGATCTGCTCAATCAAAAGTATGGTTTAACTCTGTTAGCTGAATGCACAGATCAGAAAGAAGTTTCACCGAATGTTTCTGTGTAGTTTATATTTGAAGACATTCCTTTTTCCACTATTACCCTCTTAGCGCTCCGAATCTCCACTTGTATTTTCTTCAAAAAGAGTGTTTCATAACTGCTCAATCAAAAATATGTTTTATCTCTGTTAACTGAATTTACAGATCAGAAATAAGTTTCACAGAATGCATCTGTGTAGTTTTTATTTGAAGATATTCTTTTTCCCAAAGTAGGCCTCTTAGCGCTTAGCATGTCCAATTGCAGTTTCTACAGAAAGAGTGTTTCAGAACGGCTCAATCAAAAGTAAGGTTCAACTCTGTTAGTTGAATGCACAGAACAGAAAGAATTTTCACAGAATGCTACTGTGTAGTTTATATTTGAATATAGTCCTTTTTCCACTATTACCCTCTTAGCGCTCCGAATGTCCACTTGCATTTTCTACAGAAAGAGGGTTCAGCACTGCGCAATCAAAAGTATGGTTTAACTCTGTTAGCTTAATGAACATATCAGAAATAAGTTTCACACAATGCTTCTGTGTAGTTTTTATTTGAAGTTATTATTTTTCCCAATAGAGGCCTCTTAGCGCTCAGAATGTCCAATTGCAGTTTCTACAGAAAGAGTGTTTCAGAAAGGCTCAATCAAAAGTAAGGTTCAACTCTGTTAGTTGAATGCACAGAACAGAAAGAAGTTTCATACAATGCTTCTGTGTAGTTTATATTTGAACATATTCTTTTTTCCACTATTACCCACTTAGCGCTACGAATGTCCAGTTGCATTTTCTACAGACAGAGTGTTTCAAAACTGCTCAATCAAAAGTATGGTTTAACTCTGTTAGCTGAATGCTCAGATCAGAAAGAAGTTTCACAGAATGCTTCTGTGTAGTTTATGTTTGAATATATTCCTTTTTCCACTACTACTCTCTTAGCGCTCCAAATGTCCAGTTGCATTTTCTACAGAAAGATTGTTCAGATCTGCTCAATCAAAAGTATGGTTTAACTCTGTTAGCTGAATGCACAGATCAGAAAGAAGTTTCACAGAATGATTCTGTGTAGTTTATATTTGGAGACATTCCTTTTTCCACTATTACCCTCTTAGCGCTCCGAATCTCCACTTGCATTTTCTACAGAAAGAGTGTTTCAGAACGGCTCAATCAAAACTAAGGTTCAACTCTTTTAGTTGAACAAACAGAACAGAAAGAAGTTTCACACAATTCTTCTGTGTAGTTTTTATTTGTAGACATTCTTTTTCCCAATATAGGCCTCCTAGCGCTCAGAATGTCCAATTGCAGTTTCTACAGAAAGAGTGTTTCAGAACGGCTCAATCAAAAGTAAGGTTCAACTCTGTTAGTTGAATGCACAGAACAGAAAGAAGTTTCATACAATGCTTCTGTGTAGTTTATATTTGAACATATTCTTTTTTCCACTATTACCCACTTAGCGCTACGAATGTCCAGTTGCATTTTCTACAGACAGAGTGTTTCAAAACTGCTCAATCAAAAGTATTGTTTAACTCTGTTAGCTGAATGCTCAGATCAGAAAGAAGTTTCACAGAATGCTTCTGTGTAGTTTATATTTGAATATATTCCTTTTTCCACTACTACGCTCTTAGCGCTCCAAATGTCCAGTTGCATTTTCTACAGAAAGAGTGTTCAGATCTGCTCAATCAAAAGTATGGTTTAACTCTGTTAGCTGAATGCACAGATCAGAAAGAAGTTTCACCGAATGATTCTGTGTAGTTTATATTTGAAGACATTCCTTTTTCCACTATTACAGTCTTAGCGCTCGGAATCTCCACTTGCCTTTTCTACAAAAAGTGTGTTTCATAACTGCTCAATCAAAAATATGTTTTATCTCTGTTAACTGAATTTACAGATCAGAGATAAGTTTCACAGAATACATCTGTGTAGTTTTTATTTGAAGATATTCTTTTTCCCAATGTAGGCCTCTTAGCGCTTAGCATGTCCAATTGCAGTTTCTACAGAAAGAGTGTTTCAGAACGGCTCAAACAAAAGTAAGGTTCAACTCTGTTAGTTGAATGCACAGAACAGAAAGAATTTTCACAGAATGCTACTGTGTAGTTTATATTTGAATATATTAATTTTTCCACTATTACCCTCTTAGCGCTCCGAATGTCCACTTGCATTTTCTGCAGAAAGAGGGTTCAGCACTGCGCAATCAAAAGTATGGTTTAACTCTGTTAGCTTAATGAACATATCAGAAATAAGTTTCACACAACGCTTCTGTGTAGTTTTTATTTGAAGATATTATTTTTCCCTATAGAGGCCTCTTAGCGCTCAGAATGTCCAATTGCAGTTTCTACAGAAAGAGTGTTTCAGAACGGCTCAATCAAAAGTAAGGTTCAACTCTGTTAGTTGAATGCACAGAACAGAAAGAAGTTTCATACAATGCTTCTGTGTAGTTTATATTTGAACATATTTTTTTTCCACTATTACTCACTTAGCGCTACGAATGTCCAGTTGCATTTTCAACAGACAGAGTGTTTCAAAACTGCTCAATCAAAAGTATGGTTTAACTCTGTTACCTGAATGCTCAGATCAGAAAGAAGTTTCACAGAATGCTTCTGTTTAGTTTATATTTGAATATATTCCTTTTTCCACTACTACGCTCTTAGCGCTCAAAATGTCCAGTTGCATTTTCTACAGAAAGAGTGTTCAGATCTGCTCAATCAAAAGTATGGTTTAACTCTGTTAGCTGAATGCACAGATCAGAAAGAAGTTTCACCGAATGATTCTGTGTAGTTTATATTTGAAGACATTCCTTTTTCCACTATTACCCTCTTAGCGCTCCGAATCTCCACTTGCATTTTCTACAAAAAGAGTGTTTCATAACTGCTCAATCAAAAATATGTTTTATCTCTGTTAACTGAATTTACAGATCAGAAATAAGTTTCACAGAATGCATCTGTGTAGTTTTTATTTGAAGATATTCTTTTTCCCAATGTAGGCCTCTTAGCGCTTAGCAGGTCCAATTGCAGTTTCTACAGAAAGAGTGTTTCAGAACGGCTCAATCAAAAGTAAGGTTCAACTCTGTTAGTTGAATGCACAGAACAGAAAGAATTTTCACAGAATGCTACTGTGTAGTTTATATTTGAATATATTCCTTTTTCCACTATTACCCTCTTAGCGCTCCGAATGTCCACTTGCATTTTCTACAGAAAGAGTGTTCAGAACTGCGCAATCAAAAGTATGGTTTAACTCTGTTAGCTTAATGAACATATCAGAAATATGTTTCACACAATGCTTCTGTGTAGTTTTTATTTGAAGATATTATTTTTCCCAATAGAGGCCTCTTAGCGCTCAGAATGTCCAATTGCAGTTTCTACAGAAAGAGTGTTTCAGAAAGGCTCAATCAAAAGTAAGGTTCAACTCTGTTAGTTGAATGCACAGAACAGAAAGAAGTTTCATACAATGCTTCTGTGTAGTTTATATTTGAACATATTCTTTTTTCCACTATTACCCACTTAGCGCTACGAATGTCCAGTTGCATTTTCTACAGACAGAGTGTTTCAAAACTGCTCAATCAAAAGTATGGTTTAACTCTGTTAGCTGAATGCTCAGATCAGAAAGAAGTTTCACAGAATGCTTCTGTGTAGTTTATATTTGAATATATTCCTTTTTCCACTACTACGCTCTTAGCGCTCCAAATGTCCAGTTGCATTTTCTACAGAAAGAGTGTTCAGATCTGCTCAATCAAAAGTATGGTTTAACTCTGTTAGCTGAATGCACAGATCAGAAAGAAGTTTCACCGAATTATTCTGTGTAGTTTATATTTGAAGACATTCCTTTTTCCACTATTACAGTCTTAGCGCTCGGAATCTCCACTTGCCTTTTCTACAAAAAGAGTGTTTCATAACTGCTCAATCAAAAATATGTTTTATCTCTGTTAACTGAATTTACAGATCAGAGATAAGTTTCACAGAATACATCTGTGTAGTTTTTATTTGAAGATATTCTTTTTCCCAATGTAGGCCTCTTAGCGCTTAGCATGTCCAATTGCAGTTTCTACAGAAAGAGTGTTTCAGAACGGCTCAATCAAAACTAAGGTTCAACTCTTTTAGTTGAACAAACAGAACAGAAAGAAGTTTCACACAATTCTTCTGTGTAGTTTTTATTTGTAGACATTCTTTTTCCCAATATAGTCCTCTTAGCGCTCAGAATGTACAATTGCAGTTTCTACAGAAAGAGTGTTTCAGAACGGCTCAATCAAAAGTAAGGTTCAACTCTGTTAGTTGAATGCACAGAACAGAAAGTAGTTTCATACAATGCTTCTGTGTAGTTTATATTTGAACATATTCTTTTTTCCACTATTACCCACTTAGCGCTACGAATGTCCAGCTGCATTTTCTACAGACAGAGTGTTTCAAAACTGCTCAATCAAAAGTATGGTTTAACTCTGTTAGCTGAATGCTCAGATCAGAAAGAAGTTTCACAGAATGCTTCTGTGTAGTTTATATTTGAATATATTCCTTTTTCCACTACTACGCTCTTAGCGCTCCAAATGTCCAGTTGCATTTTCTACAGAAAGAGTGTTCAGATCTGCTCAATCAAAAGTATGGTTTAACTCTGTTAGCTGAATGCACAGACCAGAAAGAAGTTTCACCGAATGATTCTGTGTAGTTTATATTTGAAGACATTGCTTTTTCCACAATTACCCACTTAGCGCTCCGAATCTCCACTTGTATTTTGTACAAAAAGAGTGTTTCATAACTGCTCAATCAAAAATATGTTTTATCTCTGTTAACTGAATTTACAGATCAGAAATAAGTTTCACAGAATGCATCTGTGTAGTTTTTATTTGAAGATATTCTTTTTCCCAAAGTAGGCCTCTTAGCGCTTAGCATGTCCAATTGCAGTTTCTACAGAAAGAGTGTTTCAGAACGGCTCAATCAAAAGTAAGGTTCAACTCTGTTAGTTGAATGCACAGAACAGAAAGAATTTTCACAGACTGCTACTGTGTAGTTTATATTTGAATATAGTCCTTTTTCCACTATTAACCTCTTAGCGCTCCGAATGTCCACTTGCATTTTCTACAGAAAGAGGGTTCAGCACTGCGCAATCAAAAGTATGGTTTAACTCTGTTAGCTTAATGAACATATCAGAAATAAGTTTCACACAATGCTTCTGTGTAGTTTTTATTTGAAGATATTATTTTTCCCAATAGAGGCCTCTTAGTGCTCAGAATGTCCAATTGCAGTTTCTACAGAAAGAGTGTTTCAGAAAGGCTCAATCAAAAGTAAGGTTCAACTCTGTTAGTTGAATGCACAGAACAGAAAGAAGTTTCATACAATGCTTCTGTGTAGTTTATATTTGAACATATTGTTTTTTCCACTATTACCCACTTAGCGCTACGAATGTCCAGTTGCATTTTCTACAGACAGAGTGTTTCAAAACTGCTCAATCAAAAGTATGGTTTAACTCTGTTAGCTGAATGCTCAGATCAGAAAGAAGTTTCACAGAATGCTTCTGTGTAGTTTATGTTTGAATATATTCCTTTTTCCACTACTACTCTCTTAGCGCTCCAAATGTCCAGTTGCATTTTCTACAGAAAGATTGTTCAGATCTGCTCAATCAAAAGTATGGTTTAACTCTGTTAGCTGAATGCACAGATCAGAAAGAAGTTTCACAGAATGATTCTGTGTAGTTTATATTTGGAGACATTCCTTTTTCCACTATTACCCTCTTAGCGCTCCGAATCTCCACTTGCATTTTCTACAGAAAGAGTGTTTCAGAACGGCTCAATCAAAACTAAGGTTCAACTCTTTTAGTTGAACAAACAGAACAGAAAGAAGTTTCACACAATTCTTCTGTGTAGTTTTTATTTGTAGACATTCTTTTTCCCAATATAGGCCTCCTAGCGCTCAGAATGTCCAATTGCAGTTTCTACAGAAAGAGTGTTTCAGAACGGCTCAATCAAAAGTAAGGTTCAACTCTGTTAGTTGAATGCACAGAACAGAAAGAAGTTTCATACAATGCTTCTGTGTAGTTTATATTTGAACATATTTTTTTTCCACTATTACTCACTTAGCGCTACGAATGTCCAGTTGCATTTTCAACAGACAGAGTGTTTCAAAACTGCTCAATCAAAAGTATGGTTTAACTCTGTTACCTGAATGCTCAGATCAGAAAGAAGTTTCACAGAATGCTTCTGTGTAGTTTATATTTGAATATATTCCTTTTTCCACTACTACGCTCTTAGCGCTCAAAATGTCCAGTTGCATTTTCTACAGAAAGAATGTTCAGATGTGCTCAATCAAAAGTATGGTTTAACTCTGTTAGCTGAATGCACAGATCAGAAAGAAGTTTCACCGAATGATTCTGTGTAGTTTATATTTGAAGACATTCCTTTTTCCACTATTACCCTCTTAGCGCTCCGAATCTCCACTTGCATTTTCTACAAAAAGAGTGTTTCATAACTGCTCAATCAAAAATATGTTTTATATCTGTTAACTGAATTTACAGATCAGAAATAAGTTTCACAGAATGCATCTGTGTAGTTTTTATTTGAAGATATTCTTTTTCCCAATGTAGGCCTCTTAGCGCTTAGCAGGTCCAATTGCAGTTTCTACAGAAAGAGTGTTTCAGAACGGCTCAATCAAAAGTAAGGTTCAACTCTGTTAGTTGAATGCACAGAACAGAAAGAATTTTCACAGAATGCTACTGTGTAGTTTATATTTGAATATATTCCTTTTTCCACTATTACCCTCTTAGCGCTCCGAATGTCCACTTGCATTTTCTACAGAAAGAGTGTTCAGAACTGCGCAATCAAAAGTATGGTTTAACTCTGTTAGCTTAATGAACATATCAGAAATAAGTTTCACACAATGCTTCTGTGTAGTTTTTATTTGAAGATATTATTTTTCCCAATAGAGGCCTCTTAGCGCTCAGAATGTCCAATTGCAGTTTCTACAGAAAGAGTGTTTCAGAAAGGCTCAATCAAAAGTAAGGTTCAACTCTGTTAGTTGAATGCACAGAACAGAAAGAAGTTTCATACAATGCTTCTGTGTAGTTTATATTTGAACATACTCTTTTTTCCACTATTACCCACTTAGCGCTACGAATGTCCAGTTGCATTTTCTACAGACAGAGTGTTTCAAAACTGCTCAATCAAAAGTATGGTTTAACTCTGTTAGCTGAATGCTCAGATCAGAAAGAAGTTTCACAGAATGCTTCTGTGTAGTTTATATTTGAATATATTCCTTTTTCCACTACTACGCTCTTAGCGCTCCAAATGTCCAGTTGCATTTTCTACAGAAAGAGTGTTCAGATCTGCTCAATCAAAAGTATGGTTTAACTCTGTTAGCTGAATGCAGAGATCAGAAAGAAGTTTCACAGAATGATTCTGTGCAGTTTATATTTGGAGACATTCCTTTTTCCACTATTACCCTCTTAGCGCTCCGAATCTCCACTTGCATTTTCTACAGAAAGAGTGTTTCAGAACGGCTCAATCAAAACTAACGTTCAACTCTTTTAGTTGAACAAACAGAACAGAAAGTAGTTTCACACAATTCTGCTGTGTAGTTTTTATTTGTAGACATTCTTTTTCCCAATATAGGCCTCTTAGCGCTCAGAATGTCCAATTGCAGTTTCTACAGAAAGAGTGTTTCAGAACGGCTCAATCAAAAGTAAGGTTCAACTCTGTTAGTTGAATGCACAGAACAGAAAGAAGTTTCATACAATGCTTCTGTGTAGTTTATATTTGAACATATTCTTTTTTCCACTATTACCCACTTAGCGCTACGAATGTCCAGTTGCATTTTCTACAGACAGAGTGTTTCAAAACTGCTCCATCAAAAGTATGGTTTAACTCTGTTAGCTGAATGCTCAGATCAGAAAGAAGTTTCACAGAATGCTTCTGTGTAGTTTATATTTGAATATATTCCTTTTTCCACTACTACGCTCTTAGCGCTCCAAATGTCCAGTTGCATTTTCTACAGAAAGAGTGTTCAGATCTGCTCAATCAAAAGTATGGTTTAACTCTGTTAGCTGAATGCACAGATCAGAAAGAAGTTTCACCGAATGTTTCTGTGTAGTTTATATTTGAAGACATTCCTTTTTCCACTATTACCCTCTTAGCGCTCCGAATCTCCACTTGTATTTTCTACAAAAAGAGTGTTTCATAACTGCTCAATCAAAAATATGTTTTATCTCTGTTAACTGAATTTACAGATCAGAAATAAGTTTCACAGAATGCATCTGTGTAGTTTTTATTTGAAGATATTCTTTTTCCCAAAGTAGGCCTCTTAGCGCTTAGCATGTCCAATTGCAGTTTCTACAGAAAGAGTGTTTCAGAACGGCTCAATCAAAAGTAAGGTTCAACTCTGTTAGTTGAATGCACAGAACAGAAAGAATTTTCACAGAATGCTACTGTGTAGTTTATATTTGAATATAGTCCTTTTTCCACTATTACCCACTTAGCGCTCCGAATGTCCACTTGCATTTTCTACAGAAAGAGGGTTCAGCACTGCGCAATCAAAAGTATGGTTTAACTCTGTTAGCTTAATGAACATATCAGAAATAAGTTTCACACAATGCTTCTGTGTAGTTTTTATTTGAAGTTATTATTTTTCCCAATAGAGGCCTCTTAGCGCTCAGAATGTCCAATTGCAGTTTCTACAGAAAGAGTGTTTCAGAAAGGCTCAATCAAAAGTAAGGTTCAACTCTGTTAGTTGAATGCACAGAACAGAAAGAAGTTTCATACAATGCTTCTGTGTAGTTTATATTTGAACATATTCTTTTTTCCACTATTACCCACTTAGCGCTACGAATGTCCAGTTGCATTTTCTACAGACAGAGTGTTTCAAAACTGCTCAATCAAAAGTATGGTTTAACTCTGTTAGCTGAATGCTCAGATCAGAAAGAAGTTTCACAGAATGCTTCTGTGTAGTTTATGTTTGAATATATTCCTTTTTCCACTACTACTCTCTTAGCGCTCCAAATGTCCAGTTGCATTTTCTACAGAAAGATTGTTCAGATCTGCTCAATCAAAAGTATGGTTTAACTCTGTTAGCTGAATGCACAGATCAGAAAGAAGTTTCACAGAATGATTCTGTGTAGTTTATATTTGGAGACATTCCTTTTTCCACTATTACCCTCTTAGCGCTCCGAATCTCCACTTGCATTTTCTACAGAAAGAGTGTTTCAGAACGGCTCAATCAAAACTAAGGTTCAACTCTTTTAGTTGAACAAACAGAACAGAAAGAAGTTTCACACAATTCTTCTGTGTAGTTTTTATTTGTAGACATTCTTTTTCCCAATATAGGCCTCCTAGCGCTCAGAATGTCCAATTGCAGTTTCTACAGAAAGAGTGTTTCAGAACGGCTCAATCAAAAGTAAGGTTCAACTCTGTTAGTTGAATGCACAGAACAGAAAGAAGTTTCATACAATGCTTCTGTGTAGTTTATATTTGAACATATTCTTTTTTCCACTATTACCCACTTAGCGCTACGAATGTCCAGTTGCATTTTCTACAGACAGAGTGTTTCAAAACTGCTCAATCAAAAGTATGGTTTAACTCTGTTAGCTGAATGCTCAGATCAGAAAGAAGTTTCACAGAATGCTTCTGTGTAGTTTATATTTGAATATATTCCTTTTTCCACTACTACGCTCTTAGCGCTCCAATTGTCCAGTTGCATTTTCTACAGAAAGAGTGTTCAGATCTGCTCAATCAAAAGTATGGTTTAACTCTGTTAGCTGAATGCACAGATCAGAAAGAAGTTTCACCGAATGATTCTGTGTAGTTTATATTTGAAGACATTCCTTTTTCCACTATTACAGTCTTAGCGCTCGGAATCTCCACTTGCCTTTTCTACAAAAAGTGTGTTTCATAACTGCTCAATCAAAAATATGTTTTATCTCTGTTAACTGAATTTACAGATCAGAGATAAGTTTCACAGAATACATCTGTGTAGTTTTTATTTGAAGATATTCTTTTTCCCAATGTAGGCCTCTTAGCGCTTAGCATGTCCAATTGCAGTTTCTACAGAAAGAGTGTTTCAGAACGGCTCAAACAAAAGTAAGGTTCAACTCTGTTAGTTGAATGCACAGAACAGAAAGAATTTTCACAGAATGCTACTGTGTAGTTTATATTTGAATATATTAATTTTTCCACTATTACCCTCTTAGCGCTCCGAATGTCCACTTGCATTTTCTGCAGAAAGAGGGTTCAGCACTGCGCAATCAAAAGTATGGTTTAACTCTGTTAGCTTAATGAACATATCAGAAATAAGTTTCACACAACGCTTCTGTGTAGTTTTTATTTGAAGATATTATTTTTCCCTATAGAGGCCTCTTAGCGCTCAGAATGTCCAATTGCAGTTTCTACAGAAAGAGTGTTTCAGAACGGCTCAATCAAAAGTAAGGTTCAACTCTGTTAGTTGAATGCACAGAACAGAAAGAAGTTTCATACAATGCTTCTGTGTAGTTTATATTTGAACATATTTTTTTTCCACTATTACTCACTTAGCGCTACGAATGTCCAGTTGCATTTTCAACAGACAGAGTGTTTCAAAACTGCTCAATCAAAAGTATGGTTTAACTCTGTTACCTGAATGCTCAGATCAGAAAGAAGTTTCACAGAATGCTTCTGTTTAGTTTATATTTGAATATATTCCTTTTTCCACTACTACGCTCTTAGCGCTCAAAATGTCCAGTTGCATTTTCTACAGAAAGAGTGTTCAGATCTGCTCAATCAAAAGTATGGTTTAACTCTGTTAGCTGAATGCACAGATCAGAAAGAAGTTTCACCGAATGATTCTGTGTAGTTTATATTTGAAGACATTCCTTTTTCCACTATTACCCTCTTAGCGCTCCGAATCTCCACTTGCATTTTCTACAAAAAGAGTGTTTCATAACTGCTCAATCAAAAATATGTTTTATCTCTGTTAACTGAATTTACAGATCAGAAATAAGTTTCACAGAATGCATCTGTGTAGTTTTTATTTGAAGATATTCTTTTTCCCAATGTAGGCCTCTTAGCGCTTAGCAGGTCCAATTGCAGTTTCTACAGAAAGAGTGTTTCAGAACGGCTCAATCAAAAGTAAGGTTCAACTCTGTTAGTTGAATGCACAGAACAGAAAGAATTTTCACAGAATGCTACTGTGTAGTTTATATTTGAATATATTCCTTTTTCCACTATTACCCTCTTAGCGCTCCGAATGTCCACTTGCATTTTCTACAGAAAGAGTGTTCAGAACTGCGCAATCAAAAGTATGGTTTAACTCTGTTAGCTTAATGAACATATCAGAAATATGTTTCACACAATGCTTCTGTGTAGTTTTTATTTGAAGATATTATTTTTCCCAATAGAGGCCTCTTAGCGCTCAGAATGTCCAATTGCAGTTTCTACAGAAAGAGTGTTTCAGAAAGGCTCAATCAAAAGTAAGGTTCAACTCTGTTAGTTGAATGCACAGAACAGAAAGAAGTTTCATACAATGCTTCTGTGTAGTTTATATTTGAACATATTCTTTTTTCCACTATTACCCACTTAGCGCTACGAATGTCCAGTTGCATTTTCTACAGACAGAGTGTTTCAAAACTGCTCAATCAAAAGTATGGTTTAACTCTGTTAGCTGAATGCTCAGATCAGAAAGAAGTTTCACAGAATGCTTCTGTGTAGTTTATATTTGAATATATTCCTTTTTCCACTACTACGCTCTTAGCGCTCCAAATGTCCAGTTGCATTTTCTACAGAAAGAGTGTTCAGATCTGCTCAATCAAAAGTATGGTTTAACTCTGTTACCTGAATGCACAGATCAGAAAGAAGTTTCACCGAATGATTCTGTGTAGTTTATATTTGAAGACATTCCTTTTTCCACTATTACAGTCTTAGCGCTCGGAATCTCCACTTGCCTTTTCTACAAAAAGAGTGTTTCATAACTGCTCAATCAAAAATATGTTTTATCTCTGTTAACTGAATTTACAGATCAGAGATAAGTTTCACAGAATACATCTGTGTAGTTTTTATTTGAAGATATTCTTTTTCCCAATGTAGGCCTCTTAGCGCTTAGCATGTCCAATTGCAGTTTCTACAGAAAGAGTGTTTCAGAACGGCTCAAACAAAAGTAAGGTTCAACTCTGTTAGTTGAATGCACAGAACAGAAAGAATTTTCACAGAATGCTACTGTGTAGTTTATATTTGAATATATTAATTTTTCCACTATTACCCTCTTAGCGCTCCGAATGTCCACTTGCATTTTCTGCAGAAAGAGGGTTCAGCACTGCGCAATCAAAAGTATGGTTTAACTCTGTTAGCTTAATGAACATATCAGAAATAAGTTTCACACAACGCTTCTGTGTAGTTTTTATTTGAAGATATTATTTTTCCCTATAGAGGCCTCTTAGCGCTCAGAATGTCCAATTGCAGTTTCTACAGAAAGAGTGTTTCAGAACGGCTCAATCAAAAGTAAGGTTCAACTCTGTTAGTTGAATGCACAGAACAGAAAGAAGTTTCATACAATGCTTCTGTGTAGTTTATATTTGAACATATTCTTTTTTCCACTATTACCCACTTAGCCCTACGAATGTCCAGTTGCATTTTCTACAGACAGAGTGTTTCAAAACTGCTCAATCAAAAGTATGGTTTAACTCTGTTAGCTCAATGCTCAGATCAGAAAGAAGTTTCACCGAATGCTTCTGTGTAGTTTATATTTGAATATATTCCTTTTTCCACTACTACTCTCTTAGCGCTCCAAATGTCCAGTTGCATTTTCTACAGAAAGAGTGTTCAGATCTGCTCAATCAAAAGTATGGTTTAACTCTGTTAGCTGAATGCACAGATCAGAAAGAAGTTTCACAGAATGATTCTGTGTAGTTTATATTTGGAGACATTCCTTTTTCCACTATTACCCTCTTAGCGCTCCGAATCTCCACTTGCATTTTCTACAGAAAGAGTGTTTCAGAACGGCTCAATCAAAACTAACGTTCAACTCTTTTAGTTGAACAAACAGAACAGAAAGAAGTTTCAAACAATTCTGCTGTGTAGTTTTTATTTGTAGACATTCCTTTTCCCAATATAGGCCTCTTAGCGCTCAGAATGTCCAATTGCAGTTTCTACAGAAAGAGTGTTTCAGAACGGCTCAATCAAAAGTAAGGTTCAACTCTGTTAGTTGAATGCACAGAACAGAAAGAAGTTTCATACAATGCTTCTGTGTAGTTTATATTTGAACATATTCTTTTTTCCACTATTACCCACTTAGCGCTACGAATGTCCAGTTGCATTTTCTACAGACAGAGTGTTTCAAAACTGCTCAATCAAAATTATGGTTTAACTCTGTTAGCTGAATGCTCAGATCAGAAAGAAGTTTCACAGAATGCTTCTGTGTAGTTTATATTTGAATATATTCCTTTTTCCACTACTACGCTCTTAGCGCTCCAAATGTCCAGTTGCATTTTCTACAGAAAGAGTGTTCAGATCTGCTCAATCAAAAGTATGGTTTAACTCTGTTAGCCGAATGCACAGATCAGAAAGAAGTTTCACCGAATGTTTCTGTGTAGTTTATATTTGAAGACATTCCTTTTTCCACTATTACCCTCTTAGCGCTCCGAATCTCCACTTGTATTTTCTACAAAAAGAGTGTTTCATAACTGCTCAATCAAAAATATGTTTTATCTCTGTTAACTGAATTTACAGATCAGAAATAAGTTTCACAGAATGCATCTGTGTAGTTTTTATTTGAAGATATTCTTTTTCCCAAAGTAGGCCTCTTAGCGCTTAGCATGTCCAATTGCAGTTTCTACAGAAAGAGTGTTTCAGAACGGCTCAATCAAAAGTAAGGTTCAACTCTGTTAGTTGAATGCACAGAACAGAAAGAATTTTCACAGAATGCTACTGTGTAGTTTATATTTGAATATAGTCCTTTTTCCACTATTACCCTCTTAGCGCTCCGAATGTCCACTTGCATTTTCTACAGAAAGAGGGTTCAGCACTGCGCAATCAAAAGTATGGTTTAACTCTGTTAGCTTAATGAACATATCAGAAATAAGTTTCACACAATGCTTCTGTGTAGTTTTTATTTGAAGATATTATTTTTCCCAATAGAGGCCTCTTAGCGCTCAGAATGTCCAATTGCAGTTTCTACAGAAAGAGCTTTTCAGAAAGGCTCAATCAAAAGTAAGGTTCAACTCTGTTAGTTGAATGCACAGAACAGAAAGAAGTTTCATACAATGCTTCTGTGTAGTTTATATTTGAACATATTCTTTTTTCCACTATTACCCACTTAGCGCTACGAATGTCCAGTTGCATTTTCTACAGACAGAGTGTTTCAAAACTGCTCAATCAAAAGTATGGTTTAACTCTGTTAGCTGAATGCTCAGATCAGAAAGAAGTTTCACAGAATGCTTCTGTGTAGTTTATGTTTGAATATATTCCTTTTTCCACTACTACTCTCTTAGCGCTCCAAATGTCCAGTTGCATTTTCTACAGAAAGATTGTTCAGATCTGCTCAATCAAAAGTATGGTTTAACTCTGTTAGCTGAATGCACAGATCAGAAAGAAGTTTCACAGAATGATTCTGTGTAGTTTATATTTGGAGACATTCCTTTTTCCACTATTACCCTCTTAGCGCTCCGAATCTCCACTTGCATTTTCTACAGAAAGAGTGTTTCAGAACGGCTCAATCAAAACTAAGGTTCAACTCTTTTAGTTGAACAAACAGAACAGAAAGAAGTTTCACACAATTCTTCTGTGTAGTTTTTATTTGTAGACATTCTTTTTCCCAATATAGGCCTCCTAGCGCTCAGAATGTCCAATTGCAGTTTCTACAGAAAGAGTGTTTCAGAACGGCTCAATCAAAAGTAAGGTTCAACTCTGTTAGTTGAATGCACAGAACAGAAAGAAGTTTCATACAATGCTTCTGTGTAGTTTATATTTGAACATATTCTTTTTTCCACTATTACCCACTTAGCGCTACGAATGTCCAGTTGCATTTTCTACAGAGTGTTTCAAAACTGCTCAATCAAAAGTATGGTTTAACTCTGTTAGCTGAATGCTCAGATCAGAAAGAAGTTTCACAGAATGCTTCTGTGTAGTTTATATTTGAATATATTCCTTTTTCCACTACTACGCTCTTAGCGCTCCAAATGTCCAGTTGCATTTTCTACAGAAAGAGTGTTCAGATCTGCTCAATCAAAAGTATGGTTTAACTCTGTTAGCTGAATGCACAGATCAGAAAGAAGTTTCACCGAATGATTCTGTGTAGTTTATATTTGAAGACATTCCTTTTTCCACTATTACAGTCTTAGCGCTCGGAATCTCCACTTGCCTTTTCTACAAAAAGAGTGTTTCATAACTGCTCAATCAAAAATATGTTTTATCTCTGTTAACTGAATTTACAGATCAGAGATAAGTTTCACAGAATACATCTGTGTAGTTTTTATTTGAAGATATTCTTTTTCCCAATGTAGGCCTCTTAGCGCTTAGCATGTCCAATTGCAGTTTCTACAGAAAGAGTGTTTCAGAACGGCTCAAACAAAAGTAAGGTTCAACTCTGTTAGTTGAATGCACAGAACAGAAAGAATTTTCACAGAATGCTACTGTGTAGTTTATATTTGAATATATTAATTTTTCCACTATTACCCTCTTAACGCTCCGAATGTCCACTTGCATTTTCTACAGAAAGAGGGTTCAGCACTGCGCAATCAAAAGTATGGTTTAACTCTGTTAGCTTAATGAACATATCAGAAATAAGTTTCACACAACGCTTCTGTGTAGTTTTTATTTGAAGATATTATTTTTCCCTATAGAGGCCTCTTAGCGCTCAGAATGTCCAATTGCAGTTTCTACAGAAAGAGTGTTTCAGAACGGCTCAATCAAAAGTAAGGTTCAACTCTGTTAGTTGAATGCACAGAACAGAAAGAAGTTTCATACAATGCTTCTGTGTAGTTTATATTAGAACATATTCTTTTTTCCACTATTACCCACTTATCCCTACGAATGTCCAGTTGCATTTTCTACAGACAGAGTGTTTCAAAACTGCTCAATCAAAAGTATGGTTTAACTCTGTTAGCTCAATGCTCAGATCAGAAAGAAGTTTCACAGAATGCTTCTGTGTAGTTTATATTTGAATATATTACTTTTTCCACTACTACTCTCTTAGCGCTCCAAATGTCCAGTTGCATTTTCTACAGAAAGAGTGTTCAGATCTGCTCAATCAAAAGTATGGTTTAAATCTGTTAGCTGAATGCACAGATCAGAAAGAAGTTTCACAGAATGATTCTGTGTAGTTTATATTTGGAGACATTCCTTTTTCCACTATTACCCTCTTAGCGCTCCGAATCTCCACTTGCATTTTCTACAGAAAGAGTGTTTCAGAACGGCTCAATCAAAACTAACGTTCAACTCTTTTAGTTGAACAAACAGAACAGAAAGAAGTTTCAAACAATTCTGCTGTGTAGTTTTTATTTGTAGACATTCCTTTTCCCAATATAGGCCTCTTAGCGCTCAGAATGTCCAATTGCAGTTTCTACAGAAAGAGTGTTTCAGAACGGCTCAATCAAAAGTAAGGTTCAACTCTGTTAGTTGACTGCACAGAACAGAAAGAAGTTTCATACAATGCTTCTGTGTAGTTTATATTTGAACATATTCTTTTTTCCACTATTACCCACTTAGCGCTACGAATGTCCAGTTGCATTTTCTACAGACAGAGTGTTTCAAAACTGCTCAATCAAAAGTATGGTTTAACTCTGTTAGCTGAATGCTCAGATCAGAAAGAAGTTTCACAGAATGCTTCTGTGTAGTTTATATTTGAATATATTCCTTTTTCCACTACTACGCTCTTAGCGCTCCAAATGTCCAGTTGCATTTTCTACAGAAAGAGTGTTCAGATCTGCTCAATCAAAAGTATGGTTTAACTCTGTTAGCCGAATGCACAGATCAGAAAGAAGTTTCACCGAATGTTTCTGTGTAGTTTATATTTGAAGACATTCCTTTTTCCACTATTACCCTCTTAGCGCTCCGAATCTCCACTTGTATTTTCTACAAAAAGAGTGTTTCATAACTGCTCAATCAAAAATATGTTTTATCTCTGTTAACTGAATTTACAGATCAGAAATAAGTTTCACAGAATGCATCTGTGTAGTTTTTATTTGAAGATATTCTTTTTCCCAAAGTAGGCCTCTTAGCGCTTAGCATGTCCAATTGCAGTTTCTACAGAAAGAGTGTTTCAGAACGGCTCAATCAAAAGTAAGGTTCAACTCTGTTAGTTGAATGCACAGAACAGAAAGAATTTTCACAGAATGCTACTGTGTAGTTTATATTTGAATATAGTCCTTTTTCCACTATTACCCTCTTAGCGCTCCGAAAGTCCACTTGCATTTTCTACAGAAAGAGGGTTCAGCACTGCGCAATCAAAAGTATGGTTTAACTCTGTTAGCTTAATGAACATATCAGAAATAAGTTTCACAAAATGCTTCTGTGTAGTTTTTATTTGAAGATATTATTTTTCCCAATAGAGGCCTCTTAGCGCTCAGAATGTCCAATTGCAGTTTCTACAGAAAGAGTGTTTCAGAAAGGCTCAATCAAAAGTAAGGTTCAACTCTGTTAGTTGAATGCACAGAACAGAAAGAAGTTTCATACAATGCTTCTGTGTAGTTTATATTTGAACATATTCTTTTTTCCACTATTACCCACTTAGCCCTACGAATGTCCAGTTGCATTTTCTACAGACAGAGTGTTTCAAAACTGCTCAATCAAAAGTATGGTTTAACTCTGTTAGCTCAATGCTCAGATCAGAAAGAAGTTTCACAGAATGCTTCTGTGTAGTTTATATTTGAATATATTCCTTTTTCCACTACTACTCTCTTAGCGCTCCAAATGTCCAGTTGCATTTTCTACAGAAAGAGTGTTCAGATCTGCTCAATCAAAAGTATGGTTTAACTCTGTTAGCTGAATGCACAGATCAGAAAGAAGTTTCACAGAATGATTCTGTGTAGTTTATATTTGGAGACATTCCTTTTTCCACTATTACCCTCTTAGCGCTCCGAATCTCCACTTGCATTTTCTACAGAAAGGGTGTTTCAGAACGGCTCAATCAAAACTAACGTTCAACTCTTTTAGTTGAACAAACAGAACAGAAAGTAGTTTCACACAATTCTGCTGTGTAGTTTTTATTTGTAGACATTCTTTTTCCCAATATAGGCCTCTTAGCGCTCAGAATGTCCTATTGCAGTTTCTACAGAAAGAGTGTTTCAGAACGGCTCAATCAAAAGTAAGGTTCAACTCTGTTAGTTGAATGCACAGAACAGAAAGAAGTTTCATACAATGCTTCTGTGTAGTTTATATTTGAATATATTCTTTTTTCCACTATTACCCACTTAGCGCTACGAATGTCCAGTTGCATTTTCTACAGACAGAGTGTTTCAAAACTGCTCCATCAAAAGTATGGTTTAACTCTGTTAGCTGAATGCTCAGATCAGAAAGAAGTTTCACAGAATGCTTCTGTGTAGTTTATATTTGAATATATTCCTTTTTCCACTACTACGCTCTTAGCGCTCCAAATGTCCAGTTGCATTTTCTACAGAAAGAGTGTTCAGATCTGCTCAATCAAAAGTATGGTTTAACTCTGTTAGCTGAATGCACAGATCAGAAAGAAGTTTCACCGAATGTTTCTGTGTAGTTTATATTTGAAGACATTCCTTTTTCCACTATTACCCTCTTAGCGCTCCGAATCTCCACTTGTATTTTCTACAAAAAGAGTGTTTCATAACTGCTCAATCAAAAATATGTTTTATCTCTGTTAACTGAATTTACAGATCAGAAATAAGTTTCACAGAATGCATCTGTGTAGTTTTTATTTGAAGATATTCTTTTTCCCAAAGTAGGCCTCTTAGCGCTTAGCATGTCCAATTGCAGTTTCTACAGAAAGAGTGTTTCAGAACGGCTCAATCAAAAGTAAGGTTCAACTCTGTTAGTTGAATGCACAGAACAGAAAGAATTTTCACAGAATGCTACTGTGTAGTTTATATTTGAATATAGTCCTTTTTCCACTATTACCCTCTTAGCGCTCCGAATGTCCACTTGCATTTTCTACAGAAAGAGGGTTCAGCACTGCGCAATCAAAAGTATGGTTTAACTCTGTTAGCTTAATGAACATATCAGAAATAAGTTTCACACAATGCTTCTGTGTAGTTTTTATTTGAAGATATTATTTTTCCCAATAGAGGCCTCTTAGCGCTCAGAATGTCCAATTGCAGTTTCTACAGAAAGAGCTTTTCAGAAAGGCTCAATCAAAAGTAAGGTTCAACTCTGTTAGTTGAATGCACAGAACAGAAAGAAGTTTCATACAATGCTTCTGTGTAGTTTATATTTGAACATATTCTTTTTTCCACTATTACCCACTTAGCGCTACGAATGTCCAGTTGCATTTTCTACAGACAGAGTGTTTCAAAACTGCTCAATCAAAAGTATGGTTTAACTCTGTTAGCTGAATGCTCAGATCAGAAAGAAGTTTCACAGAATGCTTCTGTGTAGTTTATGTTTGAATATATTCCTTTTTCCACTACTACTCTCTTAGCGCTCCAAATGTCCAGTTGCATTTTCTACAGAAAGATTGTTCAGATCTGCTCAATCAAAAGTATGGTTTAACTCTGTTAGCTGAATGCACAGATCAGAAAGAAGTTTCACAGAATGATTCTGTGTAGTTTATATTTGGAGACATTCCTTTTTCCACTATTACCCTCTTAGCGCTCCGAATCTCCACTTGCATTTTCTACAGAAAGAGTGTTTCAGAACGGCTCAATCAAAACTAAGGTTCAACTCTTTTAGTTGAACAAACAGAACAGAAAGAAGTTTCACACAATTCTTCTGTGTAGTTTTTATTTGTAGACATTCTTTTTCCCAATATAGGCCTCCTAGCGCTCAGAATGTCCAATTGCAGTTTCTACAGAAAGAGTGTTTCAGAACGGCTCAATCAAAAGTAAGGTTCAACTCTGTTAGTTGAATGCACAGAACAGAAAGAAGTTTCATACAATGCTTCTGTGTAGTTTATATTTGAACATATTCTTTTTTCCACTATTACCCACTTAGCGCTACGAATGTCCAGTTGCATTTTCTACAGACAGAGTGTTTCAAAACTGCTCAATCAAAAGTATGGTTTAACTCTGTTAGCTGAATGCTCAGATCAGAAAGAAGTTTCACAGAATGCTTCTGTGTAGTTTATATTTGAATATATTCCTTTTTCCACTACTACGCTCTTAGCGCTCCAAATGTCCAGTTGCATTTTCTACAGAAAGAGTGTTCAGATCTGCTCAATCAAAAGTATGGTTTAACTCTGTTAGCTGAATGCACAGATCAGAAAGAAGTTTCACCGAATGATTCTGTGTAGTTTATATTTGAAGACATTCCTTTTTCCACTATTACAGTCTTAGCGCTCGGAATCTCCACTTGCCTTTTCTACAAAAAGAGTGTTTCATAACTGCTCAATCAAAAATATGTTTTATCTCTGTTAACTGAATTTACAGATCAGAGATAAGTTTCACAGAATACATCTGTGTAGTTTTTATTTGAAGATATTCTTTTTCCCAATGTAGGCCTCTTAGCGCTTAGCATGTCCAATTGCAGTTTCTACAGAAAGAGTGTTTCAGAACGGCTCAAACAAAAGTAAGGTTCAACTCTGTTAGTTGAATGCACAGAACAGAAAGAATTTTCACAGAATGCTACTGTGTAGTTTATATTTGAATATATTAATTTTTCCACTATTACCCTCTTAACGCTCCGAATGTCCACTTGCATTTTCTACAGAAAGAGGGTTCAGCACTGCGCAATCAAAAGTATGGTTTAACTCTGTTAGCTTAATGAACATATCAGAAATAAGTTTCACACAACGCTTCTGTGTAGTTTTTATTTGAAGATATTATTTTTCCCTATAGAGGCCTCTTAGCGCTCAGAATGTCCAATTGCAGTTTCTACAGAAAGAGTGTTTCAGAACGGCTCAATCAAAAGTAAGGTTCAACTCTGTTAGTTGAATGCACAGAACAGAAAGAAGTTTCATACAATGCTTCTGTGTAGTTTATATTTGAACATATTCTTTTTTCCACTATTACCCACTTAGCCCTACGAATGTCCAGTTGCATTTTCTACAGACAGAGTGTTTCAAAACTGCTCAATCAAAAGTATGGTTTAACTCTGTTAGCTCAATGCTCAGATCAGAAAGAAGTTTCACAGAATGCTTCTGTGTAGTTTATATTTGAATATATTACTTTTTCCACTACTACTCTCTTAGCGCTCCAAATGTCCAGTTGCATTTTCTACAGAAAGAGTGTTCAGATCTGCTCAATCAAAAGTATGGTTTAACTCTGTTAGCTGAATGCACAGATCAGAAAGAAGTTTCACAGAATGATTCTGTGTAGTTTATATTTGGAGACATTCCTTTTTCCACTATTACCCTCTTAGCGCTCCGAATCTCCACTTGCATTTTCTACAGAAAGAGTGTTTCAGAACGGCTCAATCAAAACTAACGTTCAACTCTTTTAGTTGAACAAACAGAACAGAAAGAAGTTTCAAACAATTCTGCTGTGTAGTTTTTATTTGTAGACATTCCTTTTCCCAATATAGGCCTCTTAGCGCTCAGAATGTCCAATTGCAGTTTCTACAGAAAGAGTGTTTCAGAACGGCTCAATCAAAAGTAAGGTTCAACTCTGTTAGTTGAATGCACAGAACAGAAAGAAGTTTCATACAATGCTTCTGTGTAGTTTATATTTGAACATATTCTTTTTTCCACTATTACCCACTTAGCGCTACGAATGTCCAGTTGCATTTTCTACAGACAGAGTGTTTCAAAACTGCTCAATCAAAAGTATGGTTTAACTCTGTTAGCTGAATGCTCAGATCAGAAAGAAGTTTCACAGAATGCTTCTGTGTAGTTTATATTTGAATATATTCCTTTTTCCACTACTACGCTCTTAGCGCTCCAAATGTCCAGTTGCATTTTCTACAGAAAGAGTGTTCAGATCTGCTCAATCAAAAGTATGGTTTAACTCTGTTAGCCGAATGCACAGATCAGAAAGAAGTTTCACCGAATGTTTCTGTGTAGTTTATATTTGAAGACATTCCTTTTTCCACTATTACCCTCTTAGCGCTCCGAATCTCCACTTGTATTTTCTACAAAAAGAGTGTTTCATAACTGCTCAATCAAAAATATGTTTTATCTCTGTTAACTGAATTTACAGATCAGAAATAAGTTTCACAGAATGCATCTGTGTAGTTTTTATTTGAAGATATTCTTTTTCCCAAAGTAGGCCTCTTAGCGCTTAGCATGTCCAATTGCAGTTTCTACAGAAAGAGTGTTTCAGAACGGCTCAATCAAAAGTAAGGTTCAACTCTGTTAGTTGAATGCACAGAACAGAAAGAATTTTCACAGAATGCTACTGTGTAGTTTATATTTGAATATAGTCCTTTTTCCACTATTACCCTCTTAGCGCTCCGAAAGTCCACTTGCATTTTCTACAGAAAGAGGGTTCAGCACTGCGCAATCAAAAGTATGGTTTAACTCTGTTAGCTTAATGAACATATCAGAAATAAGTTTCACAAAATGCTTCTGTGTAGTTTTTATTTGAAGATATTATTTTTCCCAATAGAGGCCTCTTAGCGCTCAGAATGTCCAATTGCAGTTTCTACAGAAAGAGTGTTTCAGAAAGGCTCAATCAAAAGTAAGGTTCAACTCTGTTAGTTGAATGCACAGAACAGAAAGAAGTTTCATACAATGCTTCTGTGTAGTTTATATTTGAACATATTCTTTTTTCCACTATTACCCACTTAGCCCTACGAATGTCCAGTTGCATTTTCTACAGACAGAGTGTTTCAAAACTGCTCAATCAAAAGTATGGTTTAACTCTGTTAGCTCAATGCTCAGATCAGAAAGAAGTTTCACAGAATGCTTCTGTGTAGTTTATATTTGAATATATTCCTTTTTCCACTACTACTCTCTTAGCGCTCCAAATGTCCAGTTGCATTTTCTACAGAAAGAGTGTTCAGATCTGCTCAATCAAAAGTATGGTTTAACTCTGTTAGCTGAATGCACAGATCAGAAAGAAGTTTCACAGAATGATTCTGTGTAGTTTATATTTGGAGACATTCCTTTTTCCACTATTACCCTCTTAGCGCTCCGAATCTCCACTTGCATTTTCTACAGAAAGGGTGTTTCAGAACGGCTCAATCAAAACTAACGTTCAACTCTTTTAGTTGAACAAACAGAACAGAAAGTAGTTTCACACAATTCTGCTGTGTAGTTTTTATTTGTAGACATTCTTTTTCCCAATATAGGCCTCTTAGCGCTCAGAATGTCCTATTGCAGTTTCTACAGAAAGAGTGTTTCAGAACGGCTCAATCAAAAGTAAGGTTCAACTCTGTTAGTTGAATGCACAGAACAGAAAGAAGTTTCATACAATGCTTCTGTGTAGTTTATATTTGAATATATTCTTTTTTCCACTATTACCCACTTAGCGCTACGAATGTCCAGTTGCATTTTCTACAGACAGAGTGTTTCAAAACTGCTCCATCAAAAGTATGGTTTAACTCTGTTAGCTGAATGCTCAGATCAGAAAGAAGTTTCACAGAATGCTTCTGTGTAGTTTATATTTGAATATATTCCTTTTTCCACTACTACGCTCTTAGCGCTCCAAATGTCCAGTTGCATTTTCTACAGAAAGAGTGTTCAGATCTGCTCAATCAAAAGTATGGTTTAACTCTGTTAGCTGAATGCACAGATCAGAAAGAAGTTTCACCGAATGTTTCTGTGTAGTTTATATTTGAAGACATTCCTTTTTCCACTATTACCCTCTTAGCGCTCCGAATCTCCACTTGTATTTTCTACAAAAAGAGTGTTTCATAACTGCTCAATCAAAAATATGTTTTATCTCTGTTAACTGAATTTACAGATCAGAAATAAGTTTCACAGAATGCATCTGTGTAGTTTTTATTTGAAGATATTCTTTTTCCCAAAGTAGGCCTCTTAGCGCTTAGCATGTCCAATTGCAGTTTCTACAGAAAGAGTGTTTCAGAACGGCTCAATCAAAAGTAAGGTTCAACTCTGTTAGTTGAATGCACAGAACAGAAAGAATTTTCACAGAATGCTACTGTGTAGTTTATATTTGAATATAGTCCTTTTTCCACTATTACCCTCTTAGCGCTCCGAATGTCCACTTGCATTTTCTACAGAAAGAGGGTTCAGCACTGCGCAATCAAAAGTATGGTTTAACTCTGTTAGCTTAATGAACATATCAGAAATAAGTTTCACACAATGCTTCTGTGTAGTTTTTATTTGAAGATATTATTTTTCCCAATAGAGGCCTCTTAGCGCTCAGAATGTCCAATTGCAGTTTCTACAGAAAGAGTGTTTCAGAAAGGCTCAATCAAAAGTAAGGTTCAACTCTGTTAGTTGAATGCACAGAACAGAAAGAAGTTTCATACAATGCTTCTGTGTAGTTTATATTTGAACATATTCTTTTTTCCACTATTACCCACTTAGCGCTACGAATGTCCAGTGGCATTTTCTACAGACAGAGTGTTTCAACACTGCTCAATCAAAAGTATGGTTTAACTCTGTTAGCTGAATGCTCAGATCAGAAAGAAGTTTCACAGAATGCTTCTGTGTAGTTTATGTTTGAATATATTCCTTTTTCCACTACTACTCTCTTAGCGCTCCAAATGTCCAGTTGCATTTTCTACAGAAAGATTGTTCAGATCTGCTCAATCAAAAGTATGGTTTAACTCTGTTAGCTGAATGCACAGATCAGAAAGAAGTTTCACAGAATGATTCTGTGTAGTTTATATTTGGAGACATTCCTTTTTCCACTATTACCCTCTTAGCGCTCCTAATCTCCACTTGCATTTTCTACAGAAAGAGTGTTTCAGAACGGCTCAATCAAAACTAAGGTTCAACTCTTTTAGTTGAACAAACAGAACAGAAAGAAGTTTCACACACTTCTTCTGTGTAGTTTTTATTTGTAGACATTCTTTTTCCCAATATAGGCCTCCTAGCGCTCAGAATGTCCAATTGCAGTTTCTACAGAAAGAGTGTTTCAGAACGGCTCAATCAAAAGTAAGGTTCAACTCTGTTAGTTGAATGCACAGAACAGAAAGAAGTTTCATACAATGCTTCTGTGTAGTTTATATTTGAACATATTTTTTTTCCACTATTACTCACTTAGCGCTACGAATGTCCAGTTGCATTTTCAACAGACAGAGTGTTTCAAAACTGCTCAATCAAAAGTATGGTTTAACTCTGTTACCTGAATGCTCAGATCAGAAAGAAGTTTCACAGAATGCTTCTGTGTAGTTTATATTTGAATATATTCCTTTTTCCACTACTACGCTCTTAGCGCTCAAAATGTCCAGTTGCATTTTCTACAGAAAGAGTGTTCAGATCTGCTCAATCAAAAGTATGGTTTAACTCTGTTAGCTGAATGCTCAGATCAGAAAGAAGTTTCACAGAATGCTTCTGTGTAGTTTATATTTGAATATATTCCTTTTTCCACTACTACGCTCTTAGCGCTCCAAATGTCCAGTTGCATTTTCTACAGAAAGAGTGTTCAGATCTGCTCAATCAAAAGTACGGTTTAACTCTGTTAGCCGAATGCACAGATCAGAAAGATGTTTCACCGAATGTTTCTGTGTAGTTTATATTTGAAGACATTCCTTTTTCCACTATTACCCTCTTAGCGCTCCGAATCTCCACTTGTATTTTCTACAAAAAGAGTGTTTCATAACTGCTCAATCAAAAATATGTTTTATCTCTGTTAACTGAATTTACAGATCAGAAATAAGTTTCACAGAATGCATCTGTGTAGTTTTTATTTGAAGATATTCTTTTTCCCAAAGTAGGCCTCTTAGCGCTTAGCATGTCCAATTGCAGTTTCTACAGAAAGAGTGTTTCAGAACGGCTCAATCAAAAGTAAGGTTCAACTCTGTTAGTTGAATGCACAGAACAGAAAGAATTTTCACAGAATGCTACTGTGTAGTTTATATTTGAATATAGTCCTTTTTCCACTATTACCCTCTTAGCGCTCCGAAAGTCCACTTGCATTTTCTACAGAAAGAGGGTTCAGCACTGCGCAATCAAAAGTATGGTTTAACTCTGTTAGCTTAATGAACATATCAGAAATAAGTTTCACAAAATGCTTCTGTGTAGTTTTTATTTGAAGATATTATTTTTCCCAATAGAGGCCTCTTAGCGCTCAGAATGTCCAATTGCAGTTTCTACAGAAAGAGTGTTTCAGAAAGGCTCAATCAAAAGTAAGGTTCAACTCTGTTAGTTGAATGCACAGAACAGAAAGATGTTTCATACAATGCTTCTGTGTAGTTTATATTTGAACATATTCTTTTTTCCACTATTACCCACTTAGCCCTACGAATGTCCAGTTGCATTTTCTACAGACAGAGTGTTTCAAAACTGCTCAATCAAAAGTATGGTTTAACTCTGTTAGCTGAATGCTCAGATCAGAAAGAAGTTTCACAGAATGCTTCTGTGTAGTTTATATTTGAATATATTCCTTTTTCCACTACTACTCTCTTAGCGCTCCAAATGTCCAGTTGCATTTTCTACAGAAAGAGTGTTCAGATCTGCTCAATCAAAAGTATGGTTTTACTCTGTTAGCTGAATGCACAGATCAGAAAGAAGTTTCACAGAATGATTCTGTGTAGTTTATATTTGGAGACATTCCTTTTTCCACTATTACCCTCTTAGCGCTCCGAATCTCCACTTGCATTTTCTACAGAAAGGGTGTTTCAGAACGGCTCAATCAAAACTAACGTTCAACTCTTTTAGTTGAACAAACAGAACAGAAAGTAGTTTCACACAATTCTGCTGTGTAATTTTTATTTGTAGACATTCTTTTTCCCAATATAGGCCTCTTAGCGCTCAGAATGTCCTATTGCAGTTTCTACCGAAAGAGTGTTTCAGAACGGCTCAATCAAAAGTAAGGTTCAACTCTGTTAGTTGAATGCACAGAACAGAAAGAAGTTTCATACAATGCTTCTGTGTAGTTTATATTTGAATATATTCTTTTTTCCACTATTACCCACTTAGCGCTACGAATGTCCAGTTGCATTTTCTACAGACAGAGTGTTTCAAAACTGCTCCATCAAAAGTATGGTTTAACTCTGTTAGCTGAATGCTCAGATCAGAAAGAAGTTTCACAGAATGCTTCTGTGTAGTTTATATTTGAATATATTCCTTTTTCCACTACTACGCTCTTAGCGCTCCAAATGTCCAGTTGCATTTTCTACAGAAAGAGTGTTCAGATCTGCTCAATCAAAAGTATGGTTTAACTCTGTTAGCTGAATGCACAGATCAGAAAGAAGTTTCACCGAATGTTTCTGTGTAGTTTATATTTGAAGACATTCCTTTTTCCACTATTACCCTCTTAGCGCTCCGAATCTCCACTTGTATTTTCTACAAAAAGAGTGTTTCATAACTGCTCAATCAAAAATATGTTTTATCTCTGTTAACTGAATTTACAGATCAGAAATAAGTTTCACAGAATGCATCTGTGTAGTTTTTATTTGAAGATATTCTTTTTCCCAAAGTAGGCCTCTTAGCGCTTAGCATGTCCAATTGCAGTTTCTACAGAAAGAGTGTTTCAGAACGGCTCAATCAAAAGTAAGGTTCAACTCTGTTAGTTGAATGCACAGAACAGAAAGAATTTTCACAGAATGCTACTGTGTAGTTTATATTTGAATATAGTCCTTTTTCCACTATTACCCTCTTAGCGCTCCGAATGTCCACTTGCATTTTCTACAGAAAGAGGGTTCAGCACTGCGCAATCAAAAGTATGGTTTAACTCTGTTAGCTTAATGAACATATCAGAAATAAGTTTCACACAATGCTTCTGTGTAGTTTTTATTTGAAGATATTATTTTTCCCAATAGAGGCCTCTTAGCGCTCAGAATGTCCAATTGCAGTTTCTACAGAAAGAGTGTTTCAGAAAGGCTCAATCAAAAGTAAGGTTGAACTCTGTTAGTTGAATGCACAGAACAGAAAGAAGTTTCATACAATGCTTCTGTGTAGTTTATATTTGAACATATTCTTTTTTCCACTATTACCCACTTAGCGCTACGAATGTCCAGTGGCATTTTCTACAGACAGAGTGTTTCAACACTGCTCAATCAAAAGTATGGTTTAACTCTGTTAGCTGAATGCTCAGATCAGAAAGAAGTTTCACAGAATGCTTCTGTGTAGTTTATGTTTGAATATATTCCTTTTTCCACTACTACTCTCTTAGCGCTCCAAATGTCCAGTTGCATTTTCTACAGAAAGATTGTTCAGATCTGCTCAATCAAAAGTATGGTTTAACTCTGTTAGCTGAATGCACAGATCAGAAAGAAGTTTCACAGAATGATTCTGTGTAGTTTATATTTGGAGACATTCCTTTTTCCACTATTACCCTCTTAGCGCTCCTAATCTCCACTTGCATTTTCTACAGAAAGAGTGTTTCAGAACGGCTCAATCAAAACTAAGGTTCAACTCTTTTAGTTGAACAAACAGAACAGAAAGAAGTTTCACACACTTCTTCTGTGTAGTTTTTATTTGTAGACATTCTTTTTCCCAATATAGGCCTCCTAGCGCTCAGAATGTCCAATTGCAGTTTCTACAGAAAGAGTGTTTCAGAACGGCTCAATCAAAAGTAAGGTTCAACTCTGTTAGTTGAATGCACAGAACAGAAAGAAGTTTCATACAATGCTTCTGTGTAGTTTATATTTGAACATATTTTTTTTCCACTATTACTCACTTAGCGCTACGAATGTCCAGTTGCATTTTCAACAGACAGAGTGTTTCAAAACTGCTCAATCAAAAGTATGGTTTAACTCTGTTACCTGAATGCTCAGATCAGAAAGAAGTTTCACAGAATGCTTCTGTGTAGTTTATATTTGAATATATTCCTTTTTCCACTACTACGCTCTTAGCGCTCAAAATGTCCAGTTGCATTTTCTACATAAAGAGTGTTCAGATCTGCTCAATCAAAAGTATGGTTTAACTCTGTTAGCTGAATGCACAGATCAGAAAGAAGTTTCACCGAATGATTCTGTGTAGTTTATATTTGAAGACATTCCTTTTTCCACTATTACCCTCTTAGCGCTCCGAATCTCCACTTGCATTTTCTACAAAAAGTGTGTTTCATAACTGCTCAATCAAAAATATGTTTTATCTCTGTTAACTGAATTTAAAGATCAGAAATAAGTTTCACAGAATGCATCTGTGTAGTTTTTATTTGAAGATATTCTTTTTCCCAATGTAGGCCTCTTAGCGCTTAGCAGGTCCAATTGCAGTTTCTACAGAAAGAGTGTTTCAGAACGGCTCAATCAAAAGTAAGGTTCAACTCTGTTAGTTGAATGCACAGAACAGAAAGAATTTTCACAGAATGCTACTGTGTAGTTTATATTTGAATATATTCCTTTTTCCACTATTACCCTCTTAGCGCTCCGAATGTCCACTTGCATTTTCTACAGAAAGAGTGTTCAGAACTGCGCAATCAAAAGTATGGTTTAACTCTGTTAGCTTAATGAACATATCAGAAATAAGTTTCACACAATGCTTCTGTGTAGTTTTTATTTGAAGATATTATTTTTCCCAATAGAGGCCTCTTAGCGGTCAGAATGTCCAAATACAGTTTCTACAGAAAGAGTGTTTCAGAAAGGTTCAATCAAAAGTAAGGTTCAACTCTGTTAGTTGAATGCACAGAACAGAAAGAGGTTTCATACAATGCTTCTGTGTAGTTTATATTTGAACATATTCTTTTTTCCACTATTACCCACTTAGCGCTACGAATGTCCAGTTGCATTTTCTACAGACAGAGTGTTTCAAAACTGCTCAATCAAAAGTATGGTTTAACTCTGTTAGCTGAATGCTCAGATCAGAAAGAAGTTTCACAGAATGCTTCTGTGTAGTTTATATTTGAATATATTCCTTTTTCCACTACTACGCTCTTAGCGCTCCAAATGTCCAGTTGCATTTTCTACAGAAAGAGTGTTCAGATCTGCTCAATCAAAAGTATGGTTTAACTCTGTTAGCTGAATGCACAGATCAGAAAGAAGTTTCACCGAATGATTCTGTGTAGTTTATATTTGAAGACATTCCTTTTTCCACTATTACAGTCTTAGCGCTCGGAATCTCCACTTGCCTTTTCTACAAAAAGAGTGTTTCATAACTGCTCAATCAAAAATGTGTTTTATCTCTGTTAACTGAATTTACAGATCAGAGATAAGTTTCACAGAATACATCTGTGTAGTTTTTATTTGAAGATATTCTTTTTCCCAATGTAGGCCTCTTTGCGCTTAGCATGTCCAATTGCAGTTTCTACAGAAAGAGTGTTTCAGAACGGCTCAAACAAAAGTAAGGTTCAACTCTGTTAGTTGAATGCACAGAACAGAAAGAATTTTCACAGAATGCTACTGTGTAGTTTATATTTGAATATATTAATTTTTCCACTATTACCATCTTAGCGCTCCGAATGTCCACTTGCATTTTCTACAGAAAGAGGGTTCAGCACTGCGCAATCAAAAGTATGGTTTAACTCTGTTAGCTTAATGAACATATCAGAAATAAGTTTCACACAACGCTTCTGTGTAGTTTTTATTTGAAGATATTATTTTTCCCTATAGAGGCCTCTTAGCGCTCAGAATGTCCAATTGCAGTTTCTACAGAAAGAGTGTTTCAGAACGGCTCAATCAAAAGTAAGGTTCAACTCTGTTAGTTGAATGCACAGAACAGAAAGTAGTTTCATACAACGCTTCTGTGTAGTTTATATTTGAACATATTCTTTTTTCCACTATTACCCACTTAGCCCTACGAATGTCCAGTTGCATTTTCTACAGACAGAGTGTTTCAAAACTGCTCAATCAAAAGTATGGTTTAACTCTGTTAGCTCAATGCTCAGATCAGAAAGAAGTTTCACAGAATGCTTCTGTGTAGTTTATATTTGAATATATTCCTTTTTCCACTACTACTCTCTTAGCGCTCCAAATGTCCAGTTGCATTTTCTACAGAAAGAGTGTTCAAATCTGCTCAATCAAAAGTATGGATTAAATCTGTTAGCTGAATGCACAGATCAGAAAGAAGTTTCACAGAATGATTCTGTGTAGTTTATATTTGGAGACATTCCTTTTCCACTATTACCCTCTTAGCGCTCCGAATCTCCACTTGCATTTTCTACAGAAAGGGTGTTTCAGAACGGCTCAATCAAAACTAACGTTCAACTCTTTTAGTTGAACAAACAGAACAGAAAGTAGTTTCACACAATTCTGCTGTGTAGTTTTTATTTGTAGACATTCTTTTTCCCAATATAGGCCTCTTAGCGCTCAGAATGTCCTATTGCAGTTTCTACAGAAAGAGTGTTTCAGAACGGCTCAATCAAAAGTAAGGTTCAACTCTGTTAGTTGAATGCACAGAACAGAAAGAAGTTTCATACAATGCTTCTGTGTAGTTTATATTTGAATATATTCTTTTTTCCACTATTACCCACTTAGCGCTACGAATGTCCAGTTGCATTTTCTACAGACAGAGTGTTTCAAAACTGCTCCATCAAAAGTATGGTTTAACTCTGTTAGCTGAATGCTCAGATCAGAAAGAAGTTTCACAGAATGCTTCTGTGTAGTTTATATTTGAATATATTCCTTTTTCCACTACTACGCTCTTAGCGCTCCAAATGTCCAGTTGCATTTTCTACAGAAAGAGTGTTCAGATCTGCTCAATCAAAAGTATGGTTTAACTCTGTTAGCTGAATGCACAGATCAGAAAGAAGTTTCACCGAATGTTTCTGTGTAGTTTATATTTGAAGACATTCCTTTTTCCACTATTACCCTCTTAGCGCTCCGAATCTCCACTTGTATTTTCTACAAAAAGAGTGTTTCATAACTGCTCAATCAAAAATAAGTTTTATCTCTGTTAACTGAATTTACAGATCAGAAATAAGTTTCACAGAATGCATCTGTGTAGTTTTTATTTGAAGATATTCTTTTTCCCAAAGTAGGCCTCTTAGCGCTTAGCATGTCCAATTGCAGTTTCTACAGAAAGAGTGTTTCAGAACGGCTCAATCAAAAGTAAGGTTCAACTCTGTTAGTTGAATGCACAGAACAGAAAGAATTTTCACAGAATGCTACTGTGTAGTTCATATTTATATATAGTCCTTTTTCCACTATTACCCTCTTAGCGCTCCGAATGTCCACTTGCATTTTCTACAGAAAGAGGGTTCAGCACTGCGCAATCAAAAGTATGATTTAACTCTGTTAGCTTAATGAACATATCAGAAATAAGTTTCACACAATGCTTCTGTGTAGTTTTTATTTGAAGATATTATTTTTCCCAATAGAGGCCTCTTAGCGCTCAGAATGTCCAATTGCAGTTTCTACAGAAAGAGTGTTTCAGAAAGGCTCAATAAAAAGTAAGGTTCAACTCTGTTAGTTGAATGCACAGAACAGAAAGAAGTTTCATACAATGCTTCTGTGTAGTTTATATTTGAACATATTCTTTTTTCCACTATTACCCACTTAGCGCTACGAATGTCCAGTGGCATTTTCTACAGACAGAGTGTTTCAACACTGCTCAATCAAAAGTATGGTTTAACTCTGTTAGCTGAATGCTCAGATCAGAAAGAAGTTTCACAGAATGCTTCTGTGTAGTTTATGTTTGAATATATTCCTTTTTCCACTACTACTCTCTTAGCGCTCCAAATGTCCAGTTGCATTTTCTACAGAAAGATTGTTCAGATCTGCTCAATCAAAAGTATGGTTTAACCCTGTTAGCTGAATGCACAGATCAGAAAGAAGTTTCACAGAATGATTCTGTGTAGTTTATATTTGGAGACATTCCTTTTTCCACTATTACCCTCTTAGCGCTCTGAATCTCCACTTGCATTTTCTACAGAAAGGGTGTTTCAGAACGGCTCAATCAAAACTAACGTTCAACTCTTTTAGTTGAACAAACAGAACAGAAAGTAGTTTCACACAATTCTGCTGTGTAGTTTTTATTTGTAGACATTCTTTTTCCCAATATAGGCCTCTTAGCGCTCAGAATGTCCTATTGCAGTTTCTACAGAAAGAGTGTTTCAGAACGGCTCAATCAAAAGTAAGGTTCAACTCTGTTAGTTGAATGCACAGAACAGAAAGAAGTTTCATACAATGCTTCTGTGTAGTTTATATTTGAATATATTCTTTTTTCCACTATTACCCACTTAGCGCTACGAATGTCCAGTTGCATTTTCTACAGACAGAGAGTTTCAAAACTGCTCCATCAAAAGTATGGTTTAACTCTGTTAGCTGAATGCTCAGATCAGAAAGAAGTTTCACAGAATGCTTCTGTGTAGTTTATATTTGAATATATTCCTTTTTCCACTACTACGCTCTTAGCGCTCCAAATGTCCAGTTGCATTTTCTACAGAAAGAGTGTTCAGATCTGCTCAATCAAAAGTATGGTTTAACTCTGTTAGCTGAATGCACAGATCAGAAAGAAGTTTCACCGAATGTTTCTGTGTAGTTTATATTTGAAGACATTCCTTTTTCCACTATTACCCTCTTAGCGCTCCGAATCTCCACTTGTATTTTCTACAAAAAGAGTGTTTCATAACTGCTCAATCAAAAATATGTTTTATCTCTGTTAACTGAATTTACAGATCAGAAATAAGTTTCACAGAATGCATCTGTGTAGTTTTTATTTGAAGATATTATTTTTCCCAAAGTAGGCCTCTTAGCGCTTAGCATGTCCAATTGCAGTTTCTACAGAAAGAGTGTTTCAGAACGGCTCAATCAAAAGTAAGGTTCAACTCTGTTAGTTGAATGCACAGAACAGAAAGAATTTTCACAGAATGCTACTGTGTAGTTTATATTTGAATATAGTCCTTTTTCCACTATTACCCTCTTAGGGCTCCGAATGTCCACTTGCATTTTCTACAGAAAGAGGGTTCAGCACTGCGCAATCAAAAGTATGGTTTAACTCTGTTAGCTTAATGAACATATCAGAAATAAGTTTCACACAATGCTTCTGTGTAGTTTTTATTTGAAGATATTATTTTTCCCAATAGAGGCCTCTTAGCGCTCAGAATGTCCAATTGCAGTTTCTACAGAAAGAGTGTTTCAGAAAGGCTCAATCAAAAGTAAGGTTCAACTCTGTTAGTTGAATGCACAGAACAGAAAGAAGTTTCATACAATGCTTCTGTGTAGTTTATATTTGAAAATATTCTTTTTTCCACTATTACCCACTTAGCGCTACGAATGTCCAGTTGCATTTTCTACAGACAGAGTGTTTCAAAACTGCTCAATCAAATGTATGGTTTAACTCTGTTAGCTGAATGCTCAGATCAGAAAGAAGTTTCACAGAATGCTTCTGTGTAGTTTATGTTTGAATATATTCCTTTTTCCACTACTACTCTCTTAGCGCTCCAAATGTCCAGTTGCATTTTCTGCAGAAAGATTGTTCAGATCTGCTCAATCAAAAGTATGGTTTAACACTGTTAGCTGAATGCACAGATCAGAAAGAAGTTTCACAGAATGATTCTGTGTAGTTTATATTTGGAGACATTCCTTTTTCCACTATTACCCTCTTAGCGCTCCGAATCTCCACTTGCATTTTCTACAGAAAGAGTGTTTCAGAACGGCTCAATCAAAACTAAGGTTCAACTCTTTTAGTTGAACAAACAGAACAGAAAGAAGTTTCACACAATTCTTCTGTGTAGTTTTTATTTGTAGACATTCTTTTTCCCAATATAGGCCTCCTAGCGCTCAGAATGTCCAATTGCAGTTTCTACAGAAAGAGTGTTTCAGAACGGCTCAATCAAAAGTAAGGTTCAACTCTGTTAGTTGAATGCACAGAACAGAAAGAAGTTTCATACAATGCTTCTGTGTAGTTTATATTTGAACATATTTTTTTTCCACTATTACTCACTTAGCGCTACGAATGTCCAGTTGCATTTTCAACAGACAGAGTGTTTCAAAACTGCTCAATCAAAAGTATGGTTTAACTCTGTTACCTGAATGCTCAGATCAGAAAGAAGTTTCACAGAATGCTTCTGTGTAGTTTATATTTGAATATATTCCTTTTTCCACTACTACGCTCTTAGCGCTCAAAATGTCCAGTTGCATTTTCTACAGAAAGAGTGTTCAGATCTGCTCAATCAAAAGTATGGTTTAACTCTGTTAGCTGAATGCACAGATCAGAAAGAAGTTTCACCGAATGATTCTGTGTAGTTTATATTTGAAGACATTCCTTTTTCCACTATTACCCTCTTAGCGCTCCGAATCTCCACTTGCATTTTCTACAAAAAGAGTGTTTCATAACTGCTCAATCAAAAATATGTTTTATCTCTGTTAACTGAATTTACAGATCAGAAATAAGTTTCACAGAATTCATCTGTGTAGTTTTTATTTGAAGATATTCTTTTTCCCAATGTAGGCCTCTTAGCGCTTAGCAGGTCCAATTGCAGTTTCTACAGAAAGAGTGTTTCAGAACGGCTCAATCAAAAGTAAGGTTCAACTCTGTTAGTTGAATGCACAGAACAGAAAGTATTTTCACAGAATGCTACTGTGTAGTTTATATTTGAATATATTCCTTTTTCCACTATTACCCTCTTAGCGCTCCGAATGTCCACTGGCATTTTCTACAGAAAGAGTGTTCAGAACTGTGCAATCAAAAGTATGGTTTAACTCTGTTAGCTTAATGAACATATCAGAAATAAGTTTCACACAATGCTTCTGTGTAGTTTTTATTTGAAGATATTATTTTTCCCAATAGAGTCCTCTTAGCGCTCAGAATGTCCAATTGCAGTTTCTACAGAAAGAGTGTTTCAGAAAGGTTCAATCAAAAGTAAGGTTCAACTCTGTTAGTTGAATGCACAGAACAGAAAGAGGTTTCATACAATGCTTCTGTGTAGTTTATTTGAACATATTCTTTTTTCCACTATTACCCACTTAGCGCTACGAATGTCCAGTTGCATTTTCTACAGACAGAGTGTTTCAAAACTGCTCAATCAAAAGTATGGTTTAACTCTGTTAGCTGAATGCTCAGATCAGAAAGAAGTTTCACAGAATGCTTCTGTGTAGTTTATATTTGAATATATTACTTTTTCCACTACTACGCTCTTAGCGCTCCAAATGTCCAGTTGCATTTTCTACAGAAAGAGTGTTCAGATCTGCTCAATCAAAAGTATGGTTTAACTCTGTTAGCTGAATGCACAGATCAGAAAGAAGTTTCACCGAATGATTCTGTGTAGTTTATATTTGAAGACATTCCTTTTTCCACTATTACATTCTTAGCGCTCGGAATCTCCACTTGCCTTTTCTACAAAAAGAGTGTTTCATAACTGCTCAATCAAAAATATGTTTTATCTCTGTTAACTGAATTTACAGATCAGAGATAATTTTCACAGAATACATCTGTGTAGTTTTTATTTGAAGATATTCTTTTTCCCAATGTAGGCCTCTTAGCGCTTAGCATGTCCAATTGCAGTTTCTACAGAAAGAGTGTTTCAGAACGGCTCAAACAAAAGTAAGGTTCAACTCTGTTAGTTGAATGCACAGAACAGAAAGAATTTTCACAGAATGCTACTGTGTAGTTTATATTTGAATATATTAATTTTTCCACTATTACCCTCTTAGCGCTCCGAATGTCCACTTGCATTTTCTACAGAAAGAGGGTTCAGCACTGCGCAATCAAAAGTATGGTTTAACTCTGTTAGCTTAATGAACATATCAGAAATAAGTTTCACACAACGCTTCTGTGTAGTTTTTATTTGAAGATATTATTTTTCCCTATAGAGGCCTCTTAGCGCTCAGAATGTCCAATTGCAGTTTCTACAGAAAGAGTGTTTCAGAACGGCTCAATCAAAAGTAAGGTTCAACTCTGTTAGTTGAATGCACAGAACAGAAAGTAGTTTCATACAACGCTTCTGTGTAGTTTATATTTGAACATATTCTTTTTTCCACTATTACCCACTTAGCCCTACGAATGTCCAGTTGCATTTTCTACAGACAGAGTGTTTCAAAACTGCTCAATCAAAAGTATGGTTTAACTCGGTTAGCTCAATGCTCAGATCAGAAAGAAGTTTCACAGAATGCTTCTGTGTAGTTTATATTTGAATATATTCCTCTTTCCACTACTACTCTCTTAGCGCTCCAAATGTCCAGTTGCATTTTCTACAGAAAGAGTGTTCAGATCTGCTCAATCAAAAGTATGGTTTAACTCTGTTAGCTGAATGCACAGATCAGAAAGATGTTTCACAGAATGATTCTGTGTAGTTTATATTTGGAGACATTCCTTTTTCCACTATTACCCTCTTAGCGCTCCGAATCTCCACTTGCATTTTCTACAGAAAGAGTGTTTCAGAAAGGCTCAATCAAAACTAACGTTCAACTCTTTTAGTTGAACAAACAGAACAGAAAGAAGTTTCACACAATTCTGCTGTGTAGTTTTTATTTGTAGACATTCTTTTTCCCAATATAGGCCTCTTAGCGCTCAGAATGTCCAATTGCAGTTTCTACAGAAAGAGTGTTTCAGAACGGCTCAATCAAAAGTAAGGTTCAACTCTGTTAGTTGAATGCACAGAACAGAAAGAAGTTTCATACAATGCTTCTGTGTAGTTTATATTTGAACATATTCTTTTTTCCACTATTACCCACTTAGCGCTACGAATGTCCAGTTGCATTTTCTACAGAAAGAGTGTTCAGATCTGCTCAATCAAAAGTATGGTTTAACTCTGTTAGCTGAATGCACAGATCAGAAAGAAGTTTCACCGAATGTTTCTGTGTAGTTTATATTTGAAGACATTCCTTTTTCCACTATTACCCTCTTAGCGCTCCGAATCTCCACTTGTATTTTCTACAAAAAGAGTGTTTCAAAACTGCTCAATCAAAAATATGTTTTATCTCTGTTAACTGAATTTACAGATCAGAAATAAGTTTCACAGAATGCATCTGTTTAGTTTTTATTTGAAGATATTCTTTTTCCCAAAGTAGGCCTCTTAGCGCTTAGCATGTCCAATTGCAGTTTCTACAGAAAGGGTGTTTCAGAACGGCTCAATCAAAAGTAAGGTTCAACTCTGTTAGTTGAATGCACAGAACAGAAAGAATTTTCACAGAATGCTACTGTGTAGTTTATATTTGAATATAGTCCTTTTTCCACTATTACCCTCTTAGCGCTCCGAATGTCCACTTGCATTTTCTACAGAAAGAGGGTTCAGCACTGCGCAATCAAAAGTATGGTTTAACTCTGTTAGCTTAATGAACATATCAGAAATAAGTTTCACAAAATGCTTCTGTGTAGTTTTTATTTGAAGATATTATTTTTCCCAATAGAGGCCTCTTAGCGCTCAGAATGTCCAATTGCAGTTTCTACAGAAAGAGTGTTTCAGAAAGGCTCAATCAAAAGTAAGGTTCAACTGTGTTAGTTGAATGCACAGAACAGAAAGAAGTTTCATACAATGCTTCTGTGTAGTTTATATTTTAACATATTCTTTTTTCCACTATTACCCACTTAGCGCTACGAATGTCCAGTTGCATTTTCTACAGACAGAGTGTTTCAAAACTGCTCAATCAAAAGTATGGTTTAACTCTGTTAGCTGAATGCTCAGATCAGAAAGAAGTTTCACAGAATGCTTCTGTGTAGTTTATGTTTGAATATATTCCTTTTTCCACTACTACTCTCTTAGCGCTCCAAATGTCCAGTTGCATTTTCTACAGAAAGATTGTTCAGATCTGCTCAATCAAAAGTATGGTTTAACTCTGTTAGCTGAATGCACAGATCAGAAAGAAGTTTCACAGAATGATTATGTGTAGTTTATATTTGGAGACATTCCTTTTTCCACTATTACCCTCTTAGCGCTCCGAATCTCCACTTGCATTTTCTACAGAAAGAGTGTTTCAGAACGGCTCAATCAAAACTAAGGTTCAACTCTTTTAGTTGAACAAACAGAACAGAAAGAAGTTTCACACAATTCTTCTGTGTAGTTTTTATTTGTAGACATTCTTTTTCCCAATATAGGCCTCCTAGCGCTCAGAATGTCCAATTGCAGTTTCTACAGAAAGAGTGTTTCAGAACGGCTCAATCAAAAGTAAGGTTCAACTCTGTTAGTTGAATGCACAGAACAGAAAGAAGTTTCATACAATGCTTCTGTGTAGTTTATATTTGAACATATTTTTTTTCCACTATTACTCACTTAGCGCTACGAATGTCCAGTTGCATTTTCAACAGACAGAGTGTTTCAAAACTGCTCAATCAAAAGTATGGTTTAACTCTGTTACCTGAATGCTCAGATCAGAAAGAAGTTTCACAGAATGCTTCTGTGTAGTTTATATTTGAATATATTCCTTTTTCCACTACTACGCTCTTAGCGCTCAAAATGTCCAGTTGCATTTTCTACAGAAAGAGTGTTCAGATCTGCTCAATCAAAAGTATGGTTTAACTCTGTTAGCTGAATGCACAGATCAGAAAGAAGTTTCACCGAATGATTCTGTGTAGTTTATATTTGAAGACATTCCTTTTTCCACTATTACCCTCTTAGCGCTCCGAATCTCCACTTGCATTTTCTACAAAAAGAGTGTTTCATAACTGCACAATCAAAAATATGTTTTATCTCTGTTAACTGAATTTACAGATCAGAAATAAGTTTCACAGAATGCATCTGTGTAGTTTTTATTTGAAGATATTCTTTTTCCCAATGTAGGCCTCTTAGCGCTTAGCAGGTCCAATTGCAGTTTCTACAGAAAGAGTGTTTCAGAACGGCTCAATCAAAAGTAAGGTTCAACTCTGTTAGTTGAATGCACAGAACAGAAAGAATTTTCACAGAATGCTACTGTGTAGTTTATATTTGAATATATTCCTTTTTCCACTATTACCCTCTTAGCGCTCCGAATGTCCACTTGCATTTTCTACAGAAAGAGTGTTCAGAACTGCGCAATCAAAAGTATGGTTTAACTCTGTTAGCTTAATGAACATATCAGAAATAAGTTTCACACAATGCTTCTGTGTAGTTTTTATTTGAAGATATTATTTTTCCCAATAGAGGCCTCTTAGTGCTCAGAATGTCCAATTGCAGTTTCTACAGAAAGAGTGTTTCAGAAAGGCTCAATCAAAAGTAAGGTTCAACTCTGTTAGTTGAATGCACAGAACAGAAAGAAGTTTCATACAATGCTTCTGTGTAGTTTATATTTGAACATATTCTTTTTTCCACTATTACCCACTTAGCGCTACGAATGTCCAGTTGCATTTTCTACAGAGAGAGTGTTTCAAAACTGCTCAATCAAAAGTATGGTTTAACTCTGTTAGCTGAATGCTCAGATCAGAAAGAAGTTTCACAGAATGCTTCTGTGTAGTTTATATTTGAATATATTCCTTTTTCCACTACTACGCTCTTAGCGCTCCAAATGTCCAGTTGCATTTTCTACAGAAAGAGTGTTCAGATCTGCTCAATCAAAAGTATGGTTTAACTCTGTTAGCTGAATGCACAGATCAGAAAGAAGTTTCACCGAATGATTCTGTGTAGTTTATATTTGAAGACATTCCTTTTTCCACTATTACCCTCTTAGCGCTCGGAATCTCCACTTGCCTTTTCTACAAAAAGAGTGTTTCATAACTGCTGAATCAAAAATATGTTTTATCTCTGTTAACTGAATTTACAGATCAGAGATAAGTTTCACAGAATGCATCTGTGTAGTTTTTATTTGAAGATATTCTTTTTCCCAATGTAGGCCTCTTAGCGCTTAGCATGTCCAATTGCAGTTTCTACAGAAAGAGTGTTTCAGAACGGCTCAATCAAAAGTAAGGTTCAACTCTGTTAGTTGAATGCACAGAACAGAAAGAATTTTCACAGAATGCTACTGTGTAGTTTATATTTGAATATATTCCTTTTTCCACTATTAGCCTCTTAGCGCTCCGAATGTGCACTTGCATTTTCTACAGAAAGAGGGTTCAGCACTGCGCAATCAAAAGTATGGTTTAACTCTGTTAGCTTAATGAACATATCAGAAATAAGTTTCACACAACGCTTCTGTGTAGTTTTTATTTGAAGATATTATTTTTCCCTATAGAGGCCTCTTAGCGCTCAGAATGTCCAATTGCAGTTTCTACAGAAAGAGTGTTTCAGAACGGCTCAATCAAAAGTAAGGTTCAACTCTGTTAGTTGAATGCACAGAACAGAAAGAAGTTTCATACAATGCTTCTGTGTAGTTTATATTTGAACATATTCTTTTTTCCACTATTACCCACTTAGCCCTACGAATGTCCAGTTGCATTTTCTACAGACAGAGTGTTTCAAATCTGCTCAATCAAAAGTATGGTTTAACTCTGTTAGCTCAATGCTCAGATCAGAAAGAAGTTTCACAGAATGATTCTGTGTAGTTTATATTTGAATATATTCCTTTTTCCACTAGTACTCTCTTAGCGCTCCAAATGTCCAGTTGCATTTTCTACAGAAAGAGTGTTCAGATCTGCTCAATCAAAAGTATGGTTTAACTCTGTTAGCTGAATGCACAGATCAGAAAGAAGTTTGACAGAATGATTCTGTGTAGTTTATATTTGGAGACATTCCTTTTTCCACTATTACCCTCTTAGCGCACCGAATCTCCACTTGCATTTTCTACAGAAAGAGTGTTTCAGAACGGCTCAATCAAAACTAACGTTCAACTCTTTTAGTTGAACAAACAGAACAGAAAGAAGTTTCACACATTTCTGCTGTGTAGTTTTTATTTGTAGACATTCTTTTTCCCAATAAAGGCCTCTTAGCGCTCAGAATGTCCAATTGCAGTTTCTACAGAAAGAGTGTTTCAGAACGGCTCAATCAAAAGTAAGGTTCAACTCTGTTAGTTGAATGCACAGAACAGAAAGAAGTTTCATACAATGCTTCTGTGTAGTTTATATTTTAACATATTCTTTTTTCCACTATTACCCACTTAGCGCTACGAATGTCCAGTTGCATTTTCTACAGACAGAGTGTTTCAAAACTGCTCAATCAAAAGTATGGTTTAACTCTGTTAGCTGAATGCTCAGATCAGAAAGAAGTTTCACAGAATGCTTCTGTGTAGTTTATATTTGAATATATTCCTTTTTCCACTACTACGCTCTTAGCGCTCCAAATGTCCAGTTGCATTTTCTACAGAAAGAGTGTTCAGATCTGCTCAATCAAAAGTATGGTTTAACTCTGTTAGCTGAATGCACAGATCAGAAAGAAGTTTCACCGAATGATTCTGTGTAGTTTATATTTGAAGACATTCCTTTTTCCACTATTACCCTCTTAGCGCTCCGAATCTCCACTTGTATTTTCTACAAAAAGAGTGTTTCATAACTGCTCAATCAAAAATATGTTTTATCTCTGTTAACTGAATTTACAGATCAGAAATAAGTTTCACAGAATGCATCTGTGTAGTTTTTATTTGAAGATATTCTTTTTCCCAAAGTAGGCCTCTTAGCGCTTAGCATGTCCAATTGCAGTTTCTACAGAAAGAGTGTTTCAGAACGGCTCAATCAAAAGTAAGGTTCAACACTGTTAGTTGAATGCACAGAACAGAAAGAATTTTCACAGAATGCTACTGTGTAGTTTATATTTGAATATAGTCCTTTTTCCACTATTACCCTCTTAGCGCTCCGAATGTCCACTTGCATTTTCTACAGAAAGAGGGTCCAGCACTGCGCAATCAAAAGTATGGTTTAACTCTGTTAGCTTAATGAACATATCAGAAATAAGTTTCACACAATGCTTCTGTGTAGTTTTTATGTGAAGATATTATTTTTCCCAATAGAGGCCTCTTAGCGCTCAGAATTTCCAATTGCAGTTTCTACAGAAAGTGTGTTTCAGAAAGGCTCAATCAAAAGTAAGGTTCAACTCTGTTAGTTGAATGCACACAACAGAAAGAAGTTTCATACAATGCTTCTGTGTAGTTTATATTTGAACATATTCTTTTTTCCACTATTACCCACTTAGCGCTACGAATGTCCAGTTGCATTTTCTACAGACAGAGTGTTTCAAAACTGCTCAATCAAAAGTATGGTTTAACTCTGTTAGCTGAATGCTCAGATCAGAAAGAAGTTTCACAGAATGCTTCTGTGTAGTTTATATTTGAATATATTCCTTTTTCCACTACTACGCTCTTAGCGCTCCAAATGTCCAGTTGCATTTTCTACAGAAAGAGTGTTCAGATCTGCTCAATCAAAAGTATGGTTTAACTCTGTTAGCTGAATGCACAGATCAGAAAGAAGTTTCACCGAATGATTCTGTGTAGTTTATATTTGAAGACATTCCTTTTTCCACTATTAACCTCTTAGCGCACAGAATCTCCACTTGTATTTTCTACAAAAAGAGTGTTTCATAACTGCTCAATCAAAAATATGTTTTATCTCTGTTAACTGAATTTACAGATCAGAAATAAGTTTCACAGAATGCATCTGTGTAGTTTTTATTTGAAGATATTCTTTTTCCCAAAATAGGCCTCTTAGCGCTTAGCATGTCCAATTGAAGTTTCTACAGAAAGAGTGTTTCAGAACGGCTCAATCAAAAGTAAGGTTCAACTCTGTTAGTTGAATGCACAGAAGAGAAAGAATTTTCACAGACTGCTACTGTGTAGTTTATATTTGAATATAGTCCTTTTTCCACTATTACCCTCTTAGCGCTCCGAATGTCCACTTGCATTTTCTACAGAAAGAGGGTTCAGCACTGCGCAATCAAAAGTATGGTTTAACTCTGTTAGCTTAATGAACATATCAGAAATAAGTTTCACACAATGCTTCTGTGTAGTTTTTATTTGAAGATATTATTTTTCCCAATAGAGGCCTCTTTGCGCTCAGAATGTCCAATTGCAGTTTCTACAGAAAGAGTGTTTCAGAAAGGCTCAATCAAAAGTAAGGTTCAACTCTGTTAGTTGAATGCACAGAACAGAAAGAAGTTTCATACAATGCTTCTGTGTAGTTTATATTTGAACATATTCTTTTTTCCACTATTACCCACTTAGCGCTACGAATGTCCAGTTGCATTTTCTACAGACAGAATGTTTCAAAACTGCTCAATCAAAAGTATGGTTTAACTCTGTTAGCTGAATGCTCAGATCGGAAAGAAGTTTCACAGAATGCTTCTGGGTAGTTTATATTTGAATATATTCCTTTTTCCACTACTACTCTCTTAGCGCTCCAAATGTCCAGTTGCATTTTCTACAGAAAGAGTGTTCAGATCTGCTCAATCAAAAGTATGGTTTAACTCTGTTAGCTGAGTGCACAGATCAGAAAGAAGTTTCACAGAATGATTCTGTGTAGTTTATATTTGGAGACATTCCTTTTTCCACTATTACCCTCTTAGCGCTCCGAATCTCCACTTGCATTTTCTACAGAAAGAGTGTTTCAGAACGGCTCAATCAAAACTAAGGTTCAACTCTTTTAGTTGAACAAACAGAACAGAAAGAAGTTTCACACAATTCTTCTGTGTAGTTTTTATTTGTAGACATTCTTTTTCCCAATATAGGCCTCTTAGCGCTCAGAATGTCCAATTGCAGTTTCTACAGAAAGAGTGTTTCAGAACGGCTCAATCAAAAGTAAGGTTGAACTCTGTTAGTTGAATGCACAGAACAGAAAGAAGTTTCATACAATGCTTCTGTGTAGTTTATATTTGAACATATTCTTTTTTCCACTATTACCCATTTAGCGCTACGAATGTCCAGTTGCATTTTCTACAGACAGAGTGTTTCAAAACTGCTCAATCAAATGTATGGTTTAACTCTGTTAGCTGAATGCTCAGATCAGAAAGAAGTTTCACAGAATGCTTCTGTGTAGTTTATATTTGAATATATTCCTTTTTCCACTACTACGCTCTTAGCGCTCCAAATGTCCAGTTGCATTTTCTACAGAAAGAGTGTTCAGATCTGCTCAATCAAAAGTATGGTTTAACTCTGTTAGCTGAATGCACAGATCAGAAAGATGTTTCACCGAATGATTCTGTGTAGTTTATATTTGAAGACATTCCTTTTTCCACTATTACCCTCTTAGCGCTCCGAATCTCCACTTGCATTTTCTACAAAAAGAGTGTTTCATAACTGCTCAATCAAAAATATGTTTTATCTCTGTTAACTGAATTTACATATCAGAAATAAGTTTCACAGAATGCATCTGTGTAGTTTTTATTTGAAGATATTCTTTTTCCCAATGTAGGCCTCTTAGCGCTTAGCATGTCCAATTGCAGTTTCTACAGAAAGAGTGTTTCAGAACGGCTCAATCAAAAGTAAGGTTCAACTCTGTTAGTTGAATGCACAGAACAGAAAGAATTTTCACAGAATGCTACTGTGTAGTTTATATTTGAATATATTCTTTTTCCACTATTACCCTCTTAGCGCTCCGAATGTCCACTTGCATTTTCTACAGAAAGAGTGTTCAGAACTGCGCAATCAAAAGTATGGTTTAACTCTGTTAGCTTAATGAACATATCAGAAATAAGTTTCACACAATGCTTCTGTGTAGTTTTTATTTGAAGATATTATTTTTCCCAATAGAGGCCTCTTAGCGCTCAGAATGTCCAATTGCAGTTTCTACAGAAAGGGTGTTTCAGAAAGGCTCAATCAAAAGTAAGGTTCAACTCTGTTAGTTGAATGCAGAGAACAGAAAGAAGTTTCATACAATGCTTCTGTGTAGTTTATATTTGAACATATTTTTTTTCCACTATTACCCACTTAGCGCTACGAATGTCCAGTTGCATTTTCTACAGACAGAGTGTTTCAAAACTGCTCAATCAAAAGTATGGTTTAACTCTGTTAGCTGAATGCTCAGATCAGAAAGAAGTTTCACAGAATGCTTCTGTGTAGTTTATATTTGAATATATTCCTTTATCCACTACTACGCTCTTAGCGCTCCAAATGTCCAGTTGCATTTTCTACAGAAAGAGTGTTCAGATCTGCTCAATCAAAAGTATTGTTTAACTCTGTTAGCTGAATGCACAGATCAGAAAGAAGTTTCACCGAATGATTCTGTGTAGTTTATATTTGAAGACATTCCTTTTTCCACTATTACCCTCTTAGCGCTCGGAATCTCCACTTGCCTTTTCTACAAAAAGAGTGTTTCATAACTGCTCAATCAAAAATATGTTTTATCTCTGTTAACTGAATTTACAGATCAGAAATAAGTTTCAAAGAATGCATCTGTGTAGTTTTTATTTGAAGAGATTCTTTTTCCCAATGTAGGCCTCTTAGCGCTTAGCATGTCCAATTGCAGTTTCTACAGAAAGAGTGTTTCAGAACGGCTCAATCAAAAGTAAGGTTCAACTCTGTTAGTTGAATGCACAGAACAGAAAGAATTTTCACAGAATGCTACTGTGTAGTTTATATTTGAATATATTCCTTTTTCCACTATTACCCTCTTAGCGCTCCGAATGTCCACTTGCATTTTCTACAGAAAGAGGTTTCAGCACTGCGCGATCAAAAGTATGGTTTAACTCTGTTAGATTAATGAACATATCAGAAATAAGTTTCACACAATGCTTCTGTGTAGTTTTTATTTGAAGATATTTTTTTTCCCTATAGAGGCCTCTTAGCGCTCAGAATGTCCAATTGCAGTTTCTACAGAAAGAGTGTTTCAGAAAGGCTCAATCAAAAGTAAGGTTCAACTCTGTTAGTTGAATGCACAGAACAGAAAGAAGTTTCATACAATGCTTCTGTGTAGTTTATATTTGAACATATTCTTTTTTCCACTATTATCCACTTAGCGCTACGAATGTCCAGTTGCATTTTCTACAGACAGAGTGTTTCAAAACTGCTCAATCAAAAGTATGGTTTAATTCTGTTAGCTGAATGCTCAGATCAGAAAGAAGTTTCACAGAATGCTTCTGTGTAGTTTATATTTGAATATATTCCTTTTTCCACTACTACTCTCTTAGCGCTCCAAATGTCCAGTTGCATTTTCTACAGAGAGAGTGTTCAGATCTGCTCAATCAAAAGTATGGTTTAACTCTGTTAGCTGAATGCACAGATCGGAAAGAAGTTTCACAGAATGATTCTGTGTAGTTTATATTTGGAGACATTCCTTTTTCCACTATTACCCTCTTAGCGCTCCGAATCTCCACTTGCATTTTCTACAGAAAGAGTGTTTCAGAACGGCTCAATCAAAACTAAGGTTCAACTCTTTTAGTTGAACAAACAGAACAGAAAGAAGTTTCACAAAATTCTTCTGTGTAGTTTTTATTTGTAGACATTCTTTTTCCCAATATAGGCCTCTTAGCGCTCAGAATGTCCAATTGCAGTTTCTACAGAAAGAGTGTTTCAGAACGGCTCAATCAAAAGTAAGGTTCAACTCTGTTAGTTGAATGCACAGAACAGAAAGAAGTTTCATACAATGCTTCTGTGTAGTTTATATTTGAACATATTCTTTTTTCCACTATTACCCACTTAGCGCTACGAATGTCCAGTTGCATTTTCTACAGACAGAGTGTTTCAAAACTGCTCAATCAAAAGTATGGTTTAACTCTGTTAGCTGAATGCTCAGATCAGAAAGAAGTTTCACAGAATGCCTCTGTGTAGTTTATATTTGAATATATTCCTTTTTCCACTACTGCGCGCTTAGCGCTCCAAATGTCCAGTTGCATTTTCTACAGAAAGAGTGTTCAGATCTGCTCAATCAAAAGTGTGGTTTAACTCTGTTAGCTGAATCCACAGATCAGAAAGAAGTTTCACCGAATGATTCTGTGTAGTTTATATTTGAAGACATTCCTTTTTCCACAATTACCCTCTTAGCGCTCCGAATCTCCACTTGCATTTTCTACAAAAAGAGTGTTTCATAACTGCTCAATCAAAAATATGTTTTATCTCTGTTAACTGAATTTACAGATCAGAAATAAGTTTCACAGAATGCATCTGTGTAGTTTTTATTTGAAGATATTCTTTTTCCCAATGTAGGCCTCATAGCGCTTAGCATGTACAATTGCAGTTTCTACAGAAAGAGTGTTTCAGAACGGCTCAATCAAAAGTAAGGTTCAACTCTGTTAGTTGAATGCACAGAACAGAAAGAATTTTCACAGAATGCTACTGTGTAGTTTATATTTGCATATAGTCCTTTTTCCACTCTTACCCTCTTAGCGCTCCGAATGTCCACTTGCATTTTCTACAGAAAGAGGCTTCAGCACTGCGCAATCAAAAGTATGGTTTAACTCTGTTAGCTTAATGAACATATCAGAAATAATTTTCACACAATGCTTCTGTGTGGTTTTTATTTGAAGATATTATTTTTCCCAATAGAGGCCTCTTAGCGCTCAGAATTTCCAATTGCAGTTTCTACAGAAAGAGTGTTTCAGAAAGGCTCAATCAAAAGTAAGGTTCAACTCTGTTAGTTGAATGCACAGAACAGAAAGAAGTTTCATACAATGCTTCTGTGTAGTTTATATTTGAACATATTCTTTTTTCCACTATTACCCACTTAGCGCTACGAATGTCCAGTTGCATTTTCTACAGACAGAGTGTTTCAAAACTGCTCAATCAAAAGTATGGTTTAACTCTGTTAGCTGAATGCTCAGATCAGAAAGAAGTTTCACAGAATGCTTCTGTGTAGTTTATATTTGAATATATTCCTTTTTCCACTACTGCGCGCTTAGCGCTCCAAATGTCCAGTTGCATTTTCTACAGAAAGAGTGTTCAGATCTGCTCAATCAAAAGTGTGGTTTAACTCTGTTAGCTGAATCCACAGATCAGAAAGAAGTTTCACCGAATGATTCTGTGTAGTTTATATTTGAAGACATTCCTTTTTCCACAATTACCCTCTTAGCGCTCCGAATCTCCACTTGCATTTTCTACAAAAAGAGTGTTTCATAACTGCTCAATCAAAAATATGTTTTATCTCTGTTAACTGAATTTACAGATCAGAAATAAGTTTCACAGAATGCATCTGTGTAGTTTTTATTTGAAGATATTCTTTTTCCCAATGTAGGCCTCATAGCGCTTAGCATGTACAATTGCAGTTTCTACAGAAAGAGTGTTTCAGAACGGCTCAATCAAAAGTAAGGTTCAACTCTGTTAGTTGAATGCACAGAACAGAAAGAATTTTCACAGAATGCTACTGTGTAGTTTATATTTGCATATAGTCCTTTTTCCACTCTTACCCTCTTAGCGCTCCGAATGTCCACTTGCATTTTCTACAGAAAGAGGCTTCAGCACTGCGCAATCAAAAGTATGGTTTAACTCTGTTAGCTTAATGAACATATCAGAAATAATTTTCACACAATGCTTCTGTGTGGTTTTTATTTGAAGATATTATTTTTCCCAATAGAGGCCTCTTAGCGCTCAGAATTTCCAATTGCAGTTTCTACAGAAAGAGTGTTTCAGAAAGGCTCAATCAAAAGTAAGGTTCAACTCTGTTAGTTGAATGCACAGAACAGAAAGAAGTTTCATACAATGCTTCTGTGTAGTTTATATTTGAACATATTCTTTTTTCCACTATTACCCACTTAGCGCTACGAATGTCCAGTTGCATTTTCTACAGACAGAGTGTTTCAAAACTGCTCAATCAAAAGTATGGTTTAACTCTGTTAGCTGAATGCTCAGATCAGAAAGAAGTTTCACAGAATGCTTCTGTGTAGTTTATATTTGAATATATTCCTTTTTCCACTACTACTCTCTTAGCGCTCCAAATGTCCAGTTGCATTTTCTACAGAAAGAGTGTTCAGATCTGCTCAATCAAAAGTATGGTTAAACTCTGTTAGCTGAATGCACAGATCAGAAAGAAGTTTCACAGAATGTTTCTGTGTAGTTTATATTTGGAGACATTCCTTTTTCCACTATTACCCTCTTAGCGCTCCGAATCTCCACTTGCATTTTCTACAGAAAGAGTGTTTCAGAACGGCTCAATCAAAACTAAGGTTCAACTCTTTTAGTTGAACAAACAGAACAAAAATAATTTTCACACAATTCTTCTGTGTAGTTTTTATTTGTAGACAATCTTTTTCCCAATATAGGCCTCTTAGCGCTCAGAATGTCCAATTGCAGTTTCTACAGAAAGAGTGTTTCAGAACGGCTCAATCAAAAGTAAGGTTGAACTCTGTTAGTTGAATGCACAGAACAGAAAGAAGTTTCATACAATGCTTCTGTGTAGTTTATATTTGAACATATTCTTTTTTCCACTATTACCCACTTAGCGCTACGAATGTCCAGTTGCATTTTCTACAGACAGAGTGTTTCAAAACTGCTCAATCAAAAGTATGGTTTAACTCTGTTAGCTGAATGCTCAGATCAGAAAGAAGTTTCACAGAATGCTTCTGTGTAGTTTATATTTGAATATATTCCTTTTTCCACTACTACGCTCTTAGCGCTCCAAATGTCCAGTTGCATTTTCTACAGAAAAAGTGTGCAGATCTGCTCAATCAAAAGTATGGTTTAACTCTGTTAGCTGAATGCACAGATCAGAAAGAAGTTTCACCGAATGATTCTGTGTAGTTTATATTTGAAGACATTCCTTTTTCCACTATTACCCTCTTAGCGCTCCGAATCTCCACTTGTATTTTCTACAAAAAGAGTGTTTCATAACTGCTCAATCAAAAATATATTTTATCTCTGTTAACTGAATTTACAGATCAGAAATAAGTTTCACAGAATGCATCTGTGTAGTTTTTATTTGAAGATATTTTTTTCCCAAAGTAGGCCTCTTAGCGCTTAGCATGTCCAATTGCAGTTTCTACAGAAAGAGTGTTTCAGAACGGCTCAATCAAAAGTAAGGTTCAACTCTGTTAGTTGAATGCACAGAACAGAAAGAATTTTCACAGAATGCTACTGTGTAGTTTATATTTGAATATAGTCCTTTTTCCACTATTACCCTCTTAGCGCTCCGAATGTCCACTTGTATTTTCTACAGAAAGAGGGTTCAGAACTGCGCAATCAAAAGTATGGTTTAACTCTGTTAGCTTAATGAACATATCAGAAATAAGATTCACACAATGCTTCTGTGTAGTTTTTATTTGAAGATATTATTTTTCCCAATAGAGGCCTCTTAGCACTCAGAATTTCCAATTGCAGTTTCTACAGAAAGAGTGTTTCAGAAAGGCTCAATCAAAAGTAAGGTTCAACTCTGTTAGTTGAATGCACAGAACAGAAAGAAGTTTCATACAATGTTTCTGTGTAGTTTATATTTGAACATATTCTTTTTTCCACTATTACCCACTTAGCGCTACGAATGTCCAGTTGCATTTTCTACAGACAGAGTGTTTCAAAACTGCTCAATCAAAAGTATGGTTTAACTCTGTTAGCTGAATGCTCAAATCAGAAAGAAGTTTCACAGAATGCTTCTGTGTAGTTTATATTTGAATATATTCCTTTTTCCACTACTACTCTCTTAGCGCTCCAAATGTCCAGTTGCATTTTCTACAGAAAGAGTGTTCAGATCTGCTCAATCAAAAGTGTGGTTTAACTCTGTTAGCTGAATCCACAGATCAGAAAGAAGTTTCACCGAATGATTCTGTGTAGTTTATATTTGAAGACATTCCTTTTTCCACTATTACCCTCTTAGCGCTCCGAATCTCCACTTGCATTTTCTACAAAAAGAGTGTTTCATAACTGCTCAATCAAAAATATGTTTTATCTCTGTTAACTGAATTTACAGATCAGAAATAAGTTTCACAGAATGCATCTGTGTAGTTTTTATTTGAAGATATTCTTTTTCCCAATGTAGGCCTCATAGCGCTTAGCATGTACAATTGCAGTTTCTACAGAAAGAGTGTTTCAGAACGGCTCAATCAAAAGTAAGGTTCAACTCTGTTAGTTGAATGCACAGAACAGAAAGAATTTTCACAGAATGCTACTGTGTAGTTTATATTTGAATATATTCCTTTTTCCACTATTACCGTCTTAGCGCTCCGAATGTCCACTTGCATTATCTACAGAAAGAGTGTTCAGAACTGCGCAATCAAAAGTATGGTTTAACTCTGTTAGCTTAATGAACATATCAGAAATAAGTTTCACACAATGCTTCTGTGTAGTTTTTATTTGAAGATATTATTTTTCCCAATAGAGGCCTCTTAGCGCTCAGAATGTCCAATTGCAGTTTCTACAGAAAGAGTGTTTCAGAAAGGCTCAATCAAAAGTAAGGTTCAACTCTGTTAATTGAATGCACAGAACAGAAAGAAGTTTCATACAATGCTTCTGTGTAGTTTATATTTGAACATATTCTTTTTTCCACTATTATCCACTTAGCGCTACGAATGTCCAGTTGCATTTTCTACAGACAGAGTGTTTCAAAACTGCTCAATCAAAAGTATGGTTTAAATCTGTTAGCTGAATGCTCAGATCAGAAAGAAGTTTCACAGAATGCTTCTGTGTAGTTTATATTTGAATATATTCCTTTTTCCACTACTACTCTCTTAGCGCTCCAAATGTCCAGTTGCATTTTCTACAGAGAGAGTGTTCAGATCTGCTCAATCAAAAGTATGGTTTAACTCTGTTAGCTGAATGCACAGATCGGAAAGAAGTTTCACAGAATGATTCTGTGTAGTTTATATTTGGAGACATTCCTTTTTCCACTATTACCCTCTTAGCGCTCCGAATCTCCACTTGCATTTTCTACAGAAAGAGTGTTTCAGAACGGCTCAATCAAAACTAAGGTTCAACTCTTTTAGTTGAACAAACAGAACAGAAAGAAGTTTCACAAAATTCTTCTGTGTAGTTTTTATTTGTAGACATTCTTTTTCCCAATATAGGCCTCTTAGCGCTCAGAATGTCCAATTGCAGTTTCTACAGAAAGAGTGTTTCAGAACGGCTCAATCAAAAGTAAGGTTCAACTCTGTTAGTTGAATGCACAGAACAGAAAGAAGTTTCATACAATGCTTCTGTGTAGTTTATATTTGAACATATTCTTTTTTCCACTATTACCCACTTAGCGCTACGAATGTCCAGTTGCATTTTCTACAGACAGAGTGTTTCAAAACTGCTCAATCAAAAGTATGGTTTAACTCTGTTAGCTGAATGCTCAGATCAGAAAGAAGTTTCACAGAATGCTTCTGTGTAGTTTATATTTGAATATATTCCTTTTTCCACTACTGCGCGCTTAGCGCTCCAAATGTCCAGTTGCATTTTCTACAGAAAGAGTGTTCAGATCTGCTCAATCAAAAGTGTGGTTTAACTCTGTTAGCTGAATCCACAGATCAGAAAGAAGTTTCACCGAATGATTCTGTGTAGTTTATATTTGAAGACATTACTTTTTCCACAATTACCCTCTTAGCGCTCCGAATCTCCACTTGCATTTTCTACAAAAAGAGTGTTTCATAACTGCTCAATCAAAAATATGTTTTATCTCTGTTAACTGAATTTACAGATCAGAAATAAGTTTCACAGAATGCATCTGTGTAGTTTTTATTTGAAGATATTCTTTTTCCCAATGTAGGCCTCATAGCGCTTAGCATGTACAATTGCAGTTTCTACAGAAAGAGTGTTTCAGAACGGCTCAATCAAAAGTAAGGTTCAACTCTGTTAGTTGAATGCACAGAACAGAAAGAATTTTCACAGAATGCTACTGTGTAGTTTATATTTGAATATAGTCCTTTTTCCACTCTTACCCTCTTAGCGCTCCGAATGTCCACTTGCATTTTCTACAGAAAGAGGGTTCAGCACTGCGCAATCAAAAGTATGGTTTAACTCTGTTAGCTTAATGAACATATCAGAAATAATTTTCACACAATGCTTCTGTGTAGTTTTTATTTGAAGATATTATTTTTCCCAATAGAGGCCTCTTAGCGCTCAGAATTTCCAATTGCAGTTTCTACAGAAAGAGTGTTTCAGAAAGGCTCAATCAAAAGTAAGGTTCAACTCTGTTAGTTGAATGCACAGAACAGAAAGAAGTTTCATACAATGCTTCTGTGTAGTTTATATTTGAACATATTCTTTTTTCCACTATTACCCACTTAGCGCTACGAATGTCCAGTTGCATTTTCTACAGACAGAGTGTTTCAAAACTGCTCAATCAAAAGTATGGTTTAACTCTGTTAGCTGAATGCTCAGATCAGAAAGAAGTTTCACAGAATGCTTCTGTGTAGTTTATATTTGAATATATTCCTTTTTCCACTACTACGCTCTTAGCGCTCCAAATGTCCAGTTGCATTTTCTACAGAAAGAGTGTGCAGATCTGCTCAATCAAAAGTATGGTTTAACTCTGTTAGCTGAATGCACAGATCAGAAAGAAGTTTCACCGAATGATTCTGTGTAGTTTATATTTGAAGACATTCCTTTTTCCACTATAACCCTCTTAGCGCTCCGAATCTCCACTTGTATTTTCTACAAAAAGAGTGTTTCATAACTGCTCAATCAAAAATATGTTTTATCTCTGTTAACTGAATTTACAGATCAGAAATAAGTTTCACAGAATGCATCTGTGTAGTTTTTATTTGAAGATATTCTTTTTCCCAAAGTAGGCCTCTTAGCGCTTAGCATGTCCAATTGCAGTTTCTACAGAAAGAGTGTTTCAGAACGGCTCAATCAAAAGTAAGGTTCAAATCTGTTAGTTGAATGCACAGAACAGAAAGAATTTTCACAGAATGCTACTGTGTAGTTTATATTTGAATATAGTCCTTTTTCCACTATTACCCTCTTAGCGCTCCGAATGTCCACTTGTATTTTCTACAGAAAGAGGGTTCAGAACTGCGCAATCAAAAGTATGGTTTAACTCTCTTAGCTTAATGAACATATCAGAAATAAGATTCACACAATACTTCTGTGTAGTTTTTATTTGAAGATATTATTTTTCCCAATAGAGGCCTCTTAGCACTCAGAATTTCCAATTGCAGTTTCTACAGAAAGAGTGTTTCAGAAAGGCTCAATCAAAAGTAAGGTTCAACTCTGTTAGTTGAATGCACAGAACAGAAAGTAGTTTCATACAATGTTTCTGTGTAGTTTATATTTGAACATATTCTTTTTTCCACTATTACCCACTTAGCGCTACGAATGTCCAGTTGCATTTTCTACAGACAGAGTGTTTCAAAACTGCTCAATCAAATGTATGGTTTAACTCTGTTAGCTGAATGCTCAAATCAGAAAGAAGTTTCACAGAATGCTTCTGTGTAGTTTATATTTGAATATATTCCTTTTTCCACTACTACTCTCTTAGCGCTCCAAATGTCCAGTTGCATTTTCTACAGAAAGAGTGTTCAGATCTGCTCAATCAAAAGTATGGTTTAACTCTGTTAGCTGAATGCACAGATCGGAAAGAAGTTTCACAGAATGATTCTGTGTAGTTTATATTTGGAGACATTCCTTTTTCCACTATTACCCTCTTAGCGCTCCGAATCTCCACTTGCATTTTCTACAGAAAGAGTGTTTCAGAACGGCTCAATAAAAACTAAGGTTCAACTCTTTTAGTTGAACAAACAGAACAGAAAGAAGTTTCACAAAATTCTTCTGTGTAGTTTTTATTTGTAGACATTCTTTTTCCCAATATAGGCCTCTTAGCGCTCAGAATGTCCAATTGCAGTTTCTACAGAAAGAGTGTTTCAGAACGGCTCAATCAAAAGTAAGGTTCAACTCTGTTAGTTGAATGCACAGAACAGAAAGAAGTTTCATACAATGCTTCTGTGTAGTTTATATTTGAACATATTCTTTTTTCCACTATTACCCACTTAGCGCTACGAATGTCCAGTTGCATTTTCTACAGACAGAGTGTTTCAAAACTGCTCAATCAAAAGTATGGTTTAACTCTGTTAGCTGAATGCTCAGATCAGAAAGAAGTTTCACAGAATGCTTCTGTGTAGTTTATATTTGAATATATTCCTTTTTCCACTACTACGCTCTTAGCGCTCCAAATGTCCAGTTGCATTTTCTACAGAAAGAGTGTGCAGATCTGCTCAATCAAAAGTATGGTTTAACTCTGTTAGCTGAATGCACAGATCAGAAAGAAGTTTCACCGAATGTTTCTGTGTAGTTTATATTTGAAGACATTCCTTTTTCCACTATTACCCTCTTAGCGCTCCGAATCTCCACTTGTATTTTCTACAAAAAGAGTGTTTCATAACTGCTCAATCAAAAATATGTTTTATCTCTGTTAACTGAATTTACAGATCAGAAATAAGTTTCACAGAATGCATCTGTGTAGTTTTTATTTGAAGATATTCTTTTTCCCAAAGTAGGCCTCTTAGCGCTTAGCATGTCCAATTGCAGTTTCTACAGAAAGAGTGTTTCAGAACGGCTCAATCAAAAGTAAGGTTCAACTCTGTTAGTTGAATGCACAGAACAGAAAGAATTTTCACAGAATGCTACTGTGTAGTTTATATTTGAATATAGTCCTTTTTCCACTATTACCCTCTTAGCTCTCCGAATGTCCACTTGTATTTTCTACAGAAAGAGGGTTCAGAACTGCGCAATCAAAAGTATTGTTTAACTCTGTTAGCTTAATGAACATATCAGAAATAAGATTCACACAATGCTTCTGTGTAGTTTTTATTTGAAGATATTATTTTTCCCAATAGAGGCCTCTTAGCACTCAGAATTTCCAATTGCAGTTTCTACAGAAAGAGTGTTTCAGAAAGGCTCAATCAAAAGTAAGGTTCAACTCTGTTAGTTGAATGCACAGAACAGAAAGAAGTTTCATACAATGTTTCTGTGTAGTTTATATTTGAACATATTCTTTTTTCCACTATTACCCACTTAGCGCTACGAATGTCCAGTTGCATTTTCTACAGACAGAGTGTTTCAAAACTGCTCAATCAAAAGTATGGTTTAACTCTGTTAGCTGAATGCTCAAATCAGAAAGAAGTTTCACAGAATGCTTCTGTGTAGTTTATATTTGAATATATTCCTTTTTCCACTACTACTCTCTTAGCGCTCCAAATGTCCATTTGCATTTTCTACAGAAAGAGTGTTCAGATCTGCTCAATCAAAAGTATGGTTTAACTCTGTTAGCTGAATGCACAGATCGGAAAGAAGTTTCACAGAATGATTCTGTGTAGTTTATATTTGGAGACATTCCTTTTTCCACTATTACCCTCTTAGCGCTCCGAATCTCCACTTGCATTTTCTACAGAAAGAGTGTTTCAGAACGGCTCAATAAAAACTAAGGTTCAACTCTTTTAGTTGAACAAACAGAACAGAAAGAAGTTTCACACAATTCTTCTGTGTAGTTTTTATTTGTAGACATTCTTTTTCCCAATATAGGCCTCTTAGCGCTCAGAATGTCCAATTGCAGTTTCTACAGAAAGAGTGTTTCAGAACGGCTCAATCAAAAGTAAGGTTCAACTCTGTTAGTTGAATGCACAGAACAGAAAGAAGTTTCATACAATGCTTCTGTGTAGTTTATATTTGAACATATTCTTTTTTCCACTATTACCCACTTAGCGCTACGAATGTCCAGTTGCATTTTCTACAGACAGAGTGTTTCAAAACTGCTCAATCAAAAGTATGGTTTAACTCTGTTAGCTGAATGCTCAGATCAGAAAGAAGTTTCACAGAATGCTTCTGTGTAGTTTATATTTGAATATATTCCTTTTTCCACTACTGCGCGCTTAGCGCTCCAAATGTCCAGTTGCATTTTCTACAGAAAGAGTGTTCAGATCTGCTCAATCAAAAGTGTGGTTTAACTCTGTTAGCTGAATCCACAGATCAGAAAGAAGTTTCACCGAATGATTCTGTGTAGTTTATATTTGAAGACATTCCTTTTTCCACAATTACCCTCTTAGCGCTCCGAATCTCCACTTGCATTTTCTACAAAAAGAGTGTTTCATAACTGCTCAATCAAAAATATGTTTTATCTCTGTTAACTGAATTTACAGATCAGAAATAAGTTTCACAGAATGCATCTGTGTAGTTTTTATTTGAAGATATTCTTTTTCCCAATGTAGGCCTCATAGCGCTTAGCATGTACAATTGCAGTTTCTACAGAAAGAGTGTTTCAGAACGGCTCAATCAAAAGTAAGGTTCAACTCTGTTAGTTGAATGCACAGAACAGAAAGAATTTTCACAGAATGCTACTGTGTAGTTTATATTTGAATATAGTCCTTTTTCCACTCTTACCCTCTTAGCGCTCCGAATGTCCACTTGCATTTTCTACAGAAAGAGGGTTCAGCACTGCGCAATCAAAAGTATGGTTTAACTCTGTTAGCTTAATGAACATATCAGAAATAATTTTCACACAATGCTTCTGTGTAGTTTTTATTTGAAGATATTATTTTTCCCAATAGAGGCCTCTTAGCGCTCAGAATTTCCAATTGCAGTTTCTACAGAAAGAGTGTTTCAGAAAGGCTCAATCAAAAGTAAGGTTCAACTCTGTTAGTTGAATGCACAGAACAGAAAGAAGTTTCATACAATGCTTCTGTGTAGTTTATATTTGAACATATTCTTTTTTCCACTATTACCCACTTAGCGCTACGAATGTCCAGTTGCATTTTCTACAGACAGAGTGTTTCAAAACTGCTCAATCAAAAGTATGGTTTAACTCTGTTAGCTGAATGCTCAGATCAGAAAGAAGTTTCACAGAATGCTTCTGTGTAGTTTATATTTGAATATATTCCTTTTTCCACTACTACGCTCTTAGCGCTCCAAATGTCCAGTTGCATTTTCTACAGAAAGAGTGTGCAGATCTGCTCAATCAAAAGTATGGTTTAACTCTGTTAGCTGAATGCACAGATCAGAAAGAAGTTTCACCGAATGATTCTGTGTAGTTTATATATGAAGACATTCCTTTTTCCACTATTACCCTCTTAGCGCTCCGAATCTCCACTTGTATTTTCTACAAAAAGAGTGTTTCATAACTGCTCAATCAAAAATATGTTTTATCTCTGTTAACTGAATTTACAGATCAGAAATAAGTTTCACAGAATGCATCTGTGTAGTTTTTATTTGAAGATATTCTTTTTCCCAAAGTAGGCCTCTTAGCGCTTAGCATGTCCAATTGCAGTTTCTACAGAAAGAGTGTTTCAGAACGGCTCAATCAAAAGTAAGGTTCAAATCTGTTAGTTGAATGCACAGAACAGAAAGAATTTTCACAGAATGCTACTGTGTAGTTTATATTTGAATATAGTCCTTTTTCCACTATTACCCTCTTAGCGCTCCGAATGTCCACTTGTATTTTCTACAGAAAGAGGGTTCAGAACTGCGCAATCAAAAGTATGGTTTAACTCTCTTAGCTTAATGAACATATCAGAAATAAGATTCACACAATACTTCTGTGTAGTTTTTATTTGAAGATATTATTTTTCCCAATAGAGGCCTCTTAGCACTCAGAATTTCCAATTGCAGTTTCTACAGAAAGAGTGTTTCAGAAAGGCTCAATCAAAAGTAAGGTTCAACTCTGTTAGTTGAATGCACAGAACAGAAAGTAGTTTCATACAATGTTTCTGTGTAGTTTATATTTGAACATATTCTTTTTTCCACTATTACCCACTTAGCGCTACGAATGTCCAGTTGCATTTTCTACAGACAGAGTGTTTCAAAACTGCTCAATCAAAAGTATGGTTTAACTCTGTTAGCTGAATGCTCAAATCAGAAAGAAGTTTCACAGAATGCTTCTGTGTAGTTTATATTTGAATATATTCCTTTTTCCACTACTACTCTCTTAGCGCTCCAAATGTCCAGTTGCATTTTCTACAGAAAGAGTGTTCAGATCTGCTCAATCAAAAGTATGGTTTAACTCTGTTAGCTGAATGCACAGATCGGAAAGAAGTTTCACAGAATGATTCTGTGTAGTTTATATTTGGAGACATTCCTTTTTCCACTATTACCCTCTTAGCGCTCCGAATCTCCACTTGCATTTTCTACAGAAAGAGTGTTTCAGAACGGCTCAATAAAAACTAAGGTTCAACTCTTTTAGTTGAACAAACAGAACAGAAAGAAGTTTCACAAAATTCTTCTGTGTAGTTTTTATTTGTAGACATTCTTTTTCCCAATATAGGCCTCTTAGCGCTCAGAATGTCCAATTGCAGTTTCTACAGAAAGAGTGTTTCAGAACGGCTCAATCAAAAGTAAGGTTCAACTCTGTTAGTTGAATGCACAGAACAGAAAGAAGTTTCATACAATGCTTCTGTGTAGTTTATATTTGAACATATTCTTTTTTCCACTATTACCCACTTAGCGCTACGAATGTCCAGTTGCATTTTCTACAGACAGAGTGTTTCAAAACTGCTCAATCAAAAGTATGGTTTAACTCTGTTAGCTGAATGCTCAGATCAGAAAGAAGTTTCACAGAATGCTTCTGTGTAGTTTATATTTGAATATATTCCTTTTTCCACTACTACGCTCTTAGCGCTCCAAATGTCCAGTTGCATTTTCTACAGAAAGAGTGTGCAGATCTGCTCAATCAAAAGTATGGTTTAACTCTGTTAGCTGAATGCACAGATCAGAAAGAAGTTTCACCGAATGATTCTGTGTAGTTTATATTTGAAGACATTCCTTTTTCCACTATTACCCTCTTAGCGCTCCGAATCTCCACTTGTATTTTCTACAAAAAGAGTGTTTCATAACTGCTCAATCAAAAATATGTTTTATCTCTGTTAACTGAATTTACAGATCAGAAATAAGTTTCACAGAATGCATCTGTGTAGTTTTTATTTGAAGATATTCTTTTTCCCAAAGTAGGCCTCTTAGCGCTTAGCATGTCCAATTGCAGTTTCTACAGAAAGAGTGTTTCAGAACGGCTCAATCAAAAGTAAGGTTCAACTCTGTTAGTTGAATGCACAGAACAGAAAGAATTTTCACAGAATGCTACTGTGTAGTTTATATTTGAATATAGTCCTTTTTCCACTATTACCCTCTTAGCTCTCCGAATGTCCACTTGTATTTTCTACAGAAAGAGGGTTCAGAACTGCGCAATCAAAAGTATTGTTTAACTCTGTTAGCTTAATGAACATATCAGAAATAAGATTCACACAATGCTTCTGTGTAGTTTTTATTTGAAGATATTATTTTTCCCAATAGAGGCCTCTTAGCACTCAGAATTTCCAATTGCAGTTTCTACAGAAAGAGTGTTTCAGAAAGGCTCAATCAAAAGTAAGGTTCAACTCTGTTAGTTTAATGCACAGAACAGAAAGAAGTTTCATACAATGTTTCTGTGTAGTTTATATTTGAACATATTCTTTTTTCCACTATTACCCACTTAGCGCTACGAATGTCCAGTTGCATTTTCTACAGACAGAGTGTTTCAAAACTGCTCAATCAAAAGTATGGTTTAACTCTGTTAGCTGAATGCTCAAATCAGAAAGAAGTTTCACAGAATGCTTCTGTGTAGTTTATATTTGAATATATTCCTTTTTCCACTACTACTCTCTTAGCGCTCCAAATGTCCATTTGCATTTTCTACAGAAAGAGTGTTCAGATCTGCTCAATCAAAAGTATGGTTTAACTCTGTTAGTTGAATGCACAGATCGGAAAGAAGTTTCACAGAATGATTCTGTGTAGTTTATATTTGGAGACATTCCTTTTTCCACTATTACCCTCTTAGCGCTCCGAATCTCCACTTGCATTTTCTACAGAAAGAGTGTTTCAGAACGGCTCAATAAAAACTAAGGTTCAACTCTTTTAGTTGAACAAACAGAACAGAAAGAAGTTTCACACAATTCTTCTGTGTAGTTTTTATTTGTAGACATTCTTTTTCCCAATATAGGCCTCTTAGCGCTCAGAATGTCCAATTGCAGTTTCTACAGAAAGAGTGTTTCAGAACGGCTCAATCAAAAGTAAGGTTCAACTCTGTTAGTTGAATGCACAGAACAGAAAGAAGTTTCATACAATGCTTCTGTGTAGTTTATATTTGAACATATTCTTTTTTCCACTATTACCCACTTAGCGCTACGAATGTCCAGTTGCATTTTCTACAGACAGAGTGTTTCAAAACTGCTCAATCAAAAGTATGGTTTAACTCTGTTAGCTGAATGCTCAGATCAGAAAGATGTTTCACAGAATGCTTCTGTGTAGTTTATATTTGAATATATTCCTTTTTCCACTACTACGCGCTTAGCGCTCCAAATGTCCAGTTGCATTTTCTACAGAAAGAGTGTTCAGATCTGCTCAATCAAAAGTGTGGTTTAACTCTGTTAGCTGAATCCACAGATCAGAAAGAAGTTTCACCAAATGATTCTGTGTAGTTTATATTTGAAGACATTCCTTTTTCCACTATTACCCTCTTAGCGCTCCGAATCTCCACTTGCATTTTCTACAAAAAGAGTGTTTCATAACTGCTCAATCAAAAATATGTTTTATCTCTGTTAACTGAATTTACAGATCAGAAATAAGTTTCACAGAATGCATCTGTGTAGTTTTTATTTGAAGATATTCTTTTTCCCAATGTAGGCCTCATAGCGCTTAGCATGTACAATTGCAGTTTCTACAGAAAGAGTGTTTCAGAACGGCTCAATCAATAGTAAGGTTCAACTCTGTTAGTTGAATGCACAGAACAGAAAGAATTTTCACAGAATTCTACTGTGTAGTTTATATTTGAATATATTCCTTTTTCCACTATTACCCTCTTAGCGCTCCGAATGTCCACTTGCATTTTCTACAGAAAGAGTGTTCAGAACTGCGCAATCAAAAGTATGGTTTAACTCTGTTAGCTTAATGAACATATCAGAAATAAGTTTCACACAATGCTTCTGTGTAGTTTTTATTTGAAGATATTATTTTTCCCAATAGAGGCCTCTTAGCGCTCAGAATGTCCAATTGCAGTTTCTACAGAAAGAGTGTTTCAGAAAGGCTCAATCAAAAGTAAGGTTCAACTCTGTTAATTGAATGCACAGAACAGAAAGAAGTTTCATACAATGCTTCTGTGTAGTTTATATTTGAACATATTCTTTTTTCCACTATTATCCACTTAGCGCTACGAATGTCCAGTTGCATTTTCTACAGACAGAGTGTTTCAAAACTGCTCAATCAAAAGTATGGTTTAACTCTGTTAGCTGAATGCTCAGATCAGAAAGAAGTTTCACAGAATGCTTCTGTGTAGTTTATATTTGAATATATTCCTTTTTCCACTACTACTCTCTTAGCGCTCCAAATGTCCAGTTGCATTTTCTACAGAGAGAGTGTTCAGATCTGCTCAATCAAAAGTATGGTTTAACTCTGTTAGCTGAATGCACAGATCGGAAAGAAGTTTCACAGAATGATTCTGTGTAGTTTATATTTGGAGACATTCCTTTTTCCACTATTACCCTCTTAGCGCTCCGAATCTCCACTTGCATTTTCTACAGAAAGAGTGTTTCAGAACGGCTCAATCAAAACTAAGGTTCAACTCTTTTAGTTGAACAAACAGAACAGAAAGATGTTTCACAATATTCTTCTGTGTAGTTTTTATTTGTAGACATTCTTTTTCCCAATATAGGCCTCTTAGCGCTCAGAATGTCCAATTGCAGTTTCTACAGAAAGAGTGTTTCAGAACGGCTCAATCAAAAGTAAGGTTCAACTCTGTTAGTTGAATGCACAGAACAGAAAGAAGTTTCATACAGTGCTTCTGTGTAGTTTATATTTGAATATATTCTTTTTTCCACTATTACCCACTTAGCGCTACGAATGTCCAGTTGCATTTTCTACAGACAGAGTGTTTCAAAACTGCTCAATCAAAAGTATGGTTTAACTCTGTTAGCTGAATGCTCAGATCAGAAAGAAGTTTCACAGAATGCTTCTGTGTAGTTTATATTTGAATATATTCCTTTTTCCACTACTGCGCGCTTAGCGCTCCAAATGTCCAGTTGCATTTTCTACAGAAAGAGTGTTCAGATCTGCTCAATCAAAAGTGTGGTTTAACTCTGTTAGCTGAATCCACAGATCAGAAAGAAGTTTCACCGAATGATTCTGTGTAGTTTATATTTGAAGACATTCCTTTTTCCACAATTACCCTCTTAGCGCTCCGAATCTCCACTTGCATTTTCTACAAAAAGAGTGTTTCATAACTGCTCAATCAAAAATATGTTTTATCTCTGTTAACTGAATTTACAGATCAGAAATAAGTTTCACAGAATGCATCTGTGTAGTTTTTATTTGAAGATATTCTTTTTCCCAATGTAGGCCTCATAGCGCTTAGCATGTACAATTGCAGTTTCTACAGAAAGAGTGTTTCAGAACGGCTCAATCAAAAGTAAGGTTCAACTCTGTTAGTTGAATGCACAGAACAGAAAGAATTTTCACAGAATGCTACTGTGTAGTTTATATTTGAATATAGTCCTTTTTCCACTCTTACCCTCTTAGCGCTCCGAATGTCCACTTGCATTTTCTACAGAAAGAGGGTTCAGCACTGCGCAATCAAAAGTATGGTTTAACTCTGTTAGCTTAATGAACATATCAGAAATAATTTTCACACAATGCTTCTGTGTAGTTTTTATTTGAAGATATTATTTTTCCCAATAGAGGCCTCTTAGCGCTCAGAATTTCCAATTGCAGTTTCTACAGAAAGAGTGTTTCAGAAAGGCTCAATCAAAAGTAAGGTTCAACTCTGTTAGTTGAATGCACAGAACAGAAAGAAGTTTCATACAATGCTTCTGTGTAGTTTATATTTGAACATATTCTTTTTTCCACTATTACCCACTTAGCGCTACGAATGTCCAGTTGCATATTCTACAGACAGAGTGTTTCAAAACTGCTCAATCAAAAGTATGGTTTAACACTGTTAGCTGAATGCTCAGATCAGAAAGAAGTTTCACAGAATGCTTCTGTGTAGTTTATATTTGTATATATTCCTTTTTCCACTACTACTCTCTTAGCGCTCCAAATGTCCAGTTGCATTTTCTACAGAAAGAGTGTTCAGATCTGCTCAATCAAAAGTATGGTTAAACTCTGTTAGCTGAATGCACAGATCAGAAAGAAGTTTCACAGAATGTTTCTGTGTAGTTTATATTTGGAGACATTCCTTTTTCCACTATTAAACTCTTAGCGCTCCGAATCTCCACTTGCATTTTCTACAGAAAGAGTGTTTCAGAACGGCTCAATCAAAACTAAGGTTCAACTCTTTTAGTTGAACAAACAGAACAAAAATAATTTTCACACAATTCTTCTGTGTAGTTTTTATTTGTAGACATTCTTTTTCCCAATATAGGCCTCTTAGCGCTCAGAATGTCCAATTGCAGTTTCTACAGAAAGAGTGTTTCAGAACGGCTCAATCAAAAGTAAGGTTCAACTCTGTTAGTTGAATGCACAGAACAGAAAGAAGTTTCATACAATGCTTCTGTGTAGTTTATATTTGAACATATTCTTTTTTCCACTATTACCCACTTAGTGCTACGAATGTCCAGTTGCATTTTCTACAGACAGAGTGTTTCAAAACTGCTCAATCAAAAGTATGGTTTAACTCTGTTAGCTGAATGCTCAGATCAGAAAGAAGTTTCACAGAATGCTTCTGTGTAGTTTATATTTGAATATATTCCTTTTTCCACTACTACGCTCTTAGCGCTCCAAATGTCCAGTTGCATTTTCTACAGAAAGAGTGTGCAGATCTGCTCAATCAAAAGTATGGTTTAACTCTGTTAGCTGAATGCACAGATCAGAAAGAAGTTTCACCGAATGATTCTGTGTAGTTTATATTTGAAGACATTCCTTTTTCCACTATTACCCACTTAGCGCTCCGAATCTCCACTTGTATTTTCTACAAAAAGAGTGTTTCATAACTGCTCAATCAAAAATATGTTTTATCTCTGTTAACTGAATTTACAGATCAGAAATAAGTTTCACAGAATGCATCTGTGTAGTTTTTATTTGAAGATATTCTTTTTCCCAAAGTAGGCCTCTTAGCGCTTAGCATGTCCAATTGCAGTTTCTACAGAAAGAGTGTTTCAGAACGGCTCAATCAAAAGTAAGTTTCAACTCTGTTAGTTGAATGCACAGAACAGAAAGAATTTTCACAGAATGCTACTGTGTAGTTTATATTTGAATATAGTCCTTTTTCCACTATTACCCTCTTAGCGCTCCGAATGTCCACTTGTATTTTCTACAGAAAGAGGGTTCAGAACTGCGCAATCAAAAGTATGGTTTAACTCTGTTAGCTTAATGAACATATCAGAAATAAGATTCACACAATGCTTCTGTGTAGTTTTTATTTGAAGATATTATTTATCCCAATAGAGGCCTCTTAGCACTCAGAATTTCCAATTGCAGTTTCTACAGAAAGAGTGTTTCAGAAAGGCTCAATCAAAAGTAAGGTTCAACTCTGTTAGTTGAATGCACAGAACAGAAAGAAGTTTCATACAATGTTTCTGTGTAGTTTATATTTGAACATATTATTTTTCCACTATTACCCACTTAGCGCTACGAATGTCCAGTTGCATTTTCTACAGACAGAGTGTTTCAAAACTGCTCAATCAAAAGTATGGTTTAACTCTGTTAGCTGAATGCTCAAATCAGAAAGAAGTTTCACAGAATGCTTCTGTGTAGTTTATATTTGAATATATTCCTTTTTCCACTACTACTCTCTTAGCGCTCCAAATGTCCAGTTGCATTTTCTACAGAAAGAGTGTTCAGATCTGCTCAATCAAAAGTATGGTTTAACTCTGTTAGCTGAATGCACAGATCGGAAAGAAGTTTCACAGAATGATTCTGTGTAGTTTATATTTGGAGACATTCCTTTTTCCACTATTACCCTCTTAGCGCTCCGAATCTCCACTTGCATTTTCTACAGAAAGAGTGTTTCAGAACGGCTCAATAAAAACTAAGGTTCAACTCTTTTAGTTGAACAAACAGAACAGAAAGAAGTTTCACAAAATTCTTCTGTGTAGTTTTTATTTGTAGACATTCTTTTTCCCAATATAGGCCTCTTAGCGCTCAGAATGTCCAATTGCAGTTTCTACAGAAAGAGTGTTTCAGAACGGCTCAATCAAAAGTAAGGTTCAACTCTGTTAGTTGAATGCACAGAACAGAAAGAAGTTTCATACAATGCTTCTGTGTAGTTTATATTTGAACATATTCTTTTTTCCACTATTACCCACTTAGTGCTACGAATGTCCAGTTGCATTTTCTACAGACAGAGTGTTTCAAAACTGCTCAATCAAAAGTATGGTTTAACTCTGTTAGCTGAATGCTCAGATCAGAAAGAAGTTTCACAGAATGCTTCTGTGTAGTTTATATTTGAATATATTCCTTTTTCCACTACTACGCGCTTAGCGCTCCAAATGTCCAGTTGCATTTTCTACAGAAAGAGTGTTCAGATCTGCTCAATCAAAAGTGTGGTTTAACTCTGTTAGCTGAATCCACAGATCAGAAAGAAGTTTCACCGAATGATTCTGTGTAGTTTATATTTGAAGACATTCCTTTTTCCACTATTACCCTCTTAGCGCTCCGAATCTCCACTTGCATTTTCTACAAAAAGAGTGTTTCATAACTGCTCAATCAAAAATATGTTTTATCTCTGTTAACTGAATTTACAGATCAGAAATAAGTTTCACAGAATGCATCTGTGTAGTTTTTATTTGAAGATATTCTTTTTCCCAATGTAGGCCTCATAGCGCTTAGCATGTACAATTGCAGTTTCTACAGAAAGAGTGTTTCAGAACGGCTCAATCAAAAGTAAGGTTCAACTCTGTTAGTTGAATGCACAGAACAGAAAGAATTTTCACAGAATGCTACTGTGTAGTTTATATTTGAATATATTCCTTTTTCCACTATTACCCTCTTAGCGCTCCGAATGTCCACTTGCATTTTCTACAGAAAGAGTGTTCAGAACTGCGCAATCAAAAGTATGGTTTAACTCTGTTAGCTTAATGAACATATCAGAAATAAGTTTCACACAATGCTTCTGTGTAGTTTTTATTTGAAGATATTATTTTTCCCAATAGAGGCCTCTTAGCGCTCAGAATGTCCAATTGCAGTTTCTACAGAAAGAGTGTTTCAGAAAGGCTCAATCAAAAGTAAGGTTCAACTCTGTTAATTGAATGCACAGAACAGAAAGAAGTTTCATACAATGCTTCTGTGTAGTTTATATTTGAACATATTCTTTTTTCCACTATTATCCACTTAGCGCTACGAATGTCCAGTTGCATTTTCTACAGACAGAGTGTTTCAAAACTGCTCAATCAAAAGTATGGTTTAACTCTGTTAGCTGAATGCTCAGATCAGAAAGAAGTTTCACAGAATGCTTCTGTGTAGTTTATATTTGAATATATTCCTTTTTCCACTACTACTCTCTTAGCGCTCCAAATGTCCAGTTGCATTTTCTACAGAGAGAGTGTTCAGATCTGCTCAATCAAAAGTATGGTTTAACTCTGTTAGCTGAATGCACAGATCGGAAAGAAGTTTCACAGAATGATTCTGTGTAGTTTATATTTGGAGACATTCCTTTTTCCACTATTACCCTCTTAGCGCTCCGAATCTCCACTTGCATTTTCTACAGAAAGAGTGTTTCAGAACGGCTCAATCAAAACTAAGGTTCAACTCTTTTAGTTGAACAAACAGAACAGAAAGAAGTTTCACAAAATTCTTCTGTGTAGTTTTTATTTGTAGACATTCTTTTTCCCAATATAGGCCTCTTAGCGCTCAGAATGTCCAATTGCAGTTTCTACAGAAAGAGTGTTTCAGAACGGCTCAATCAAAAGTAAGGTTCAACTCTGTTAGTTGAATGCACAGAACAGAAAGAAGTTTCATACAATGCTTCTGTGTAGTTTATATTTGAATATATTCTTTTTTCCACTATTACCCACTTAGCGCTACGAATGTCCAGTTGCATTTTCTACAGACAGAGTGTTTCAAAACTGCTCAATCAAAAGTATGGTTTAACTCTGTTAGCTGAATGCTCAGATCAGAAAGAAGTTTCACAGAATGCTTCTGTGTAGTTTATATTTGAATATATTCCTTTTTCCACTAATGCGCGCTTAGCGCTCCAAATGTCCAGTTGCATTTTCTACAGAAAGAGTGTTCAGATCTGCTCAATCAAAAGTGTGGTTTAACTCTGTTAGCTGAATCCACAGATCAGAAAGAAGTTTCACCGAATGATTCTGTGTAGTTTATATTTGAAGACATTCCTTTTTCCACAATTACCCTCTTAGCGCTCCGAATCTCCACTTGCATTTTCTACAAAAAGAGTGTTTCATAACTGCTCAATCAAAAATATGTTTTATCTCTGTTAACTGAATTTACAGATCAGAAATAAGTTTCACAGAATGCATCTGTTTAGTTTTTATTTGAAGATATTCTTTTTCCCAATGTAGGCCTAATAGCGCTTAGCATGTACAATTGCAGTTTCTACAGAAAGAGTGTTTCAGAACGGCTCAATCAAAAGTAAGGTTCAACTCTGTTAGTTGAATGCACAGAACAGAAAGAATTTTCACAGAATGCTACTGTGTAGTTTATATTTGAATATATTCCTTTTTCCACTATTACCCTCTTAGCGCTCCGAATGTCCACTTGCATTTTCTACAGAAAGAGTGTTCAGAACTGCGCAATCAAAAGTATGGTTTAACTCTGTTAGCTTAATGAACATATCAGAAATAAGTTTCACACAATGCTTCTGTGTAGTTTTTATTTGAAGATATTATTTTTCCCAATAGAGGCCTCTTAGCGCTCAGAATGTCCAATTGCAGTTTCTACAGAAAGAGTGTTTCAGAAAGGCTCAATCAAAAGTAAGGTTCAACTCTGTTAATTGAATGCACAGAACAGAAAGAAGTTTCATACAATGCTTCTGTGTAGTTTATATTTGAACATATTCTTTTTTCCACTATTATCCACTTAGCGCTACGAATGTCCAGTTGCATTTTCTACAGACAGAGTGTTTCAAAACTGCTCAATCAAAAGTATGGTTTAACTCTGTTAGCTGAATGCTCAGATCAGAAAGAAGTTTCACAGAATGCTTCTGTGTAGTTTATATTTGAATATATTCCTTTTTCCACTACTACTCTCTTAGCGCTCCAAATGTCCAGTTGCATTTTCTACAGAGAGAGTGTTCAGATCTGCTCAATCAAAAGTATGGTTTAACTCTGTTAGCTGAATGCACAGATCGGAAAGAAGTTTCACAGAATGATTCTGTGTAGTTTATATTTGGAGACATTCCTTTTTCCACTATTACCCTCTTAGCGCTCCGAATCTCCACTTGCATTTTCTACAGAAAGAGTGTTTCAGAACGGCTCAATCAAAACTAAGGTTCAACTCTTTTAGTTGAACAAACAGAACAGAAAGAAGTTTCACAAAATTCTTCTGTGTAGTTTTTATTTGTAGACATTCTTTTTCCCAATATAGGCCTCTTAGCGCTCAGAATGTCCAATTGCAGTTTCTACAGAAAGAGTGTTTCAGAACGGCTCAATCAAAAGTAAGGTTCAACTCTGTTAGTTGAATGCACAGAACAGAAAGAAGTTTCATACAATGCTTCTGTGTAGTTTATATTTGAATATATTCTTTTTTCCACTATTACCCACTTAGCGCTACGAATGTCCAGTTGCATTTTATACAGACAGAGTGTTTCAAAACTGCTCAATCAAAAGTATGGTTTAACTCTGTTAGCTGAATGCTCAGATCAGAAAGAAGTTTCACAGAATGCTTCTGTGTAGTTTATATTTGAATATATTCCTTTTTCCACTACTGCGCGCTTAGCGCTCCAAATGTCCAGTTGCATTTTCTACAGAAAGAGTGTTCAGATCTGCTCAATCAAAAGTGTGGTTTAACTCTGTTAGCTGAATCCACAGATCAGAAAGAAGTTTCACCGAATGATTCTGTGTAGTTTATATTTGAAGACATTCCTTTTTCCACAATTACCCTCTTAGCGCTCCGAATCTCCACTTGCATTTTCTACAAAAAGAGTGTTTCATAACTGCTCAATCAAAAATGTTTTATCTCTGTTAACTGAATTTACAGATCAGAAATAAGTTTCACAGAATGCATCTGTTTAGTTTTTATTTGAAGATATTCTTTTTCCCAATGTAGGCCTAATAGCGCTTAGCATGTACAATTGCAGTTTCTACAGAAAGAGTGTTTCAGAACGGCTCAATCAAAAGTAAGGTTCAACTCTGTTAGTTGAATGCACAGAACAGAAAGAATTTTCACAGAATGCTACTGTGTTGTTTATATTTGAATATAGTCCTTTTTCCACTCTTACCCACTTAGCGCTCCGAATGTCCACTTGCATTTTCTACAGAAAGAGGGTTCAGCACTGCGCAATCAAAAGTATGGTTTAACTCTGTTAGCTTAATGAACATATCAGAAATAATTTTCACACAATGCTTCTGTGTAGTTTTTATTTGAAGATATTATTTTTCCCAATAGAGTCCTCTTAGCGCTCAGAATTTCCAATTGCAGTTTCTACAGAAAGAGTGTTTCAGAAAGGCTCAATCAAAAGTAAGGTTCAACTCTGTTAGTTGAATGCACAGAACAGAAAGTAGTTTCATACAATGCTTCTGTGTAGTTTATATTTGAACATATTCTTTTTTCCACTATTACCCACTTAGCGCTACGAATGTCCAGTTGCATTTTCTACAGACAGAGTGTTTCAAAACTGCTCAATCAAAAGTATGGTTTAACTCTGTTAGCTGAATGCTCAGATCAGAAAGAAGTTTCACAGAATGCTTCTGTGTAGTTTATATTTGAATATATTCCTTTTTCCACTACTACTCTCTTAGCGCTCCAAATGTCCAGTTGCATTTTCTACAGAAAGAGTGTTCAGATCTGCTCAATCAAAAGTATGGTTAAACTCTGTTAGCTGAATGCACAGATCAGAAAGAAGTTTCACAGAATGTTTCTGTGTAGTTTATAATTGGAGACATTCCTTTTTCCACTATTACCCTCTTAGCGCTCCGAATCTCCACTTGCATTTTCTACAGAAAGAGTGTTTCAGAACGGCTCAATCAAAACTAAGGTTCAACTCTTTTAGTTGAACAAACAGAACAAAAATAATTTTCACACAATTCTTCTGTGTAGTTTTTATTTGTAGACATTCTTTTTCCCAATATAGGCCTCTTAGCGCTCAGAATGTCCAATTGCAGTTTCTACAGAAAGAGTGTTTCAGAACGGCTCAATCAAAAGTAAGGTTCAACTCTGTTAGTTGAATGCACAGAACAGAAAGAAGTTTCATACAATGCTTCTGTGTAGTTTATATTTGAACATATTCTTTTTTCCACTATTACCCACTTAGCGCTACGAATGTCCAGTTGCATTTTCTACAGACAGAGTGTTTCAAAACTGCTCAATCAAAAGTATGGTTTAACTCTGTTAGCTGAATGCTCAGATCAGAAAGAAGTTTCACAGAATGCTTCTGTGTAGTTTATATTTGAATATATTCCTTTTTCCACTACTACGCTCTTAGCGCTCCAAATGTCCAGTTGCATTTTCTACAGAAAGAGTGTGCAGATCTGCTCAATCAAAAGTATGGTTTAACTCTGTTAGCTGAATGCACAAATCAGAAAGAAGTTTCAGCGAATGATTCTGTGTAGTTTATATTTGAAGACATTCCTTTTTCCACTATTACCCACTTAGCGCTCCGAATCTCCACTTGTATTTTCTACAAAAAGAGTGTTTCATAACTGCTCAATCAAAAATATGTTTTATCTCTGTTAACTGAATTTACAGATCAGAAATAAGTTTCACAGAATGCATCTGTGTAGTTTTTATTTGAAGATATTCTTTTTCCCAAAGTAGGCCTCTTAGCGCTTAGCATGTCCAATTGCAGTTTCTACAGAAAGAGTGTTTCAGAACGGCTCAATCAAAAGTAAGGTTCAACTCTGTTAGTTGAATGCACAGAACAGAAAGAATTTTCACAGAATGCTACTGTGTAGTTTATATTTGAATATAGTCCTTTTTCCACTATTACCCTCTTAGCGCTCCGAATGTCCACTTGCATTTTCTACAGAAAGAGGGTTCAGAACTGCGCAATCAAAAGTATGGTTTAACTCTGTTAGCTTAATGAACATATCAGAAATAAGATTCACACAATGCTTCTGTGTAGTTTTTATTTGAAGATATTTTTTTTCCCAATAGAGGCCTCTTAGCACTCAGAATTTCCAATTGCAGTTTCTACAGAAAGAGTGTTTCAGAAAGGCTCAATCAAATGTAAGGTTCAACTCTGTTAGTTGAATGCACAGAACAGAAAGAAGTTTCATACAATGCTTCTGTGTAGTTTATATTTGAACATATTCTTTTTTCCACTATTACCCACTTAGCGCTACGAATGTCCAGTTGCATTTTCTACAGACAGAGTGTTTCAAAACTGCTCAATCAAAAGTATGGTTTAACTCTGTTAGCTGAATGCTCAAATCAGAAAGAAGTTTCACAGAATGCTTCTGTGTAGTTTATATTTGAATATATTCCTTTTTCCACTACATCTCTCTTAGCGCTCCAAATGTCCAGTTGCATTTTCTACAGAAAGAGTGTTCAGATCTGCTCAATCAAAAGTATGGTTTAACTCTGTTAGCTGAATGCACAGATCGGAAAGAAGTTTCACAGAATGATTCTGTGTAGTTTATATTTGGAGACATTCCTTTTTCCACTATTACCCTCTTTGCGCTCCGAATCTCCACTTGCATTTTCTACAGAAAGAGTGTTTCAGAACGGCTCAATCAAAACTAAGGTTCAACTCTTTTAGTTGAACAAAGAGAACAGAAAGAAGTTTCACACAATTCTTCTGTGTAGTTTTTATTTGTAGACATTCTTTTTCCCAATATAGGCCTCTTAGCGCTCAGAATGTCCAATTGCAGTTTCTACAGAAAGAGTGTTTCAGAACGGCTCAATCAAAAGTAAGGTTCAACTCTGTTAGTTGAATGCACAGAACAGAAAGAAGTTTCATACAATGCTTCTGTGTAGTTTATATTTGAACATATTCTTTTTTCCACTATTACCCACTTAGCTCTACGAATGTCCAGTTGCATTTTCTACAGACAGAGTGTTTCAAAACTGCTCAATCAAAAGTATGGTTTAACTCTGTTAGCTGAATGCTCAGATCAGAAAGAAGTTTCACAGAATGCTTCTGTGTAGTTTATATTTGAATATATTCCTTTTTCCACTACTACTCTCTTAGCGCTAGAAATGTACAGTTGCATTTTCTACAGAAAGAGTGTTCAGATCTGCTCAATCAAAAGTATGGTTTAACACTGTTAGCTGAATGCACAGATCAGAAAGAAGTTTCACAGAATGATTCTGTGTAGTTTATATTTGGAGACATTCCTTTTTCCACTATTACCCTCTTAGCGCTCCGAATCTCCACTTGCATTTTCTACAGAAAGAGTGTTTCAGAACGGCTCAATCAAAACTAAGGTTCAACACTTTTAGTTGAACAAACAGAACAGAAAGAAGTTTCACACAATTCTTCTGTGTAGTTTTTATTTGTAGACATTCTTTTTCCCAATATAGGCCTCTTAGCGCTCAGAATGTCCAATTGCAGTTTCTACAGAAAGAGTGTTTCAGAACGGCTCAATCAAAAGTAAGGTTCAACTCTGTTAGTTGAATGCACAGAACAGAAAGAAATTTCATACAATGCTTCTGTGTAGTTTATATTTGAACATATTCTTTTTTCCACTATTACCCACTTAGCGCTACGAATGTCCAGTTGCATTTTCTACAGACAGAGTGTTTCAAAACTGCTCTATCAAAAGTATGGTTTAAATCTGTTAGCTGAATGCTCAGATCAGAAAGAAGTTTCACAGAATGCTTCTGTGTAGTTTATATTTGAATATATTCCTTTTTCCACTACTACGCTCTTAGCGCTCCAAATGTCCAGTTGCATTTTCTACAGAAAGAGTGTTCAGATCTGCTCAATCAAAAGTATGGTTTAACTCTGTTACCTGAATGCACAGATCAGAAAGAAGTTTCACCGAATGATTCTGTGTAGTTTATATTTGAAGACATTCCTTTTTCCACTATTACCCTCTTAGCGCTCCGAATCTCCACTTGCATTTTCTACAAAAAGAGTGTTTCATAACTGCTCAATCAAAAATATGTTTTATCTCTGTTAACTGAATTTACAGATCAGAAATAAGTTTCACAGAATGCATCTGTGTAGTTTTTATTTGAAGATATTCTTTTTCCCAATGTAGGCCTCTTAGCGCTTAGCATGTCCAATTGCATTTTCTACAGAAAGAGTGTTTCAGAACGGCTCAATGAAAAGTAAGGTTCAACTCTGTTAGTTGAATGCACAGAACAGAAAGAATTTTCACAGAATGCTACTGTGTAGTTTATATTTGAATATATTCCTTTTTCCACTATAACCCTCTTAGCGCTCCGAATGTCCACTTGCATTTTCTACAGAAAGAGTGTTCAGAACTGCGCAATCAAAAGTATGGTTTAACTCTGTTAGCTTAATGAACATATCAGAAATAAGTTTCACACAATGTTTCTGTGTAGTTTTTATTTGAAGATATTATTTTTCCCAATATAGGCCTCTTAGTGCTCAGAATGTCCAATTGCAGTTTCTACAGAAAGAGTGTTTCAGAACGGCTCAATCAAAAGTAAGGTTCAACTCTGTTAGTTGAATGCACAGAACAGAAAGAAGTTTCATACAATGCTTCTGTGTAGTTTATATTTGAACATATTCTTTTTTCCACTATTTCCCACTTAGCGCTACGAATGTCCAGTTGCATTTTCTACAGACAGAGTGTTTCAAAACTGCTCAATCAAAAGTATGGTTTAACTCTGTTAGGTGAATGCTCAGATCAGAAAGAAGTTTCACAGAATGCTTCTGTGTAGTTTATATTTGAATATATTCCTTTTTCCACTACTACTCTCTTAGCGCTCCAAATGTCCAGTTGCATTTTCTACAGAAAGAGTGTTCAGATCTGCTCAATCAGAAGTATGGTTTAACTCTGTTAGCTGAATGCACAGATCAGAAAGAAGTTTCACCGAATGATTCTGTGTAGTTTATATTTGAAGACATTCCTTTTTCCACTATTACCCACTTACCGCTCCGAATTTCCACTTGCATTTTCTACAAAAAGTGTGTTTCATAACTGCTGAATCAAAAATATGTTTTATCTCTGTTAACTGAATTTACAGATCAGAAATAAGTTTCACAGAATGCATCTGTGTAGTTTTTATTTGAAGATATTCTTTTTCCCAATGTAGGCCTCTTAGCGCTTAGCATGTCCAATTGCAGTTTCTACAGAAAGAGTGTTTCAGAACGGCTCAATCAAAAGTAAGTTTCAACTCTGTTAGTTGAATGCACAGAACAGAAAGAATTTTCACAGAATGCTACTGTGTAGTTTATATTTGAATATATTCCTTTTTCCACTATTACCCTCTTAGCGCTCAGAATGTCCACTTGCATTTTCTACAGAAAGAGTGTTCAGAACTGCGCAATCAAAAGTATGGTTTAACTCTGTTAGCTTAATGAACATATCAGAAATAAGTTTCACACAATGCTTCTGTGTAGTTTTTATTTGAAGATGTTATTTTTCCCAATATAGTCCTCTTAGCGCTCTGAATGTCCAATTGCAGTTTCTACAGAAAGAGTGTTTCAGAAAGGCTCAATCAAATGTAAGGTTCAACTCTGTTAGTTGAATGCACAGAACAGAAAGTAGTTTCATACAATGCTTCTGTGTAGTTTATATTTGAACATATTCTTTTTTCCACTATTACCCACTTAGCGCTACGAATGTCCAGTTGCATTTTCTACAGACAGAGTGTTTCAAAACTGCTCAATCAAAAGTATGGTTTAACTCTGTTAGCTGAATGCTCAGATCAGAAAGAAGTTTCACAGAATGCTTCTGTGTAGTTTATATTTGAATATATTCCTTTTTCCACTACTGCGCGCTTAGCGCTCCAAATGTCCAGTTGCATTTTCTACAGAAAGAGTGTTCAGATCTGCTCAATCAAAAGTGTGGTTTAACTCTGTTAGCTGAATCCACAGATCAGAAAGAAGTTTCACCGAATGATTCTGTGTAGTTTATATTTGAAGACATTCCTTTTTCCACAATTACCCTCTTAGCGCTCCGAATCTCCACTTGCATTTTCTACAAAAAGAGTGTTTCATAACTGCTCAATCAAAAATGTTTTATCTCTGTTAACTGAATTTACAGATCAGAAATAAGTTTCACAGAATGCATCTGTTTAGTTTTTATTTGAAGATATTCTTTTTCCCAATGTAGGCCTAATAGCGCTTAGCATGTACAATTGCAGTTTCTACAGAAAGAGTGTTTCAGAACGGCTCAATCAAAAGTAAGGTTCAACTCTGTTAGTTGAATGCACAGAACAGAAAGAATTTTCACAGAATGCTACTGTGTAGTTTATATTTGAATATAGTCCTTTTTCCACTCTTACCCTCTTAGCGCTCCGAATGTCCACTTGCATTTTCTACAGAAAGAGGGTTCAGCACTGCGCAATCAAAAGTATGGTTTAACTCTGTTAGCTTAATGAACATATCAGAAATAATTTTCACACAATGCTTCTGTGTAGTTTTTATTTGAAGATATTATTTTTCCCAATAGAGTCCTCTTAGCGCTCAGAATTTCCAATTGCAGTTTCTACAGAAAGAGTGTTTCAGAAAGGCTCAATCAAAAGTAAGGTTCAACTCTGTTAGTTGAATGCACAGAACAGAAAGAAGTTTCATACAATGCTTCTGTGTAGTTTATATTTGAACATATTCTTTTTTCCACTATTACCCACTTAGCGCTACGAATGTCCAGTTGCATTTTCTACAGACAGAGTGTTTCAAAACTGCTCAATCAAAAGTATGGTTTAACTCTGTTAGCTGAATGCTCAGATCAGAAAGAAGTTTCACAGAATGCTTCTGTGTAGTTTATATTTGAATATATTCCTTTTTCCACTACTACTCTCTTAGCGCTCCAAATGTCCAGTTGCATTTTCTACAGAAAGAGTGTTCAGATCTGCTCAATCAAAAGTATGGTTAAACTCTGTTAGCTGAATGCACAGATCAGAAAGAAGTTTCACAGAATGTTTCTGTGTAGTTTATATTTGGAGACATTCCTTTTTCCACTATTACCCTCTTAGCGCTCCGAATCTCCACTTGCATTTTCTACAGAAAGAGTGTTTCAGAACGGCTCAATCAAAACTAAGGTTCAACTCTTTTAGTTGAACAAACAGAACAAAAATAATTTTCACACAATTCTTCTGTGTAGTTTTTATTTGTAGACATTCTTTTTCCCAATATAGGCCTGTTAGCGCTCAGAATGTCCAATTGCAGTTTCTACAGAAAGAGTGTTTCAGAACGGCTCAATCAAAAGTAAGGTTCAACTCTGTTAGTTGAATGCACAGAACAGAAAGAAGTTTCATACAATGCTTCTGTGTAGTTTATATTTGAACATATTCTTTTTTCCACTATTACCCACTTAGCGCTACGAATGTCCAGTTGCATTTTCTACAGACAGAGTGTTTCAAAACTGCTCAATCAAAAGTATGGTTTAACTCTGTTAGCTGAATGCTCAGATCAGAAAGAAGTTTCACAGAATGCTTCTGTGTAGTTTATATTTGAATATATTCCTTTTTCCACTACTACGCTCTTAGCGCTCCAAATGTCCAGTTGCATTTTCTACAGAAAGAGTGTGCAGATCTGCTCAATCAAAAGTATGGTTTAACTCTGTTAGCTGAATGCACATATCAGAAAGAAGTTTCACCGAATGATTCTGTGTAGTTTATATTTGAAGACATTCCTTTTTCCACTATTACCCACTTAGCGCTCCGAATCTCCACTTGTATTTCCTACAAAAAGAGTGTTTCATAACTGCTCAATCAAAAATATGTTTTATCTCTGTTAACTGAATTTACAGATCAGAAATAAGTTTCACAGAATGCATCTGTGTAGTTTTTATTTGAAGATATTCTTTTTCCCAAAGTAGGCCTCTTAGCGCTTAGCATGTCCAATTGCAGTTTCTACAGAAAGAGTGTTTCAGAACGGCTCAATCAAAAGTAAGGTTCAACTCTGTTAGTTGAATGCACAGAACAGAAAGAATTTTCACAGAATGCTACTGTGTAGTTTATATTTGAATATAGTCCTTTTTCCACTATTACCCTCTTAGCGCTCCGAATGTCCACTTGCATTTTCTACAGAAAGAGGGTTCAGAACTGCGCAATCAAAAGTATGGTTTAACTCTGTTAGCTTAATGAACATATCAGAAATAAGATTCACACAATGCTTCTGTGTAGTTTTTATTTGAAGATATTATTTTTCCCAATAGAGGCCTCTTAGCACTCAGAATTTCCAATTGCAGTTTCTACAGAAAGAGTGTTTCAGAAAGGCTCAATCAAATGTAAGGTTCAACTCTGTTAGTTGAATGCACAGAACAGAAAGAAGTTTCATACAATGCTTCTGTGTAGTTTATATTTGAACATATTCTTTTTTCCACTATTACCCACTTAGCGCTACGAATGTCCAGTTGCATTTTCTACAGACAGAGTGTTTCAAAACTGCTCAATCAAAAGTATGGTTTAACTCTGTTAGCTGAATGCTCAAATCAGAAAGAAGTTTCACAGAATGCTTCTGTGTAGTTTATATTTGAATATATTCCTTTTTCCACTACATCTCTCTTAGCGCTCCAAATGTCCAGTTGCATTTTCTACAGAAAGAGTGTTCAGATCTGCTCAATCAAAAGTATGGTTTAACTCTGTTAGCTGAATGCACAGATCGGAAAGAAGTTTCACAGAATGATTCTGTGTAGTTTATATTTGGAGACATTCCTTTTTCCACTATTACCCTCTTTGCGCTCCGAATCTCCACTTGCATTTTCTACAGAAAGAGTGTTTCAGAACGGCTCAATCAAAACTAAGGTTCAACTCTTTTAGTTGAACAAAGAGAACAGAAAGAAGTTTCACACAATTCTTCTGTGTAGTTTTTATTTGTAGACATTCTTTTTCCCAATATAGGCCTCTTAGCGCTCAGAATGTCCAATTGCAGTTTCTACAGAAAGAGTGTTTCAGAACGGCTCAATCAAAAGTAAGGTTCAACTCTGTTAGTTGAATGCACAGAACAGAAAGAAGTTTCATACAATGCTTCTGTGTAGTTTATATTTGAACATATTCTTTTTTCCACTATTACCCACTTAGCTCTACGAATGTCCAGTTGCATTTTCTACAGACAGAGTGTTTCAAAACTGCTCAATCAAAAGTATGGTTTAACTCTGTTAGCTGAATGCTCAGATCAGAAAGAAGTTTCACAGAATGCTTCTGTGTAGTTTATATTTGAATATATTCCTTTTTCCACTACTACTCTCTTAGCGCTAGAAATGTACAGTTGCATTTTCTACAGAAAGAGTGTTCAGATCTGCTCAATCAAAAGTATGGTTTAACACTGTTAGCTGAATGCACAGATCAGAAAGAAGTTTCACAGAATGATTCTGTGTAGTTTATATTTGGAGACATTCCTTTTTCCACTATTACCCTCTTAGCGCTCCGAATCTCCACTTGCATTTTCTACAGAAAGAGTGTTTCAGAACGGCTCAATCAAAACTAAGGTTCAACACTTTTAGTTGAACAAACAGAACAGAAAGAAGTTTCACACAATTCTTCTGTGTAGTTTTTATTTGTAGACATTCTTTTTCCCAATATAGGCCTCTTAGCGCTCAGAATGTCCAATTGCAGTTTCTACAGAAAGAGTGTTTCAGAACGGCTCAATCAAAAGTAAGGTTCAACTCTGTTAGTTGAATGCACAGAACAGAAAGAAATTTCATACAATGCTTCTGTGTAGTTTATATTTGAACATATTCTTTTTTCCACTATTACCCACTTAGCGCTACGAATGTCCAGTTGCATTTTCTACAGACAGAGTGTTTCAAAACTGCTCTATCAAAAGTATGGTTTAAATCTGTTAGCTGAATGCTCAGATCAGAAAGAAGTTTCACAGAATGCTTCTGTGTAGTTTATATTTGAATATATTCCTTTTTCCACTACTACGCTCTTAGCGCTCCAAATGTCCAGTTGCATTTTCTACAGAAAGAGTGTTCAGATCTGCTCAATCAAAAGTATGGTTTAACTCTGTTACCTGAATGCACAGATCAGAAAGAAGTTTCACCGAATGATTCTGTGTAGTTTATATTTGAAGACATTCCTTTTTCCACTATTACCCTCTTAGCGCTCCGAATCTCCACTTGCATTTTCTACAAAAAGAGTGTTTCATAACTGCTCAATCAAAAATATGTTTTATCTCTGTTAACTGAATTTACAGATCAGAAATAAGTTTCACAGAATGCATCTGTGTAGTTTTTATTTGAAGATATTCTTTTTCCCAATGTAGGCCTCTTAGCGCTTAGCATGTCCAATTGCATTTTCTACAGAAAGAGTGTTTCAGAACGGCTCAATGAAAAGTAAGGTTCAACTCTGTTAGTTGAATGCACAGAACAGAAAGAATTTTCACAGAATGCTACTGTGTAGTTTATATTTGAATATATTCCTTTTTCCACTATAACCCTCTTAGCGCTCCGAATGTCCACTTGCATTTTCTACAGAAAGAGTGTTCAGAACTGCGCAATCAAAAGTATGGTTTAACTCTGTTAGCTTAATGAACATATCAGAAATAAGTTTCACACAATGTTTCTGTGTAGTTTTTATTTGAAGATATTATTTTTCCCAATATAGGCCTCTTAGTGCTCAGAATGTCCAATTGCAGTTTCTACAGAAAGAGTGTTTCAGAACGGCTCAATCAAAAGTAAGGTTCAACTCTGTTAGTTGAATGCACAGAACAGAAAGAAGTTTCATACAATGCTTCTGTGTAGTTTATATTTGAACATATTCTTTTTTCCACTATTTCCCACTTAGCGCTACGAATGTCCAGTTGCATTTTCTACAGACAGAGTGTTTCAAAACTGCTCAATCAAAAGTATGGTTTAACTCTGTTAGGTGAATGCTCAGATCAGAAAGAAGTTTCACAGAATGCTTCTGTGTAGTTTATATTTGAATATATTCCTTTTTCCACTACTACTCTCTTAGCGCTCCAAATGTCCAGTTGCATTTTCTACAGAAAGAGTGTTCAGATCTGCTCAATCAGAAGTATGGTTTAACTCTGTTAGCTGAATGCACAGATCAGAAAGAAGTTTCACCGAATGATTCTGTGTAGTTTATATTTGAAGACATTCCTTTTTCCACTATTACCCACTTACCGCTCCGAATTTCCACTTGCATTTTCTACAAAAAGTGTGTTTCATAACTGCTGAATCAAAAATATGTTTTATCTCTGTTAACTGAATTTACAGATCAGAAATAAGTTTCACAGAATGCATCTGTGTAGTTTTTATTTGAAGATATTCTTTTTCCCAATGTAGGCCTCTTAGCGCTTAGCATGTCCAATTGCAGTTTCTACAGAAAGAGTGTTTCAGAACGGCTCAATCAAAAGTAAGTTTCAACTCTGTTAGTTGAATGCACAGAACAGAAAGAATTTTCACAGAATGCTACTGTGTAGTTTATATTTGAATATATTCCTTTTTCCACTATTACCCTCTTAGCGCTCAGAATGTCCACTTGCATTTTCTACAGAAAGAGTGTTCAGAACTGCGCAATCAAAAGTATGGTTTAACTCTGTTAGCTTAATGAACATATCAGAAATAAGTTTCACAGAATGCTTCTGTGTAGTTTTTATTTGAAGATGTTATTTTTCCCAATATAGTCCTCTTAGCGCTCTGAATGTCCAATTGCAGTTTCTACAGAAAGAGTGTTTCAGAAAGGCTCAATCAAATGTAAGGTTCAACTCTGTTAGTTGAATGCACAGAACAGAAAGTAGTTTCATACAATGCTTCTGTGTAGTTTATATTTGAACATATTCTTTTTTCCACTATTACCCACTTAGCGCTACGAATGTCCAGTTGCATTTTCTACAGACAGAGTGTTTCAAAACTGCTCAATCAAAAGTATGGTTTAACTCTGTTAACTGAATGCTCAGATCAGAAAGAAGTTTCACAGAATGCTTCTGTGTAGTTTATATTTGAAAATATTCCTTTTTCCACTACTACCCTCTTAGCGCTCCAAATGTCCAGTTGCATTTTCTACAGAAAGAGTGTTCAGATCTGCTCAATCAAAAGTATGGTTTAACTCTGTTAGCTGAATGCACAGATCAGAAAGAAGTTTCACAGAATGATTCTGTGTAGTTTATATTTGGAGACATTCCTTTTTCCACTATTACCCTCTTAGCGCTCCGAATCTCCACTTGCATTTTCTGCAGAAAGAGTGTTTCAGAACGGATCAATCAAAACTAAGGTTCAACTCTTTTAGTTGAACAAACAGAACAGAAAGAAGTTTCACACATTTCTTCTGTGTAGTTTTTATTTGTAGACATTCTTTTTCCCAATATATGCCTCTTAGCGCTCAGAATGTCCAATTGCAGTTTCTACAGAAAGAGTGTTTCAGAACGGCTCAATGAAATGTAAGGTTCCACTCTGTTAGTTGAATGCACAGAACAGAAAGAAGTTTCATACAATGCTTCTGTGTAGTTCATATTTGAACATATTCTTTTTTCCACTATTACCCACTTAGCGCTACGAATGTCCAGTTGCATTTTCTACAGACAGAGTGTTTCAAAACTGCTCAATCAAAAGTATGGTTTAAATCTGTTAGCTGAATGCTCAGATCAGAAAGAAGTTTCACAGAATGCTTCTGTGTCGTTTATATCTGAATATATTCCTTTTTCCACTACTACGCTCTTAGCGCTCCAAATGTCCAGTTGCATTTTCTACAGAAAGAGTGTTCAGATCTGCTCAATCAAAAGTATGGTTTAACTCTCTTAGCTGAATGCACAGATCAGAAAGAAGTTTCACCGAATGATTCTGTGTAGTTTATATTTGAAGACAATCCTTTTTCCACTATTACCCTCTTAGCGCTCCGAATCTCCACTTGCATTTTCAACAAAAAGAGTGTTTCATAACTGCTCAATCAAAAATATGTTTTATCTCTGTTAACTGAATTTACAGATCAGAAATAAGTTTCACAGAATGCATCTGTGTAGTTTTTATTTGAAGATATTCTTTTTCCCAATGTAGGCCTCTTAGCCCTTAGCATGTCCAATTGCAGTTTCTACAGAAAGAGTGTTTCAGAACGGCTCAATCAAAAGTAAGGTTCAACTCTGTTAGTTGAATGCACAGAACAGAAAGAATTTTCACAGAATGCTACTGTGTAGTTTATATTTGAATATATTCCTTTTTCCACTATTACCCTCTTAGCGCTCCGAATGTCCACTTGCATTTTCTACAGAAAGAGTGTTCAGAACTGCGCAATCAAAAGTATGGTTTAACTCTGTTAGCTTAATGAACATATCAGAAATAAGTTTCACACAATGCTTCTGTGTAGTTTTTATTTGAAGATATTATTTTTCCCAATAGAGGCCTCTTAGCGCTCAGAATGTCCAATTGCAGTTTCTACAGAAAGAGTGTTTCAGAAAGTCTCAATCAAAAGTAAGGTTCAACTCTGTTAGTTGAATGCACAGAACAGAAAGAAGTTTCATACAATGCTTCTGTGTAGTTTATATTTGAACATATTCTTATTTCCACTATTAGCCACTTAGCGCTACGAATGTCCAGTTGCATTTTCTACAGACAGAGTGTTTCAAAACTGCTCAATCAAAAGTATGGTTTAACTCTGTTAGCTGAATGCTCAGATCAGAAAGAAGTTTCACAGAATGCTTCTGTGTAGTTTATATTTGAATATATTCCTTTTTCCACTACTACTCTCTTAGCGCTCCAAATGTCCAGTTGCATTTTCTACAGAAAGAGGGTTCAGATCTGCTCAATCAAAAGTATGGTTTAACTCTGTTAGCTGAATGCACAGATCGGAAAGAAGTTTCACAGAATGATTCTGTGTAGTTTATATTTGGAGACATTCCTTTTTCCACTATTACCCTCTTAGCGCTCCGAATCTACACTTGCATTTTCTGCAGAAAGAGTGTTTCAGAACGGATCAATCAAAACTAAGGTTCAACTCTTTTAGTTGAACAAACAGAACAGAAAGAAGTTTCACACATTTCTTCTGTGTAGTTTTTATTTGTAGACATTCTTTTTCCCAATATATGCCTCTTAGCGCTCAGAATGTCCAATTGCAGTTTCTACAGAAAGAGTGTTTCAGAACGGCTCAATCAAAAGTAAGGTTCAACTCTGTTAGTTGAATGCACAGAACAGAAAGAAGTTTCATACAATGCTTCTGTGTAGTTTATATTTGAACATATTCTTTTTTCCACTATTACCCGCTTAGCGCTACGAATGTCCAGTTGCATTTTCTACAGACAGAGTGTTTCAAAACTGCTCAATCAAATGTATGGTTTAAATCTGTTAGCTGAATGCTCAGATCAGAAAGAAGTTTCACAGAATGCTTCTGTGTCGTATATATCTGAATATATTCCTTTTTCCACTACTACGCTCTTAGCGCTCCAAATGTCCAGTTGCATTTTCTACAGAAAGAGTGTTCAGATCTGCTCAATCAAAAGTATGGTTTAACTCTGTTAGCTGAATGCTCAGATCAGAAAGAAGTTTCACAGAATGCTTCTGTGTAGTTTATATTTGAATATATTCCTTTTTCCACTACTACGCTCTTAGCGCTCCAAATGTCCAGTTGCATTTTCTACAGAAAGAGTGTTCAGATCTGCTCAATCAAAAGTATGGTTTAACTCTGTTAGCTGAATGCACAGATCAGAAAGACGTTTCACCGAATGATTCTGTGTAGTTTATATTTGAAGACATTTCTTTTTCCACTCTTACCCTCTTAGCGCTCCGAATCTCCACTTGCATTTTCTACAAAAAGAGTGTTTCATAACTGCTCGATCAAAAATATGTTTTATCTCTGTTAACTGAATTTACAGATCAGAAATATGTTTCACAGAATGCATCTGTGTAGTTTTTATTTGAAGATATTCTTTTTCCCAATGTAGGCCTCTTAGCACTTAGCATGTCCAATTGCAGTTTCTACAGAAAGAGTGTTTCAGAACGGCTCAATCAAAATAAGTTTCAACTCTGTTAGTTGAATGCACAGAACAGAAAGAATTTTCACAGAATGCTACTGTGTAGTTTATATTTGAATATATTCCTTTTTCCACTATTACCCTCTTAGCGCTCCGAATGTCCACTTGCATTTTCTACAGAAAGAGTGTTCAGAACTGCGCAATCAAAAGTATGGTTTACCTCTGTTAGCTTAATGAACATATCAGAAGTAAGTTTCACACAATGCTTCTGTGTAGTTTTTATTTGAAGATATTATTTTTCCCAATATAAGCCTCTTAGCGCTCAGAATGTCCAATTGCAGTTTCTACAGAAAGAGTGTTTCAGAAAGGCTCAATCAAAAGTAAGGTTCAACTCTGTTAGTTGAATGCACAGAGCAGAAAGAAGTTTCATACAATGCTTCTGTGTAGTTTATATTTGAACATATTCTTTTTTCCACTATTACCCACTTAGCGCTACGAATGTCCAGTTGCATTTTCTACAGACAGAGTGTTTCAAAACTGCTCAATCAAAAGTATGGTTTAACTCTGTTAGCTGAATGCTCAGATCAGAAAGAAGTTTCACAGAATGCTTCTGTGTAGTTTATATTTGAATATATTCCTTTTTCCACTACTACTCTCTTAGCGCTCCAAATGTCCAGTTGCATTTTCTACAGAAAGAGTGTTCAGATCTGCTCAACCAAAAGTATGGTTTAACTCTGTTAGCTGAATGCACAGATGAGAAAGAAGTTTCACAGAATGATTCTGTGTAGTTTATATTTGGAGACATCCCTTTTTCCACTATTACCCTCTTAGCGCTCCGAATCTCCACTTCCATTTTCTGCAGAAAGAGTGTTTAAGAACGGCTCAATCAAAACTAAGGTTCAACTCTTTTAGTTGAACAAACAGAACAGAAAGAAGTTTCACACAATTCTTCTGTGTAGTTTTTATTTGTATACATTCTTTTTCCCAATATAGGCCTCTTAGCGCTCAGAATGTCCAATTGCACTTTGTACAGAAAGAGTGTTTCAGAACGGCTCAATCAAAAGTAAGATTCAACTCTGTTAGTTGAATGCACAGAACAGAAAGAAGTTTCATACAATGCTTCTGTGTAGTTTATATTTGAACATATTCTTTTTTCCACTATTACCCACTTAGCGCTACGAATGTCCATTTGCATTTTCTACAGACAGAGTGTTTCAAAACTGCTCAAAGTATGGTTTAACTCTGTTAGCTGAATGCTCAGATCAGAAAGAAGTTTCACAGAATGCTTCTGTGTAGTTTATATTTGAATATATTCCTTTTTCCACTACTACGCTCTTAGTGCTCCAAATGTCCAGTTGCATTTTCTACAGAAAGAGTGTTCAGATCTGCTCAATCAAAAGTATGGTTTAACTCTGTTAGCTGAATGCACAGATCAGAAAGAAGTTTCGCCGAATGATTCTGTGTAGTTTATATTTGAAGACATTCCTTTTTCCACTATTACCCTCTTAGCGCTCCGAATCTCCACTTGCATTTTCTACAAAAAGAGTGTTTCATAACTGCTCAATCAAAAATATGTTTTATCTCTGTTAACTGAATTTACAGATCAGAAATATGTTTCACAGAATGCATCTGTGTAGTTTTTATTTGAAGATATTCTTTTTCCCAATGTAGGCCTCTTAGCGCTTAGCATGTCCAATTGCAGTTTCTACAGAAAGAGTGTTTCAGAACGGCTCAATCAAAAGTAAGGTTCAACTCTGTTAGTGGAATGCACAGAACAGAAAGAATTTTCACGGAATGCTACTGTGTAGTTTATATTTGAATATATTCCTTTTTCCACTATTACCCTCTTAGCGCTCCGAATGTCCACTTGCATTTTCTACAGAAAGAGTGTTCAGAACTGCGCAATCAAAAGTATGGTTTAACTCTGTTAGCTTAATGAACATATCAGAAATAAGTTTCACACAATGCTTCTGTGTAGTTTTTATTTGAAGATATTATTTTTCCCAATATAGGCCTCTTAGCGCTCAGAATGTCCAATTGCAGTTTCTACAGAAAGAGTGTTTCAGAAAGGCTCAATCAAAAGTAAGGTTCAACTCTGTTAGTTGAATGCACAGAACAGAAAGAAGTTTCATACAATGCTTCTGTGTAGTTTATATTTGAACATATTCTTTTTTCCACTATTACCCACTTAGCGCTACGAATGTCCAGTTGCATTTTCTACAGACAGAGTGTTTCAAAACTGCTCAATCAAAAGTATGGTTTAACTCTGTTAGCTGAATGCTCAGATCAGAAAGAAGTTTCACAGAATGCTTCTGTGTAGTTTATATTTGAATATATTCCTTTTTCCACTACTACTCTCTTAGCGCTCCAAATGTCCAGTTGCATTTTCTACAGAAAGAGTGTTCAGATCTGCTCAATCAAAAGTATGTTTTAACTCTGTTAGCTGAATGCACATATCAGAAAGATGTTTCACAGAATGTTTCTGTGTAGTTTATATTTGGAGACATTCCTTTTTCCACTATTACCCTCTAAGCGCTCGGAATCTCCACTTGCATTTTCTACAGAAAGAGTGTTTCAGAACGGCTCAATTAAAACTAAGTTTCAACTCTTTTAGTTGAACAAACAGAACAGAAAGAAGTTTCACACAATTCTTCTGTGTAGTTTTTATTTGTAGACATTCTTTTTCCCAATATAGGCCTCCTAGCGCTCAGAATGTCCAATTGCAGTTTCTACAGAAAGAGTGTTTCAGAACGGCTCAATCAAAAGTAAGGTTCAACTTTGTTAGTTGAATGCACAGAACAGAAAGAAGTTTCATACAATGCTTCTGTGTAGTTTATATTTGAACATATTTTATTTCCACTATTACCCACTTAGCGCTACGAATGTCCAGTTGCATTTTCTACAGACAGAGTGTTTCAAAACTGCTCAATCAAAAGTATGGTTTAACTCTGTTAGCTGAATGCTCAGATCAGAAAGAAGTTTCACAGAATGCTTCTGTGTAGTTTATATTTGAATATATTCCTTTTTCCACTACTACGCTCTTAGCGCTCCAAATGTCCAGTTGCATTTTCTACAGAAAGAGTGTTCAGATCTGCTCAATCAAAAGTATGGTTTAACTCTGTTAGCTGAATGCACAGATCAGAAAGAAGTTTCACCGAATGATTCTGTGTAGTTTATATTTGAAGACATTCCTTTTTCCACTATTACCCTCTTAGCGCTCCGAATTTCCACTTGCATTTTCTACAAAAAGAGTGTTTCATAACTGCTCAATCAAAAATATGATTTATCTCTGTTAACTGAATTTACAGATCAGAAATGAGTTTCACAGAATGCATCTGTGTAGTTTTTATTTGAAGATATTCTTTTTCCCAATGTAGGCCTCTTAGCGCTTAGCATGTCCAATTGCATTTTCTACAGAAAGAGTGTTTCAGAACGGCTCAATCAAAAGTAAGGTTCAACTCTGTTAGTTGAATGCACAGAACAGAAAGAATTTTCACAGAATGCTACTGTGTAGTTTATATTTGAATATATTCCTTTTTCCACTATTACCCTCTTAGCGCTCCGAATGTCCACTTGGACTTTCTACAGAAAGAGTGTTCAGAACTGCGCAATCAAAAGTATGGTTTAACTCTGTTAGCTTAATGAACATATCAGAAATAAGTTTCAAACAATGCTTCTGTGTAGTTTTTATTTGAAGATATTATTTTTCCCAATAGAGGCCTCTTAGCGCTCAGAATGTCCAATTGCAGTTTCTACAGAAAGAGTGTTTCAGAAAGGCTCAATCAAAAGTAAGGTTCAACTCTGTTAGTTGAATGCACAGAACAGAAAGATGTTTCATACAATGCTTCTGTGTAGTTTATATTTGAACATATTCTTTTTTCCACTATTACCCACTTAGCGCTACGAATGTCCAGTTGCATTTTCTACAGACAGAGTGTTTCAAAACTGCTCAATCAAAAGTATGGTTTAACTCTGTTAGCTGAATGCTCAGATCAGATAGAAGTTTCACAGAATTCTTCTGTGTAGTTTATATTTGAATATATTCCTTTTTCCACTACTACTCTCTTAGCGCTCCAAATGTCCAGTTGCATTTTCTACAGAAAGAGTGTTCAGATCTGCTCAATCAAAAGTATGTTTTAACTCTGTTAGCTGAATGCACAGATCAGAAAGAAGTTTCACAGAATGATTCTGTGTAGTTTATATTTGGAGACATTCCTTTTTCCACTATTACCCTCTAAGCGCTCGGAATCTCCACTTGCATTTTCTACAGAAAGAGTGTTTCAGAACGGCTCAATCAAAACTAAGGTTCAACTCTTAGTTGAACAAACAGAACAGAAAGAAGTTTCACACAATTCTTCTGTGTAGTTTTTATTTGTAGACATTCTTTTTCCCAATATAGGCCTCCTAGCGCTCAGAATGTCCAATGGCAGTTTCTACAGAAAGAGTGTTTCAGAACGGCTCAATCAAAAGTAAGGTTCAACTCTGTTATTTGAATGCACAGAACAGAAAGAAGTTTCATACAATGCTTCTGTGTAGTTTATATTTGAACATATTCTTTTTTCCACTATTACGCACTTAGCGCTACGAATGTCCAGTTGCATTTTCTACAGACAGAGTGTTTCAAAACTGCTCAATCAAAAGTATGTTTTAATTCTGTTAGCTGAATGCTCAGATCAGGAAGAAGTTTCACAGAATGCTTCTGTGTAGTTTATATTTGAATATATTCCTTTTTCCACTACTACGCTCTTAGCGCTCCAAATGTCCAGTTGCATTTTCTACAGAAAGAGTGTTCAGATCTGCTCAATCAAAAGTATGGTTTAACTCTGTTAGCTGAATGCACAGATCAGAAAGAAGTTTCACCGAATGATTCTGTGTAGTTTATATTTGAAGACATTCCTTTTTCCACTATTACCCTCTTAGCGCTCCGAATCTCCACTTGCATTTTCTACAAAAAGAGTGTTTCATAACTGCTCAATCAAAAATATGTTTTATCTCTGTTAACTGAATTTACAGATCAGAAATAAGTTTCACAGAATGCATCTGTGTAGTTTTAATTGAAGATATTCTTTTTCCCAATGTAGGCCTCTTAGCGCTTAGCATGTCCAATTGCAGTTTCTACAGAAAGAGTGTTTCAGAACGGCTCAATCAAAAGTAAGGTTCAACTCTGTTAGTTGAATGCACAGAACAGAAAGAATTTTCACAGAATGCTACTGTGTAGTTTATATTTGAATATATTCCTTTTTCCACTATTACCCTCTTAGCGCTCCGAATGACCACTTGCATTTTCTACAGAAAGAGTGTTCAGAACTGCGCAATCAAAAGTATGGTTTAACTCTGTTAGCTTAATGAACATATCAGAAATAAGTTTCACACAATGCTTCTGTTTAGTTTTTATTTGAAGATATTATTTTTCCCAATATAGGCCTCTTAGCGCTCAGAATGTCCAATTGCAGTTTCTACAGAAAGAGTGTTTCAGAAAGGCTCAATCAAAAGTAAGGTTCAACTCTGTTAGTTGAATGCACAGAACAGAAAGAAGTTTCATACAATGCTTCTGTGTAGTTTATGTTTGAACATATTCTTTTTTCCACTATTACCCACTTAGCGCTACGAATGTCCAGTTGCATTTTCTACAGACAGAGTGTTTCAAAACTGCTCAATCAAAAGTATGGTTTAACTCTGTTAGCTGAATGCTCAGATCAGAAAGAAGTTTCACAGAATGCTTCTGTGTAGTTTATATTTGAATATATTCCTTTTTCCACTACTACTCCCTTAGCGCTCCAAATGTCCAGTTGCATTTTCTACAGAAAGGGTGTTCAGATCTGCTCAATCAAAAGTATGGTTTAACTCTGTTAGCTGAATGCACAGATCAGAAAGAAGTTTCACCGAATGATTCTGTGTAGTTTATATTTGAAGACATTCCTTTTTCCACTATTACCCTCTTAGCGCTCCGAATCTCCACTTGCATTTTCTACAAAAAGAGTGTTTCATAACTGCTCAATCAAAAATATGTTTTATCTCTGTTAACTGAATTTACAGATCAGAAATGAGTTTCACAGAATGGATCTGTGTAGTTTTTATTTGAAGATATTCTTTTTCCCAATGTAGGCCTCTTAGCGCTTAGCATGTCCAATTGCAGTTTCTACAGAAAGAGTGTTTCAGAACGGCTCAATCAAAAGTAAGGTCCAACTCTGTTAGTTGAATGCACAGAACAGAAAGAATTTTCACAGAATGCTACTGTGTAGTTTATATTTGAATATATTCCTTTTTCCACTATTACCCTCTTAGCGCTCCGATTGTCCACTTGCACTTTCTACAGAAAGAGTGTTCAGAACTGCGCAATCAAAAGTATGGTTTAACTCTGTTAGCTTAATGAACATATCAGAAATAAGTTTCAAACAATGCTTCTGTGTAGTTTTTATTTGAAGATATTATTTTTCCCAATAGAGGCCTCTTAGCGCTCAGAATGTCCAATTGCAGTTTCTACAGAAAGAGTGTTTCAGAAAGGCTCAATCAAAAGTAAGGTTCAACTCTGTTAGTTGAATGCACAGAACAGAAAGATGTTTCATACAATGCTTCTGTGTAGTTTATATTTGAACATATTCTTTTTTCCACTATTACCCACTTAGCGCTACGAATGTCCAGCTGCATTTTCTACAGACAGAGTGTTTCAAAACTGCTCAATGAAAAGTATGGTTTAACTCTGTTAGCTGAATGCTCAGATCAGAAAGAAGTTTAACAGAATGCTTCTGTGTAGTTTATATTTGAATATATTCCTTTTTCCACTACTACTCTCTTAGCGCTCCAAATGTCCAGTTGCATTTTCTACAGAAAGAGTGTTCAGATCTGCTCAATCAAAAGTATGGTTTAACTCTGTTAGCTGAATGCACAGATCAGAAAGAAGTTTCACCGAATGATTCTGTGTAGTTTATATTTGAAGACATTTCTTTTTCCACTCTTACCCTCTTAGCGCTCCGAATCTCCACTTGCATTTTCTACAAAAAGAGTGTTTCATAACTGCTCAATCAAAAATATGTTTTATCTCTGTTAACTGAATTTACAGATCAGAAATATGTTTCACAGAATGCATCTGTGTAGTTTTTATTTGAAGATATACTTTTTCCCAATGTAGGCCTCTTAGCACTTAGCATGTCCAATTGCAGTTTCTACAGAAAGAGTGTTTCAGAACGGCTCAATCAAAATAAGATTCAACTCTGTTAGTTGAATGCACAGAACAGAAAGAATTTTCACAGAATGCTACTGTGTAGTTTATATTTGAATATATTCCTTTTTCCACTATTACCCTCTTAGCGCTCCGAATGTCCACTTGCATTTTCTACAGAAAGAGTGTTCAGAACTGCGCAATCAAAAGTATGGTTTACCTCTGTTAGCTTAATGAACATATCAGAAGTAAGTTTCACACAATGCTTCTGTGTAGTTTTTATTTGAAGATATTTTTTTTCCCAATATAAGCCTCTTAGCGCTCAGAATGTCCAATTGCAGTTTCTACAGAAAGAGTGTTTCAGAAAGGCTCAATCAAAAGTAAGGTTCAACTCTGTTAGTTGAATGCACAGAACAGAAAGAAGTTTCATACAATGCTTCTGTGTAGTTTATATTTGAACATATTCTTTTTTCCACTATTACCCACTTAGCGCTACGAATGTCCAGTTGCATTTTCTACAGACAGAGTGTTTCAAAACTGCTCAATCAAAAGTATGGTTTAACTCTGTTAGCTGAATGCTCAGATCAGAAAGAAGTTTCACAGAATGCTTCTGTGTAGTTTATATTTGAATATATTCCTTTTTCCACTACTACTCTCTTAGCGCTCCAAATGTCCAGTTGCATTTTCTACAGAAAGAGTGTTCAGATCTGCTCAACCAAAAGTATGGTTTAACTCTGTTAGCTGAATGCACAGATGAGAAAGAAGTTTCACAGAATGATTCTGTGTAGTTTATATTTGGAGACATCCCTTTTTCCACTATTACCCTCTTAGCGCTCCGAATCTCCACTTCCATTTTCTGCAGAAAGAGTGTTTAAGAACGGCTCAATCAAAACTAAGGTTCAACTCTTTTAGTTGAACAAACAGAACAGAAAGAAGTTTCACACAATTCTTCTGTGTAGTTTTTATTTGTAGACATTCTTTTTCCCAATATAGGCCTCTTAGCGCTCAGAATGTCCAATTGCACTTTGTACAGAAAGAGTGTTTCAGAACGGCTCAATCAAAAGTAAGATTCAACTCTGTTAGTTGAATGCACAGAACAGAAAGAAGTTTCATACAATGCTTCTGTGTAGTTTATATTTGAACATATTCTTTTTTCCACTATTACCCACTTAGCGCTACGAATGTCCATTTGCATTTTCTACAGACAGAGTGTTTCAAAACTGCTCAAAGTATGGTTTAACTCTGTTAGCTGAATGCTCAGATCAGAAAGAAGTTTCACAGAATGCTTCTGTGTAGTTTATATTTGAATATATTCCTTTTTCCACTACTACGCTCTTAGCGCTCCAAATGTCCAGTTGCATTTTCTACAGAAAGAGTGTTCAGATCTGCTCAATCAAAAGTATGGTTTAACTCTGTTAGCTGAATGCACAGATCATAAAGAAGTTTCACCGAATGATTCTGTGTAGTTTATATTTGAAGACATTCCTTTTTCCACTATTACCGTCTTAGCGCTCCGAATCTCCACTTGCATTTTCTACAAAAAGAGTGTTTCATAACTGCTCAATCAAAAATATGTTTTATCTCTGTTAACTGAATTTACAGATCAGAAATATGTTTCACAGAATGCATCTGTGTAGTTTTTATTTGAAGATATTCTTTTTCCCAATGTAGGCCTCTTAGCGCTTAGCATGTCCAATTGCAGTTTCTACAGAAAGAGTGTTTCAGAACGGCTCAATCAAAAGTAAGGTTCAACTCTGTTAGTGGAATGCACAGAACAGAAAGAATTTTCACGGAATGCTACTGTGTAGTTTATATTTGAATATATTCCTTTTTCCTCTATTACCCTCTTAGCGCTCCGAATGTCCACTTGCATTTTCTACAGAAAGAGTGTTCAGAACTGCGCAATCAAAAGTATGGTTTAACTCTGTTAGCTTAATGAACATATCAGAAATAAGTTTCACACAATGCTTCTGTGTAGTTTTTATTTGAAGATATTATTTTTCCCAATATAGGCCTCTTAGCGCTCAGAATGTCCAATTGCAGTTTCTACAGAAAGAGTGTTTCAGAAAGGCTCAATCAAAAGTAAGGTTCAACTCTGTTAGTTGAATGCACAGAACAGAAAGAAGTTTCATACAATGCTTCTGTGTAGTTTATATTTGAACATATTCTTTTTTCCACTATTACCCACTTAGCGCTACGAATGTCCAGTTGCATTTTCTACAGACAGAGTGTTTCAAAACTGCTCAATCAAAAGTATGGTTTAACTCTGTTAGCTGAATGCTCAGATCAGAAAGAAGTTTCACAGAATGCTTCTGTGTAGTTTATATTTGAATATATTCCTTTTTCCACTACTACTCTCTTAGCGCTCCAAATGTCCAGTTGCATTTTCTACAGAAAGAGTGTTCAGATCTGCTCAATCAAAAGTATGGTTTAACTCTGTTAGCTGAATGCACATATCAGAAAGATGTTTCACAGAATGTTTCTGTGTAATTTATATTTGGAGACATTCCTTTTTCCACTATTACCCTCTAAGCGCTCGGAATCTCCACTTGCATTTTCTACAGAAAGAGTGTTTCAGAACGGCTCAATTAAAACTAAGTTTCAACTCTTTTAGTTGAACAAACAGAACAGAAAGGAGTTTCACACAATTCTTCTGTGTAGTTTTTATTTGTAGACATTCTTTTTCCCAATATAGGCCTCCTAGCGCTCAGAATGTCCAATTGCAGTTTCTACAGAAAGAGTGTTTCAGAACGGCTCAATCAAAAGTAAGGTTCAACTTTGTTAGTTGAATGCACAGAACAGAAAGAAGTTTCATACAATACTTCTGTGTAGTTTATATTTGAACATATTTTATTTCCACTATTACCCACTTAGCGCTACGAATGTCCAGTTGCATTTTCTACAGACAGAGTGTTTCAAAACTGCTCAATCAAAAGTATGGTTTAACTCTGTTAGCTGAATGCTCAGATCAGAAAGAAGTTTCACAGAATGCTTCTGTGTAGTTTATATTTGAATATATTCCTTTTTCCACTACTACGCTCTTAGCGCTCCAAATGTCCAGTTACATTTTCTACAGAAAGAGTGTTCAGATCTGCTCAATCAAAAGTATGGTTTAACTCTGTTAGCTGAATGCACAGATCAGAAAGAAGTTTCACCGAATGATTCTGTGTAGTTTATATTTGAAGACATTCCTTTTTCCACTATTACCCTCTTAGCGCTCCGAATCTCCACTTGCATTTTCTACAAAAAGAGTGTTTCATAACTGCTCAATCAAAAATATGTTTTATCTCTGTTAACTGAATTTACAGATCAGAAATAAGTTTCACAGAATGCATCTGTGTAGTTTTAATTGAAGATATTCTTTTTCCCAATGTAGGCCTCTTAGCGCTTAGCATGTCCAATTGCAGTTTCTACAGAAAGAGTGTTTCAGAACGGCTCAATCAAAAGTAAGGTTCAACTCTGTTAGTTGAATGCACAGAATAGAAAGAATTTTCACAGAATGCTACTGTGTAGTTTATATTTGAATATATTCCTTTTTCCACTATTACCCTCTTAGCGCTCCGAATGAACACTTGCATTTTCTACAGAAAGAGTGTTCAGAACTGCGCAATCAAAAGTATGGTTTAACTCTGTTAGCTTAATGAACATATCAGAAATAAGTTTCACACAATGCTTCTGTTTAGTTTTTATTTGAAGATATTATTTTTCCCAATATAGGCCTCTTAGCGCTCAGAATGTCCAATTGCAGTTTCTACAGAAAGAGTGTTTCAGAAAGGCTCAATCAAAAGTAAGGTTCAACTCTGTTAGTTGAATGCACAGAACAGAAAGAAGTTTCATACAATGCTTCTGTGTAGTTTATGTTTGAACATATTCTTTTTTCCACTATTACCCACTTAGCGCTACGAATGTCCAGTTGCATTTTCTACAGACAGAGTGTTTCAAAACTGCTCAATCAAAAGTATGGTTTAACTCTGTTAGCTGAATGCTCAGATCAGAAAGAAGTTTCACAGAATGCTTCTGTGTAGTTTATATTTGAATATATTCCTTTTTCCACTACTACTCCCTTAGCGCTCCAAATGTCCAGTTGCATTTTCTACAGAAAGGGTGTTCAGATCTGCTCAATCAAAAGTATGGTTTAACTCTGTTAGCTGAATGCACAGATCAGAAAGAAGTTTCACCGAATGATTCTGTGTAGTTTATATTTGAAGACATTCCTTTTTCCACTATTACCCTCTTAGCGCTCCGAATCTCCACTTGCATTTTCTACAAAAAGAGTGTTTCATAACTGCTCAATCAAAAATATGTTTTATCTCTGTTAACTGAATTTACAGATCAGAAATGAGTTTCACAGAATGGATCTGTGTAGTTTTTATTTGAAGATATTCTTTTTCCCAATGTAGGCCTCTTAGCGCTTAGCATGTCCAATTGCAGTTTCTACAGAAAGAGTGTTTCAGAACGGCTCAATCAAAAGTAAGGTTCAACTCTGTTAGTTGAATGCACAGAACAGAAAGAATTTTCACAGAATGCTACTGTGTAGTTTATATTTGAATATATTCCTTTTTCCACTATTACCCTCTTAGCGCTCCGAATGTCCACTTGCACTTTCTACAGAAAGAGTGTTCAGAACTGCGCAATCAAAAGTATGGTTTAACTCTGTTAGCTTTATGAACATATCAGAAATAAGTTTCAAACAATGCTTCTGTGTAGTTTTTATTTGAAGATATTATTTTTCCCAATAGAGGCCTCTTAGCGCTCAGAATGTCCAATTGCAGTTTCTACAGAAAGAGTGTTTCAGAAAGGCTCAATCAAAAGTAAGGTTCAACTCTGTTAGTTGAATGCACAGAACAGAAAGATGTTTCATACAATGCTTCTGTGTAGTTTATATTTGAACATATTCTTTTTTCCACTATTACCCACTTAGCGCTACGAATGTCCAGCTGCATTTTCTACAGACAGAGTGTTTCAAAACTGCTCAATCAAAAGTATGGTTTAACTCTGTTAGCTGAATGCTCAGATCAGAAAGAAGTTTCACAGAATGCTTCTGTGTAGTTTATATTTGAATATATTCCTTTTTCCACTACTACTCTCTTAGCGCTCCAAATGTCCAGTTGCATTTTCTACAGAAAGAGTGTTCAGATCTGCTCAATCAAAAGTATGGTTTAACTCTGTTAGCTGAATGCACAGATCAGAAAGAAGTTTCACCGAATGATTCTGTGTAGTTTATATTTGAAGACATTTCTTTTTCCACTCTTACCCTCTTAGCGCTCCGAATCTCCACTTGCATTTTCTACAAAAAGAGTGTTTCATAACTGCTCAATCAAAAATATGTTTTATCTCTGTTAACTGAATTTACAGATCAGAAATATGTTTCACAGAATGCATCTGTGTAGTTTTTATTTGAAGATATAATTTTTCCCAATGTAGGCCTCTTAGCACTTAGCATGTCCAATTGCAGTTTCTACAGAAAGAGTGTTTCAGAACGGCTCAATCAAAATAAGATTCAACTCTGTTAGTTGAATGCACAGAACAGAAAGAATTTTCACAGAATGCTACTGTGTAGTTTATATTTGAATATATTCCTTTTTCCACTATTACCCTCTTAGCGCTCCGAATGTCCACTTGCATTTTCTACAGAAAGAGTGTTCAGAACTGCGCAATCAAAAGTATGGTTTACCTCTGTTAGCTTAATGAACATATCAGAAGTAAGTTTCACACAATGCTTCTGTGTAGTTTTTATTTGAAGATATTTTTTTTCCCAATATAAGCCTCTTAGCGCTCAGAATGTCCAATTGCAGTTTCTACAGAAAGAGTGTTTCAGAAAGGCTCAATCAAAAGTAAGGTTCAACTCTGTTAGTTGAATGCACAGAACAGAAAGAAGTTTCATACAATGCTTCTGTGTAGTTTATATTTGAACATATTCTTTTTTCCACTATTACCCACTTAGCGCTACGAATGTCCAGTTGCATTTTCTACAGACAGAGTGTTTCAAAACTGCTCAATCAAAAGTATGGTTTAACTCTGTTAGCTGAATGCTCAGATCAGAAAGAAGTTTCACAGAATGCTTCTGTGTAGTTTATATTTGAATATATTCCTTTTTCCACTACTACTCTCTTAGCGCTCCAAATGTCCAGTTGCATTTTCTACAGAAAGAGTGTTCAGATCTGCTCAACCAAAAGTATGGTTTAACTCTGTTAGCTGAATGCACAGATGAGAAAGAAGTTTCACAGAATGATTCTGTGTAGTTTATATTTGGAGACATTCCTTTTTCCACTATTACCCTCTTAGCGCTCCGAATCTCCACTTGCATTTTCTGCAGAGAGAGTGTTTCAGAACGGCTCAATCAAAACTAAGGTTGAACTCTTTTAGTTGAACAAACAGAACAGAAAGAAGTTTCACACAATTCTTCTGTGTAGTTTTTATTTGTAGACATTCTTTTTCCCAATATATGCCTCTTAGCGCTCAGAATGTCCAATTGCAGTTTCTACAGAAAGAGTGTTTCAGAACGGCTCAATCAAAAGTAAGGTTCAACTCTGTTAGTTGAATGCACAGAACAGAAAGTAGTTTCATACAATGCTTCTGTGTAGTTTATATTTGAACATATTCTTTTTTCCACTATTACCCACTTAGCGCTACGAATGTCCAGTTGCATTTTCTACAGACAGAGTGTTTCAAAACTGCTCAATCAAAAGTATGTTTTAATTCTGTTAGCTGAATGCTCAGATCAGGAAGAAGTTTCACAGAATGCTTCTGTGTAGTTTATATTTGAATATATTCCTTTTTCCACTACTACGCTCTTAGCGCTCCAAATGTCCAGTTGCATTTTCTACAGAAAGAGTGTTCAGATCTGCTCAATCAAAAGTATGGTTTAACTCTGTTAGCTGAATGCACAGATCAGAAAGAAGTTTCACCGAATGATTCTGTGTAGTTTATATTTGAAGACATTCCTTTTTCCACTATTACCCTCTTAGCGCTCCGAATCTCCACTTGCATTTTCTACAAAAAGAGTGTTTCATAACTGCTCAATCAAAAATATGTTTTATCTCTGTTAACTGAATTTACAGATCAGAAATAAGTTTCACAGAATGCATCTGTGTAGTTTTAATTGAAGATATTATTTTTCCCAATGTAGGCCTCTTAGCGCTTAGCATGTCCAATTGCAGTTTCTACAGAAAGAGTGTTTCAGAACGGCTCAATCAAAAGTAAGGTTCAACTCTGTTAGTTGAATGCACAGAACAGAAAGAATTTTCACAGAATGCTACTGTGTAGTTTATATTTGAATATATTCCTTTTTCCACTATTACACTCTTAGCGCTCCGAATGACCACTTGCATTTTCTACAGAAAGAGTGCTCAGAACTGCGCAATCAAAAGTATGGTTTAACTCTGTTAGCTTAATGAACATATCAGAAATAAGTTTCACACAATGCTTCTGTTTAGTTTTTATTTGAAGATATTATTTTTCCCAATATAGGCCTCTTAGCGCTCAGAATGTCCAATTGCAGTTTCTACAGAAAGAGTGTTTCAGAAAGGCTCAATCAAAAGTAAGGTTCAACTCTGTTAGTTGAATGCACAGAACAGAAAGAAGTTTCATACAATGCTTCTGTGTAGTTTATGTTTGAACATATTTTTTTTTCCACTATTACCCACTTAGCGCTACGAATGTCCAGTTGCATTTTCTACAGACAGAGTGTTTCAAAACTGCTCAATCAAAAGTATGGTTTAACTCTGTTAGCTGAATGCTCAGATCAGAAAGAAGTTTCACAGAATGCTTCTGTGTAGTTTATATTTGAATATATTCCTTTTTCCACTACTATTCTCTTAGCGCTCCAAATGTCCAGTTGCATTTTCTACAGAAAGAGTGTTCAGATCTGCTCAATCAAGAGTATGCTTTAAATCTGTTAGCTGAATGCACAGATCAGAAAGAAGTTTCACAGAATGATTCTGTGTAGTTTATATTTGGAGACATTCCTTTTTCCACTATTACCCTCTTAGCGCTCCGAATCACCACTTGAATTTTCTACAGAAAGAGTGTTTCAGAACGGCTCAATCAAAACTAAGGTTCAACTCTTTTAGTTGAACAAACAGAACAGAAAGAAGTTTCACACAATTCTTCTGTGTAGTTTTTATTTGTAGACATTCCTTTTCCCAATATAGGCCTCTTAGCGCTCAGAATGTCCAATTGCAGTTTCTACAGAAAGAGTGTTTCAGAACGGCTCAATCAAAAGTAAGGTTCAACTCTGTTAGTTGAATGCACAGAACAGAAAGAAGTTTCATACAATGCTTCTGTGTAGTTTATATTTGAACATATTCTTTTTTCCAGTATTACCCACTTAGCGCTACGAATGTCCAGTTGCATTTTCTACAGACAGAGTGTTTCAAAACTGCTGAATCAAAAGTATGGTTTAACTCTGTTAGCTGAATGCTCAGATCAGAAAGAAGTTTCACAGAATGCTTCTGTGTAGTTTATATTTGAGTATATTCCTTTTTCCACTACAACTCTCTTAGCCCTCCAAATGTCCAGTTGCATTTTCTACAGAAAGAGTGTTCAGATCTGCTCAATCAAAAGTATGGTTTAACTCTGTTAGCTGAATGCACAGATCAGAAAGAAGTTTCACAGAATGATTCTGTGTAGTTTATATTTGGAGACATTCCTTTTTCCACTATTACCCTCTTAGCGCTCCGAATCTCCACTTGCATTTTCTGCAGAAAGTGTGTTTCAGAACGGCTCAATCAAAACTAAGGTTGAACTCTTTTAGTTGAACAAACAGAACAGAAAGAAGTTTCACACAATTCTTCAGTTTAGTTTTTATTTGTAGACATTCTTTTTCCTAATATATGCCTCTTAGCACTCAGAATGTCCAATTGCAGTTTCTACAGAAAGAGTGTTTCAGAACGGCTCAATCAAAAGTAAGGTTCAACTCTGTTAGTTGAATGCACAGAACAGAAAGAAGTTTCATACAATGCTTCTGTGTAGTTTATATTTGAATATATTCTATTTTCCAATATTACCCACTTAGCGCTACGAATGTCCAGTTGCATTTCCTACAGACAGAGTATTTCAAAACTGCTCAATCAAACGTATGGTTTAACTCTGTTAGCTGAATGCTCAGATCAGAAAGAAGTTTCACAGAATGCTTCTGTGTAGTTTATATCTGAATATATTCCTTTTTCCACTACTACGCTCTTAGCGCTCCAAATGTCCAGTTGCATTTTCTACAGAAAGAGTGTTCAGATCTGCTCAATCAAAAGTATGGTTTAACTCTGTTAGCTGAATGCACAGATCAGAAAGAAGTTTCACCGAATGATTCAGTGTAGTTTATATTTGAAGACATTCCTTTTTCCACTATTACCCCCTTAGCGCTCCGAATCTCCACTTGCATTTTCTACAAAAAGAGTGTTTCATAACTGCTCAATCAAAAATATGTTTTATCTCTGTTAACTGAATTTACAGATCAGAAATAAGTTTCACAGAATGCATCTGTGTAGTTTTCATTTGAAGATATTCTTTTTCCCAATGTAGGCCTCTTAGCGCTTAGCATGTCCAATTGCAGTTTCTACAGAAAGAGTGTTTCAGAACGGCTCAATGAAAAGTAAGGTTCAACTCTGTTAGTTGAATGCACAGAACAGAAAGAATTTTCACAGAGTGCTACTGTGTAGTTTATATTTGAATATATTCCTTTTTCCACTCTTACCCTCTTAGCGCTCCGAATGTCCACTTGCATTTTCTACAGAAAGAGTGTTCAGAACTGCGCAATCAAAAGTATGGTTTAACTCTGTTAGCTTAATGAACATATCAGAAATAAGTTTCACACAATGCTTCTGTGTAGTTTTTATTTGAAGATATTTTTTTTCCCAATATAGGCCTCTTAGCGCTCAGAATGTCCAATTGCAGTTTCTACAGAAAGAGTTTTTCAGAAAGGCTCAATCAAAAGTAAGGTTCAACTCTGTTATTTGAATGCATAGTACAGAAAGAACTTTCACACAATGCTTCTGTGTAGTTTATATTTGAAAATATTCTTTTTTCCACTATTACCCACTTAGCGCTACGAATGTCCAGCTGCATTTTCTACAGACAGAGTGTTTCAAAACTGCTCAATCAAAAGTATGGTTTAACTCTGTTAGCTGAATGCTCAGATCAGAAAGAAGTTTCACAGAATGCTTCTGTGTAGTTTATATTTGAATATATTCCTTTTTCCACTACTACTCTCTTAGCGCTCCAAATGTCCAGTTGCATTTTCTACAGAAAGTGTGTTCAGATCTGCTCAATCAAAAGTATGGTTTAACTCTGTTAGCTGAATGCACAGATCAGAAAGAAGTTTCACAGAATGATTCTGTGTAGTTTATATTTGGAGACATTCCTTTTTCCACTATTACCCTCTAAGCGCTCGGAATCTCCACTTGCATTTTCTACAGAAAGAGTGTTTCAGAACGGCTCAATTAAAACTAAGGTTCAACTCTTTTAGTTGAACAAACAGAACAGAAAGAAGTTTCACACAATTCTTCTGTGTAGTTTTTATTTGTAGACATTCTTTTTCCCAATATAGGCCTCTCAGTGCTCAGAATGTCCAATTGCAGTTTCTAAAGAAAGAGTGTTTCAGAACGGCTCAATCAAAAGTAAGGTTCAACTCTGTTAGTTGAATGCACCGAACAGAAAGAAGTTTCATACAATGCTTCTGTGTAGTTTCTATTTGAACATATTCTTTTTTCCACTATTACCCACTTAGCGCTACGAATGTCCAGTTGCATTTTCTACAGACAGAGTGTTTCAAAACTGCTCAATCAAAAGTATGGTTTAACTCTGTTAGCTGAATGCTCAGATCAGAAAGAAGTTTCACAGAATGCTTCTGTTTAGTTTATATTTGAATATATTCCTTTTTCCACTACTACGCTCTTAGCGCTCCAAATGTCCAGTTGCATTTTCTACAGAAAGAGTGTTCAGATCTGCTCAATCACAAGTTTGGTTTAACTCTGTTAGCTGAATGCACAGATCAGAAAGAATTTTCACCGAATGATTCTGTGTAGTTTATATTTGAAGACATTCCTTTTTCCACTATTACCCTCTTAGCGCTCCGAATCTCCACTTGCATTTTCTACAAAAAGAGTGTTTCATAACTGCCCAATCAAAAATATGTTTTACCTCTGTTAACTGAATTTACAGATCAGAAATAAGTTTCTCAGAATGCATCTGTGTAGTTTTTATTTGAAGATATTCTTTTTCCCAATGTAGGCCTCTTAGCGCTTAGCATGTCCAATTGCAGTTTCTACAGAAAGAGTGTTTCAGAACGGCTCAATCAAAAGTAAGGTTCAACTCTGTTAGTTGAATGCACAGAACAGAAAGAATTTTCACAGAATGCTACTGTGTAGTTTATATTTGAATATATTCCTTTTTCCACTATTACCCTCTTAGCGCTCCGAATGTCCACTTGCATTTTCTACAGAAAGAGTGTTCAGAACTGCTCAATCAAAAGTATGGTTTAACTCTGTTAGCTTAATGAACATATCAGAAATAAGTTTCACACAATGCTTCTGTGTAGTTTTTATTTGAAGATATTATTTTTCCCAATAGAGGCCTCTTAGCGCTCAGAATGTCCAATTGCAGTTTCTACAGAAAGAGTGTTTCAGAAAGGCTCAATCAAAAGTAAGGTTCAACTCTGTTAGTTGAATGCACAGAACAGAAAGATGTTTCATACAATGCTTCTGTGTAGTTTATATTTGAACATATTCTTTTTTCCACTATTACCCACTTAGCGCTACGAATGTCCAGCTGCATTTTCTACAGACAGAGTGTTTCAAAACTGCTCAATCAAAAGTATGGTTTAACTCTGTTAGCTGAATGCTCAGATCAGAAAGAAGTTTCACAGAATGCTTCTGTGTAGTTTATATTCGATTATATTCCTTTTTCCACTACTACTCTCTTAGCGCTCCAAATGTCCAGTTGCATTTTCTACAGAAAGAGTGTTCAGATCTGCTCAATCAAAAGTATGGTTTAACTCTGTTAGCTGAATGCACAGATCAGAAAGAAGTTTCACAGAATGATTCTGTGTAGTTTATATTTGGAGACATTCCTTTTTCCACTATTACCCTCTTAGCTCTCCGAATCTCCACTTGCATTTTCTACAGAAAGAGTGTTTCAGAACGGCTCAATCAAAACTAAGGTTCAACTCTTTTAGTTTAAGAAACAGAACAGAAAGAAGTTTCACACAATTCTTCTGTGTAGTTTTTATTTGTAGACATTCTTTTTCCCAATATAGGCCTCTTAGCGCTCAGAATGTCCAATTGCAGTTTCTACAGAAAGAGTGTTTCAGAACGGCTCAATCAAAAGTAAGGTTCAACTCTGTTAGTTGAATGCACAGAACAGAAAGAAGTTTCATACAATGCTTCTGTGTAGTTTATATTTGAATATATTCTATTTTCCAATATTACCCACTTAGCGCTACGAATGTCCAGTTGCATATTCTACAGACAGAGTGTTTCAAAACTGCTCAATCAAAAGTATGGTTTAACTCTGTTAGCTGAATGCTCAGATCAGAAAGAAGTATCACAGAATGCTTCTGTGTAGTTTATATTTAATATATTCCTTTTTCCACTACTACGCTCTTAGCGCTCCAAATATCCAGTTGCATTTTCTACAGAAAGAGTGTTCAGATCTGCTCAATCAAAAGTATGGTTTAACTCTGTTAGCTGAATGCACAGATCAGAAAGAAGTTGCACCGAATTATTCTGTGTAGTTTATATTTGAAGATATTCCTTTTTCCACTATTACCCTCTTAGTACTCCGAATCTCCACTTGCATTTTCTACAAAAAGAGTGTTTCATAACTGCTCAACCAAAAATATGTTTTATCTCTGTTAACTGAATTTACAGATCAGAAATATGTTTCACAGAATGCATCTGTGTAGTTTTTATTTGAAGATATTCTTTTTCCCAATGTAGGCCTCTTAGCGCTTAGCATGTCCAATTGCAGTTTCTACAGAAAGAGTGTTTCAGAACGGCTCAATCAAAAGTAAGGTTCAACTCTGTTAGTTGAATGCACAGAACAGAAAGAATTTTCACAGAATGCTACTGTGTAGTTTATATTAGAATATATTCCTTTTTCCATTATTACCCTCTTAGCGCTCCGAATGTCCACTTGCATTTTCTACAGAAAGGGTGTTCAGAACTGCGCAATCAAAAGTATGGTTTAACTCTGTTTGCTTAATGAACATATCAGAAATAAGTTTCACACAATGCTTCTGTGTAGTTTTTATTTGAAGATATTATTTTTCCCAATATAGGCCTCTTAGCGCTCAGAATGTCCAATTGCAGTTTCTACAGAAAGAGTGTTTCAGAAAGGCTCAATCAAAATAAGGTTCAACTCTGTTAGTTGAATGCACAGAACAGAAAGAAGTTTCATACAATGCTTCTGTGTATTTTATATTTGAACATATTCTTTTTTCCACTATTACCCACTTAGCGCTACGAATGTCCAGTTGCATTTTCTACAGACAGAGTGTTTCAAAACTGCTCAATCAATAGTATGGTTTAACTCTGTTAGCTGAATGCTCAGATCAGAAAGAAGTTTCACAGAATGCTTCTGTGTAGTTTATATTTGAATATATTCCTTTTTCCACTACTACTCTCTTAGCGCTCCAAATGTCCAGTTGCATTTTCTACAGAAAGAGTGTTCAGATCTGCTCAATCAAAAGTATGGTTTAACTCTGTTAGCTGAATGCACAGATCAGAAAGAAGTTTCACAGAATGATTCTGTGTAGTTTATATTTGGAGACATTCCTTTTTCCACTATTACCCTCTTAGCGCTCCGAAACTAAACTTGCATTTTCTACAGAAAGAGTGTTTCAGAACGGCTCAATCAAAACTAAGGTTGAAATCTTTTAGTTGAACAAACAGAACAGAAAGAAGTTTCACACAATTCTTCTGTGTAGTTTTTATTTGTAGACATTCTTTTTCCCAATATAGGCCTCTTAGAGCTAAGAATGTCCAATTGCAATTTCTACAGAAAGAGTGTTTCAGAACGGCTCAATCAAAAGTAAGGTTCAACTCTGTTAGTTGAATGCACAGAACAGAAAGAAGTTTCATACAATGCTTCTGTGTAGTTTATATTTGAACATATTCTTTTTTCCACTATTACCCACTTAGCGCTACGAATGTCCAGTTGCATTTTCTACAGACAGAGTGTTTCAAAACTGCTCAATCAAAAGTATGGTTTAACTCTGTTAGCTGAATGCTCAGATCAGAAAGAAGTTTCACAGAATGCTTCTGTGTAGTTTATATTTGAATATATTCCTTTTTCCACTACTACGCTCTTAGCGCTCCAAATATCCAGTTGCATTTTCTACAGAAAGAGTGTTCAGATCTGCTCAATCAAAAGTATGGTTTAACTCTGTTAGCTGAATGCACAGATCAGAAAGAAGTTGCACCGAATGATTCTGTGTAGTTTATATTTGAAGACATTCCTTTTTCCACTATTACCTTCTTAGCACTCCGAATCTCCACTTGCATTTTCTACAAAAAGAGTGTTTCATAACTGCTCAACCAAAAATATGTTTTATCTCTGTTAACTGAATTTACAGATCAGAAATATGTTTCACAGAATGCATCTGTGTAGTTTTTATTTGAAGATATTCTTTTTCCCAGTGTAGGCCTCTTAGCGCTTAGCATGTCCAATTGCAGTTTCTACAGAAAGAGTGTTTCAGAACGGCTCAATCAAAAGTAAGGTTCAACTCTGTTAGTTGAATGCACAGAACAGAAAGAATTTTCACAGAATGCTACTGTGTAGTTTATATTTGAATATATTCCTTTTTCCACTATTACCCTATTAGCGCTCCGAATGTCCACTTGAATTTTCTACAGAAAGGGTGTTCAGAACTGCGCAATCAAAAGTATGGTTTAACTCTGTTTGCTTAATGAACATATCAGAAATAAGTTTCACACAATGCTTCTGTGTAGTTTTTATTTGAAGATATTATTTTTCCCAATATAGGCCTCTTAGCGCTCAGAATGTCCAATTGCAGTTTCTACAGAAAGAGTGTTTCAGAAAGGCTCAATCAAAAGTAAGGTTCAACTCTGTTAGTTGAATGCACAGAACAGAAAGAAGTTTCATACAATGCTTCTGTGTAGTTTATATTTGAACATATTCTTTTTTCCACTATTACCCTCTTAGCGCTACGAATGTCCTGTTGCATTTTCTACAGACAGAGTGTTTCAAAACTGCTCAATCAAAAGTATGGTTTAACTCTGTTAGCTGAATGCTCAGATCAGGAACAAGTTTCACAGAATGCTTCTGTGTAGTTTATATTTGAATATATTCCTTTTTCCACTACTACTCTCTTAGCGCTCCAAATGTCCAGTTGCATTTTCTACACAAAGAGTGTTCAGATCTGCTCAATCAAAAGTATGGTTTAACTCTGTTAGCTGAATGCACAGATCAGAAAGAAGTTTCACAGAATGATTCTGTGTAGTTTATATTTGGAGACATTCCTTTTTCCACTATTACCCTCTTAGCGCTCCGAATCTCCACTTGCATTTACTACAGAAAGAGTGTTTCAGAACGGCTCAATCAAAACTAAGGTTCAAATCTTTTAGTTGAACAAACAGAACAGAAAGAAGTTTCACACAATTCTTCTTTGTAGTTTTTATTTGTAGACATTCTTTTTCCCAATGTAGGCCTCTTCGCGCTCAGAATGTCCAATTGCAGTTTCTACAGAAAGAGTGTTTCAGAACGGCTCAATCAAAAGTAAGGTTCAACTCTGTTAGTTGAATGCACAGAACAGAAAGAAGTTTCATACAATGCTTCTGTGTAGTTTATATTTGAACATATTCTTTTTTCCACTATTACCCACTTAGCGCTACGAATGTCCAGTTGCATTTTCTACAGACAGAGTGTTTCAAAACTGCTCAATCTAAAGTATGGTTTAACTCTGTTAGCTGAATGCTCAGATCAGAAAGTAGTTTCACAGAATGCTTCTGTGTAGTTTATATTTGAGTATATTCCTTTTTCCACTACAACTCTCTTAGCCCTCCAAATGTCCAGTTGCATTTTCTACAGAAAGAGTGTTCAGATCTGCTCAATCAAAAGTATGGTTTAACTCTGTTAGCTGAATGCACAGATCAGAAAGAAGTTTCACAGAATGATTCTGTGTAGTTTATATTTGGAGACATTCCTTTTTCCACTATTACCCTCTTAGCGCTCCGAATCTCCACTTGCATTTTCTGCAGAAAGAGTGTTTCAGAACGGCTCAATCAAAACTAAGGTTGAACTCTTTTAGTTGAACAAACAGAACAGAAAGAAGTTTCACACAATTCTTCTGTGTAGTTTTTATTTGTAGACATTCTTTTTCCCAATATATTCCTCTTAGCGCTCAGAATGTCCATTTGCAGTTTCTACAGAAAGAGTGTTTCAGAACGGCTCAATCAAAAGTAAGGTTCAACTCTGTTAGTTGAATGCACAGAACAGAAAGAAGTTTCATACAATGCTTCTGTGTAGTTTACATTTGAATATATTCTATTTTCCAATATTACCCACTTAGCGCTACGAATGTCCAGTTGCATTTTCTACAGACAGAGTATTTCAAAACTGCTCAATCAAACGTATGGTTTAACTCTGTTAGCTGAATGCTCAGATCAGAAAGAAGTTTCACAGAATGCTTCTGTGTAGTTTATATCTGAATATATTCCTTTTTCCACTACTACACTCTTAGCGCTCCAAATGTCCATTTGCATTTTCTACAGAAAGAGTGTTCAGATCTGCTCAATCAAAAGTATGGTTTAACTCTGTTAGCTGAATGCACAGATCAGAAAGAAGTTTCACCGAATGATTCTGTGTAGTTTATATTTGAAGACATTCCTTTTTCCACTATTACCCTCTTAGCGCTCCGAATCTCCACTTGCATTTTCTACAAAAAGAGTGTTTCATAACTGCTCAATCAAAAATATGTTTTATCTCTGTTAACTGAATTTACAGATCAGAAATAAGTTTCACAGAATGCATCTGTGTAGTTTTCATTTGAAGATATTCTTTTTCCCAATGTAGGCCTCTTAGCGCTTAGCATGTCCAATTGCAGTTTCTACAGAAAGAGTGTTTCAGAACGGCTCAATCAAAAGTAAGGTTCAACTCTGTTAGTTGAATGCACAGAACAGAAAGAATTTTCACAGAGTGCTACTGTGTAGTTTATATTTGAATATATTACTTTTTCCACTATTACACTCTTAGCGCTCCGAATGTCCACTTGCATTTTCTACAGAAAGAGTGTTCAGAACTGCGCAATCAAACGTATGGTTTAACTCTGTTAGCTTAATGAACATATCAGAAATAAGTTTCACACAATGCTTCTGTGTAGTTTTTATTTGAAGATATTATTTTTCCCAATATAGGCCTCTTAGCGCTCAGAATGTCCAATTGCATTTTCTACAGAAAGAGTTTTTCAGAAAAGCTCAATCAAAAGAAAGGTTCAACTCTGTTATTTGAATGCATAGAACAGAAAGGAGTTTCACACAATGCTTCTGAGTAGTTTATATTTGAAAATATTCTTTTTTCCACTATTACCCACTTAGCGCTACGAATGTCCAGCTGCATTTTCTACAGACAGAGTGTTTCAAAACTGCTCAATCAAAAGTATGGTTTAACTCTGTTAGCTGAATGCTCAGATCAGAAAAAAGTCTCACAGAATGCTTCTGTGTAGTTTATATTTGAATATATTCCTTTTTCCACTACTACTCTCTTAGCGCTCCAAATGTACAGTTGCATTTTCTACAGAAAGTGTGTTCAGATCTGCTCAATCAAAAGTATGGTTTAACTCTGTTAGCTGAATGCACAGATCAGAAAGAAGTTTCACAGAATGATTCTGTGTAGTTTATATTTGGAGACATTCCTTTTTCCACTATTACCCTCTAAGCGCTCGGAATCTCCACTTGCATTTTCTACAGAAAGAGTGTTTCAGAACGGCTCAATTAAAACTAAGGTTCAACTCTTTTAGTTGAACAAACAGAACAGAAAGAAGTTTCACACAATTCTTCTGTGTAGTTTTTATTTGTAGACATTCTTTTTCCCAATATAGGCCTCCTAGCGCTCAGAATGTCCAATTGCAGTTTCTGCAGAAAGAGTGTTTCAGAACGGCTCAATCAAAAGTAAGGTTCAACTCTGTTAGTTCAATGCACAGAACAGAAAGAAGTTTCATACAATGCTTCTGTGTAGTTTCTATTTGAACATATTCTTTTTTCCACTATTTCCCACTTAGCGCTACGAATGTCCAATTGCATTTTCTACAGACAGAGTGTTTCAAAACTGCTCAATCAAAAGTATGGTTTAACTCTGTTAGCTGAATGCTCAGATCAGAAAGAAGTTTCACAGAATGCTTCTGTGTAGTTTATATTTGATTATATTCCTTTTTCCACTACTGCGCTCTTAGCGCTCCAAATGTCCAGTTGCATTTTCTACAGAAAGAGTGTTCAGATCTGCTCAATCAAAAGTATGGTTTAACTCTGTTAGCTGAATGCACAGATCAGAAAGAAGTTTCACCGAATGATTCTGTGTAGTTTATATTTGAAGACATTCCTTTTTCCACTATTACCCTCTTAGCGCTCCGAATCTCCACTTGCATTTTCTACAAAAAGAGTGTTTCATAACTGCCCAATCAAAAATATGTTTTATCTCTGTTAACTGAATTTACAGATCGGAAATAAGTTTCACAGAATGCATCTGTGTAGTTTTTATTTGAAGATATTCTTTTTCCCAATGTAGGCCTCTTAGCGCTTAGCATGTCCAATTGCAGTTTCTACAGAAAGAGTGTTTCAGAACGGCTCAATCAAAAGTAAGGTTCAACTCTGTTAGTTGAATGCACAGAACAGAAAGAATTTTCACAGAATGCTACTGTGTAGTTTATATTTGAATATATTCCTTTTTCCACTATTACCCTCTTAGCGCTCCGAATGTCCACTTGCATTTTCTACAGAAAGAGTGTTCAGAACTGCGCAATCAAAAGTATGGTTTAACTCTGTTAGCTTAATGAACATATCAGAAATAAGTTTCACACAATGCTTCTGTGTAGTTTTTATTTGAAGATATTATTTTTCCCAATAGAGGCCTCTTAGCGCTCAGAATGTCCAATTGCAGTTTCTACAGAAAGAGGGTTTCAGAAAGGCTCAATCAAAAGTAAGGTTCAACTCTGTTAGTTGAATGCACAGAACAGAATGATGTTTCATACAATGCTTCTGTGTAGTTTATATTTGAACATATTCTTTTTTCCACTATTACCCACTTAGCGCTACGAATGTCCAGTTGCATTTTCTACAGACAGAGTGTTTCAAAACTGCTCAATCAAAATATGGTTTAACTCTGTTAGCTGAATGCTCAGATCAGAAAGAAGTTTCACAGAATGCTTCTGTGTAGTTTATATTTGAATATATTCCTTTTTCCACTACTACTCTCTTAGCGCTCCAAATATCCAGTTGAATTTTCTACAGAAAGAGTGTTCAGATCTGCTCAATCAAAAGTATGGTTTAACTCTGTTAGCTGAATGCACAGATCAGAAAGAAGTTTCACAGAATGATTCTGTGTAGTTTATATTTGGAGACATTCCTTTTTCCACTATTACGCTCTAAGCGCTCGGAATCTCCACGTGCATTTTCTACAGAAAGAGTGTTTCAGAACGGCTCAATCAAAACTAAGGTTCAACCCTTTTAGTTGAACAAATAGAACAGAAAGAAGTTTCACACAATTCTTCGGTGTAGTTTTTATTTGTAGACATTCTTTTTCCCAATATAGGCCTCCTTGCGCTCAGAATGTCCAATTGCAGTTTCTACAGAAAGAGTGTTTCAGAACGGCTCAATCAAAAGTAAGGTTCAACTCTGTTAGTTGAATGCACAGAACAGAAAGAAGTTTCATACAATGCTTCTGTGTAGTTTATATTTGAACATATTCTTTTTTCCACTATTACCCACTTAGCGCTACGAATGTCCAGTTGCATTTTCTACAGACAGAGTGTTTCAAAACTGCTCAATCAAAAGTATGTTTTAACTCTGTTAGCTGAATGCTCAGATCAGGAAGAAGTTTCACAGAATGCTTCTGTGTAGTTTATATTTGAATATATTCCTTTTTACACTACTACGCTCTTAGCGCTCCAAATGTCCAGTTGCATTTTCTACAGAAAGAGTGTTCAGATCTGCTCAATCAAAAGTATGGTTTAACTCTGTTAGCTGAATGCACAGATCAGAAAGACGTTTCACCGAATGATTCTGTGTAGTTTATATTTGAAGACATTCCTTTTTCCACTATTACCCTCTTAGCGCTCCGAATCTCCACTTGCATTTTCTACAAAAAGAGTGTTTCATAACTGCTCAATCAAAAATATGTTTTATCTCTGTTAACTGAATTTACAGATCAGAAATAAGTTTCACAGAATGCATCTGTGTAGTTTTAATTGAAGATATTCTTTTTCCCAATGTAGGCCTCTTAGCGCTTAGCCTGTCCAATTGCAGTTTCTACAGAAAGAGTGTTTCAGAACGGCTCAATCAAAAGTAAGGTTCAACTCTGTTAGTTGAATGCACAGAACAGAAAGAATTTTCACAGAATGCTACTGTGTAGTTTATATTTGAATATATTCCTTTTTCCACTATTACCCTCTTAGCGCTCCGAATGACCACTTGCATTTTCTACAGAAAGAGTGTTCAGAACTGCGCAATCAAAAGTATGGTTTAACTCTGTTAGCTTAATGAACATATCAGAAATAAGTTTCACACAATGCTTCTGTGTAGTTTTTATTTGAAGATATTATTTTTCCCAATATAGGCCTCTTAGCGCTCAGAATGTCCAATTGCAGTTTCTACAGAAAGAGTGTTTCAGAAGGGCTCAATCAAAAGTAAGGTTCAACTCTGTTAGTTGAATGCACAGAACAGAAAGAAGTTTCATACAATGCTTCTGTGTAGTTTATATTTGAACATATTCTTATTTCCACTATTACCCACTTAGCGCTACGAATGTCCAGTTGCATTTTCTACAGACAGAGTGTTTCAAAACTGCTCAATCAAAAGTATGGTTTAACTCTGTTAGCTGAATGCTCAGATCAGAAAGAAGTTTCACAGAATGCTTCTGTGTAGTTTATATTTGAATATATTACTTTTTCCACTACTACTCTCTTAGCGCTCCAAATGTCCAGTTGCATTTTCTACAGAAAGAGTGTTCGGATCTGCTCAATCAAGAGTATGCTTTAAATCTGTTAGCTGAATGCACAGATCAGAAAGAAGTTTCACAGAATGATTCTGTGTAGTTTATATTTGGAGACATTCCTTTTTCCACTATTACCCTCTTAGCGCTCCGAATCTCCACTTGTATTTTCTACAGAAAGAGTGTTTCAGAACGGCTCAATCAAAACTAAGGTTCAACTCTTTTAGTTGAACAAACAGAACAGAAAGAAGTTTCACACAATTCTTCTGTGTAGTTTTTATTTGTAGACATTCCTTTTCCCAATATAGGCCTCTTAGCGCTCAGAATTTCCAATTGAAGTTTCTACAGAAAGAGTGTTTCAGAACGGCTCAATCAAAAGTAAGGTTCAACTCTGTTAGTTGAATGCACAGAACAGAAAGAAGTTTCATACAATGCTTCTGTGTAGTTTCTATTTGAACATATTTTTTTTCCACTATTACCCACTTAGCGCTACGAATGTCCACTTGCATTTTCTACAGACAGAGTGTTTCAAAATTGCTCAATCAAAAGTATGGTTTAATTCTGTTAGCTGAATGCTCAGATCAGAAAGAAGTTTCACAGAATGCTTCTGTGTAGTTTATATTTGAGTATATTCCTTTTTCCACTACTACTCTCTTAGCCCTCCAAATGTCCAGTTGCATTTTCTACAGAAAGAGTGTTCAGATCTGCTCAATCAAAAGTATGGTTTAACTCTGTTAGCTGAATGCACAGATCAGAAAGAAGTTTCACAGAATGAGTCTGTGTAGTTTATATTTGGAGACATTACTTTTTCCACTATTACCCTCTTAGCGCTCCGAATCTCCACTTGCATTTTCTACAGAAAGAGTGTTTCAGAACGGCTCAATCAAAACTAATGTTGAACTCTTTTAGTTGAACAAACAGAACAGAAAGAAGTTTCACACAATTCTTCTGTGTAGTTTTTATTTGTAGAGATTCTTTTTCCCAATATATGCCTCTTAGCGCTCAGAATGTCCAATTGCAGTTTCTACAGAAAGAGTGTTTCAGAACGGCTCAATCAAAAGTAAGGTTCAACTCTGTTAGTTGAATGCACAGAACAGAGAGAAGTTTCATACAATGCTTCTGTGTAGTTTATATTTGAATATATTCTATTTTCCAATATTACCCACTTAGCGCTACGAATGTCCAGTTGCATTTTCTACAGACAGAGTGTTTCAAAACTGCTCAATCAAACGTATGGTTTAACTCTGTTAGCTGAATGCTCAGATCAGAAAGAAGTTTCACAGAATGCTTCTGTGTAGTTTATATCTGAATATATTCCTTTTTCCACTACTACGCTCTTAGCGCTCCAAATGTCCAGTTGCATTTTCTACAGAAAGAGTGTTCAGATCTGCTCAATCAAAAGTATGGTTTAACTCTGTTAGCTGAATGCACAGATCAGAAAGAAGTTTCACCGAATGATTCTGTGTAGTTTATATTTGAAGACATTCCTTTCTCCACTATTACCCTCTTAGCGCTCCGAATCTCCACTTGCATTTTCTACAAAAAGAGTGTTTCATAACTGCTCAATCAAAAATATGTTTTATCTCTGTTAACTGAATTTACAGATCAGAAATAAGTTTCACAGAATGCATCTGTGTAGTTTTTATTTGAAGATATTCTTTTTCCCAATGTAGGCCTCTTAGCGCTTAGCATGTCCAATTGCAGTTTCTACAGAAAGAGTGTTTCAGAACGGCTCAATCAAAAGTAAGGTTCAACTCTGTTAGTTGAATGCACAGAACAGGAAGTAGTTTCATACAATGCTTCTGTGTAGTTTATTTTTAACATATTCTTTTTTCCAGTATTACGCACTTAGCGCTACGAATGTCCAGTTGCATTTTCTACAGACAGAGTGTTTCAAAACTGCTCAATCAAAAGTATGGTTTAACTCTGTTAGCTGCATGCTCAGATCAGAAAGAAGTTTCACAGAATGCTTCTGTGTCGTTTATATTTGATTATATTCCTTTTTCCACTACTACTCTCTTAGCGCTCCAAATGTCCAGTTGCATTTTCTACAGAAAGAGTGTTCAGATCTGCTCAATCAAAAGTATGGTTTAACTCTGTTAGCTGAATGCACAGATCAGAAAGAAGTTCACAGAATGATTCTGTGTAGTTTATATTTGGAGACATTCCTTTTTCCACTATTACCCTCTTAGCGCTCCGAATCTCCACTTGCATTTTCTACAGAAAGAGTGTTTCAGAACGGCTCAATCAAAACTAAGGTTCAACTCATTTAGTTGAAGAAACAGAACAGAAAGAAATTTCACACAATTCTTCTGTGTAGTTTTTATTTGTAGACATTCTTTTTCCCAATATAGGCCTCTTAGCGCTCAGAATGTCCAATTGCAGTTTCTACAGAAAGAGTGTTTCAGAACGGCTCAATCAAAAGTAAGGTTCAACTCTGTTAGTTGAATGCACAGAACAGAAAGAAGTTTCATACAATGCTTCTGTGTAGTTTATATTTGAACATATTCTTTTTTCCACTATTACCCACTTAGCGCTACGAATGTCCAGTTGCATTTTCTACAGACAGAGTGTTTCAAAACTGCTCAATCAAAAGTATGGTTTAACTCTGTTAGCTGAATGCTCAGAGCAGAAAGAAGTTCCACAGAATGCTTCTGTTTAGTTTATATTTGAATATATTCCTTTTTCCACTACTACGCTCTTAGCGCTCCAAATGTCCAGTTGCATTTTCTACAGAAAGAGTGTTCAGATCTGCTCAATCAAAAGTATGGTTTAACTCTGTTAGCTGAATGCACAGATCAGAAAGAAGTTGCACCGAATGATTCTGTGTAGTTTATATTTGAAGACAATTCTTTTTACACTATTACCCACTTAGCGCTCCGAATCTCCACTTGCATTTTCTACAAAAAGAGTGTTTCATAACTGCTCAAGCAAAAATATGTTTTATCTCTGTTAACTGAATTTACAGATCAGAAATAAGTTTCACAGAATGCATCTGTGTAGTTTTTATTTGAAGATATTCTTTTTCCCAATGTAGGCCTCTTAGCGCTTAGCATGTCCAATTGCAGTTTCTAAGGAAAGAGTGTTTCAGAACGGCTCAATCAAAATAAGGTTCAACTCTGTTAGTTGAATGCACAGAACAGAAAGAAGTTTCATACAATGCTTCTGTGTAGTTTATATTTGAACATATTCTTTTTTCCACTATTACCCACTTAGCGCTACGAATGTCCAGTTGCATTTTCTACAGACAGAGTGTTTCAAAACTGCTCAATCAATAGTATGGTTTAACTCTGTTAGCTGAATGCTCAGATCAGAAAGAAGTTTCACAGAATGCTTCTGTGTAGTTTATATTTGAATATATTCCTTTTTCCACTACTACTCTCTTAGCGCTCCAAATGTCCAGTTGCATTTTCTACAGAAAGAGTGTTCAGATCTGCTCAATCAAAAGTATGGTTTAACTCTGTTAGCTGAATGCACAGAACAGAAAGAAGTTTCACAGAATGATTCTGTGTAGTTTATATTTGGAGACATTCCTTTTTCCACTATTACCCTCTTAGCGCTCCGAATCTCCACTTGCGTTTTCTACAGAAAGAGTGTTTCAGAACGGCTCAATCAAAACTAAGGTTGAAATCTTTTAGTTGAACAAACAGAACAGAAAGAAGTTTCACACAATTCTTCTGTGTAGTTTTTATTTGTAGACATTCTTTTTCCCAATATAGGCCTCTTAGCGCTAAGAATGTCCAATTGCAGTTTCTACAGAAAGAGTGTTTCAGAACGGCTCAATCAAAAGTAAGGTTCAACTCTGTTAGTTGAATGCACAGAACAGAAAGAAGTTTCATACAATGCTTCTGTGTAGTTTATATTTGAACATATTCTTTTTTCCACTATTACCCACTTAGCGCTACGAATGTCCAGTTGCATTTTCTACAGACAGAGTGTTTCAAAACTGCTCAATCAAAAGTATGGTTTAACTCTGTTAGCTGCATGCTCAGATCAGAAAGAAGTTTCACAGAATGCTTCTGTGTAGTTTATATTTGAATATATTCCTTTTTCCACTACTACGCTCTTAGCGCTCCAAATATCCAGTTGCATTTTCTACAGAAAGAGTGTTCAGATCTGCTCAATCAAAAGTATGGTTTAACTCTGTTAGCTGAATGCACAGATCAGAAAGAAGTTTCACCGAATGATTCTGTGTAGTTTATATTTGAAGACATTACTTTTTCCACTATTACCCTCTTAGCACTCCGAATCTCCACTTGCATTTTCTACAAAAAGAGTGTTTCATAACTGCTCAACCAAAAATATGTTTTATCTCTGTTAACTGAATTTACAGATCAGAAATATGTTTCACAGAATGCATCTGTGTAGTTTTTATTTGAAGATATTCTTTTTCCCAAAGTAGGCCTCTTAGCGCTTAGCATGTCCAATTGCAGTTTCTACAGAAAGAGTGTTTCAGAACGGCTCAATCAAAAGTAAGGTTCAACTCTGTTAGTTGAATGCACAGAACAGAAAGAATTTTCACAGAATGCTACTGTGTAGTTTATATTTGAATATATTCCTTTTTCCACTATTACCCTATTAGCGCTCCGAATGTCCACTTGCATTTTCTACAGAAAGGGTGTTCAGAACTGCGCAAACAAAAGTATGGTTTAACTCTGTTTGCTTAATGAACATATCAGAAATAAGTTTCACACAATGCTTCTGTGTAGTTTTTATTTGAAGATATTATTTTTCCCAATATAGGCCTCTTAGCGCTCAGAATGTCCAATTGCAGTTTCTACAGAAAGAGTGTTTCAGAAAGGCTCAATCAAATTAAGGTTCAACTCTGTTAGTTGAATGCACAGAACAGAAAGAAGTTTCATACAATGCTTCTGTGTAGTTTATATTTGAACATATTCTTTTTTCCACTATTACCCTCTTAGCGCTACGAATGTCCAGTTGCATTTTCTACAGACAGAGTGTTTCAAAACTGCTCAATCAAAAGTATGGTTTAACTCTGTTAGCTGAATGCTCAGATCAGAATGAAGTTTCACAGAATGCTTCTGTGTAGTTTATATTTGAATATATTCCTTTTTCCACTACTACTCTCTTAGCGCTCCAAATGTCCAGTTGCATTTTCTACAGAAAGAGTGTTCAGATCTGCTCAATCAAAAGTATGGTTTAACTCTGTTAGCTGAATGCACAGATCAGAAAGAAGTTTCAAAGAATGATTCTGTGTAGTTTATATTTGGAGACATTCCTTTTTCCACTATTACCCTCTTAGCGCTCCGAATCTCCACTTGCATTTTCTACAGAAAGAGTGTTTCAGAACGTCTCAATCAAAACTAAGGTTCAAATCTTTTAGTTGAACAAACAGAACAGAAAGTAATTTCACACAATTCTTCTGTGTAGTTTTTATTTGTAGACATTCTTTTTCCCAATGTAGGCCTCTTAGCGCTCAGAATGTCCAATTGCAGTTTCTACAGAAAGAGTGTTTCAGAACGGCTCAATCAAAAGTAAGGTTCAACTCTGTTAGTTGAATGCACAGAACAGAAAGAAGTTTCATACAATGCTTCTGTGTAGTTTATATTTGAACATATTCTTTTTTCCACTATTACCCACTTAGCGCTACGAATGTCCAGTTGCATTTTCTACAGACAGAGTGTTTCAAAACTGCTCAATCAAAAGTATGGTTTAACTCTGTTAGCTGAATGCTCAGATCAGAAAGAAGTTTCACAGAATGCTTCTGTGTACTTTATATTTGAATATATTCCTTTTTCCACTAATACGCTCTTAGCGCTCCATATGTCCAGTTGCATTTTCTACAGAAAGAGTGTTCAGATCTGCTCAATCAAAAGTATGGTTTAACTCTGTTAGCTGAATGCACAGATCAGAAAGAAGTTTCACGGAATGATTCTGTGTAGTTTATATTTGAAGACATTCCTTTTTCCACTATTACCCACTTAGCGCTCCGAATCTCCACTTGCATTTTCTACAAAAAGAGTGTTTCATAACTGCTCAATGAAAAATATGTTTTATCTCTGTTAACTGAATTTACAGATCAGAAATAAGTTTCACAGAATGCATCTGTGTAGTTTTTATTTGAAGATATTCTTTTTCCCAATGTAGGCCTCTTAGCGCTTAGCATGTCCAATTGCAGTTTCTACAGAAAGAGTGTTTCAGAAAGGCTCAATCAAATGTAAGGTTCAACTCTGTTAGTTGAATGCACAGAACAGAAAGAAGTTTCATACAATTCTTCTGTGTTGTTTATATTTGAACATATTCTTTTTTCCACTATTACCCACTTAGCGCTACGAATGTCCAGTTGCATTTTCTACAGACAGAGTGTTTCAAAACTGCTCAATCAAAAGTATGGTTTAACTCTGTTAGCTGAATGCTCAGATCAGAAAGAAGTTTCACAGAATGCTTCTGTGTAGTTTATATTTGAATATATTCCTTTTTCCACTACTGCTCTCTTAGCGCCCCAAATGTCCAGTTGCATTTTCTACAGAAAGAGTGTTCAGATCTGCTCAACCAAAAGTATGGTTTAAATCTGTTAGCTGAATGCACAGATCAGAAAGAAGTTTCACCGAATGATTCTGTGTAGTTTATATTTGGAGACATTCCTTTTTCCACTATTACCCTCTTAGCGCTCCGAATCTCCACTTGCATTTTCTACAGAAAGAGTGTTTCAGAACGGCTCAATCAAAACTAAGGTTCAACTCTTTTAGTTGAACAAACAGAACAGAAAGAAGTTTCACACAATTCTTCTGTGTAGTTTTTATTTGTAGACATTCTTTTTCCCAATATAGGCCTCTTAGCGCTCAGAATGTCCAATTGCAGTTTCTACAGAAAGAGTGTTTCAGAACGGCTCAATCAAAAGTAAGGTTCAACTCTGTTAGTTGAATGCACAGAACAGAAAGAAGTTTCATACAATGCTTCTGTGTAGTTTATATTTGAACATATTCTTTTTTCCACTATTACCCACTTAGCGCTACGAATGTCCAGTTGCATTTTCTACAGACAGATTGTTTCAAAACTGCTCAATAAAAAGTATGGTTTAACTCTGTTAGCTGAATGCTCAGATCAGAAAGAAGTTTCACAGAATGCTTCTGTGTAGTTTATATTTGAATATATTCCTTTTTCCACTACTACGCTCCTAGCGCTCCAAATGTCCAGTTGCATTTTCTACAGAAAGAGTGTTCAGATCTGCTCAATCAAAAGTATGGTTTAACTCTGTTAGCTGAATGCACAGATCAGAAAGAAGTTTCACCGAATGATTCTGTGTAGTTTATATTTGAAGACATTATTTTTCCACTATTACCCACTTAGCGCTCCGAATCTCCACTTGCATTTTCTACAAAAAGAGTGTTTCATAACTGCTCAATCAAAAATATGTTTTATCTCTGTTAACTGAATTTACAGATCAGAAATAAGTTTCACAGAATGCATCTGTGTAGTTTTTATTTGAAGATATTCTTTTTCCCAATGTAGGCCTCTTAGCGCTTAGAATGTCCAATTGCAGTTTCTACAGAAAGAGTGTTTCAGAACGGCTCAATCAAAAGTAAGGTTCAACTCTGTCAGTTGAATGCACAGAACAGAAAGAATTTTCACAGAATGCTACTGTGTAGTTTATATTTGAATATATTCCTTTTTCCACTATTACCCTCTTAGCGCTCCGAATGTCCACTTGCATTTTCTACAGAAAGAGTGTTCAGAACTGCGCAATCAAAAGTATGGTTTAACTCTGTTAGCTGAATGCTCAGATCAGAAAGAAGTTTCACAGAATGCTTCTGTGTAGTTTATATTTGAATATATCCCTTTTTCCACTACTACTCCCTTAGCGCTCCAAATGTCCAGTTGCATTTTCTACAGAAAGAGTGTTCAGATCTGCTCAATCAAAAGTATGGTTTAACTTTGTTAGCTGAATGCACAGATCAGAAAGAAGTTTCACAGAATGATTCTGTGTAGTTTATATTTGGAGACATTCCTTTTTCCACTATTACCCTCTTAGCGCTCCGAATCTCCACTTGCATTTTCTACAGAAAGAGTGTTTCAGAACGGCTCAATCAAAACTAAGGTTCAACTCTTTTAGTTGAACAAACAGAACAGAAAGAAGTTTCACACAATTCTTCTGTGTAGTTTTTATTTGTAGACATTCTATTTCCCAATATAGGCCTCTTAGCGCTCAGAATGTCCAATTGCAGTTTCTACAGAAAGAGTGTTTCAGAACGGCTCAATCAAAAGTAAGGTTCAACTCTGTTAGTTGAATGCACAGAACAGAAAGAAGTTTCATACAATGCTTCTGTGTAGTTTATATTTGAACATATTCTTTTTTCCACTATTACCCACTTAGTGCTACGAATATCCAGTTTCATTTTCTACAGACAGAGTGTTTCAAAACTGCTCAATCAAAAGTATGGTTTAACTCTGTTAGCTGAATGCTCAGATTAGAAAGAAGTTTCACAGAATGCTTCTGTGTAGTTTATATTTGAATATATTCCTTTTTCCACTACTACGCTCTTAGCGCTCCAAATGTCCAGTTGCATTTTCTACAGAAAGAGTGTTCAGATCTGCTCAATCAAAAGTATGGTTTAACTCTGTTAGCTGAATGCACAGATCAGAAAGAAGTTTCACCGAATGATCTGTGTAGTTGATATTTGAAGACATTCCTTTTTCCACTATTACCCTCTTAGCTCTCCGAATCTCCACTTGCATTTTCTACAAAAAGAGTGTTTCATAACTGCTCAATCAAAAATATGTTTTATCTCTGTTAACTGAATTTACAGATTAGAAATAAGTTTCACAGAATGCGTCTGTGTAGTTTTTATTTGAAGATATTCTTTTTCCCAAAGTAGGCCTCTTAGCGCTTAGCATGTCCAATTGCAGTTTCTACAGAAAGAGTGTTTCAGAACGGCTCAATCAAAAGTAAGGTTCAACTCTGTTAGTTGAATGCACAGAACAGAAAGAATTTTCACAGAATGCTACTGTGTAGTTTATATTTGAATATATTCCTTTTTCCACTATTACCCTCTTAGCGCTCCGAATGTCCACTTGCATTTTCTACAGAAAGAGTGTTCAGAACTGCGCAATCAAAAGTATGGTTTAACTCTGTTAGCTTAATGAACATATCAGTAATAAGTTTCACACAATGCTTCTGTGTAGTTTTTATTTGAAGATATTATTTTTCCCAATATAGGCCTCTTAGCGCTCAGAATGTCCAATTGCAGTTTCTACAGAAAGAGTGTTTCAGAAAGGCTCAATCAAAAGTAAGCTTCAACTCTGTTAGTTGAATGCACAGAACAGAAAGAAATTTCATACAATGCTTCTGTGTAGTTTATATTTGAACATATTCTTTTTTCCACTATTACCCACTTAGCGCTACGAATGTCCAGTTGCATTTTCTACAGACAGAGTGTTTAAAAACTGCTCAATCAAAAGTATGGTTTAACTCTGTTAGCTGAATGCTCAGATCAGAAAGAAGTTTCACAGAATGCTTCTGTGTAGTTTATATTTGAATATATTCCTTTTTCCACTACTACTCTCTTAGCGCTCCAAATGTCCAGTTGCATTTTCTACAGAAAGAGTGTTCAGATCTGCTCAATCAAAAGTATGTTTTAACTCTGTTAGCTGAATGCACAGATCAGAAATAAGTTTCACAGAATGATTCTGTGTAGTTTATATTTGGAGACATTCCTTTTTCCACTATTACCCTCTTAGCGCTCCGAATCTCCACTTGCATTTTCTACAGAAAGAGTGTTTCAGAACGGCTCAATCAAAACTAAGGTTCAACTCTTTTAGTTGAACAAACAGAACAGAAAGAAGTTTCACACAATTCTTCTGTGTAGTTTTTATTTGTAGACATTCTTTTTCCCAATATAGGCCTCTTAGCGCTCAGAATGTCCAATTGCAGTTTCTACAGAAAGAGTGTTTCAGAACGGTTCAATCAAAAGTAAGGTTCATCTCTGTTAGTTGAATGCACAGAACAGAAAGAAGTTTCATACAATGCTTCTGTGTAGTTTATATTTGAACATATTCTTTTTTCCACTATTACCCACTTAGCGCTACGAATGTCCAGTTGCATTTTCTACAGACAGAGTGTTTCAAAACTGCTCAATCAAAAGTATGGTTTAACTCTGGTAGATGAATGCTCAGATCAGAAAGAAGTTTCACAGAATGCTTCTGTGTAGTTTATATTTGAATATATTCCTTTTTCCACTACTACGCTCTTAGCGCTCCAAATGTCCAGTTGCATTTTCTACAGAAATACTGTTCAGATCTGCTCAATCAAAAGTATGTTTTAACTCTGTTAGCTGAATGCACAGATCAGAAATAAGTTTCACAGAATGATTCTGTGTAGTTTATATTTGGAGACATTAATTTTTCCACTATTACCCTCTTAGCGCTCCGAATCTCCACTTGCATTTTCTACAGAAAGAGTGTTTCAGAACGGCTCAATCAAAACTAAGGTTCAACTCTTTTAGTTGAACAAACAGAACAGAAAGAAGTTTCACACAATTCTTCTGTGTAGTTTTTATTTGTAGACATTCTTTTTCCCAATATAGGCCTCTTAGCGCTCAGAATGTCCAATTGCAGTTTCTACAGAAAGAGTGTTTCAGAACGGTTCAATCAAAAATAAGGTTCAACTCTGTTTGTTGAATGCACAGAACAGAAAGAAGTTTCATACAATGCTTCTGTGTAGTTTATATTTGAACATATTCTTTTTTCCACTATTACCCACTTAGCGCTACGAATGTCCAGTTGCATTTTCTACAGACAGAGTGTTTCAAAACTGCTCAATCAAAAGTATGGTTTAACTCTGTTAGCTGAATGCTCAGATCAGAAAGAAGTTTCACAGAATGTTTCTGTGTAGTTTATATTTGAATATATTCCTTTTTCCACTACTACGCTCTTAGCGCTCCAAATGTCCAGTTGCATTTTCTACAGAAAGAGTGTTCAGATCTGCTCAATCAAAAGTATGGTTTAACTCTGTTAGCTGAATGCACAGATAAGAAAGAAGTTTCACCGAATGATTCTGTGTAGTTTATATTTGAAGACATTCCTTTTTCCACTATTACCCTCTTAGCGCTCCGAATCTCCACTTGCATTTTCTACAAAAAGCGTGTTTCATAACTGCTCAATCAAAAATATGTTTTATCTCTGTTAACTGAATTTACAGATCAGAAATAAGTTTCACAGAATGCATCTGTGTAGTTTTTATTTGAAGATATTCTTTTTCCCAATGTGGGCCTCTTAGCGCTTAGCATGTCCAATTGCAGTTTCTACAGAAAGAGTGTTTCAGAACGGCTCAATCAAAAGTAAGGTTCAACTCTGTTAGTTGAATGCACAGAACAGAAAGAATTTTCACAGAATGCTACTGTGTAGTTTATATTTGAATATATTCCTTTTTCCACTATTACCCTCTTAGCGCTCCGAATGTCCACTTGCATTTTCTACAGAAAGAGTGTTCAGAACTGCGCAATCAAAAGTATGGTTTAACTCTGTTAGCTTAATGAACATATCAGAAATAAGTTTCACACAATGCTTCTGTGTAGTTTTTATTTGAAGATATTATTTTTCCCAATATAGGCCTCTTAGCGCTCAGAATGTCCAATTGCAGTTTCTACAGAAAGAGTGTTTCAGAAAGGCTCAATCAAAAGTAAGGTTCAACTCTGTTAGGTGAATGCACAGAACAGAAAGAAGTTTCATACAATGCTTCTGTGTAGTTTATATTTGAACATATTCTTTTTTCCACTATTACCCACTTAGCGCTACGAATGTCCAGTTGCATTTTCTACAGACAGAGTGTTTCAAAACTGCTCAATCAAAAGTATGGTTTAACTCTGTTAGCTGAATGCTCAGATCAGAAAGAAGTTTCACAGAATGCTTCTGTGTAGTTTATATTTGAATATATTCCTTTTTCCACTACTACTCTCTTAGCGCTCCAAATGTCCAGTTGCATTTTCTACAGAAAGAGTGTTCAGATCTGCTCAATCAAAAGTATGGTTTAACTCTGTTAGCTGAATGCACAGATCAGAAGGAAGTTTCACAGAATGATTCTGTGTAGTTTATATTTGAAGACATTCCTTTTTCCACTATTAGCCTCTTAGCGCTCCGAATCTCCACTTGCATTTTCTACAGAAAGAGTGTTTCAGAACGGCTCAATCAAAACTAAGGTTCAACTCTTTTAGTTGAACAAACAGAACAGAAAGAAGTTTCACACAATTCTTCTGTGTAGTTTTTATTTGTAGACATTCTTTTTCCCAATATAGGCCTCTTAGCGCTCAGAATGTCCAATTGCAGTTTCTACAGAAAGAGTGTTTCAGAACGGCTCAATCAAAAGTAAGGTTCAACTCTGTTAGTTGAATGCACAGAACAGAAAGAAGTTTCATACAATGCTTCTGTGTAGTTTATATTTGAACATATTCTTTTTTCCACTATTACCCACTTAGTGCTACGAATATCCAGTTTCATTTTCTACAGACAGAGTGTTTCAAAACTGCTCAATCAAAAGTATGGTTTAACTCTGTTAGCTGAATGCTCAGATTAGAAAGAAGTTTCACAGAATGCTTCTGTGTAGTTTATATTTGAATATATTCCTTTTTCCACTACTACGCTCTTAGCGCTCCAAATGTCCAGTTGCATTTTCTACAGAAAGAGTGTTCAGATCTGCTCAATCAAAAGTATGGTTTAACTCTGTTAGCTGAATGCACAGATCAGAAAGAAGTTTCACCGAATGATCTGTGTAGTTGATATTTGAAGACATTCCTTTTTCCACTATTACCCTCTTAGCTCTCCGAATCTCCACTTGCATTTTCTACAAAAAGAGTGTTTCATAACTGCTCAATCAAAAATATGTTTTATCTCTGTTAACTGAATTTACAGATCAGAAATAAGTTTCACAGAATGCGTCTGTGTAGTTTTTATTTGAAGATATTCTTTTTCCCAATATAGGCCTCTTAGCGCTTAGCATGTCCAATTGCAGTTTCTACAGAAAGAGTGTTTCAGAACGGCTCAATCAAAAGTAAGGTTCAACTCTGTTAGTTGAATGCACAGAACAGAAAGTATTTTCACAGAATGCTACTGTGTAGTTTATATTTGTATATATTCCTTTTTCCACTATTACCCTCTTAGCGCTCCGAATGTCCACTTGCATTTTCTACAGAAAGAGTGTTCAGAACTGCGCAATCAAAAGTATGGTTTAACTCTGTTAGCTTAATGAACATATCAGTAATAAGTTTCACACAATGCTTCTGTGTAGTTTTTATTTGAAGATATTATTTTTCCCAATATAGGCCTCTTAGCGCTCAGAATGTCCAATTGCAGTTTCTACAGAAAGAGTGTTTCAGAAAGGCTCAATCAAAAGTAAGGTTCAACTCTGTTAGTTGAATGCACAGAACAGAAAGAAATTTCATACAATGCTTCTGTGTAGTTTATATTTGAACATATTCTTTTTTCCACTATTACCCACTTAGCGCTACGAATGTCCAGTTGCATTTTCTACAGACAGAGTGTTTAAAAACTGCTCAATCAAAAGTATGGTTTAACTCTGTTAGCTGAATGCTCAGATCAGAAAGAAGTTTCACAGAATGCTTCTGTGTAGTTTATATTTGAATATATTCCTTTTTCCACTACTACTCTCTTAGCGCTCCAAATGTCCAGTTGCATTTTCTACAGAAAGAGTGTTCAGATCTGCTCAATCAAAAGTATGTTTTAACTCTGTTAGCTGAATGCACAGATCAGAAATAAGTTTCACAGAATGATTCTGTGTAGTTTATATTTGGAGACATTACTTTTTCCACTATTACCCCCTTAGCGCTCCGAATCTCCACTTGCATTTTCTACAGAAAGAGTGTTTCAGAACGGCTCAATCAAAACTAAGGTTCAACTCTTTTAGTTGAACAAACAGAACAGAAAGAAGTTTCACACAATTCTTCTGTGTAGTTTTTATTTGTAGACATTCTTTTTCCCAATATAGGCCTCTTAGCGCTCAGAATGTCCAATTGCAGTTTCTACAGAAAGAGTGTTTCAGAACGGTTCAATCAAAAGTAAGGTTCATCTCTGTTAGTTGAATGCACAGATCAGAAAGAAGTTTCATAAAATGCTTCTGTGTAGTTTATATTTGAACATATTCTTTTTTCCACTATTACCCACTTAGCGCTACGAATGACCAGTTGCATTTTCTACAGACAGAGGGTTTCAAAACTGCTCAATCAAAAGTATGGTTTAACTCTGTTAGCTGAATGCTCAGATCAGAAAGAAGTTTCACAGAATGCTTCTGTGTAGTTTATATTTGAATATATTCCTTTTTCCACTACTACTCTCTTAGCGCTCCAAATGTCCAGTTGCATTTTCTACAGAAAGAGTGTTCAGATCTGCTCAATCAAAAGTATGGTTTAACTCTGTTAGCTGAATGCACAGATCAGAAAGAAGTTTCACCGAATGATTCTGTGTAGTTTATATTTGAAGACATTCCTTTTTCCACTATTACCCTCTTAGCGCTCCGAATCTCCACTTCCATTTTCTACAAAAAGAGTGTTTCATAACTGCTCAATCAAAAATATGTTTTATCTCTGTTAACTGAATTTACAGATCAGAAATAAGTTTCACAGAATGCATCTGTGTAGTTTTTATTTGAAGATATTCTTTTTCCCAATGTGGGCCTCTTAGCGCTTAGCATGTCCAATTGCAGTTTCTACAGAAAGAGTGTTTCAGAACGGCTCAATCAAAAGTAAGGTTCAACTCTGTTATTTGAATGCACAGAACAGAAAGAATTTTCACAGAATGCTACTGTGTAGTTTATATTTGAATATATTCCTTTTTCCACTATTACCCTCTTAGCGCTCCGAATGTCCACTTGCATTTTCTACAGAAAGAGTGTTCAGAACTGCGCAATCAAAAGTATGGTTTAACTCTGTTAGCTTAATGAACATATCAGAAATAAGTTTCACACAATGCTTCTGTGTAGTTTTTATTTGAAGATATTATTTTTCCCAATAGAGGCCTCTTAGCGCTCAGAATGTCCAATTGCAGTTTCTACAGAAAGAGTGTTTCAGAAAGGCTCAATCAAAAGTAAGGTTCAACTCTGTTAGTTGAATGCACAGAACAGAAAGAAGTTTCATACAATGCTTCTGTGTAGTTTATATTTGAACATATTCTTTTTTCCACTATTACCCACTTAGCGCTACGAATGTCCAGTTGCATTTTCTACAGACAGAGTTTTTCAAAACTGCTCAATCAAAAGTATGGTTTAACTCTGTTAGCTGAATGCTCAGATCAGAAAGTAGTTTCACAGAATGCTTCTGTGTAGTTTATATTTGAATATATTCCTTTTTCCACTACTACTCTCTTAGCGCTCCAAATGTCCAGTTGCATTATCTACAGAAAGAGTGTTCAGATCTGCTCAATCAAAAGTATGGTTTAACACTGTTAGCTGAATGCACAGATCAGAAAGAAGTTTCACAGAATGATTCTGTGTAGTTTATATTTGAAGACATTCCTTTTTCCACTATTACCCTCTTAGCGCTCCGAATCTCCACTTGCATTTTCTACAGAAAGAGTGTTTCAGAACGGCTCAATAGAAACTAAGGTTCAACTCTTCTAGTTGAACAAACAGAACAGCAAGAAGTTTCACACAATTCTTCTGTGTAGTTTTTATTTGTAGACATTCTTTTTCCCAATATAGGCCTCTTAGCGCTCAGAATGTCCAATTGCAGTTTCTACAGAAAGAGTGTTTCAGAACGGCTCAATCAAAAGTAAGGTTCAACTCTGTTAGTTGGATGCACAGAACAGAAAGTAGTTTCATACAATGCTTCTGTGTAGTTTATATTTGAACATATTCTTTTTTCCACTATTACCCACTTAGCGCTACGAATGTCCAGTTGCATTTTCTACAGACAGAGTGTTTAAAAACTGCTCAATCAAAAGTATGGTTTAACTCTGTTAGCTGAATGCTCAGATCAGAAAGAAGTTTCACAGAATGCTTCTGTGTAGTTTATATTTGAATATATTCCTTTTTCCACTACTACTCTCTTAGCGCTCCAAATGTCCAGTTGCATTTTCTACAGAAAGAGTGTTCAGATCTGCTCAATCAAAAGTATGTTTTAACTCTGTTAGCTGAATGCACAGATCAGAAATAAGTTTCACAGAATGATTCTGTGTAGTTTATATTTGAAGACATTCCTTTTTCCACTATTACCCTCTTAGCTCTCCGAATCTCCACTTGCATTTTCTACAAAAAGAGTGTTTCATAACTGCTCAATCAAAAATATGTTTTATCTCTGTTAACTGAATTTACAGATCAGAAATAAGTTTCACAGAATGCGTCTGTGTAGTTTTTATTTGAAGATATTCTTTTTCCCAATATAGGCCTCTTAGCGCTTAGCATGTCCAATTGCAGTTTCTACAGAAAGAGTGTTTCAGAACGGCTCAATCAAAAGTAAGGTTCAACTCTGTTAGTTGAATGCACAGAACAGAAAGTATTTTCACAGAATGCTACTGTGTAGTTTATATTTGTATATATTCCTTTTTCCACTATTACCCTCTTAGCGCTCCGAATGTCCACTTGCATTTTCTACAGAAAGAGTGTTCAGAACTGCGCAATCAAAAGTATGGTTTAACTCTGTTAGCTTAATGAACATATCAGTAATAAGTTTCACACAATGCTTCTGTGTAGTTTTTATTTGAAGATATTATTTTTCCCAATATAGGCCTCTTAGCGCTCAGAATGTCCAATTGCAGTTTCTACAGAAAGAGTGTTTCAGAAAGGCTCAATCAAAAGTAAGGTTCAACTCTGTTAGTTGAATGCACAGAACAGAAAGAAATTTCATACAATGCTTCTGTGTAGTTTATATTTGAACATATTCTTTTTTCCACTATTACCCACTTAGCGCTACGAATGTCCAGTTGCATTTTCTACAGACAGAGTGTTTAAAAACTGCTCAATCAAAAGTATGGTTTAACTCTGTTAGCTGAATGCTCAGATCAGAAAGAAGTTTCACAGAATGCTTCTGTGTAGTTTATATTTGAATATATTCCTTTTTCCACTACTACTCTCTTAGCGCTCCAAATGTCCAGTTGCATTTTCTACAGAAAGAGTGTTCAGATCTGCTCAATCAAAAGTATGTTTTAACTCTGTTAGCTGAATGCACAGATCAGAAATAAGTTTCACAGAATGATTCTGTGTAGTTTATATTTGGAGACATTACTTTTTCCACTATTACCCCCTTAGCGCTCCGAATCTCCACTTGCATTTTCTACAGAAAGAGTGTTTCAGAACGGCTCAATCAAAACTAAGGTTCAACTCTTTTAGTTGAACAAACAGAACAGAAAGAAGTTTCACACAATTCTTCTGTGTAGTTTTTATTTGTAGACATTCATTTTCCCAATATAGGCCTCTTAGCGCTCAGAATGTCCAATTGCAGTTTCTACAGAAAGAGTGTTTCAGAACGGTTCAATCAAAAGTAAGGTTCATCTCTGTTAGTTGAATGCACAGATCAGAAAGAAGTTTCATAAAATGCTTCTGTGTAGTTTATATTTGAACATATTCTTTTTTCCACTATTACCCACTTAGCGCTACGAATGTCCAGTTGCATTTTCTACAGACAGAGGGTTTCAAAACTGCTCAATCAAAAGTATGGTTTAACTCTGTTAGCTGAATGCTCAGATCAGAAAGAAGTTTCACAGAATGCTTCTGTGTAGTTTATATTTGAATATATTCCTTTTTCCACTACTACTCTCTTAGCGCTCCAAATGTCCAGTTGCATTTTCTACAGAAAGAGTGTTCAGATCTGCTCAATCAAAAGTATGGTTTAACTCTGTTAGCTGAATGCACAGATCAGAAAGAAGTTTCACCGAATGATTCTGTGTAGTTTATATTTGAAGACATTCCTTTTTCCACTATTACCCTCTTAGCGCTCCGAATCTCCACTTCCATTTTCTACAAAAAGAGTGTTTCATAACTGCTCAATCAAAAATATGTTTTATCTCTGTTAACTGAATTTACAGATCAGAAATAAGTTTCACAGAATGCATCTGTGTAGTTTTTATTTGAAGATATTCTTTTTCCCAATGTGGGCCTCTTAGCGCTTAGCATGTCCAATTGCAGTTTCTACAGAAAGAGTGTTTCAGAACGGCTCAATCAAAAGTAAGGTTCAACTCTGTTATTTGAATGCACAGAACAGAAAGAATTTTCACAGAATGCTACTGTGTAGTTTATATTTGAATATATTCCTTTTTCCACTATTACCCTCTTAGCGCTCCGAATGTCCACTTGCATTTTCTACAGAAAGAGTGTTCAGAACTGCGCAATCAAAAGTATGGTTTAACTCTGTTAGCTTAATGAACATATCAGAAATAAGTTTCACACAATGCTTCTGTGTAGTTTTTATTTGAAGATATTATTTTTCCCAATAGAGGCCTCTTAGCGCTCAGAATGTCCAATTGCAGTTTCTACAGAAAGAGTGTTTCAGAAAGGCTCAATCAAAAGTAAGGTTCAACTCTGTTAGTTGAATGCACAGAACAGAAAGAAGTTTCATACAATGCTTCTGTGTAGTTTATATTTGAACATATTCTTTTTTCCACTATTACCCACTTAGCGCTACGAATGTCCAGTTGCATTTTCTACAGACAGAGTTTTTCAAAACTGCTCAATCAAAAGTATGGTTTAACTCTGTTAGCTGAATGCTCAGATCAGAAAGTAGTTTCACAGAATGCTTCTGTGTAGTTTATATTTGAATATATTCCTTTTTCCACTACTACTCTCTTAGCGCTCCAAATGTCCAGTTGCATTATCTACAGAAAGAGTGTTCAGATCTGCTCAATCAAAAGTATGGTTTAACACTGTTAGCTGAATGCACAGATCAGAAAGAAGTTTCACAGAATGATTCTGTGTAGTTTATATTTGAAGACATTCCTTTTTCCACTATTACCCTCTTAGCGCTCCGAATCTCCACTTGCATTTTCTACAGAAAGAGTGTTTCAGAACGGCTCAATAGAAACTAAGGTTCAACTCTTCTAGTTGAACAAACAGAACAGCAAGAAGTTTCACACAATTCTTCTGTGTAGTTTTTATTTGTAGACATTCTTTTTCCCAATATAGGCCTCTTAGCGCTCAGAATGTCCAATTGCAGTTTCTACAGAAAGAGTGTTTCAGAACGGCTCAATCAAAAGTAAGGTTCAACTCTGTTAGTTGGATGCACAGAACAGAAAGTAGTTTCATACAATGCTTCTGTGTAGTTTATATTTGAACATATTCTTTTTTCCACTATTACCCACTTAGCGCTACGAATGTCCAGTTGCATTTTCTACAGACAGAGTGTTTAAAAACTGCTCAATCAAAAGTATGGTTTAACTCTGTTAGCTGAATGCTCAGATCAGAAAGAAGTTTCACAGAATGCTTCTGTGTAGTTTATATTTGAATATATTCCTTTTTCCACTACTACTCTCTTAGCGCTCCAAATGTCCAGTTGCATTTTCTACAGAAAGAGTGTTCAGATCTGCTCAATCAAAAGTATGTTTTAACTCTGTTAGCTGAATGCACAGATCAGAAATAAGTTTCACAGAATGATTCTGTGTAGTTTATATTTGGAGACATTCCTTTTTCCACTATTACCCTCTTAGCGCTCCGAATCTCCACTTGCATTTTCTACAGAAAGAGTGTTTCAGAACGGCTCAATCAAAACTAAGGTTCAACTCTTTTAGTTGAACAAACAGAACAGAAAGAAGTTTCACACAATTCTTCTGTGTAGTTTTTATTTGTAGACATTCTTTTTCCCAATATAGGCCTCTTAGCGCTCAGAATGTCCAATTGCAGTTTCTACAGAAAGAGTGTTTCAGAACGGCTCAATCAAAAGTAAGGTTCAACTCTGTTAGTTGAATGCACAGAACAGAAAGAAGTTTCATACAATGCTTCTGTGTAGTTTATATTTGAACATATCCTTTTTTCCACTATAACCCACTTAGCGCTACGAATGTCCAGTTGCATTTTCTACAGACAGAGTGTTTCAAAACTGCTCAATCAAAAGTATGGTTTAACTCTGTTAGCTGAATGCTCAGATCAGAAAGAAGTTTCACAGAATGCTTCTGTGTAGTTTATATTTGAATATATTCCTTTTTCCACTACTACGCTTTTAGCGCTCCAAATGTCCAGTTGCATTTTCTACAGAAAGAGTGTTCAGATCTGCTCAATCAAAAGTATGGATAACTCTGTTAGCTGAATGCACAGATCAGAAAGAAGTTTCACCGAATGATTCTGTGTAGTTTATATTTGAAGACATTCCTTTTTCCACTATTACCCTCTTAGCGCTCCGAATCTCCACTTGCATTTTCTACAAAAAGAGTGTTTCATAACTGCTCAATCAAAAATATGTTTTATCTCTGTTAACTGAATTTACAGATCAGAAATAAGTTTCACAGAATGCGTCTGTGTAGTTTTTATTTGAAGATATTCTTTTTCCCAATATAGGCCTCTTAGCGCTTAGCATGTCCAATTGCAGTTTCTACAGAAAGAGTGTTTCAGAACGGCTCAATCAAAAGTAAGGTTCAACTCTGTTAGTTGAATGCACAGAACAGAAAGTATTTTCACAGAATGCTACTGTGTAGTTTATATTTGTATATATTCCTTTTTCCACTATTACCCTCTTAGCGCTCCGAATGTCCACTTGCATTTTCTACAGAAAGAGTGTTCAGAACTGCGCAATCAAAAGTATGGTTTAACTCTGTTAGCTTAATGAACATATCAGTAATAAGTTTCACACAATGCTTCTGTGTAGTTTTTATTTGAAGATATTATTTTTCCCAATATAGGCCTCTTAGCGCTCAGAATGTCCAATTGCAGTTTCTACAGAAAGAGTGTTTCAGAAAGGCTCAATCAAAAGTAAGGTTCAACTCTGTTAGTTGAATGCACAGAACAGAAAGAAATTTCATACAATGCTTCTGTGTAGTTTATATTTGAACATATTCTTTTTTCCACTATTACCCACTTAGCGCTACGAATGTCCAGTTGCATTTTCTACAGACAGAGTGTTTAAAAACTGCTCAATCAAAAGTATGGTTTAACTCTGTTAGCTGAATGCTCAGATCAGAAAGAAGTTTCACAGAATGCTTCTGTGTAGTTTATATTTGAATATATTCCTTTTTCCACTACTACTCTCTTAGCGCTCCAAATGTCCAGTTGCATTTTCTACAGAAAGAGTGTTCAGATCTGCTCAATCAAAAGTATGTTTTAACTCTGTTAGCTGAATGCACAGATCAGAAATAAGTTTCACAGAATGATTCTGTGTAGTTTATATTTGGAGACATTACTTTTTCCACTATTACCCCCTTAGCGCTCCGAATCTCCACTTGCATTTTCTACAGAAAGAGTGTTTCAGAACGGCTCAATCAAAACTAAGGTTCAACTCTTTTAGTTGAACAAACAGAACAGAAAGAAGTTTCACACAATTCTTCTGTGTAGTTTTTATTTGTAGACATTCTTTTTCCCAATATAGGCCTCTTAGCGCTCAGAATGTCCAATTGCAGTTTCTACAGAAAGAGTGTTTCAGAACGGTTCAATCAAAAGTAAGGTTCATCTCTGTTAGTTGAATGCACAGATCAGAAAGAAGTTTCATAAAATGCTTCTGTGTAGTTTATATTTGAACATATTCTTTTTTCCACTATTACCCACTTAGCGCTACGAATGTCCAGTTGCATTTTCTACAGACAGAGTGTTTCAAAACTGCTCAATCAAAAGTATGGTTTAACTCTGTTAGCTGAATGCTCAGATCAGAAAGAAGTTTCACAGAATGCTTCTGTGTAGTTTATATTTGAATATATTCCTTTTTCCACTACTACTCTCTTAGCGCTCCAAATGTCCAGTTGCATTTTCTACAGAAAGAGTGTTCAGATCTGCTCAATCAAAAGTATGGTTTAACTCTGTTAGCTGAATGCACAGATCAGAAAGAAGTTTCACCGAATGATTCTGTGTAGTTTATATTTGAAGACATTCCTTTTTCCACTATTACCCTCTTAGCGCTCCGAATCTCCACTTCCATTTTCTACAAAAAGAGTGTTTCATAACTGCTCAATCAAAAATATGTTTTATCTCTGTTAACTGAATTTACAGATCAGAAATAAGTTTCACAGAATGCATCTGTGTAGTTTTTATTTGAAGATATTCTTTTTCCCAATGTGGGCCTCTTAGCGCTTAGCATGTCCAATTGCAGTTTCTACAGAAAGAGTGTTTCAGAACGGCTCAATCAAAAGTAAGGTTCAACTCTGTTATTTGAATGCACAGAACAGAAAGAATTTTCACAGAATGCTACTGTGTAGTTTATATTTGAATATATTCCTTTTTCCACTATTACCCTCTTAGCGCTCCGAATGTCCACTTGCATTTTCTACAGAAAGAGTGTTCAGAACTGCGCAATCAAAAGTATGGTTTAACTCTGTTAGCTTAATGAACATATCAGAAATAAGTTTCACACAATGCTTCTGTGTAGTTTTTATTTGAAGATATTATTTTTCCCAATAGAGGCCTCTTAGCGCTCAGAATGTCCAATTGCAGTTTCTACAGAAAGAGTGTTTCAGAAAGGCTCAATCAAAAGTAAGGTTCAACTCTGTTATTTGAATGCACAGAACAGAAAGAAGTTTCATACAATGCTTCTGTGTAGTTTATATTTGAACATATTCTTTTTTCCACTATTACCCACTTAGCGCTACGAATGTCCAGTTGCATTTTCTACAGACAGAGTTTTTCAAAACTGCTCAATCAAAAGTATGGTTTAACTCTGTTAGCTGAATGCTCAGATCAGAAAGTAGTTTCACAGAATGCTTCTGTGTAGTTTATATTTGAATATATTCCTTTTTCCACTACTACTCTCTTAGCGCTCCAAATGTCCAGTTGCATTTTCTACAGAAAGAGTGTTCAGATCTGCTCAATCAAAAGTATGGTTTAACACTGTTAGCTGAATGCACAGATCAGAAAGAAGTTTCACAGAATGATTCTGTGTAGTTTATATTTGAAGACATTCCTTTTTCCACTATTACCCTCTTAGCGCTCCGAATCTCCACTTGCATTTTCTACAGAAAGAGTGTTTCAGAACGGCTCAATAGAAACTAAGGTTCAACTCTTCTAGTTGAACAAACAGAACAGCAAGAAGTTTCACACAATTCTTCTGTGTAGTTTTTATTTGTAGACATTCTTTTTCCCAATATAGGCCTCTTAGCGCTCAGAATGTCCAATTGCAGTTTCTACAGAAAGAGTGTTTCAGAACGGCTCAATCAAAAGTAAGGTTCAACTCTGTTAGTTGGATGCACAGAACAGAAAGTAGTTTCATACAATGCTTCTGTGTAGTTTATATTTGAACATATTCTTTTTTCCACTATTACCCACTTAGCGCTACGAATGTCCAGTTGCATTTTCTACAGACAGAGTGTTTAAAAACTGCTCAATCAAAAGTATGGTTTAACTCTGTTAGCTGAATGCTCAGATCAGAAAGAAGTTTCACAGAATGCTTCTGTGTAGTTTATATTTGAATATATTCCTTTTTCCACTACTACTCTCTTAGCGCTCCAAATGTCCAGTTGCATTTTCTACAGAAAGAGTGTTCAGATCTGCTCAATCAAAAGTATGTTTTAACTCTGTTAGCTGAATGCACAGATCAGAAATAAGTTTCACAGAATGATTCTGTGTAGTTTATATTTGGAGACATTCCTTTTTCCACTATTACCCTCTTAGCGCTCCGAATCTCCACTTGCATTTTCTACAGAAAGAGTGTTTCAGAACGGCTCAATCAAAACTAAGGTTCAACTCTTTTAGTTGAACAAACAGAACAGAAAGAAGTTTCACACAATTCTTCTGTGTAGTTTTTATTTGTAGACATTCTTTTTCCCAATATAGGCCTCTTAGCGCTCAGAATGTCCAATTGCAGTTTCTACAGAAAGAGTGTTTCAGAACGGCTCAATCAAAAGTAAGGTTCAACTCTGTTAGTTGAATGCACAGAACAGAAAGAAGTTTCATACAATGCTTCTGTGTAGTTTATATTTGAACATATCCTTTTTTCCACTATAACCCACTTAGCGCTACGAATGTCCAGTTGCATTTTCTACAGACAGAGTGTTTCAAAACTGCTCAATCAAAAGTATGGTTTAACTCTGTTAGCTGAATGCTCAGATCAGAAAGAAGTTTCACAGAATGCTTCTGTGTAGTTTATATTTGAATATATTCCTTTTTCCACTACTACGCTTTTAGCGCTCCAAATGTCCAGTTGCATTTTCTACAGAAAGAGTGTTCAGATCTGCTCAATCAAAAGTATGGATAACTCTGTTAGCTGAATGCACAGATCAGAAAGAAGTTTCACCGAATGATTCTGTGTAGTTTATATTTGAAGACATTCCTTTTTCCACTATTACCCTCTTAGCGCTCCGAATCTCCACTTGCATTTTCTACAAAAAGAGTGTTTCATAACTGCTCAATCAAAAATATGTTTTATCTCTGTTAACTGAATTTACAGATCAGAAATAAGTTTCACAGAATGCATCTGTGTAGTTTTTATTTGAAGATATTCTTTTTCCCAATGTAGGCCTCTTAGCGCTTAGCATGTCCAATTGCAGTTTCTCCAGAAAGAGTGTTTCAGAACGGCTCAATCAAAAGTAAGGTTCAACTCTCTGAGTTGAATGCACAGAACAGAAAGAATTTTCACAGAATGCTACTGTGTAGTTTATATTTGAATATATTCCTTTTTCCACTATTAACCTCTTAGCGCTCCGAATGTCCACTTGCATTTTCTACAGAAAGAGTGTTCAGAACTGCGCAATCAAAAGTATGGTTTAACTCTGTTAGCTTAATGAACATATCAGAAATAAGTTTCACACAATGCTTCTGTGTAGTTTTTATTTGAAGATATTATTTTTCCCAATAGAGGCCTCTTAGCGCTCAGAATGTCCAACTGCAGTTTCTAAAGAAAGAGTGTTTCAGAAAGGCTCAATCAAAATAAGGTTCAACTCTGTTAGTTGAATGCACAGAAGAGAAATTAGTTTCATACAATGCTTCTGTGTAGTTTATATTTGAACATATTCTTTTTTCCACTATTACCCACTTAGCGCTACGAATGTCCAGTTGCATTTTCTACAGACAGAGCGTTTCAAAACTGCTCAATCAAAAGTATGGTTTAACTCTGTTAGCTGAATGCACAGATCAGAAAGAAGTTTCACAGAATGCTTCTGTGTAGTTTATATTTGAATATATTCCATTTTCCACTACTACTCTCTTAGCGCTCCAAATGTCCAGTTGCATTTTCTACAGAAAGAGTGTTCAGATCTGCTCAATCAAAAGTATGGTTTAACTCTGTTAGCTGAATGCACAGATCAGAAAGAAGTTTCACAGAATGATTCTGTGTAGTTTATATTTGGAGACATTCCCTTTTCCACTATTACCCTCTTAGCGGTCCGAATCTCCACTTGCATTTTCTACAGAAAGAGTGTTTCAGAACGGCTCAATCAAAACTAAGGTTCAACTCTTTTAGTTGAACAAACAGAACAGAAAGAAGTTTCACACAATTCTTCTGTGTAGTTTTTATTTGTAGACATTCTTTTTCCCAATATAGGCCTCTTAGCGCTCAGAATGTCCAATTGCAGTTTCTACAGAAAGAGTGTTTCAGAACGGCTCAATCAAAAGTAAGGTTCAACTCTGTTAGTTGAATGCACAGAACAGAAAGAAGTTTCATACAATGCTTCTGTGTAGTTTATATTTGAACATATCCTTTTTTCCACTATAACCCACTTAGCGCTACGAATGTCCAGTTGCATTTTCTACAGACAGAGTGTTTCAAAACTGCTCAATCAAAAGTATGGTTTAACTCTGTTAGCTGAATGCTCAGATCAGAAAGAAGTTTCACAGAATGCTTCTGTGTAGTTTATATTTGAATATATTCCTTTTTCCACTACTACGCTCTTAGCGCTCCAAATGTCCAGTTGCATTTTCTACAGAAAGAGTGTTCAGATCTGCTCAATCAAAAGTATGGTTTAACTCTGTTAGCTGAATGCACAGATCAGAAAGAAGTTTCACCGCATGATTCTGTGTAGTTTATATTGGAAGACATTCCTTTTTCCACTATTACCCTCTTAGCGCTCCGAATCTCCACTTGCATTTTCTACAAAAAGAGTGTTTCATAACTGCTCCATGAAAAATATGTTTTATCTCTGTTAACTGAATTTACAGATCAGAAATAAGTTTCACAGAATGCATCTGTGTAGTTTTTATTTGAAGATATTCTTTTTCCCAATGTAGGCCTCTTAGCGCTTAGCATGTCCAATTGCAGTTTCTACAGAAAGAGTGTTTCAGAACGGCTCAATCAAAAGTAAGGTTCAACTCTGTTAGTTGAATGCACAGAACAGAAAGAAGTTTCATACAATGCTTCTGTGTAGTTTATATTTGAACATATTCTTTTTTCCACTATTACCCACTTAGCGCTACGAATGTCCAGTTGCATTTTCTACAGACAGAGTGTTTCAAAACTGCTCAATCAAAAGTATGGTTTAACTCTGTTAGCTGAATGCTCAGATCAGAAAGAAGTTTCACAGAATGCTTCTGTGTAGTTTATATTTGAATATATTCCTTTTTCCAATACTACGCTCTTAGCGCTCCAAATGTCCAGTTGCATTTTCTACAGAAAGAGTGTTCAGATCTGCTCAATCAAAAGTATGGTTTAACTCTGTTAGCTGAATGCACAGATCAGAAAGAAGTTTCACCGAATGATTCTGTGTAGTTTATATTTGAAGACATTCCTTTTTCCACTATTACCCTCTTAGCGCTCCGAATCTCCACTTGCATTTTCTACAAAAAGCGTGTTTCATAACTGCTCAGTCAAAAATATGTTTTATCTCTGTTAACTGAATTTACAGATCAGAAATAAGTTTCACAGAATGCATCTGTGTAGTTTTTATTTGAAGATATTCTTTTTCCCAATGTGGGCCTCTTAGCGCTTAGCATGTCCAATTGCAGTTTCTACAGAAAGAGTGTTTCAGAACGGCTCAATCAAAAGTAAGGTTCAACTCTGTTAGTTGAATGCACAGAACAGAAAGAATTTTCACAGAATGCTACTGTGTAGTTTATATTTGAATATATTCCTTTTTCCACTATTACCCTCTTAGCGCTCCGAATGTCCACTTGCATTTTCTACAGAAAGAGTGTTCAGAACTGCGCAATCAAAAGTATGGTTTAACTCTGTTAGCTTAATGAACATATCAGAAATAAGTTTCACACAATGCTTCTGTGTAGTTTTTATTTGAAGATATTATTTTTCCCAATAGAGGCCTCTTAGCGCTCAGAATGTCCAACTGCAGTTTCTAAAGAAAGAGTGTTTCAGAAAGGCTCAATCAAAAGTAAGGTTCAACTCTGTTAGTTGAATGCACAGAACAGAAAGTAGTTTCATACAATGCTTCTGTGTAGTTTATATTTGAACATATTCTTTTTTCCACTATTACCCACTTAGCGCTACGAATGTCCAGTTGCATTTTCTACAGACAGAGCGTTTCAAAACTGCTCAATCAAAAGTATGGTTTAACTCTGTTAGCTGAATGCACAGATCAGAAAGAAGTTTCACAGAATGCTTCTGTGTAGTTTATATTTGAATATATTCCTTTTTCCACTACTACTCTCTTAGCGCTCCAAATGTCCAGTTGCATTTTCTACAGAAAGAGTGTTCAGATCTGCTCAATCAAAAGTATGGTTTAACTCTGTTAGCTGAATGCACAGATCAGAAAGAAGTTTCACAGAATGATTCTGTGTAGTTTATATTTGGAGACATTCCTTTTTCCACTATTACCCTCTTAGCGCTCCGAATCTCCACTTGCATTTTCTACAGAAAGAGTGTTTCAGAACGGCTCAATCAAAACTAAGGTTCAACTCTTTTAGTTGAACAAACAGAACAGAAAGAAGTTTCACACAATTCTTCTGTGTAGTTTTTATTTGTAGACATTCTTTTTCCCAATATAGGCCTCTTAGCGCTCAGAATGTCCAATTGCAGTTTCTACAGAAAGAGTGTTTCAGAACGGCTCAATCAAAAGTAAGGTTCAACTCTGTTAGTTGAATGCACAGAACAGAAAGAAGTTTCATACAATGCTTCTGTGTAGTTTATATTTGAACATATCCTTTTTTCCACTATAACCCACTTAGCGCTACGAATGTCCAGTTGCATTTTCTACAGACAGAGTGTTTCAAAACTGCTCAATCAAAAGTATGGTTTAACTCTGTTAGGTGAATGCTCAGATCAGAAAGAAGTTTCACAGAATGCTTCTGTGTAGTTTATATTTGAATATATTCCTTTTTCCACTACTACGCTCTTAGCGCTCCAAATGTCCAGTTGCATTTTCTACAGAAAGACTGTTCAGATCTGCTCAATCAAAAGTATGGTTTAACTCTGTTAGCTGAATGCACAGATCAGAAAGAAATTTCACCGCATGATTCTGCGTAGTTTATATTGGAAGACATTCCTTTTTCCACTATTACCCTCTTAGCGCTCCGAATCTCCACTTGCATTTTCTACAAAAAGAGTGTTTCATAACTGCTCAATCAAAAATATGTTTTATCTCTGTTAACTGAATTTACAGATCAGAAATAAGTTTCACAGAATGCATCTGTGTAGTTTTTATTTGAAGATATTCTTTTTCCCAATGTAGGCCTCTTAGCGCTTAGCATGTCCAATTGCAGTTTCTACAGAAAGAGTGTTTCAGAACGGCTCAATCAAAAGTAAGGTTCAACTCTGTTAGTTGAATGCACAGAACAGAAAGAAGTTTCATACAATGCTTCTGTGTAGTTTATATTTGAACATATTCTTTTTTCCACTATTACCCACTTAGCGCTACGAATGTCCAGTTGCATTTTCTACAGACAGAGTGTTTCAAAACTGCTCAATCAAAAGAATGGTTTAACACTGTTAGCTGAATGCTCAGATCAGAAAGAAGTTTCACAGAATGCTTCTGTGTAGTTTATATTTGAATATATTCCTTTTTCCACTACTACGCTCTTAGCGCTCCAAGTGTCCAGTTGCATTTTCTACAGAAAGAGTGTTCAGATCTGCTCAATCAAAAGTATGGTTTAACTCTGTTAGCTGAATGCACAGATCAGAAAGAAGTTTCACCGAATGATTCTGTGTAGTTTATATTTGAAGACATTCCTTTTTCCACTATTACCCCCTTAGCGCTCCGAATCTCCACTTGCATTTTCTACAAAAACAGTGTTTCATAACTGCTCAATCAAAAATATGTTTTATCTCTGTTAACTGAATTTACAGATCAGAAATAAGTTTCACAGAATGCATCTGCGTAGTTTTTATTTGAAGATATTCTTTTTCCCAATATAGGCCTCTTAGCGCTTAGCATGTCCAATTGCAGTTTCTACAGAAAGAGTGTTTCAGAACGGCTCAATCAAAAGTAAGGTTCAACTCTGTTAGTTGAATGCACAGAACAGAAAGAATTTTCACAGAATGCTACTGTGTAGTTTATATTTGAATATATTTCTTTTTCCACTATTACCCTCTTAGAGCTCCGTATGTCCACTTACATTTTCTACAGAAAGAGTGTTCAGAACTGAGCAATCAAAAGTATGGTTTATCTCTGTTAGCTTAATGAACATATCAGAAATAAGTTTCACAAAATGCTTCTGTGTAGTTTTTATTTGAAGATATTATTTTTCCCAATATAGGCCTCTTAGCGCTCAGAATGTCCAATTGCAGTTTCTACAGAAAGAGTGTTTCAGAAAGGCTCAATCTAAAGTAAGGTTCAACTCTGTTAGTTGAATGCACAGAACAGAAAGCAGTTTCATACAATGCTTCTGTGTAGTTTATATTTGAACATATTTTTTTTCCACTATTACCCACTTAGCGCTACGAATGTCCAGTTGCATTTTCTACAGACAGAGTGTTTCAAAACTGCTCAATCAAAAGTATGGTTTAACTCTGTTAGCTGAATGCTCAGATCAGAAAGTAGTTTCACAGAATGCTTCTGTGTAGTTTATATTTGAATATATTCCTTTTTCCACTACTACTCTCTTAGCGCTCCAAATGTCCAGTTGCATTTTCTACAGAAAGAGTGTTCAGATCTGCTCAATCAAAAGTATGGTTTAACTCTGTTAGCTGAATGCACAGATCAGAAAGAAGTTTCACAGAATGATTCTGTGTAGTTTATATTTGGAGACATTCCTTTTTCCACTATTACCGTCTTAGCGCTCCGAATCTCCACTTGCATTTTCTACAGAAAGAGTGTTTCAGAACGGCTCAATCAAAACTAAGGTTCAACTCTTTTAGTTGAACAAACAGAACAGAAAGAAGTTTCACACAATTCTTCTGTGTAGTTTTTATTTGTAGACATTCTTTTTCCCAATATAGGCCTCTTAGCGCTCAGAATGTCCAATGGCAGTTTCTACAGAAAGAGTGTTTCAGAACGGCTCAATCAAAAGTAAGGTTCAACTCTGTTAGTTGAATGCACAGAACAGAAAGAAGTTTCATACAATGCTTCTGTGTAGTTTATATTTGAACATATTCTTTTTTCCACTATTACCCACTTAGCGCTACGAATGTCCAGTTGCATTTTCTACAGACAGAGTGTTTCAAAACTGCTCAATCAAAAGAATGGTTTAACTCTGTTAGCTGAATGCTCCGATCAGAAAGAAGTTTCACAGAATGCTTCTGTGTAGTTTATATTTCAATATATTCCTTTTTCCACTACTACGCTCTTAGCGCTCCAAATGTCCAGTTGCATTTTCTACAGAAAGAGTGTTCAGATCTGCTCAATCAAAAGTATGGTTTAACTCTGTTAGCTGAATGCACAGATCAGAAAGAAGTTTCACCGAATGATTCTGTGTAGTTTATATTTGAAGACATTCCTTTTTCCACTATTACCCCCTTAGCGCTCCGAATCTCCACTTGCATTTTCTACAAAAACAGTGTTTCATAACTGCTCAATCAAAAATATGTTTTATCTCTGTTAACTGAATTTACAGATCAGAAATAAGTTTCACAGAATGCATCTGTGTAATTTTTATTTGAAGATATTCTTTTTCCCAATATAGGCCTCTTAGCGCTTAGCATGTCCAATTGCAGTTTCTACAGAAAGAGTGTTTCAGAACGGCTCAATCAAAAGTAAGGTTCAACTCTGTTAGTTGAATGCACAGAACAGAAAGAATTTTCACAGAATGCTACTGTGTAGTTTATATTTGAATATATTTCTTTTTCCACTATTACCCTCTTAGCGCTCCGAATGTCCACTTGCATTTTCTACAGAAAGAGTGTTCAGAACTGAGCAATCAAAAGTATGGTTTATCTCTGTTAGCTTAATGAACATATCAGAAATAAGTTTCACAAAATGCTCATTGAAAGTTTGCTTTTGAATAAACAAAATGTCCAGTAGACTGATTCTACCCCATTCGTTTTTACTATTTTTGTCAAAGGAAATTTCCACCTAATTTTTGTTTATCTTGAAAACAACAGCTAGAAACTGCCAATTCAATTTCTAGAAACATTGAGACAGGAAAAACAAAACAAAACAAAATAAAAAAACCCAAAAAACCTTGGCCACAGGGGTCTCTCACACATATTAAGTAGAATAATGAAGTGATTGAAGAGATTGTAATGGATGCTCCAATTGCCAATTCATGTATAAAATGTTAAATTATTGAATTTGGAAAATGGTTATGGAAAATAAAGTCTCTTCACATTAAAAAAAAAAAAAAAAAAAAAAAAAAAAAAAAAAAAAAAAAAAGAAGTTTCACAGAATGATTCTGTGTAGTTTATATTTGGAGACATTCCTTTTTCCACTATTACCCTCTTAGCGCTCCGAAACTCCACTTGCATTTTCTAGAGAAAGAGTGTTTCAGAACGGCTCAATCAAAACTAAGGTTCAACTCTTTTAGTTGAACAAACACAACAGAAAGAAGTTTCACACATTTCTTCTGTGTAGTTTTTATTTGTAGACATTCTTTTTCCCAATATAGGCCTCTTAGCGCTCAGAATGTCCAATTGCAGTTTCTACAGAAAGAGTGTTTCAGAACGGCTCAATCAAAAGTAAGGTTGAACTCTGTTAGTTGAATGCAGAGAACAGAAAGAAGTTTCATACAATGCTTCTGTGTAGTTTATATTTGAACATATTCTTTTTTCCACTATTACCCACTTAGCGCTACGAATGTCCAGTTGCATTTTCTACAGACAGAGTGTTTCAAAACTGCTCAATCAAAAGAATGGTTTAACACTGTTAGCTGAATGCTCAGATCAGAAAGAAGTTTCACAGAATGCTTCTGTGTAGTTTATATTTGAATATAATCCTTTTTCCACTACTACGCTCTTAGCGCTCCAAGTGTCCAGTTGCATTTTCTACAGAAAGAGTGTTCAGATCTGCTCAATCAAAAGTATGGTTTAACTCTGTTAGCTGAATGCACAGATCAGAAAGAAGTTTCACCGAATGATTCTGTGTAGTTTATATTTGAAGACATTCCTTTTTCCACTATTACCCACTTAGCGCTCCGAATCTCCACTTGCATTTTCTACAAAAACAGTGTTTCATAACTGCTCAATCAAAAATATGTTTTATCTCTGTTAACTGAATTTACAGATCAGAAATAAGTTTCACAGAATGCATCTGTGTAGTTTTTATTTGAAGATATTCTTTTTCCCAATGTAGGCCTCTTAGCGCTTAGCATGTCCAATTGCAGTTTCTACAGAAAGAGTGTTTCAGAACGGCTCAATCAAAAGTAAGGTTCAACTCTGTTAGTTGAATGCACAGAACAGAAAGAATTTTCACAGAATGCTACTGTGTAGTTTATATTTGAATATATTCCTTTTTCCACTATTACCCTCTTAGCGCTCCGAATGTCCACTTGCATTTTCTACAGAAAGAGTGTTCAGAACTGAGCAATCAAAAGTATGGTTTAACTCTGTTAGCTTAATGAACATATCAGAAATAAGTTTCACACAATGCTTCTGTGTAGTTTTTATTTGAAGATATTATTTTTCCCAATATAGGCCTC